>NC_143023.1:85458866-86658866 GCF_057628025.1 Oncorhynchus mykiss | reverse complement strand
TAAGGTATACACAGCATGCAGTGCTGGAGTGCTGAGCCAAATATTGTCATTTATTGTGGTCACTAGATTGTGGTGATGCAGCTTAAAGACATTTACAATTCATGGGTAACCCAATTTTAAAGAATGCTCTGATCATTGGCTAATCACTCCCATCACTCTATAGGAATCACCAACCCAGTTTACTACTTTAAATTGGTGTAAGCCCTCAATGGCAATGTCATGCTATGACTGGTTGTATCAATCTACAGCCTTCTTTCTACCTCTATGGTCTATTCACATGTAATTCTGGGCACATTCATAAAGCAGAGTAAGAGTGGTGATCTGGGATCTGTTTTAGATTATAATGAATGGACAGTGGGGACCTCATCCTAGATAGGCACTCTTACCCGGAGACACTTGATGAATATGGGATCTGGTTTCTTATGGTCTAAAGGTATTCCAATTTATGCTGTAGCTTATTGTGTACTATATTAACTATACTTTGTATCTGACAGGCTCGGTGATCTCCTGACCATGGACTTCAATTCTCTACAGCACTTTGATTACTAATAAATAATTCAATATTTCACTGGAGGTCCTTTGTCTATTAACTATGTGGGCTATTGGCTCTGACCAGTAAGAAACTTGGTCTAAACATGGCTCTTAAAGCTTCAGGGGCTTTGCGTGTCAAGAGTATCTAATATGGGTTACACTCAACCCAAGTTAGAGAAATCTTTCTTTAGTTGGTTTAAATGCATCTGCAGGGGTCTCATTACTTGCTTTGTTCTTTAGTAGTAAATGCACTTTAATTTAATTAAATCAGATTTGTACAGCCAAAGCAGTGTTGGGCAAAACTGCATGTTAAAGGCCCATGGCAATCAACAAGGTTTTTCTGTGTTTTATATACATTTTCAAACTGAGGTTGGAATAATGTGAAAATAATGCAGTTTTGAAAAGAACACCTGAAATTTCAGCCGGTTTTGGTGGGATTGAGTTTTGGAAGTTAGACCAATTAGTTTCAAACCTATGTCAATAATGGATAGTTTTTAGGTTACAGATCCCTCCCAATAAGGCCATTCACTCAGTCCTAGCAAAATTATTGCTTGAGAAATTCTTCTTTGCTAAGAAGCTTTTAAAAACCCATTTCTGACCATATCAATTCAAGATAACAGTATGAAGGTACTTCATTGTTACCTGAATTATTTTATATTGAGGTAAACTGCTGCATTGGACCTTGAAAGAATGGCATAAGCTTGAATGCACTAGGTGTGAGGAAATACCATTTGATTTTTGTTCAAACATCCTTAACGTTTCTGAGATTACATCTTTATAATGAGGACTAGAAGTAACTCCACAGGGTTTAAGCTAACACTGCAATTACATTCTGTACATATCAACTGGAATTCACAGATTTGTGAAATACAATGGATGTCAAAAGTTGTCATGAGATGCCTTGCTCTATGGTCCATATCAGCTGCTAGAAACCTTTGGCACCATTACAAATGAGGATATTGTCTATTCAACCATGTATGATTTTGTCACTCAATGAGTTGTAGCTGTGGGTGGCAGGTGTGGTAATTTGACTTGTCACGTGTATGGCATTTATGTGATAAGATGTCGGCAACTGCGCAGTGCGACATTGCATAGAGGGTGTGTTCAAAAGAACTCCAGATCAAAGAAATGCTCTTTTATTGGGGCGTCTCACAGGAGACACGTTAACTTCAAAGACTAACGAGTTGGAGCTCTTCCTTTGCAATAGGTCTGGGCGGCATCACTGAAGCACATCAGCTGTAAACAAACCCTGCATATTCATAGGAACTGACATACCATGTCATCATTCTTGTTTAACATGAGCCCCCACCTATTTGGTCCTGCCCCACTTGTTACTGCTCCGGCTGCTAGCTACTGTATGACAAATAGTGATAGTGGTATTAGTGGTATTTTGACTAACTGTTTCAGTGTTTTGTTTTGTGGACCCCAGGAAGAATCGCTTTGGCAAAAGCTAATGGCGATCTGAATAAAACTTGCTTCTAATTCCTTGTATCTTAAATGGGCTAAAAGTGTAGTTGTGTAAATTATTTATTGGGAATCTACATAACACCTACCACAGATCAATCACTGTCCATAAAAGTATGACTGACGCCACCTACTGTTCAGAAACTGATGCATAGAGTATACAAGCTAATGGAAAGTAAAATTATTACACATGGTCAACTTTATTTTTTAAAGTTTCACTTGATAAGACATCTGTCTACAGCAGGGTTGCCCAGGAAGCAGATGTTAGCAATAAGAAGAGGAAGGTAACAAGCGTTCGAAAGAGATAAAGGCTGTCAGTGAGGGGAAGAGACTGGCTGAAGAGAGGAGTATGAAATTAGAATGTGAGAGAGGGGAAGGATGGATTGGGGGGCAAAAGAGGTTTAACACTGTTCAAGAAGCATGTCCAGTTAAGCTTTGAGCAACAGAAAGAGCTTAAAATTAGTCTGAGGAGCATAATCGTGCTGTCTCCATTGTACAGGGCTTTTGGGACCATTGCGGAATATGAGCTTGCCAAGTAACAAGCCTTTTAAATAGTAAGAAAAAAAAGTTTGTTTCTAAAACAAACGATGCAAGCGGTTTCCCCTGCCCTGAATTCAAGTTTGGATTGTCCTCCAGTCACAATAAGGTCCTCTCACTTCTCACAACTAGGGTTGGGTGGGCCTAAACTAATGTCCCAGCAGGGTTAAACAGGAAGGTATGTGCAGTGTCTGCATGAGAGTTTATGTATGCAACTCAACAAAAAAGCACTTAAAGGGATGCTTCTGGATTTTGGAAATAAGGCCTTTATCTACTTCCCCAGAGTCAGATGAACTCGTGGATACAATTGTTATGTGTGTGTCCAGTATGAAGGAAGTTAGGGGTAGTTTTGCGAGCCAATGCTAACTAGCATTAGCGCAATGACTGAAAGTCTATAGTTATCTGCTAGCATGCTTACAATTCTTAAATGGTGTCCACGGGTTCATATGACTCTGGGGAAGTAGATAAAGGGCTTCCTTGTCAAAATCCCAAAGTATCCCTTTAAAAAAACGATTGTTTAAAAAAGAAAATCCACTCAATGTTCTTCATGCCTACAGTATTTTCAAAGGCTAAAAACGATATAAGCACAAAGGTGCTCCTATATGAGTGGTGAGCATTCTTCAATCAGTCCTTTAAGTTTGTGGTTGGTTGGGGTGTTTGCGTCTCCATCCGTGGGTGAAGGCTTGACGCAGTGCCCTGCCTCAGGGGTCAAAGTTTGTCCCACCGTGTCACAGCACCAACTTCCTGTCTCTGTGATTGGCACGGCATGAGTGCTGGTGGCGCACCTCCAGGTGTTTGCTCATTGTAATCCATGTAAGCGTATGCCGGAAGCTTGATTCTAACAGACTTAGACTCAATGTACTTCGACTTATCCCTGAAACCAAAAACATGGGGATGAAATAAATAACTGTATAGGGAATAATATTGTAGTGGCAGTGGCCATGGGAATGGAATGCTGCACAGTGTAGGCACACCAAATGAACACAATCATTAATACTACTCACACTGTCCTCATGAGCTCTGGGTTAGGCATACAGCGCAGGCGGTGAGAGAGAAGCTGCAAGGCTCTGAAGCAGTAGCATCATCAGCAGTCTGTACAGGGCCTTGATCAGGTACGGATTGTTCTCCACCTCCAGCAGCTGAAGATGTAAGTCTAGACAAACACAGAAAGATGAGAGACAGGTGTGTGTGTAGTGCTGTGTGATGCCATTCAGTGTGTGTGTTCAGGTCTAATATTGGTGCTGTGAGACTCACAGGTAATGATGGAGCTCTTGATCAACTGAACAAGCTTGTCCACTTCCATGAGGAATTCCACAGTCACCTCCAAGTCACCACTACATGGCTAACATAAAGGAAATATAGTATAATATACACACCAATAGAAATACACTATGAGGTGTAATAATACTGATATGCAAAATGTATATCAAAGACAAGTAGAAAGGATACAACTTCTGGATGAGGTCGTAGGCATGGCGATAGTTCTTTGTCAGGAAGCAGTGGGACAAGGTGGCCACAGGGTTGTAACACCAGGAGCAGTACAGGCAGCAGAACAGGGCATTGCTCTCCTGCAGGGGGTGCCAGACACACACAAGGGCACCAGACACACATTACAACTCAATCCATTCAATAAATTCATTGAAATTCAAGTCCTCTGTCACTTTTTCCCAATTCTTAATTTGTTTTATTTGGAAACTTCCTGAATTGAAAATTACCCAGATCCAGGTGGCCAGCCATACAGCATCATCCACTCAGATATTACAACTCTGCTTTCAACACCATTGTGCCCACAAAGCTCATCCCTAAGGTAAGGACCATGGCTCTAAACACCTCCCTCTGCAACTTGATCCTGGACTTCCTGACGGGCCGCCCCCAGGTGGTAAGGGGAGGTAACAACACATCTGCCACGCTGATCCTCAACACTGGGGCCCCTCATGGGTGCGTGCTCAGTCCTGTCCTCTACTTCCTTGTTCACCCATAACTGCATGGCCAAGCACGACTTCAACACCATCATTAAGTTTGCCGATGACACAAAAGTGGTAGGCCTGATCACCGACAACGATGAGACGGCCTATAGGGAGGAGGTCAGAGACCTGGCCATGTGGTGCTAGGACAACAACCTCTCCCTCAACGTGATCAAGACAAAGGAGATTATCGTGGACTACAGGAAAAGGAGGGCCGAGCATGCCCCCATTCTCATCGATGGGACTGTATTTTGTATTTGTATTTATGGATCCCCATTAGCTGCTGCCAAAGCAGAAGCTACTCTTCCTGGGGTCCAGCAAAATTAAGGAAGTTTAAAAACATTACAATACATTCACAGATTTCACAACACACTGTGTGCCCTCAGACCCCTACTCCACCACTACCACATATCTACAGTACTAAATCCATGTGTATGTATAGTGTGTATGTTATCGTGTGTGTGTGTGTGTGTGTGTGTGTGTGTGTGTGTGTGTGTGTGTGTGTGTGTGTGTGTGTGTGTATGCCTGTGTCTGTGCCAATGTTTGTGTTGCTTCACAGTCCCCGCTGTTCCAGAAGGTGTTTTTTAATCTGTTTTTATTCAATCTAATTTTACTGCTTGCGTCAGTTACTTCATGTGAAATAGAGTTCCATGTAGTCATGGCTCAATGTAGTACTGTGTGCCTCCCATAGTCTGTTCTGGACTTGGGAACTGTGAAGAGACCTCTTGCAGCATGTCTTGTGGGGTATGCATGGGTGTCCGAGCTGTGTGGCAGTAGTTTAGACAGAGTTTGCATTCAACAAACTCTCATAAATAAAAGTAGTGATGAAGTCAATCTCTCCTCCACTTTCAGCCAGGAGAGATTGACATGCATATTATTAATATTAGCTCTCTGTGTACATCCAAGGGCCAGCCGTGCTGCCCTGTTCTGAGCCATTTGCAATTTTCCAAGTGATTTTTGAGCCAAGTGATTTTTCGTGGCACCTGACCACACGACTGAACAGTAGTCACAGGGTTACAATATAGGGTTACTCCAAGCAGTTTAGTCAGCTCAACTTATAAGATTTAGTTGAGGTTTAGGGTTGCGTGAGTGTTTTGTTCCAAATACAATGCTTTTAGTTTTAGAAATATTTAGGGCTAACTTATTCCTTGCCACCCACTCTGAAACTAACTGCAGCTCTTTGTTGAGGTTTGCAGTCATTTCAGTCGCTGTAGTAGCTTACGTGTATAGTGTTGAGTGAAACTAAATACATACTGTAGACACTCTGGCTTTACTCAAAGTCAGTGGCGTGTCATTAGTAAAAATGGGAAAAAAGCAAGGGGCCTAAACATCTACCCTGGGGAATTCCTGATTCTAACTGGATTATATTTGAGATGCTTCCATTAAAGAACACCCTCTGTGATCTGCTAGACAAGTAACTCTTTATCCACATTATAGCAGGGGTGTAAAGCCATTACACAGTTTTTCCAGCAGCAGACTATGATCGATAATGTCAGAAGCTGCACTGAAGTCTAACAAGACAGCCCCCACAATAATTTTATCATCAATTTCTCTCCGCCAATCGTCAGTTATTTGTGTAAATGCTGTGCTTGTTGAGTGTTCCTCCCTATAAGCATGCTGAAATTCTGTTGTCTATTTGTTTACTGTGAAATATGATTGTATCTGGAGTGGAACAGGTTGAGAGCTTCAAGATCCTTGGTGTCCACATCACCAACGAACTGTCATAGTCCAAACACACCAAGACAGTCATGAAGAGGGCACGACAACGCCTATTCCCCGTCAGGAGATTGAAAATACTTGGCATGGGTCCTCAGATCCTCCAAATGTTCTACAGTTGCACCATTAAGAGCATCACCGCCTGGTATGGCAACTGCTCGGTCTCCGACTGCAAGGTACTACAGAGGTTAGTGCGTACGGCCCAGTACACCACTGGGGACAAGCTTCCTGCCATCCAGGACCTCTATACCAGGTGGTGTCAGAGGAAGGTCCTAAAAATTGCCAAAGACTCCAGCCACCCTAGTTTGTAAGTAACCATTTCACTGTAAGGTCTACACCTATTGTATTCGCCGCATGTGACAAATACAATTTGATATTACCTGAGTTTCTAAAGTCTTCGAAAGCCAAGTTAACAAACAGATCACTGACCATTTAGAATCCTACCGTACCTTCTCCACTGTGCAATTCGGTTTCCGAGCTGGTCACGGGTGCACCTCAGCCACGCTCAAGGTACTAAACGGTATCATAACCACCATCGATAAAAGACATTACTGTGCAGCCGTCCTCATCGACCTGGCCAAGGCTTTCGACTCTGTCAATCACCGTATTCTTATCGGCAGACTCAACAGCCTTGGTTTCTCAAATGACTGCCTCACATGGTTCACTAACTACTTCTCAGATAGAGTTCAGTGTGTCAAATCAGAGGGCCTGTTGTCCGGACCTCTGGCAGTCTCTATGGGGGTGCCACAGGGTTCAATTCTTGGGCCGACACTTTTCTCTGTATATATCAATCATGTCTCTCTTGCTGCGGGTGATTCCTTGATCTACCTCTATGCAGATGACACCATTCTGTATACATCAGGCCCTTCTTTGGACACCGTGTTAACAAACCTCCAAACAAGCTTCAATGCCATACAACACTCCTTCCGTGGCCTCCAACTGCTCTTAAATGCTAGTAAAACTAAATGCATGCTCTTCAACCGATTGCTGCCTGCACCCGCCCCCCCGACTAGCATCACTACTCTGGACGGTTCTGACTTAGAATATGTGGACAACTACAAATACCTAGGTGTCTGGTTAGACTGTAAACTCTCCGTCCAGACTCACATTAAGCATCTCCAATCCAAAATTAAATCTAGAATCGGCTTCCCATTTCGCAACAAAGCATCCTTCACTCACGCTGCCAAACATACCCACGTAAAACTGACTATCCTACCGATCCTTGACTTTGGCGATGTCATTTACAAAATAGCCTCCAACACTCTACTCAGCAAACTGGATGCAGTCTATCACAGTGCCATCCGTTTTGTCACTAAAGTCCCTTATACCACCCACCACTGCGACCTGTATGCTCTCGTCGGCTGGCGCTCGCAACATATTCGTCGCCAGACCCACTGGCTCCAGGTCATCTACAAGTCTTTTCTAGGTAAAGCTCCACCTTATCTCAGCTGGTCACCATAACAAAACCCACCCGTAGCACGTGCTCCAGCAGGCATATCTCACTGGTCATCCCAAAAGCCAACACCCACTTTGGCCGCGTTTCCTTCCAGTTCTCTGCTGCCAATGACTGGAACGAATTACAAAAATCGCTGAAGTTGGAGACTTATATCTCCCTCACTAACTTTAAGCATCAGCTATCTGAGCAGCTTACCGATCGCTGCAGCTGTACATAGCCCATCTGTAAATAGCGCACCCAACTACCTACCTCATCCCCATATTGTTTTTATTTACTTTCTTGCTCTTTTTGCACACCAGTATTTGTACTTGCAGATCATCATCTGCACATCTATCACTTCAGTGTTAATTTGCTAAATTGTAATTACCTCGCTACTACGGCCTATTTATTGCCTTACCTCCTTACTCCATTTGCACACAGTGTATATAGATTTTTCTATTGTGTTATTGACTGTACTTTTGTTTATCCTATGTGTAACTCTGTGTTGTTTTTTTGTCACACTGCTTTGCTTTATCTTGGCCAGGTTGCAGTTGTAAATGAGAACTTGTTCTCAAGTGGCCTACCTGGTTAAATAAAGGTGAAATAAAAAATATTAAAAAATGATGTGTCGTACCCCAGGAAGACTAGATGTTGCCATTTGGCCCGGCTAATGGGGAACCTAACAAAATCATAGGTTCCAAAACTATTTTTATCAGTGTTCTCTTGAGAAGCTTGTACTTATTCAAAAGCCTTTTCAAAATCAGCTATGAAAACCAGGCCTGGTGTCCCTGGTATTTCATAGTATTCCATTGTTTCCAGTACTTGTCTTAAATTATCTCCAATGTATTGTCCATGTAAAAAACCTGTCTGATTAGGATTAATAATCTATGACAATACTTTTTAAATTCTATGCGCCAAGCATTTTTCTAGGATTTTTGCATCACAACACTGAAGTGTAAGAGGTCTCCAGTTTTTTAAATGGACTGGATCTTTATATATACCATTTGGGTCCTGTTTCGGTAATAATGATATCAGACCTTCTTGTTGCATGTCTGATAATCTACCGTTTATATAGGAGTGGTTAAAACATGCTAATAATGGTCCTCTGAGCATCTCAAAAAAAAGTTTTGTATGCTTCCACTGGTATGCCATCCAGCCCTGGAGTTTTCCCATCCTTAAAGGCCCCAATTGCGTCAAGAAGTTCCTCTGTAATTTGGCCTTCAAATGAGTCTTTCTGTACAGATGTTAATTTTACATTATTATTAGGGGGAAAAAAACATACAATTAATTTCAGTTAGTGGAGATGGAGGAGACTGAAACGAAAACATATTCTTAAAGTACTTTACTTCCTCTTTCAAAATATAATTTGATGAATCATGCGTGACTCCATCAATAAAAATGTTTTGGTTGTCACGCTCGTCATTATGATTGGACCAAGACGCGCGTGCGTAGAGTTCCACATATTTTAATTAATCGAAACTCACCAAACAAAACAAACAAGCACAAACAAAACGTGAAGCTACTTGTGTGCACACAGGCAACTATCCGTAGATAAGATCCCACAAAGCACAATGAGGAAATGGCTGCCTAAATATGATCCCCAATCAGAGACAACGATAAACAGCTGTCTCTGACTGGGAACCATACCAGGCCAACATAAACCATTAATCACCTAGATGACCCACCCTAGTCACTATCATGCCCCAACCAACAGAGAATAAACAGCTCTCTATGGTCAGGGCATGACAGTACCCCCACCCCACCCCACCCCCCAAAGGTGCGGACTCCGACTGCAAAACCTGACTCAATAGGGGAGGGTCCCGGGTGGGCATCTACTGTTGGGGGCGGCCCCGGTGCGGGGCGTAGTACCCACTCTGCTCGCAGATACGACGTCTTCCTCCATGGCGGCTCTGGTGCACTCTACCTCATCACTCCCCTCAACTATCTCACAATACTCTTCGCTCAGTCTATCCCAATATTCCTCTTCGCTATCAGACTCACCCCTCGGCTTCGCCGACCAACCCGTGTGCACCCCTCCAAATTTGGGGGGGGCTGTCTCTCGGGCTTCCGTCGTGGTCATGAACTTCGGAGTCGCCGTTGATCCTCCTTTGTTGCCTCTGTCTGCTTCCATGGCAGGGTCTTGTCCCCTGCCATAGCTTCCTCCCATGTCCATGATGTCCTCCACTCACTTTTCTCCTGGGCCCAGGATCACTGCTCTTCCTGACCACGCTGCTAGGTCCTTTGTTGCTGGGATCTTCTTTCACGCTCGTCAAAATGATTGGAACAAGGCGCAGCGTGCGTAGAGTTCCACATATTTTAATTAATCGAAACTCGCCAAACAAAACAAACAAGCACAAACAAACCGTGAAGGGGCGGCAGGGTAGCCTAGTGGTTAGAGCGTTGGGCTAGTAACCGAAAGGTTGAAGTTCAAATCCCTGAGCTGACAAGGTACAAGTTAACCCACTGTTCCTAGGCTGTCATTGAAAATAAGAATTTGTTCTTAACTGATTTGCCTAGTTAAATAAAGGTAATAAAATAAAAGCTACTGGTGTGCACACAGGAAACTATCCGTAGACAAGATCCCACAAAGCACAATGAGGAAATGGCTGCCTAAATATGATCCCCAATCAGAGATAACAATAAACAGCTGTCTCTGATTGGGAACCACATAAACCATTAATCACCTAGATGACCCACCCTAGGTTTCTTCCTAGGTTTTGGCCTTTCTAGGTGCTTCTACACCTGCATTGCTTGCTGTTTGGGGTTTTAGGCTGGGTTTCTGTACAGCACTTTGATATATCAGCTGATGTAAGAAGGGCTATATAAATAAATACATTTGACTTTATTTTGAGTGGGAGGCCCCAGGGCACAACTAAGCAAGAAGACAAGTTCATTAGAGTGTCTAGTTTGAGAAACAGACGCCTCACAAGTTCTCATCTGGTCGCAAAACACCAGTCTCAACGTCAGCAGTGAAGAGGCAACTCCGGGATGCTGGCCTTCTAGGCAGAGTTCCTCTGTCCAGTGTCTGTGTTATTTTGCCCGTCTTAATCTTTTATTTTTATTGGTCAGTCTGAGATATGGCTTTTTCTTTGCAACTCTGCTTAGAAGGCCAGTATCCCGGAGTCGCCTCCTCACTGTTGACATTGAGACTGGTGTTTTGCAGGTACTACTGTTTCTCAAACTAGACACTCAAATGTACTTGTCCTCTTGCTCAGTTGTGCACCGGGGCCTCCCACTCCTCATTCTATTCTAGTTAGAGCCAGTTTACACTGTTCTGTGAAGGGAGTAGTACACAGCGTTGTACAAGATCTTCAGTTTCTTGGCAATTTGGAATAGCCTTTATTTCTCAGAACAAGAACAGACTGATGAGTTTCAGAAGAAAGTTATTTGTTTCTAGCCATTTTGAGCCTGTAATCGAACCCGCAAATAGTGATGCTGCAGATACACAACTAGTCTAAAGAAGGCCAGTTTTGTTGCTTCTTTAATCCGAACAACAGTTTTCAGCTGTGCTAACATAATTGCAAAAGGGTTTTCTAATGATCAATTAGCCTTTTAAAATGATACACTTGGGTTAGATAACACAACGTGCCATTGGAACAAAGGAGTGATGGTTGCTGATAATGGTCCTCTGTACGCCTATGTAGATATTCCACTAAAAATCTGCCGTTTTCAGCTACAATACTCATTTACAGCATTAACAATGTCTACACTGTATTTCTGATCAATTGTATGTTATTTTAATGGGAAAATTTGCTTTTCTTTCAAAAACAAGGACATTTCTAAGTGACCCCAAACTTTCGAACGGTAGTGTATGTAATAACTCAAAACATTTTCTGGGCTAATAATGTAAGAAATAACAGAAGAAGAAAAAAATGCAAAGTTGCCATCATACCATTACCATAAGGACAACTCAGAGTATGCTATTCTGTTCTTCTAAAATAGACTACATTTTCTTCATATCATGTTTCTTTAGACCCGTCTAAAATAAATAATGGATTTATTGTGAAGGTGTAGGCTATACTAAATGGATTTATTAGACTTTTTAAAATGTAGATGTTCCAAAGGTTAGGCTGTGGACAATCAAACAGCACTTTAATTTATATCGTAATTTTTTTGTTTCTTGATGAAACTGATCTAATGACTAAATGCACCATTCAAAATCACTTAGCACTTACCTTGTGGGAGTGAGAAGCAGATGTTGCTGAAACCCAGACTCCTGTGATGCAGAGAAAATCTGAAATCAAACAGAGGCTGTTTAAAATCAGAGCTATCAGAAAACTCTTTCAAGCAAACTAGTAGCTAATGTTAGAGCTGGGTGCACCTCTAGGTGTAAATGATGAATTGATTATTGCCAGTGATCACATTGAATGAAACAGAGCAATGTGATTACTGGAAATATTGTGCACTGGAAAACCATCAGAGGACAATAAACTAAAATATAACATTTTTGGGGGGGGGGAATACAGTAGAAACCTTTATTGAATCTGTTCATGGTACAAGACACAGCAATGCCAAATGTGTAATCCATGTACACAAATCCAGTACCAGAGCAAAAAGTGTGCGTGCATTGGCCGTGAATCAAACCCGGGCCTCACGTGGGGATTATTTTGCTAAACCGCCCTGAACAGTTTCCAATGCATTGTCAATGTGGTTTGTAAACCAACCCGAATGTAATATAATTCTGGGCACATGTTGACTCATTGGCGCTTCTCCATGCAGCACGTGGGAGGGGAGAGGGACGCACACTCTGTAAACAGGTATAGGTGATTCACTGGTCACTGAGCTGGCAAGCTAAAGTTAGCTAGTTAGTCACAGAAATGTACGTTCAGCCTGTTAATTATTTCAGTCCGATTTGATTTATCTTACGAAGTCAGCATGGCATAGTTTCTTTAGTTTTTGACCTTGACATAGTTGCTGGATATATACTTTCATTTCTGACATACTGGCGCTGCTAGCTAGCTAACGCTAACGACGCCAGCTGACCTCATATCTGGATGCCTCACTCTAGTCCCTGAGAGAGCAGCATACTGGTAAGTCAACTTTGCTTTCAAACTTTGTAATCATCTGTAAAGTTGTTTTACATGCAATCTTACAAGCTAGATATATATATTTTGTTTAAAAGCCTGTTGTCATTCATTCGTTCTTTCTTTGGAGCTAGCTCTGCTATCACTAGCTAGCTAGGTGGGTAATAATGTGATGTACAGTAAGTTAAGCTAAAGTAACGTAACAGTTTTAACGTTACTGAATGACAACAATATAGCCGTGTCACTACTATTTGGCAAGTTGGTTGATTATGGGGTGCAGTAGTAGGCTAGCGTCGTTGTTATTCGTTGGGTCCCTTGACAACGTTATTTTCGACTTGTTAAAATAAGCTAATGGTTGTGTGCACTCTCACTAGACAGAATTGCGTGATTTGTTGGCAGATTTTCTAAAGAAAATAGACATGCAGTATATCAGTGTTAAATGAATTTCATTCCTATATGTTCATCAACCAATTCAATTAAAACACTCTGCCCATTTTCTAAGAATTTGCAAGAAAGTATTTGCATAAAATAGACAGAGACCAGTCTCAAAATCAACCAATAGCGTTTATTCTCGGGAGTACTCATCATAGTACAATTTACATCAGGTTATATACTAAAAATTACGCCATAGGTTTTAAAGGTCCTTCCTCCACTCCGATAATGGCAGTATAATTCACAAGCCTTCCCACATTGTCTACCACCTGTTAAATAATCTACTACTTACCCAAGGTCTCTCCCCTCCCTGGGTAGAGACAGGATGTCCTGTAAGGAACACAGCATTCCAGCCAGTCTGATAATAGCTCCATTCGTTTCCAACAAGGAACAGAAAGTCCTTCTAATTCTTGACGAAAACTACACACATTACATTCAATATTATAATAAGATTCATACATCCATTCAGTAACATAGTAGTATTCTGTTTAGTTATAGTTCTGATTTAAATGTATACATAATTTAGTCATTATTCATAAAAATCCCTTAACAATCAGCTATTCTCAATCAGATGAGATACACAGCTAACTCATATTGAATTTAATTCATTCATAAATGTGGACACTAATTATTGTTAATATTCCAATTCTCTAGGCCCTCCATTCCCAAACCTGAAGCCCCCTGTCCCCAGCAGGAAAGACCAGGAAAAAGTGTTGGCTTAAGGTACAACTTCCTATTGAGGAAATGTAAGACAGCTCACTGTCATATTTAGATTGCTTGTATATGCTTCTATTCATGTCAGTAACTCAATCTATCAAATGTATTTTATAAAGCCCTTTTACATCAGCAGCTGTCACAAAGTGCTTGTACAGATACCCAGCCTAAAACCCCAAAGAGCAAGCAATGCAGACAAAGAAGCACAGTGGCTAGGAAAAACTCCCTAGGAAGAAACCTAGAGGAACCAGGCTCTGAGGGGTGGCCAGTCCTCTTCTGGCTGTGCTGGTGGAGATTATAAAAGAGTACAACCATTTAGCCAGATTATTCTTCAAGACGTTTAAACATTCATAGATGACCAGCAGTGTCAAATTATAGAGGGTGCAATAGTTCAGCACCTCAAGAGTAAATACCAGTTAGCTCTTCATAGCTGAGCATTTAGAGGTTGAGACAGTAGGTCCTGTAGAGAGACAGGATCAAACAGCGGGTCTGGGACGAGTAGCTGCAGACAGAAACAGCAGAGACTGGATAAGCAGCACAACTAGGTGGACTAGAGACAGGGACAGTCAGGAGTCATCATGCCAGGTAGTCCTGAGGCATGGTCCTAAGAGCTCATGTCTTGCATCCTTTATTTAACTTGAGTGTAGCCTAATCCCTAGAGGTTTATAACTTCACATGATTTAGCCTAGTTGTCAATCCAGATTTGAATAATACTACTAGTTTGTTCTGTTTAGGTTAGTGTGTCGTCAAGGCTTTGTCATTAAAATTATATTGTGCCTATTTTTCAGATCTTCCAACCTGCTCGGTGGGTGACTGGTCTTTCCACCAAGCTGTTCCAGGCCTGGAGTGGCACGCTGGAACTTCCAGATGTTTGTAGACCTGAAGCAGTGTGATGTATTCCAGGTATTTATCAAACACACATAAACACACTCAATCACTCAATCTGTTTTGTATAATTATTTTAATTTAAGAAAATTGTTCTTCTTTTAAATCTGACAACCACCGTCTTCACAGCTGCAGTCGTTTGCCCCTGCATCTGCTACACCGGCATGTATACACACATGCACACTCTTCCTTACTTGGGGCTCTATTCAATCACGTCCGCTTTAGCCGACATCCACATAGAGGTCGTGTCTGAGGTGGAACTGTGTTAGAGCTGTCAAATTCACAAGCGGCTCCTGGCATTATACCTAACAGAGTCGCATTAACAGAAATCTCATGCAGCCCTGTCTACACCTCGATTTTGCTGATTGAAATCCTCATTATTTAGTTTAATGATTTTGAATTTGAGCGTCATTGTTTCTATATAACCTATACTTTCTAGTTTTGAACTTAATGCGAGTAGGACTGGTGTAGTTTTGTGACAATGATCAAGAACTACCGATTTGACAGATCCAACGCAGTTACACCTCAGACACCGCCAAAACATCTGTTATGCAGGTGTTGGTTATCGCTGGTTAACGCTTGATCTGATTGAATCTAGGCCTTCCACTCATTCAGTCTATTTAGTTGTATGATTATTGTCAGTTAAGAAAATTGTGCCTCTCTATTTTAGATATGCCATGCTCAGCAGTTCAGCTGCAGACACAGCAGTCCACTGGTGTGGTATTTAGTTTACCAGCTGCACCAGTTCCTACTACACTGGCCGTGAAGGGAGAAACTTTTAAGGATTACCAGATGGATACAGGTAATTCAGAATTCTATTACATATGCTCACCCACACCAACAGACATGTTGTTGAGCTGTATACTTACTGTCACTTTGTGCCTCTGTCTTTCAGATCTGCCATGCTCTCCACCACTGCCTGACAGCTTCACCCAGAAGTGCATACACTGGGCCTATCAAGACTGACAAAGCAGAGATGGGTGGCTGACAAGGAAAAATAAAAAAACATGCACACACATTATCCACAATGTAAATAAGTTGTAATTACTTGTTTATTTAATATTTGCTCCATTTTATTTTAGGATTGGAGATATCTACTCCTATATATCCATTATCAGTATCTGCTCTAAATATCTATCAAATCAACGTGTGATTGATAATATTGTAAAAGACTTGTGTGTACAGTTTTAGGAAATTCTGTGTACTTTTTTTCTGAGTTGAAAAACATGCCTCCCTCTCACACACACACTAGACCCAATGTAAATCAATTGTAATAACTTGTTTATTTTATGTATGCTACATTTTATTTGAGGAAAATATCTTCAATAAAGTACATTTAAATTTAAAGCAATGTCTTTTGGTTTATTGGATATTTATCCTAATACAATGTGTGACCAGAAGGAAGTCGGCAGACCTGCAACCCTTGGGCTGTGTGCAGGTTTTGTCATCTGGAGCTTAAAAATAGAGTGGTGAGGAGAGATAGGGAAGGGTGGGAGGAAGAGTGCAGTTTAAAGGTTTATCATTAAAAACTGACACAATTCTATAATTAATACATGTTATAATTGACCAAAAGTCACTATATTATGATTGTTTAGTGTTTTAGTTACTCAATCAAGTAGTGCCCCAAGGAGGGATCGATTGATTCCGTCTTACCCCCTCCTCACTACTAACACATGGCTTTACTCAAAGTCAGTGGCATGTCGTTAGTAAAAATGTACACAAGGTCCAAAAGGAATTTGGCTTCCGCTTGGACCTTGTGTACATTTTCTGTCAAGGTGCAACAAAACTGTAGAAACTGCCTTGTTGATAGTGTTGTTAAGAAGGTAGAGCATCGCTTTATTATAGACAGACTTCTCCCTGTCTTAGCTACTACTGCGTCAATACGTTTTGACCATGACAGTTTACAATCTAGGGTTACTCCAAGCAGTTTAGTCATCTCAACTTGCTCAATTTCCACAGATTTAGTTGAGCTTTAGGGTTTAGTGAGTGTTTTGTCCCAAATACAATGCTTTTAGTTTTATAAATATTTAGGGCTAACTTACTCCTTGCTACCCACTCAGAAACTAACTGCAGCTCTTTGTTGAGTGTTGCAGTCATTTCAGTCGCTGTAGTAGCTGACGTGTATAGTGTAGAGTCATCTGCATACACATGGCTTTACTCAAAGTCAGTGGCATGTCGTTAGTAAAAATGTACACAAGGTCCAAAAGGAATTTGGCTTCCGCTCTAGCCCTAAGACTCTTTCACAAGTAACAGTCACTGGCGAGTTCTGAAAACACCACCTGCCGCCCTAAAACGGAACATGCATTGGCCGGGAATCGAACCCGGGCCTCCCGCGTGGCAGGCGAGAATTCTACCACTGAACCACCAATGCTTAGATAGTGTCTTCAATGGGGTTCCCGGGCTCAAACAATGCGAGTAGGCGGAGTGACTAAAAACAGAATAACACCATTGTCAGGGAACAAGGAATTTCTCAAACTCAGTTGTGCCCGATTTTCCGGTCAAACAGTACCGTCAAACAGTAGTCAAGGTGCAACAAAACTGTAGAAACTGCCTTGTTGACTTCTCCCTGTCTTAGCTACTACTGCGTCAATACGTTTTGACCATGACAGTTTACAATCTAGGGTTACTCCAAGCAGTTTAGTCATCTCAACTTGCTCAATTTCCACAGATTTAGTTGAGCTTTAGGGTTTAGTGAGTGTTTTGTCCCAAATACAATGCTTTTAGTTTTATAAATATTTAGGGCTAACTTACTCCTTGCTACCCACTCAGAAACTAACTGCAGCTCTTTGTTGAGTGTTGCAGTCATTTCAGTCGCTGTAGTAGCTGACGTGTATAGTGTAGAGTCATCTGCATACACATGGCTTTACTCAAAGTCAGTGGCATGTCGTTAGTAAAAATGTACACAAGGTCCAAAAGGAATTTAGCTTCCGCTCTAGCCCTAAGACTCTTTCACAAGTAACAGTCACTGGCGAGTTCTGAAAACACCACCTGCCGCCCTAAAACGGAACATGCATTGGCCGGGAATCGAACCCGGGCCTCCCGCGTGGCAGGCGAGAATTCTACCACTGAACCACCAATGCTTAGATAGTGTCTTCAATGGGGTTCCCGGGCTCAAACAATGCGAGTAGGCGGAGTGACTAAAAACAGAATAACACCATTGTCAGGGAACAAGGAATTTCTCAAACTCAGTTGTGCCCGATTTTCCGGTCAAACAGTACCGTCAAACAGTAGTCAAGGTGCAACAAAACTGTAGAAACTGCCTTGTTGACTTCTCCCTGTCTTAGCTACTACTGCGTCAATACGTTTTGACCATGACAGTTTACAATCTAGGGTTACTCCAAGCAGTTTAGTCATCTCAACTTGCTCAATTTCCACAGATTTAGTTGAGCTTTAGGGTTTAGTGAGTGTTTTGTCCCAAATACAATGCTTTTAGTTTTATAAATATTTAGGGCTAACTTACTCCTTGCTACCCACTCAGAAACTAACTGCAGCTCTTTGTTGAGTGTTGCAGTCATTTCAGTCGCTGTAGTTGCTGACGTGTATAGTGTAGAGTCATCTGCATACACATGGCTTTACTCAAAGTCAGTGGCATGTCGTTAGTAAAAATGTACACAAGGTCCAAAAGGAATTTGGCTTCCGCTCTAGCCCTAAGACTCTTTCACAAGTAACAGTCACTGGCGAGTTCTGAAAACACCACCTGCCGCCCTAAAACGGAACATGCATTGGCCGGGAATCGAACCCGGGCCTCCCGCGTGGCAGGCGAGAATTCTACCACTGAACCACCAATGCTTAGATAGCGTCTTCAATGGGGTTCCCGGGCTCAAACAATACGAGTAGGCGGAGTGACTAAAAACAGAATAACACCATTGTCAGGGAACAAGGAATTTCTCAAACTCAGTTGTGCCCGATTTTCCGGTCAAACAGTACCGTCAAACAGTAGTCAAGGTGCAACAAAACTGTAGAAACTGCCTTGTTGATAGTGTTGTTAAGAAGGTAGAGCATCGCTTTATTATAGACAGACTTCTCCCTGTCTTAGCTACTACTGCGTCAATACGTTTTGACCATGACAGTTTACAATCTAGGGTTACTCCAAGCAGTTTAGTCATCTCAACTTGCTCAATTTCCACAGATTTAGTTGAGCTTTAGGGTTTAGTGAGTGTTTTGTCCCAAATACAATGCTTTTAGTTTTATAAATATTTAGGGCTAACTTACTCCTTGCTACCCACTCAGAAACTAACTGCAGCTCTTTGTTGAGTGTTGCAGTCATTTCAGTCGCTGTAGTTGCTGACGTGTATAGTGTAGAGTCATCTGCATACACATGGCTTTACTCAAAGTCAGTGGCATGTCGTTAGTAAAAATGTACACAAGGTCCAAAAGGAATTTGGCTTCCGCTCTAGCCCTAAGACTCTTTCACAAGTAACAGTCACTGGCGAGTTCTGAAAACACCACCTGCCGCCCTAAAACGGAACATGCATTGGCCGGGAATCGAACCCGGGCCTCCCGCGTGGCAGGCGAGAATTCTACCACTGAACCACCAATGCTTAGATAGTGTCTTCAATGAGGTTCCCGGGCTCAAACAATGCGAGTAGGCGGAGTGACTAAAAACAGAATAACACCATTGTCAGGGAACAAGGAATTTCTCAAACTCAGTTGTGCCCGATTTTCCGGTCAAACAGTACCGTCAAACAGTAGTCAAGGTGCAACAAAACTGTAGAAACTGCCTTGTTGATAGTGTTGTTAAGAAGGTAGAGCATCGCTTTATTATAGACAGACTTCTCCCTGTCTTAGCTACTACTGCGTCAATACGTTTTGACCATGACAGTTTACAATCTAGGGTTACTCCAAGCAGTTTAGTCATCTCAACTTGCTCAATTTCCACAGATTTAGTTGAGCTTTAGGGTTTAGTGAGTGTTTTGTCCCAAATACAATGCTTTTAGTTTTATAAATATTTAGGGCTAACTTACTCCTTGCTACCCACTCAGAAACTAACTGCAGCTCTTTGTTGAGTGTTGCAGTCATTTCAGTCGCTGTAGTTGCTGACGTGTATAGTGTAGAGTCATCTGCATACACATGGCTTTACTCAAAGTCAGTGGCATGTCGTTAGTAAAAATGTACACAAGGTCCAAAAGGAATTTGGCTTCCGCTCTAGCCCTAAGACTCTTTCACAAGTAACAGTCACTGGCGAGTTCTGAAAACACCAACTGCCGCCCTAAAACGGAACATGCATTGGCCGGGAATCGAACCCGGGCCTCCCGCGTGGCAGGCGAGAATTCTACCACTGAACCACCAATGCTTAGATAGCGTCTTCAATGGGGTTCCCGGGCTCAAACAATACGAGTAGGCGGAGTGACTAAAAACAGAATAACACCATTGTCAGGGAACAAGGAATTTCTCAAACTCCGTTGTGCCCGATTTTCCGGTCAAACAGTAGTCAAGGTGCAACAAAACTGTAGAAACTGCCTTGTTGATAGTGTTGTTAAGAAGGTAGAGCATCGCTTTATTATAGACAGACTTCTCCCTGTCTTAGCTACTACTGCGTCAATACGTTTTGACCATGACAGTTTACAATCTAGGGTTACTCCAAGCAGTTTAGTCATCTCAACTTGCTCAATTTCCACAGATTTAGTTGAGCTTTAGGGTTTAGTGAGTGTTTTGTCCCAAATACAATGCTTTTAGTTTTATAAATATTTAGGGCTAACTTACTCCTTGCTACCCACTCAGAAACTAACTGCAGCTCTTTGTTGAGTGTTGCAGTCATTTCAGTCGCTGTAGTTGCTGACGTGTATAGTGTAGAGTCATCTGCATACACATGGCTTTACTCAAAGTCAGTGGCATGTCGTTAGTAAAAATGTACACAAGGTCCAAAAGGAATTTGGCTTCCGCTCTAGCCCTAAGACTCTTTCACAAGTAACAGTCACTGGCGAGTTCTGAAAACACCACCTGCCGCCCTAAAACGGAACATGCATTGGCCGGGAATCGAACCCGGGCCTCCCGCGTGGCAGGCGAGAATTCTACCACTGAACCACCAATGCTTAGATAGTGTCTTCAATGAGGTTCCCGGGCTCAAACAATGCGAGTAGGCGGAGTGACTAAAAACAGAATAACACCATTGTCAGGGAACAAGGAATTTCTCAAACTCAGTTGTGCCCGATTTTCCGGTCAAACAGTACCGTCAAACAGTAGTCAAGGTGCAACAAAACTGTAGAAACTGCCTTGTTGATAGTGTTGTTAAGAAGGTAGAGCATCGCTTTATTATAGACAGACTTCTCCCTGTCTTAGCTACTACTGCGTCAATACGTTTTGACCATGACAGTTTACAATCTAGGGTTACTCCAAGCAGTTTAGTCATCTCAACTTGCTCAATTTCCACAGATTTAGTTGAGCTTTAGGGTTTAGTGAGTGTTTTGTCCCAAATACAATGCTTTTAGTTTTATAAATATTTAGGGCTAACTTACTCCTTGCTACCCACTCAGAAACTAACTGCAGCTCTTTGTTGAGTGTTGCAGTCATTTCAGTCGCTGTAGTTGCTGACGTGTATAGTGTAGAGTCATCTGCATACACATGGCTTTACTCAAAGTCAGTGGCATGTCGTTAGTAAAAATGTACACAAGGTCCAAAAGGAATTTGGCTTCCGCTCTAGCCCTAAGACTCTTTCACAAGTAACAGTCACTGGCGAGTTCTGAAAACACCACCTGCCGCCCTAAAACGGAACATGCATTGGCCGGGAATCGAACCCGGGCCTCCCGCGTGGCAGGCGAGAATTCTACCACTGAACCACCAATGCTTAGATAGCGTCTTCAATGGGGTTCCCGGGCTCAAACAATACGAGTAGGCGGAGTGACTAAAAACAGAATAACACCATTGTCAGGGAACAAGGAATTTCTCAAACTCCGTTGTGCCCGATTTTCCGGTCAAACAGTAGTCAAGGTGCAACAAAACTGTAGAAACTGCCTTGTTGATAGTGTTGTTAAGAAGGTAGAGCATCGCTTTATTATAGACAGACTTCTCCCTGTCTTAGCTACTACTGCGTCAATACGTTTTGACCATGACAGTTTACAATCTAGGGTTACTCCAAGCAGTTTAGTCATCTCAACTTGCTCAATTTCCACAGATTTAGTTGAGCTTTAGGGTTTAGTGAGTGTTTTGTCCCAAATACAATGCTTTTAGTTTTATAAATATTTAGGGCTAACTTACTCCTTGCTACCCACTCAGAAACTAACTGCAGCTCTTTGTTGAGTGTTGCAGTCATTTCAGTCGCTGTAGTTGCTGACGTGTATAGTGTAGAGTCATCTGCATACACATGGCTTTACTCAAAGTCAGTGGCATGTCGTTAGTAAAAATGTACACAAGGTCCAAAAGGAATTTGGCTTCCGCTCTAGCCCTAAGACTCTTTCACAAGTAACAGTCACTGGCGAGTTCTGAAAACACCACCTGCCGCCCTAAAACGGAACATGCATTGGCCGGGAATCGAACCCGGGCCTCCCGCATGGCAGGCGAGAATTCTACCACTGAACCACCAATGCTTAGATAGCGTCTTCAATGGGGTTCCCGGGCTCAAACAATACGAGTAGGCGGAGTGACTAAAAACAGAATAACACCATTGTCAGGGAACAAGGAATTTCTCAAACTCAGTTGTGCCCGATTTTCCGGTCAAACAGTACCGTCAAACAGTAGTCAAGGTGCAACAAAACTGTAGAAACTGCCTTGTTGATAGTGTTGTTAAGAAGGTAGAGCATCGCTTTATTATAGACAGACTTCTCCCTGTCTTAGCTACTACTGCGTCAATACGTTTTGACCATGACAGTTTACAATCTAGGGTTACTCCAAGCAGTTTAGTCATCTCAACTTGCTCAATTTCCACAGATTTAGTTGAGCTTTAGGGTTTAGTGAGTGTTTTGTCCCAAATACAATGCTTTTAGTTTTATAAATATTTAGGGCTAACTTACTCCTTGCTACCCACTCAGAAACTAACTGCAGCTCTTTGTTGAGTGTTGCAGTCATTTCAGTCGCTGTAGTTGCTGACGTGTATAGTGTAGAGTCATCTGCATACACATGGCTTTACTCAAAGTCAGTGGCATGTCGTTAGTAAAAATGTACACAAGGTCCAAAAGGAATTTGGCTTCCGCTCTAGCCCTAAGACTCTTTCACAAGTAACAGTCACTGGCGAGTTCTGAAAACACCACCTGCCGCCCTAAAACGGAACATGCATTGGCCGGGAATCGAACCCGGGCCTCCCGCGTGGCAGGCGAGAATTCTACCACTGAACCACCAATGCTTAGATAGTGTCTTCAATGAGGTTCCCGGGCTCAAACAATGCGAGTAGGCGGAGTGACTAAAAACAGAATAACACCATTGTCAGGGAACAAGGAATTTCTCAAACTCAGTTGTGCCCGATTTTCCGGTCAAACAGTACCGTCAAACAGTAGTCAAGGTGCAACAAAACTGTAGAAACTGCCTTGTTGATAGTGTTGTTAAGAAGGTAGAGCATCGCTTTATTATAGACAGACTTCTCCCTGTCTTAGCTACTACTGCGTCAATACGTTTTGACCATGACAGTTTACAATCTAGGGTTACTCCAAGCAGTTTAGTCATCTCAACTTGCTCAATTTCCACAGATTTAGTTGAGCTTTAGGGTTTAGTGAGTGTTTTGTCCCAAATACAATGCTTTTAGTTTTATAAATATTTAGGGCTAACTTACTCCTTGCTACCCACTCAGAAACTAACTGCAGCTCTTTGTTGAGTGTTGCAGTCATTTCAGTCGCTGTAGTTGCTGACGTGTATAGTGTAGAGTCATCTGCATACACATGGCTTTACTCAAAGTCAGTGGCATGTCGTTAGTAAAAATGTACACAAGGTCCAAAAGGAATTTGGCTTCCGCTCTAGCCCTAAGACTCTTTCACAAGTAACAGTCACTGGCGAGTTCTGAAAACACCACCTGCCGCCCTAAAACGGAACATGCATTGGCCGGGAATCGAACCCGGGCCTCCCGCGTGGCAGGCGAGAATTCTACCACTGAACCACCAATGCTTAGATAGCGTCTTCAATGGGGTTCCCGGGCTCAAACAATACGAGTAGGCGGAGTGACTAAAAACAGAATAACACCATTGTCAGGGAACAAGGAATTTCTCAAACTCCGTTGTGCCCGATTTTCCGGTCAAACAGTAGTCAAGGTGCAACAAAACTGTAGAAACTGCCTTGTTGATAGTGTTGTTAAGAAGGTAGAGCATCGCTTTATTATAGACAGACTTCTCCCTGTCTTAGCTACTACTGCGTCAATACGTTTTGACCATGACAGTTTACAATCTAGGGTTACTCCAAGCAGTTTAGTCATCTCAACTTGCTCAATTTCCACAGATTTAGTTGAGCTTTAGGGTTTAGTGAGTGTTTTGTCCCAAATACAATGCTTTTAGTTTTATAAATATTTAGGGCTAACTTACTCCTTGCTACCCACTCAGAAACTAACTGCAGCTCTTTGTTGAGTGTTGCAGTCATTTCAGTCGCTGTAGTTGCTGACGTGTATAGTGTAGAGTCATCTGCATACACATGGCTTTACTCAAAGTCAGTGGCATGTCGTTAGTAAAAATGTACACAAGGTCCAAAAGGAATTTGGCTTCCGCTCTAGCCCTAAGACTCTTTCACAAGTAACAGTCACTGGCGAGTTCTGAAAACACCACCTGCCGCCCTAAAACGGAACATGCATTGGCCGGGAATCGAACCCGGGCCTCCCGCGTGGCAGGCGAGAATTCTACCACTGAACCACCAATGCTTAGATAGCGTCTTCAATGGGGTTCCCGGGCTCAAACAATACGAGTAGGCGGAGTGACTAAAAACAGAATAACACCATTGTCAGGGAACAAGGAATTTCTCAAACTCCGTTGTGCCCGATTTTCCGGTCAAACAGTAGTCAAGGTGCAACAAAACTGTAGAAACTGCCTTGTTGATAGTGTTGTTAAGAAGGTAGAGCATCGCTTTATTATAGACAGACTTCTCCCTGTCTTAGCTACTACTGCGTCAATACGTTTTGACCATGACAGTTTACAATCTAGGGTTACTCCAAGCAGTTTAGTCATCTCAACTTGCTCAATTTCCACAGATTTAGTTGAGCTTTAGGGTTTAGTGAGTGTTTTGTCCCAAATACAATGCTTTTAGTTTTATAAATATTTAGGGCTAACTTACTCCTTGCTACCCACTCAGAAACTAACTGCAGCTCTTTGTTGAGTGTTGCAGTCATTTCAGTCGCTGTAGTTGCTGACGTGTATAGTGTAGAGTCATCTGCATACACATGGCTTTACTCAAAGTCAGTGGCATGTCGTTAGTAAAAATGTACACAAGGTCCAAAAGGAATTTGGCTTCCGCTCTAGCCCTAAGACTCTTTCACAAGTAACAGTCACTGGCGAGTTCTGAAAACACCACCTGCCGCCCTAAAACGGAACATGCATTGGCCGGGAATCGAACCCGGGCCTCCCGCGTGGCAGGCGAGAATTCTACCACTGAACCACCAATGCTTAGATAGCGTCTTCAATGGGGTTCCCGGGCTCAAACAATACGAGTAGGCGGAGTGACTAAAAACAGAATAACACCATTGTCAGGGAACAAGGAATTTCTCAAACTCCGTTGTGCCCGATTTTCCGGTCAAACAGTAGTCAAGGTGCAACAAAACTGTAGAAACTGCCTTGTTGATAGTGTTGTTAAGAAGGTAGAGCATCGCTTTATTATAGACAGACTTCTCCCTGTCTTAGCTACTACTGCGTCAATACGTTTTGACCATGACAGTTTACAATCTAGGGTTACTCCAAGCAGTTTAGTCATCTCAACTTGCTCAATTTCCACAGATTTAGTTGAGCTTTAGGGTTTAGTGAGTGTTTTGTCCCAAATACAATGCTTTTAGTTTTATAAATATTTAGGGCTAACTTACTCCTTGCTACCCACTCAGAAACTAACTGCAGCTCTTTGTTGAGTGTTGCAGTCATTTCAGTCGCTGTAGTTGCTGACGTGTATAGTGTAGAGTCATCTGCATACACATGGCTTTACTCAAAGTCAGTGGCATGTCGTTAGTAAAAATGTACACAAGGTCCAAAAGGAATTTGGCTTCCGCTCTAGCCCTAAGACTCTTTCACAAGTAACAGTCACTGGCGAGTTCTGAAAACACCACCTGCCGCCCTAAAACGGAACATGCATTGGCCGGGAATCGAACCCGGGCCTCCCGCGTGGCAGGCGAGAATTCTACCACTGAACCACCAATGCTTAGATAGTGTCTTCAATGAGGTTCCCGGGCTCAAACAATGCGAGTAGGCGGAGTGACTAAAAACAGAATAACACCATTGTCAGGGAACAAGGAATTTCTCAAACTCAGTTGTGCCCGATTTTCCGGTCAAACAGTACCGTCAAACAGTAGTCAAGGTGCAACAAAACTGTAGAAACTGCCTTGTTGATAGTGTTGTTAAGAAGGTAGAGCATCGCTTTATTATAGACAGACTTCTCCCTGTCTTAGCTACTACTGCGTCAATACGTTTTGACCATGACAGTTTACAATCTAGGGTTACTCCAAGCAGTTTAGTCATCTCAACTTGCTCAATTTCCACAGATTTAGTTGAGCTTTAGGGTTTAGTGAGTGTTTTGTCCCAAATACAATGCTTTTAGTTTTATAAATATTTAGGGCTAACTTACTCCTTGCTACCCACTCAGAAACTAACTGCAGCTCTTTGTTGAGTGTTGCAGTCATTTCAGTCGCTGTAGTTGCTGACGTGTATAGTGTAGAGTCATCTGCATACACATGGCTTTACTCAAAGTCAGTGGCATGTCGTTAGTAAAAATGTACACAAGGTCCAAAAGGAATTTGGCTTCCGCTCTAGCCCTAAGACTCTTTCACAAGTAACAGTCACTGGCGAGTTCTGAAAACACCACCTGCCGCCCTAAAACGGAACATGCATTGGCCGGGAATCGAACCCGGGCCTCCCGCGTGGCAGGCGAGAATTCTACCACTGAACCACCAATGCTTAGATAGCGTCTTCAATGGGGTTCCCGGGCTCAAACAATACGAGTAGGCGGAGTGACTAAAAACAGAATAACACCATTGTCAGGGAACAAGGAATTTCTCAAACTCCGTTGTGCCCGATTTTCCGGTCAAACAGTAGTCAAGGTGCAACAAAACTGTAGAAACTGCCTTGTTGATAGTGTTGTTAAGAAGGTAGAGCATCGCTTTATTATAGACAGACTTCTCCCTGTCTTAGCTACTACTGCGTCAATACGTTTTGACCATGACAGTTTACAATCTAGGGTTACTCCAAGCAGTTTAGTCATCTCAACTTGCTCAATTTCCACAGATTTAGTTGAGCTTTAGGGTTTAGTGAGTGTTTTGTCCCAAATACAATGCTTTTAGTTTTATAAATATTTAGGGCTAACTTACTCCTTGCTACCCACTCAGAAACTAACTGCAGCTCTTTGTTGAGTGTTGCAGTCATTTCAGTCGCTGTAGTTGCTGACGTGTATAGTGTAGAGTCATCTGCATACACATGGCTTTACTCAAAGTCAGTGGCATGTCGTTAGTAAAAATGTACACAAGGTCCAAAAGGAATTTAGCTTCCGCTCTAGCCCTAAGACTCTTTCACAAGTAACAGTCACTGGCGAGTTCTGAAAACACCACCTGCCGCCCTAAAACGGAACATGCATTGGCCGGGAATCGAACCCGGGCCTCCCGCGTGGCAGGCGAGAATTCTACCACTGAACCACCAATGCTTAGATAGTGTCTTCAATGGGGTTCCCGGGCTCAAACAATGCGAGTAGGCGGAGTGACTAAAAACAGAATAACACCATTGTCAGGGAACAAGGAATTTCTCAAACTCAGTTGTGCCCGATTTTCCGGTCAAACAGTACCGTCAAACAGTAGTCAAGGTGCAACAAAACTGTAGAAACTGCCTTGTTGATAGTGTTGTTAAGAAGGTAGAGCATCGCTTTATTATAGACAGACTTCTCCCTGTCTTAGCTACTACTGCGTCAATACGTTTTGACCATGACAGTTTACAATCTAGGGTTACTCCAAGCAGTTTAGTCATCTCAACTTGCTCAATTTCCACAGATTTAGTTGAGCTTTAGGGTTTAGTGAGTGTTTTGTCCCAAATACAATGCTTTTAGTTTTATAAATATTTAGGGCTAACTTACTCCTTGCTACCCACTCAGAAACTAACTGCAGCTCTTTGTTGAGTGTTGCAGTCATTTCAGTCGCTGTAGTTGCTGACGTGTATAGTGTAGAGTCATCTGCATACACATGGCTTTACTCAAAGTCAGTGGCATGTCGTTAGTAAAAATGTACACAAGGTCCAAAAGGAATTTGGCTTCCGCTCTAGCCCTAAGACTCTTTCACAAGTAACAGTCACTGGCGAGTTCTGAAAACACCACCTGCCGCCCTAAAACGGAACATGCATTGGCCGGGAATCGAACCCGGGCCTCCCGCGTGGCAGGCGAGAATTCTACCACTGAACCACCAATGCTTAGATAGTGTCTTCAATGGGGTTCCCGGGCTCAAACAATGCGAGTAGGTGGAGTGACTAAAAACAGAATAACACCATTGTCAGGGAACAAGGAATTTCTCAAACTCAGTTGTGCCCGATTTTCCGGTCAAACAGTACCGTCAAACAGTAGTCAAGGTGCAACAAAACTGTAGAAACTGCCTTGTTGATAGTGTTGTTAAGAAGGTAGAGCATCGCTTTATTATAGACAGACTTCTCCCTGTCTTAGCTACTACTGCGTCAATACGTTTTGACCATGACAGTTTACAATCTAGGGTTACTCCAAGCAGTTTAGTCATCTCAACTTGCTCAATTTCCACAGATTTAGTTGAGCTTTAGGGTTTAGTGAGTGTTTTGTCCCAAATACAATGCTTTTAGTTTTATAAATATTTAGGGCTAACTTACTCCTTGCTACCCACTCAGAAACTAACTGCAGCTCTTTGTTGAGTGTTGCAGTCATTTCAGTCGCTGTAGTTGCTGACGTGTATAGTGTAATTTCCACAGATTTAGTTGAGCTTTAGGGTTTAGTGAGTGTTTTGTCCCAAATACAATGCTTTTAACACCATTGTCAGGGAACAAGGAATTTCTCAAACACTACAATTCTGCAATTGACTGGTGCAATTAGGTTGCTGATAGGCTGGGAAAGATGGGGTGACTTCATTTCTGTGCTTGGCCAATGAGGTTACTCGATGGAAGTTGGGGCGCTCTGAGGAAAATGAAGGTGTGTGACTGGGGGTAGGCTTATTGCTCAGATACAAATAAACAGGTGTTTTACATTCAGGTAATCACCTAGGTCTATGGTAATTACAGCTCCAGGCCTTTCGATCTGTTGAGTATATAAGGCTACGTTCTTTTTTTGTATTCCTCAGACAGGGCTATGTTACTTTGACCTTCCAGTAATTCAAATCAGTACAAAAATAAATATATATTTTGGAAACAGATTGCAAATAACCAATGGCGCTCAAATTCAACTTGAAGGTGTGTAGATACTGTTATGCTTGTATTGAAAGAAAAGGACACGTTTAGAAACGACAATGTAGAAAATGAATTAAACCTGTTAAATGTCATGTAGGTTAATTGCTGTGGAATTTACCAGGTATTTTTGGTCCTCGTCATTTTCTGCTGTGACTGTGTCCTTGGTGAGAAACACATTTGTCTGATTTTCTATAGCTTGCGAGTATTTACTTGATCATTTCATAAGTGGCCTCCATTGATGTCATTGTTTTCTCTCAGGAATATGCACTGTCACACACTGCACTGACACAACCAAGTGTTTGCTATCCCTCGACAAAAGCAACTGCAAATGTGCTGTTGGCTACTATGGAGACCTGTGTGACAAAGGTTTAAACATTTTGGTAGACCAGAATAACTACAATAGTTCTATTGGAATTTGTTCTAAAACTGTTTTAATTTATTTTAGTTGCTACCATCAATGTCATGTGTGGCAAAGACTACATTACTATCATGGTGAATGAGGACTTTTTCCAGTACTACAAAGTACCTATGGAATCTCTGCACTTGAAGAATGAGTCTTGTCGTGCCCAAAGGGAGGTTATGTCTGATGTCCCATACTACATTGTGCGGATATCAAAGGATCAGTACGTTTCCTGTGGCGGTAAACCACTGGAGGTAAGTATGATTCATCCCACACTTCATATTATCCTTTGATAATCCTGTCTCAGAAAAGGCCTAATCTCAAGGCTCAACACTGATCTATAGTTGTCATGCGCCGATTTGAGGGCAGGAGTTTTTACCCTTGTTATCGCAGCAAGTCCAAGTGGTGACTTATTTATGAAGCTGGAAGTTTGTTTTTACTGGCATTGTGCTCTCTCTTTTTACAACAGAAAAACATCACTCACATTGCATACGCCTTAACTCTCATGTCGGCCCCTCAAGTCTATGGAAATATAATAAGAGACCCAATGATAAAAATTGAGTACACGTGTATCTACCCATACATCCGCATTGTCAGTTTGCCGTACCCCATCATCCCCTTCTCTAGGTAAGGCCCACTCTCTAAAAATGGACTTGATCACAACTTAATGTACTTAAAGTTTGTCTTGGTCTATTACTGGAACGACCTAACAAGTAGACTCACTTGAGATGCAATTTGTCACATTGCCTTATTTGATACTCGGGTTTCCTCTCCAGGAACAATTCTGGGCTCTAGTTTGAGCCTGTACAATAGGTCCAGGAGTTATTCTTGCTAGTCTGACATTACTGATGTTCCAGCTGTTGATGGTGTTAAGGGTAAATGTTACACTAATCTTGGTTATTATTTCTCAATTCCCTTCGTGAAAGCCACCACTGTCTTGTAACCCTCCATGGCTAGTTGTAGGTGGTTGGTTGGAATTTAGAAAATGCTGTTTATTTCACTTTTGCCATGTGACGCAATCTTGATTTCAATTATTCTCATTGATTGAGACAGGTGGGTGTCCACACAAGTGCTGCATGTCATGAGTGTGACTCAGAAATAAAGCTTTGTGTTGAATGACACTTGTCTGTCTCAATGGGAGAAGATTTGAAATGGGGAAGATAGTGGCATACACCGTTGTTGCATTACTTCCTTGAGGATAATTGACTTTAACTGGGCATTTTCTAAATTCCAACAAACCACCTGCACCTAGCCGTGAACTTTTAGAAGACAGTTGTGGCTTTCAAGTGGGGCATTGAGGAATATTCACTTAGTGAGTGTTGGTAGAATATTTTGCTTACCCTTAATTTGTTTTATTTTTACCTTTTATTAATACTAAATACTTCCTAGGTAGCAACGGCTATTAATACTACCTAGGTAGCAACCGCTATCCGCCATCTGGGACAGCGAGTAATGTCGGACTAACCACTGATTTATAAGCAGGAGTTCTTTCGGTTCAGGTAATGTGGATATGACAAGCATTTCTCTCACAGTAATCCTGTGCTGTTTTGGTTCAGTGAGACTGTGATGCGGATGGGTGAGTTGGATGCCAAGGTGGAGATGGCCCTCTTCACAGATCACACCTACACAGAGGCGTTCCAAAGCTCACCGCTGATCCACCTCCGGGACAGGGTGTATGTGGAGATCAAGGTCGTGGAGCTGGAGGACGTCTTCCACTTGAGGGTGAATGAATGCTGGGCCACACAGTCCCCCAAACCCAACCAGACAGACAGCGCTGTTCACACCCTGCTGCGCAATGGGTGAGTGGACAATCAACATTTATCCCTGGGAACATGTACGCCTACTTCTGCTCTTGAAACATGGCATGAACAAATCATTTAGCATGCTGTGAGCAATTCAGTTGAGCTGAGCTCAATTTGGCATGTCTGACTAATTGTGGCAGATCAGTGTTAAATTTGATGAAGGTCTTGGATTTATTCAACCCAAGACACTCCCCCCCCCCCCCCCCCTCACAGGTGTGTGAATGACGACACTGTCACCTTTCTCAATACGACAATGGGCGCCAATGGAGAGGCCTCAACCATCCGGTACAGCTTTGACATGTTCCGCTTTGTTGTGGAGCCTCATGACCTGTACCTGCACTGCACAGTGCGCTTGTGCTCCCTGGACGATGACGAACCCTGCATTCCTGTAAGTTCACTGGCCTTTGGTGCAGCGGGCTAAGGCACTGCATAGCGGTGCTAGCTGTGTCACTACAGATCCTGGTTCGATTCCAGGTTTTGTCGCCGCGAACGGGAGACCCATGAGGCGGCGCACAATTGGCCCAGTGTTGTCCGGGTTAGGGGAGGGTTTGGCTGGCCGGGTTGTCCTTGTCCCATCGTGCTCTAGCGACTCCTGTGGCAGGCCGGGCACAATGCACACTGACACGGTCGCCAGGTGTACGGTGTTTCCTTCGACGCGTTGGTGCGACTGACTTCCGGGTTAAGTAAGCATTGTCAAGAAGCAGTGCGGCTCGGCGGGGTTGTGTTTCGGAGGACGCACAGCTCTCGCCCTTCGCCTCTCCCCAGTCCGTACGGGAGTCGCAGCAATGGGACTAGACTGTAACTACCACTTGGATACAATGAAATTGGGATGACAAAAGGGGTTAAAAATGCTCAAATATTATTTCTATTCATGAAGAAAATGCCTTTTCAGAAGTTGGCATGGCATTCAAGATTGTCTTTTATTAATGCTTTACTGCTACAGGAGTGCAAATCTATAACCAAGAGGGCAGCAGTGCGTGGAGACCCAACTCAAGGTCTACTGTCATATGGACCAATCAGGATTGACATACCAGACCGACCCCAATCTAGTAAGGATTTGTGTTTCGTTATCTACGTAAGATTAAAATATATTTTCTTACCGGCTCAAATGTCCTTGCCCTTGCTCACTCTACTTGCCTGCATTTTTTTTAAATGATTGTGACGTAGACCAGAGGGCTATACTACAAAAGCTCAACATGGGTATATGTTTTTGGTTGAGTCATTCTTTCACTTTTCAAAATGGTTATGTAAGATTTTTTAGGCACCTTAGCTGGCTAAATCATTGATCCTACATTGTAGTATACCCCTCTGGCCTCATGTTGCAGTTGAGGCAGGGTGGTGTGAGGTGTTTTCAACAGTCTTGACTTTGTTCCAGATCTGCTGCTGCTGCTGATTCCTGTGGCTGGCATCTGGGTCCTGGGCCTCTTCCTCCTCGCCCTAATCACCATCGCTAAGGCAGGAAACCGACGACTGTCACAGCTAGCAAACCGCTGACATCCAACTTGAATAAAAATAATAATTTCTATGACAATTAAATGAGTTCCTCTCTGCAAAAATGTTGTGCCTTTGACATTTTATAAACATGACTTACCACAGAGCTCTGAGCATTCAGCCCTGTAGTTCAATGTGGCTGTGGGTTACAAACAAGTTCAAACATGAGTTACTGGTTTAAATCATAACTGGTCTCATCAAAAACCAACTCCTATTATAGTGTCACTCGATTTGATCAAATGGTGTAGTGATTCTTAGCTATCAGCAGATGGCAATAGGAGCCAAGTGAGGGGTCAGTCTATAATTCATCCCCAGGGGGAGGGGAGTTTATTTTCAAGAGAAATTGCTTTGTCTAATAGACTTCCCACAGTATCTAGGCTACATTAACTTTCCTCCCGATTTTCTCTAGCAGAGTCACTGCTCTGTATTCTCAGACGGCAGTGAGTTTATTGGACTATCAATGTAATCCAGGATGGCATGCGGCGGTTTAACTAAAATCTAACAGACCTTCTGGATACTTGGAAGTAACTTGTAAGACAATTGTATTTTGTTTGAGGGTATCCTCCACAATTACGTTCTGAGTATAGTACGGCTACATCTTACCAAGAACAAAACATGACGCTTGACACCTTTTTTCTCTCTACTCTTCCCTCATCGTGCAGGGAAGCTATTGACTGAAGGGGAAGTAGGTAACACACTAACGTGTCAGAAGAAATGCTGTTCTTACCTTTAGCTCGTGTGGGCCATTAGGAACTGGGCATAAATGGACAACTGACTCAGGCTTTAAATAACCCATGATCACATATTTGGGGATAATTTCTACCAGTTCTAATCCGAGCTGTTTCGCAAACGATCCGATTTCAGCGCGCCACGACCCAATGCCCAGTGGTTGGGCTGCGGAGAGAACTTGGAACACAAACTGGATTTTGAACTTAACCAAAGAGTTTGACTATGCAGTCACATAGCAGATCACTCATCACTTGACGGCAATTTTCAATCACATCTGAATGACAGTCCATTGCACGGGCGAACGAGGCTGCATAAAAATGGCATATCTCTGGAGAAGCACTTCTCCGGGGCTGTGGAAACAAATGGCCTCAATCGTCTTGCTCTTGTGCAACAGGCTTGTTACCAATGAGGACGAAGGCCATTTCAACGCAGAGGTACAGTATGTTGTATACGTGTGTCCTTTAATGTCAAAATATGGACGTTTTTATGGTGCGTAAATATGTAGAATTGTGGCCGTCGCCTTATGAACTTAGTTTCCTTTAACTGAAACGTTGCATGACCATGATCTCTATTATCCTGGTCAGGTAATCTAAACTGATCTTGCATTTTATGTGATCTAATGACTTCTCATGCGCTGATTCATGGACCTTTCCAATAATGGATATTGGGCAACATTCCCACTTCATGCATGGCAGGCATATTATTAGGAGTAATTGTGTGACGTGTAAAAGTTTGACCTCTATGGTTAAACCCTATTTACATGCTTGTAAACCACAATGTGTTCCTCATCTACTGTACTGCTTATCCTGCAGGCATGTTGTGCAAGATATCCAGAAGGAGGCCAATTGCTTTGGTCGTCTTTCCTTCCAGTTCTCTGCTGCCCATGACTGGAACGAATTGCAAAAATCTCTGAAGCTGGAGACTCACATCTCCCTCACTAGTTTTAAGCACCAGCTGTCAGAGCAGCTTACAGATCACTGCACCTGTACATAGCCCATCTGTAAACAGCCCATCTATCTACCTACCTCATCCCCATACTGGTATTTATTTATTTTGCTAATTTGCACCCCAGTATCTCTACCTGCACATTCATCTTCTGCCGATCTACCATTCCAGTGTTTAATTGCTATGTTGTAATTACTTCGCCACCATGGCCTATTTATTTCCTTAACTTACCTCATTTGCATTCACTGTATATAGACTTTTTGTTTTCTTTTGATCTACTGTATTGTTTATTCCATGTGTAACTGTGTTGTTGTATGTGTCGAATTGCTACGCTTTATCTTGGCCAGGTCGCAGTTGCAAATGGGAACTTCTCAACTAGCCTACCTAGTTAAATAAAGGTGAAATAAATAAATAAAGGAGCCTTCCTCAGCGATGATGGCGGTGAGTGAGTTGTTATAGGGGATAATGGCTGTAAAAAATGGAGGGAGGCTATAGACACTGAGCTGAGTGGGGAAAGGGTTTGGACACATGGAATGCCTGGCAAAGGTTGTCTAACGCAGGTATCTCATAATTCCTCCTCTCCCACCAAAGTCCCACCCCAGCTAATGCTTTTCAAAGCTGTTTCCTATAGTGGATAAACAACTATTCCATTTTCATCAAAAGGGATAGGTACTTGTGAAGGAGAATTAAAAATAGTCTCTAGTCCAAGTGAAGGCTTCTCCTTCACAGTACTGTAACTATTACTAATGGTGAACAGGACTAGCACAGGTCTGCAATGACAGTATCCTGTGAACTGTGATGAACTTGTCAAGAGTTGGAGCAGAAGATGCATACCCAAAGAAGGTTAACAGACTAATGACTCAAACTTGAAAAAATGAACAAATAGCATTTCCACAGTAAATTCCCTCTGTGCTTTTCAACATTTGCATCAACAATATTTGTCTTCCCTACCCAGCTTACACATACTTCTACAAGCGCTCCAGGGACTGGAGGTTTGATAACCAGAAGATGAAGGATGACCCAGACTACCCCAGATCCATCGTGTTTAGCTACAGATTTCCGTGAATGTCCTTATAAAACAGAGTGGTGGTGCATGAATGTCTAACAGTTGTGTGTTCTGTAAACACAAGACCACCGTCTCCCACTGTGTCTTTCCTCTAGTCTACCCCCTCGACCACAACAGCCCAGACTTTATCCACAAAGGGGAAACATTTGATAGACTCCCTCGGGCGAGATTAAATGCGGGGGTTATTATCATATACATCGTGCACATATTTAGGAAGGGTTAAAGCCTGATAGAACAGAGCTGGGTCTGGGTTACATTTCCCAGATGTTGCTAATTTAGTTGTTTTGGGTGCAGAGCCAGGGAGGGGTTAGGAGGCATGCCAGCATTTATTTTGCCCAAGTTAGAGTTCTAACAGGCTTGCTCATGTAGCCATACTACCCGGCTCACATGACTTCCTTGAAGGGCGGCTAGTCAAGCGCCGATGTGGAGATCTGTTTTGAACAGCACGTGCAAATAAATGGGAGCGCTGTAAAATCTGTGGAATGACGTCTCACATAGGCAACGCGCACACACGCATCGAAACGTTTCACTACGTTATCTAGAGTAGACAACTCAAAAATAGTTTGCCCCCACGTTTACATTTGAAATTCAATGCCACTTGTGTGCAATACACGTAATCACTAGCGAGGTTTCCATCTAATTTGCAACATGTTTTCATGCAAATATTCTAAAATGTGCTTTAAAAAAAATTGTATTTCCCACCAGAAATAAATTTCTATCAATCAGATTTATTGAGGATAGAAGTCTGTGAGCGATGGTGTAGTGCACATAACAATTACTTTTGTGGTTAAATTCCCATTTTACATTTGAAAAATACAAGTTAAATGGCTTTCCATCGATGGTTTTGTCAAAATCTGTTATATAGCAAATGGGGTCTTGGCACGTGCGCTCCAGACAACAGCTGGCAAATACAGTTCGGACAGGCTAACTACATTATGAAATGACGTATAAGAGCAATATCCATTACACAATGCAGATAGCCCGGTTAGCCAATGTGCGGGAGCACTGGTTGGTCGGCCCAATTGAGGTAGTATGTACATGAATGTATAGTTAAAGTGACTATGCATATATGATAAACAGAGTAACAGCAGCGTAACAAGAGGGGTTGGTGGGGGCACACAATGCAAATAGTCCGGGTAGCTATTTGATTACCTGTTCAGGAGTCTAATGGCTTGGGGTAAAAACTGTTGAGAAGCCTTTTTGTCCTAGACTTGGCACTCCGGTACCGCTTGCCATGCGGTATAGAGAGAACAGTCTATGACTTGGGTGGCTGGGGTCTTTGACCATTTTTATAGCCTTCCTCTGACACCGCCTGGTGTAGAGGTCCTGGATGGCAGGCAGCTTAGCCCCAGTGATGTAATGGGCCGTACGCACTACCCTCTGTAGTGCCTTGCGGTCAGAGGCCGAGCAATTGCCATACCAGGCAGTGATTCAACCAGTCAGGATGCTCTCGATGTTGCAGCTGTAGAACCTTTTGAGGATCTCAGGACCCATGCCAAATCCTTTTAGTTTCCTGAGGGGGAATAGGCTTTGTCGTGCCCTCTTCACAACTGTCTTGGTGTGTTTGGACCATTCTAGTTTGTTGTTGATGTGGACACCAAAGAACTTGAAGCTCTCAACATGCTCCACTACAGCCCTGTCGATGAGAATGGAGGAGTGCTCGGTCCTCCTTTTCCTGTAGTCCACAATCATCTCCTTAGTCTTGGTTACGTTGAGGGTTAGGTTGTTATTCTGGCACCACCCAGCCAGGTCTCTGACCTCCTCCCTATATGCTGTCTCGTCGTTGTCGGTGCAAACTTAATGATGGTATTGGAGTCGTGCCTGGCCATGCAGTCATGGGTGAACAGGGAGTACAGGAGGGGACTGAGCACACACCCCTGTGGAGCTGTGTTGAGGATCAGCATGGCAGATGTGTTTTCATTCCTACCCTCACCACCTGGGGGCGGCCCGTCAGGAAGTCCAGGATCCAGTTGCAGAGGGAGGTGTTTAGTCCCAGGGTCCTTAGCTTAGTGATGAGCTTTGAGGGTACTATGGTGTTGAACGCTGAGCTGTAGTCAATGAATAGCATTCTCACATAAGTGTTCCTACCTACCCTCACCACCTGGGGGCAGCCCTAGAGTAGAGCAGAGTACCCTAGCAGAGCTATAGTACCCTAGCAGAGCTATAGCCTATGCAGACTAGTAGGCCTAGGCCATCTCCATTGGAAGACCATAAAATTTTTTGACAAACATTGTGAAATTAAAATTCCCTAAATTATCAACCTCTCTATTAAGCCATGTCTCTCCCTGCAACGTTTGTTCTTCTGAATAGGAGGGGTTCTTCAATTGACTGGTGCAATTAGGTTGCTGATAGGCTGGGAAAGATGGGGTGACTTCATTTCTGTGCTTGGCCAATGAGGTTACTCGATGGAAGTTGGGGCGCTCTGAGGGAAATGAAGGTGTGTGACTGGGGGTAGGCTTATTGCTCAGATACAAATAAACAGGTGTTTTACATTCAGGTAATCACCTAGGTCTATGGTAATTACAGCTCCAGGCCTTTCGATCTGTTGAGTATATAAGGCTACGTTTTTTTTTTTGTATTCTTCAGACAGGGCTATGTTACTTTGACCTTCCAGTAATTCAAGTCAGTACAAAAATAAATATATATTTTGGAAACAGATTGCAAATAACCAATGGCGCTCAAATTCAACTTGAAGGTGTGTAGATACTGTTATGCTTGTATTGAAAGAAAAGGACACGTTTAGAAACTACAATGTAGAAAATGAATTAAACCTGTTAAATGTCATGTAGGTTAATTGCTGTGGAATTTACCAGGTATTTTTGGTCCTCGTCATTTTCTGCTGTGACTGTGTCCTTGGTGAGAAACACATTTGTCTGATTTTCTATAGCTTGCGAGTATTTACTTGATCATTTCATAAGTGGCCTCCATTGATGTCATTGTTTTCTCTCAGGAATATGCACTGTCACACACTGCACTGACACAACCAAGTGTTTGCTATCCCTCGACAAAAGCAACTGCAAATGTGCTGTTGGCTACTATGGAGACCTGTGTGACAAAGGTTTAAACATTTTGGTAGACCAGAATAACTACAATAGTTCTATTGGAATTTGTTCTAAAACTGTTTTAATTTATTTTAGTTGCTACCATCAATGTCATGTGTGGCAAAGACTACATTACTATCATGGTGAATGAGGACTTTTTCCAGTACTACAAAGTACCTATGGAATCTCTGCACTTGAAGAATGAGTCTTGTCGTGCCCAAAAGGAGGTTATGTCTGATGTCCCATACTACATTGTGCGGATATCAAAGGATCAGTACGTTTCCTGTGGCGGTAAACCACTGGAGGTAAGTATGATTCATCCCACACTTCATATTATCCTTTGATAATCCTGTCTCAGAAAAGGCCTAATCTCAAGGCTCAACACTGATCTATAGTTGTCATGCGCCGATTTGAGGGCAGGAGTTTTTACCCTTGTTATCGCAGCAAGTCCAAGTGGTGACTTATTTATGAAGCTGGAAGTTTGTTTTTACTGGCATTGTGCTCTCTCTTTTTACAACAGAAAAACATCACTCACATTGCATACGCCTTAACTCTCATGTCGGCCCCTCAAGTCTATGGAAATATAATAAGAGACCCAATGATAAAAATTGAGTACACGTGTATCTACCCATACATCCGCATTGTCAGTTTGCCGTACCCCATCATCCCCTTCTCTAGGTAAGGCCCACTCTCTAAAAATGGACTTGATCACAACTTAATGTACTTAAAGTTTGTCTTGGTCTATTACTGGAACGACCTAACAAGTAGACTCACTTGAGATGCAATTTGTCACATTGCCTTATTTGATACTCGGGTTTCCTCTCCAGGAACAATTCTGGGCTCTAGTTTGAGCCTGTACAATAGGTCCAGGAGTTATTCTTGCTAGTCTGACATTACTGATGTTCCAGCTGTTGATGGTGTTAAGGGTAAATGTTACACTAATCTTGGTTATTATTTCTCAATTCCCTTCGTGAAAGCCACCACTGTCTTGTAACCCTCCATGGCTAGTTGTAGGTGGTTGGTTGGAATTTAGAAAATGCTGTTTATTTCACTTTTGCCATGTGACGCAATCTTGATTTCAATTATTCTCATTGATTGAGACAGGTGGGTGTCCACACAAGTGCTGCATGTCATGAGTGTGACTCAGAAATAAAGCTTTGTGTTGAATGACACTTGTCTGTCTCAATGGGAGAAGATTTGAAATGGGGAAGATAGTGGCATACACCGTTGTTGCATTACTTCCTTGAGGATAATTGACTTTAACTGGGCATTTTCTAAATTCCAACAAACCACCTGCACCTAGCCGTGAACTTTTAGAAGACAGTTGTGGCTTTCAAGTGGGGCATTGAGGAATATTCACTTAGTGAGTGTTGGTAGAATATTTTGCTTACCCTTAATTTGTTTTATTTTTACCTTTTATTAATACTAAATACTTCCTAGGTAGCAACGGCTATTAATACTACCTAGGTAGCAACCGCTATCCGCCATCTGGGACAGCGAGTAATGTCGGACTAACCACTGATTTATAAGCAGGAGTTCTTTCGGTTCAGGTAATGTGGATATGACAAGCATTTCTCTCACAGTAATCCTGTGCTGTTTTGGTTCAGTGAGACTGTGATGCGGATGGGTGAGTTGGATGCCAAGGTGGAGATGGCCCTCTTCACAGATCACACCTACACAGAGGCGTTCCAAAGCTCACCGCTGATCCACCTCCGGGACAGGGTGTATGTGGAGATCAAGGTCGTGGAGCTGGAGGACGTCTTCCACTTGAGGGTGAATGAATGCTGGGCCACACAGTCCCCCAAACCCAACCAGACAGACAGCGCTGTTCACACCCTGCTGCGCAATGGGTGAGTGGACAATCAACATTTATCCCTGGGAACATGTACGCCTACTTCTGCTCTTGAAACATGGCATGAACAAATCATTTAGCATGCTGTGAGCAATTCAGTTGAGCTGAGCTCAATTTGGCATGTCTGACTAATTGTGGCAGATCAGTGTTAAATTTGATGAAGGTCTTGGATTTATTCAACCCAAGACACTCCCCCCCCCCCCCCCCTCACAGGTGTGTGAATGACGACACTGTCACCTTTCTCAATACGACAATGGGCGCCAATGGAGAGGCCTCAACCATCCGGTACAGCTTTGACATGTTCCGCTTTGTTGTGGAGCCTCATGACCTGTACCTGCACTGCACAGTGCGCTTGTGCTCCCTGGACGATGACGAACCCTGCATTCCTGTAAGTTCACTGGCCTTTGGTGCAGCGGGCTAAGGCACTGCATAGCGGTGCTAGCTGTGTCACTACAGATCCTGGTTCGATTCCAGGTTTTGTCGCCGCGAACGGGAGACCCATGAGGCGGCGCACAATTGGCCCAGTGTTGTCCGGGTTAGGGGAGGGTTTGGCTGGCCGGGTTGTCCTTGTCCCATCGTGCTCTAGCGACTCCTGTGGCAGGCCGGGCACAATGCACACTGACACGGTCGCCAGGTGTACGGTGTTTCCTTCGACGCGTTGGTGCGACTGACTTCCGGGTTAAGTAAGCATTGTCAAGAAGCAGTGCGGCTCGGCGGGGTTGTGTTTCGGAGGACGCACAGCTCTCGCCCTTCGCCTCTCCCCAGTCCGTACGGGAGTCGCAGCAATGGGACTAGACTGTAACTACCACTTGGATACAATGAAATTGGGATGACAAAAGGGGTTAAAAATGCTCAAATATTATTTCTATTCATGAAGAAAATGCCTTTTCAGAAGTTGGCATGGCATTCAAGATTGTCTTTTATTAATGCTTTACTGCTACAGGAGTGCAAATCTATAACCAAGAGGGCAGCAGTGCGTGGAGACCCAACTCAAGGTCTACTGTCATATGGACCAATCAGGATTGACATACCAGACCGACCCCAATCTAGTAAGGATTTGTGTTTCGTTATCTACGTAAGATTAAAATATATTTTCTTACCGGCTCAAATGTCCTTGCCCTTGCTCACTCTACTTGCCTGCATTTTTTTTAAATGATTGTGACGTAGACCAGAGGGCTATACTACAAAAGCTCAACATGGGTATATGTTTTTGGTTGAGTCATTCTTTCACTTTTCAAAATGGTTATGTAAGATTTTTTAGGCACCTTAGCTGGCTAAATCATTGATCCTACATTGTAGTATACCCCTCTGGCCTCATGTTGCAGTTGAGGCAGGGTGGTGTGAGGTGTTTTCAACAGTCTTGACTTTGTTCCAGATCTGCTGCTGCTGCTGATTCCTGTGGCTGGCATCTGGGTCCTGGGCCTCTTCCTCCTCGCCCTAATCACCATCGCTAAGGCAGGAAACCGACGACTGTCACAGCTAGCAAACCGCTGACATCCAACTTGAATAAAAATAATAATTTCTATGACAATTAAATGAGTTCCTCTCTGCAAAAATGTTGTGCCTTTGACATTTTATAAACATGACTTACCACAGAGCTCTGAGCATTCAGCCCTGTAGTTCAATGTGGCTGTGGGTTACAAACAAGTTCAAACATGAGTTACTGGTTTAAATCATAACTGGTCTCATCAAAAACCAACTCCTATTATAGTGTCACTCGATTTGATCAAATGGTGTAGTGATTCTTAGCTATCAGCAGATGGCAATAGGAGCCAAGTGAGGGGTCAGTCTATAATTCATCCCCAGGGGGAGGGGAGTTTATTTTCAAGAGAAATTGCTTTGTCTAATAGACTTCCCACAGTATCTAGGCTACATTAACTTTCCTCCCGATTTTCTCTAGCAGAGTCACTGCTCTGTATTCTCAGACGGCAGTGAGTTTATTGGACTATCAATGTAATCCAGGATGGCATGCGGCGGTTTAACTAAAATCTAACAGACCTTCTGGATACTTGGAAGTAACTTGTAAGACAATTGTATTTTGTTTGAGGGTATCCTCCACAATTACGTTCTGAGTATAGTACGGCTACATCTTACCAAGAACAAAACATGACGCTTGACACCTTTTTTCTCTCTACTCTTCCCTCATCGTGCAGGGAAGCTATTGACTGAAGGGGAAGTAGGTAACACACTAACGTGTCAGAAGAAATGCTGTTCTTACCTTTAGCTCGTGTGGGCCATTAGGAACTGGGCATAAATGGACAACTGACTCAGGCTTTAAATAACCCATGATCACATATTTGGGGATAATTTCTACCAGTTCTAATCCGAGCTGTTTCGCAAACGATCCGATTTCAGCGCGCCACGACCCAATGCCCAGTGGTTGGGCTGCGGAGAGAACTTGGAACACAAACTGGATTTTGAACTTAACCAAAGAGTTTGACTATGCAGTCACATAGCAGATCACTCATCACTTGACGGCAATTTTCAATCACATCTGAATGACAGTCCATTGCACGGGCGAACGAGGCTGCATAAAAATGGCATATCTCTGGAGAAGCACTTCTCCGGGGCTGTGGAAACAAATGGCCTCAATCGTCTTGCTCTTGTGCAACAGGCTTGTTACCAATGAGGACGAAGGCCATTTCAACGCAGAGGTACAGTATGTTGTATACGTGTGTCCTTTAATGTCAAAATATGGACGTTTTTATGGTGCGTAAATATGTAGAATTGTGGCCGTCGCCTTATGAACTTAGTTTCCTTTAACTGAAACGTTGCATGACCATGATCTCTATTATCCTGGTCAGGTAATCTAAACTGATCTTGCATTTTATGTGATCTAATGACTTCTCATGCGCTGATTCATGGACCTTTCCAATAATGGATATTGGGCAACATTCCCACTTCATGCATGGCAGGCATATTATTAGGAGTAATTGTGTGACGTGTAAAAGTTTGACCTCTATGGTTAAACCCTATTTACATGCTTGTAAACCACAATGTGTTCCTCATCTACTGTACTGCTTATCCTGCAGGCATGTTGTGCAAGATATCCAGAAGGAGGCCAATTGCTTTGGTCGTCTTTCCTTCCAGTTCTCTGCTGCCCATGACTGGAACGAATTGCAAAAATCTCTGAAGCTGGAGACTCACATCTCCCTCACTAGTTTTAAGCACCAGCTGTCAGAGCAGCTTACAGATCACTGCACCTGTACATAGCCCATCTGTAAACAGCCCATCTATCTACCTACCTCATCCCCATACTGGTATTTATTTATTTTGCTAATTTGCACCCCAGTATCTCTACCTGCACATTCATCTTCTGCCGATCTACCATTCCAGTGTTTAATTGCTATGTTGTAATTACTTCGCCACCATGGCCTATTTATTTCCTTAACTTACCTCATTTGCATTCACTGTATATAGACTTTTTGTTTTCTTTTGATCTACTGTATTGTTTATTCCATGTGTAACTGTGTTGTTGTATGTGTCGAATTGCTACGCTTTATCTTGGCCAGGTCGCAGTTGCAAATGGGAACTTCTCAACTAGCCTACCTAGTTAAATAAAGGTGAAATAAATAAATAAAGGAGCCTTCCTCAGCGATGATGGCGGTGAGTGAGTTGTTATAGGGGATAATGGCTGTAAAAAATGGAGGGAGGCTATAGACACTGAGCTGAGTGGGGAAAGGGTTTGGACACATGGAATGCCTGGCAAAGGTTGTCTAACGCAGGTATCTCATAATTCCTCCTCTCCCACCAAAGTCCCACCCCAGCTAATGCTTTTCAAAGCTGTTTCCTATAGTGGATAAACAACTATTCCATTTTCATCAAAAGGGATAGGTACTTGTGAAGGAGAATTAAAAATAGTCTCTAGTCCAAGTGAAGGCTTCTCCTTCACAGTACTGTAACTATTACTAATGGTGAACAGGACTAGCACAGGTCTGCAATGACAGTATCCTGTGAACTGTGATGAACTTGTCAAGAGTTGGAGCAGAAGATGCATACCCAAAGAAGGTTAACAGACTAATGACTCAAACTTGAAAAAATGAACAAATAGCATTTCCACAGTAAATTCCCTCTGTGCTTTTCAACATTTGCATCAACAATATTTGTCTTCCCTACCCAGCTTACACATACTTCTACAAGCGCTCCAGGGACTGGAGGTTTGATAACCAGAAGATGAAGGATGACCCAGACTACCCCAGATCCATCGTGTTTAGCTACAGATTTCCGTGAATGTCCTTATAAAACAGAGTGGTGGTGCATGAATGTCTCAGTTGTGTGTTCTGTAAACACAAGACCACCGTCTCCCACTGTGTCTTTCCTCTAGTCTACCCCCTCGACCACAACAGCCCAGACTTTATCCACAAAGGGGAAACATTTGATAGACTCCCTCGGGCGAGATTAAATGCGGGGGTTATTATCATATACATCGTGCACATATTTAGGAAGGGTTAAAGCCTGATAGAACAGAGCTGGGTCTGGGTTACATTTCCCAGATGTTGCTAATTTAGTTGTTTTGGGTGCAGAGCCAGGGAGGGGTTAGGAGGCATGCCAGCATTTATTTTGCCCAAGTTAGAGTTCTAACAGGCTTGCTCATGTAGCCATACTACCCGGCTCACATGACTTCCTTGAAGGGCGGCTAGTCAAGCGCCGATGTGGAGATCTGTTTTGAACAGCACGTGCAAATAAATGGGAGCGCTGTAAAATCTGTGGAATGACGTCTCACATAGGCAACGCGCACACACGCATCGAAACGTTTCACTACGTTATCTAGAGTAGACAACTCAAAAATAGTTTGCCCCCACGTTTACATTTGAAATTCAATGCCACTTGTGTGCAATACACGTAATCACTAGCGAGGTTTCCATCTAATTTGCAACATGTTTTCATGCAAATATTCTAAAATGTGCTTTAAAAAAAATTGTATTTCCCACCAGAAATAAATTTCTATCAATCAGATTTATTGAGGATAGAAGTCTGTGAGCGATGGTGTAGTGCACATAACAATTACTTTTGTGGTTAAATTCCCATTTTACATTTGAAAAATACAAGTTAAATGGCTTTCCATCGATGGTTTTGTCACAAAATCTGTTATATAGCAAATGGGGTCTTGGCACGTGCGCTCCAGACAACAGCTGGCAAATACAGTTCGGACAGGCTAACTACATTATGAAATGACGTATAAGAGCAATATCCATTACACAATGCAGATAGCCCGGTTAGCCAATGTGCGGGAGCACTGGTTGGTCGGCCCAATTGAGGTAGTATGTACATGAATGTATAGTTAAAGTGACTATGCATATATGATAAACAGAGTAACAGCAGCGTAACAAGAGGGGTTGGTGGGGGCACACAATGCAAATAGTCCGGGTAGCTATTTGATTACCTGTTCAGGAGTCTAATGGCTTGGGGTAAAAACTGTTGAGAAGCCTTTTTGTCCTAGACTTGGCACTCCGGTACCGCTTGCCATGCGGTATAGAGAGAACAGTCTATGACTTGGGTGGCTGGGGTCTTTGACCATTTTTATAGCCTTCCTCTGACACCGCCTGGTGTAGAGGTCCTGGATGGCAGGCAGCTTAGCCCCAGTGATGTAATGGGCCGTACGCACTACCCTCTGTAGTGCCTTGCGGTCAGAGGCCGAGCAATTGCCATACCAGGCAGTGATTCAACCAGTCAGGATGCTCTCGATGTTGCAGCTGTAGAACCTTTTGAGGATCTCAGGACCCATGCCAAATCCTTTTAGTTTCCTGAGGGGGAATAGGCTTTGTCGTGCCCTCTTCACAACTGTCTTGGTGTGTTTGGACCATTCTAGTTTGTTGTTGATGTGGACACCAAAGAACTTGAAGCTCTCAACATGCTCCACTACAGCCCTGTCGATGAGAATGGAGGAGTGCTCGGTCCTCCTTTTCCTGTAGTCCACAATCATCTCCTTAGTCTTGGTTACGTTGAGGGTTAGGTTGTTATTCTGGCACCACCCAGCCAGGTCTCTGACCTCCTCCCTATATGCTGTCTCGTCGTTGTCGGTGCAAACTTAATGATGGTATTGGAGTCGTGCCTGGCCATGCAGTCATGGGTGAACAGGGAGTACAGGAGGGGACTGAGCACACACCCCTGTGGAGCTGTGTTGAGGATCAGCATGGCAGATGTGTTTTCATTCCTACCCTCACCACCTGGGGGCGGCCCGTCAGGAAGTCCAGGATCCAGTTGCAGAGGGAGGTGTTTAGTCCCAGGGTCCTTAGCTTAGTGATGAGCTTTGAGGGTACTATGGTGTTGAACGCTGAGCTGTAGTCAATGAATAGCATTCTCACATAAGTGTTCCTACCTACCCTCACCACCTGGGGGCAGCCCTAGAGTAGAGCAGAGTACCCTAGCAGAGCTATAGTACCCTAGCAGAGCTATAGCCTATGCAGACTAGTAGGCCTAGGCCATCTCCATTGGAAGACCATAAAATTTTTTGACAAACATTGTGAAATTAAAATTCCCTAAATTATCAACCTCTCTATTAAGCCATGTCTCTCCCTGCAACGTTTGTTCTTCTGAATAGGAGGGGTTCTTCAATTGACTGGTGCAATTAGGTTGCTGATAGGCTGGGAAAGATGGGGTGACTTCATTTCTGTGCTTGGCCAATGAGGTTACTCGATGGAAGTTGGGGCGCTCTGAGGGAAATGAAGGTGTGTGACTGGGGGTAGGCTTATTGCTCAGATACAAATAAACAGGTGTTTTACATTCAGGTAATCACCTAGGTCTATGGTAATTACAGCTCCAGGCCTTTCGATCTGTTGAGTATATAAGGCTACGTTTTTTTTTTTGTATTCTTCAGACAGGGCTATGTTACTTTGACCTTCCAGTAATTCAAGTCAGTACAAAAATAAATATATATTTTGGAAACAGATTGCAAATAACCAATGGCGCTCAAATTCAACTTGAAGGTGTGTAGATACTGTTATGCTTGTATTGAAAGAAAAGGACACGTTTAGAAACTACAATGTAGAAAATGAATTAAACCTGTTAAATGTCATGTAGGTTAATTGCTGTGGAATTTACCAGGTATTTTTGGTCCTCGTCATTTTCTGCTGTGACTGTGTCCTTGGTGAGAAACACATTTGTCTGATTTTCTATAGCTTGCGAGTATTTACTTGATCATTTCATAAGTGGCCTCCATTGATGTCATTGTTTTCTCTCAGGAATATGCACTGTCACACACTGCACTGACACAACCAAGTGTTTGCTATCCCTCGACAAAAGCAACTGCAAATGTGCTGTTGGCTACTATGGAGACCTGTGTGACAAAGGTTTAAACATTTTGGTAGACCAGAATAACTACAATAGTTCTATTGGAATTTGTTCTAAAACTGTTTTAATTTATTTTAGTTGCTACCATCAATGTCATGTGTGGCAAAGACTACATTACTATCATGGTGAATGAGGACTTTTTCCAGTACTACAAAGTACCTATGGAATCTCTGCACTTGAAGAATGAGTCTTGTCGTGCCCAAAAGGAGGTTATGTCTGATGTCCCATACTACATTGTGCGGATATCAAAGGATCAGTACGTTTCCTGTGGCGGTAAACCACTGGAGGTAAGTATGATTCATCCCACACTTCATATTATCCTTTGATAATCCTGTCTCAGAAAAGGCCTAATCTCAAGGCTCAACACTGATCTATAGTTGTCATGCGCCGATTTGAGGGCAGGAGTTTTTACCCTTGTTATCGCAGCAAGTCCAAGTGGTGACTTATTTATGAAGCTGGAAGTTTGTTTTTACTGGCATTGTGCTCTCTCTTTTTACAACAGAAAAACATCACTCACATTGCATACGCCTTAACTCTCATGTCGGCCCCTCAAGTCTATGGAAATATAATAAGAGACCCAATGATAAAAATTGAGTACACGTGTATCTACCCATACATCCGCATTGTCAGTTTGCCGTACCCCATCATCCCCTTCTCTAGGTAAGGCCCACTCTCTAAAAATGGACTTGATCACAACTTAATGTACTTAAAGTTTGTCTTGGTCTATTACTGGAACGACCTAACAAGTAGACTCACTTGAGATGCAATTTGTCACATTGCCTTATTTGATACTCGGGTTTCCTCTCCAGGAACAATTCTGGGCTCTAGTTTGAGCCTGTACAATAGGTCCAGGAGTTATTCTTGCTAGTCTGACATTACTGATGTTCCAGCTGTTGATGGTGTTAAGGGTAAATGTTACACTAATCTTGGTTATTATTTCTCAATTCCCTTCGTGAAAGCCACCACTGTCTTGTAACCCTCCATGGCTAGTTGTAGGTGGTTGGTTGGAATTTAGAAAATGCTGTTTATTTCACTTTTGCCATGTGACGCAATCTTGATTTCAATTATTCTCATTGATTGAGACAGGTGGGTGTCCACACAAGTGCTGCATGTCATGAGTGTGACTCAGAAATAAAGCTTTGTGTTGAATGACACTTGTCTGTCTCAATGGGAGAAGATTTGAAATGGGGAAGATAGTGGCATACACCGTTGTTGCATTACTTCCTTGAGGATAATTGACTTTAACTGGGCATTTTCTAAATTCCAACAAACCACCTGCACCTAGCCGTGAACTTTTAGAAGACAGTTGTGGCTTTCAAGTGGGGCATTGAGGAATATTCACTTAGTGAGTGTTGGTAGAATATTTTGCTTACCCTTAATTTGTTTTATTTTTACCTTTTATTAATACTAAATACTTCCTAGGTAGCAACGGCTATTAATACTACCTAGGTAGCAACCGCTATCCGCCATCTGGGACAGCGAGTAATGTCGGACTAACCACTGATTTATAAGCAGGAGTTCTTTCGGTTCAGGTAATGTGGATATGACAAGCATTTCTCTCACAGTAATCCTGTGCTGTTTTGGTTCAGTGAGACTGTGATGCGGATGGGTGAGTTGGATGCCAAGGTGGAGATGGCCCTCTTCACAGATCACACCTACACAGAGGCGTTCCAAAGCTCACCGCTGATCCACCTCCGGGACAGGGTGTATGTGGAGATCAAGGTCGTGGAGCTGGAGGACGTCTTCCACTTGAGGGTGAATGAATGCTGGGCCACACAGTCCCCCAAACCCAACCAGACAGACAGCGCTGTTCACACCCTGCTGCGCAATGGGTGAGTGGACAATCAACATTTATCCCTGGGAACATGTACGCCTACTTCTGCTCTTGAAACATGGCATGAACAAATCATTTAGCATGCTGTGAGCAATTCAGTTGAGCTGAGCTCAATTTGGCATGTCTGACTAATTGTGGCAGATCAGTGTTAAATTTGATGAAGGTCTTGGATTTATTCAACCCAAGACACTCCCCCCCCCCCCCCCTCACAGGTGTGTGAATGACGACACTGTCACCTTTCTCAATACGACAATGGGCGCCAATGGAGAGGCCTCAACCATCCGGTACAGCTTTGACATGTTCCGCTTTGTTGTGGAGCCTCATGACCTGTACCTGCACTGCACAGTGCGCTTGTGCTCCCTGGACGATGACGAACCCTGCATTCCTGTAAGTTCACTGGCCTTTGGTGCAGCGGGCTAAGGCACTGCATAGCGGTGCTAGCTGTGTCACTACAGATCCTGGTTCGATTCCAGGTTTTGTCGCCGCGAACGGGAGACCCATGAGGCGGCGCACAATTGGCCCAGTGTTGTCCGGGTTAGGGGAGGGTTTGGCTGGCCGGGTTGTCCTTGTCCCATCGTGCTCTAGCGACTCCTGTGGCAGGCCGGGCACAATGCACACTGACACGGTCGCCAGGTGTACGGTGTTTCCTTCGACGCGTTGGTGCGACTGACTTCCGGGTTAAGTAAGCATTGTCAAGAAGCAGTGCGGCTCGGCGGGGTTGTGTTTCGGAGGACGCACAGCTCTCGCCCTTCGCCTCTCCCCAGTCCGTACGGGAGTCGCAGCAATGGGACTAGACTGTAACTACCACTTGGATACAATGAAATTGGGATGACAAAAGGGGTTAAAAATGCTCAAATATTATTTCTATTCATGAAGAAAATGCCTTTTCAGAAGTTGGCATGGCATTCAAGATTGTCTTTTATTAATGCTTTACTGCTACAGGAGTGCAAATCTATAACCAAGAGGGCAGCAGTGCGTGGAGACCCAACTCAAGGTCTACTGTCATATGGACCAATCAGGATTGACATACCAGACCGACCCCAATCTAGTAAGGATTTGTGTTTCGTTATCTACGTAAGATTAAAATATATTTTCTTACCGGCTCAAATGTCCTTGCCCTTGCTCACTCTACTTGCCTGCATTTTTTTTAAATGATTGTGACGTAGACCAGAGGGCTATACTACAAAAGCTCAACATGGGTATATGTTTTTGGTTGAGTCATTCTTTCACTTTTCAAAATGGTAATGTAAGATTTTTTAGGCACCTTAGCTGGCTAAATCATTGATCCTACATTGTAGTATACCCCTCTGGCCTCATGTTGCAGTTGAGGCAGGGTGGTGTGAGGTGTTTTCAACAGTCTTGACTTTGTTCCAGATCTGCTGCTGCTGCTGATTCCTGTGGCTGGCATCTGGGTCCTGGGCCTCTTCCTCCTCGCCCTAATCACCATCGCTAAGGCAGGAAACCGACGACTGTCACAGCTAGCAAACCGCTGACATCCAACTTGAATAAAAATAATAATTTCTATGACAATTAAATGAGTTCCTCTCTGCAAAAATGTTGTGCCTTTGACATTTTATAAACATGACTTACCACAGAGCTCTGAGCATTCAGCCCTGTAGTTCAATGTGGCTGTGGGTTACAAACAAGTTCAAACATGAGTTACTGGTTTAAATCATAACTGGTCTCATCAAAAACCAACTCCTATTATAGTGTCACTCGATTTGATCAAATGGTGTAGTGATTCTTAGCTATCAGCAGATGGCAATAGGAGCCAAGTGAGGGGTCAGTCTATAATTCATCCCCAGGGGGAGGGGAGTTTATTTTCAAGAGAAATTGCTTTGTCTAATAGACTTCCCACAGTATCTAGGCTACATTAACTTTCCTCCCGATTTTCTCTAGCAGAGTCACTGTTCTGTTTGTATTCTCAGACGGCAGTGAGTTTATTGGACTATCAATGTAATCCAGGATGGCATGCGGCGGTTTAACTAAAATCTAACAGACCTTCTGGATACTTGGAAGTAACTTGTAAGACAATTGTATTTTGTTTGAGGGTATCCTCCACAATTACGTTCTGAGTATAGTACGGCTACATCTTACCAAGAACAAAACATGACGCTTGACACCTTTTTTCTCTCTACTCTTCCCTCATCGTGCAGGGAAGCTATTGACTGAAGGGGAAGTAGGTAACACACTAACGTGTCAGAAATGCTGTTCTTACCTTTAGCTCGTGTGGGCCATTAGGAACTGGGCATAAATGGACAACTGACTCAGGCTTTAAATAACCCATGATCACATATTTGGGGATAATTTCTACCAGTTCTAACCCGAGCTGTTTCGCAAACGATCCGATTTCAGCGCGCCACGACCCAATGCCCAGTGGTTGAACTGCAGCGAGAACTTGAACACAAACTGGATTTTGAACTCAACCAAAGAGTTTGACTATGCAGTCACATAGCAGATCACTCATCACTTGACGGCAATTTTCAATCACATCTGAATGACAGTCCATTGCACGGGCGAACGAGGCTGCATAAAAATGGCATCTCTGGAGAAGCGCTTCTCCGGGGCTGTGGAAACAAATAATGGCCTCAATCGTCTTGCTCTTGTGCAACAGGCTTGTTACCAATGCGGACGAAGGCCATTTCAACGCAGAGGTACAGTATGTTGTATACGTGTGTCCTTTAATGTCAAAATACGGACGTTTTTATGGTGCTTAAATTTGTAGAATTGTGGCCATCGCCTTATGAACTTAGTTTCCTTTAACTGAAACGTTGCATGACCATGATCTCTATTATCCTGGTCAGGTAATCTAAACTGATCTAGCATTTTATGTGATCTAATGACTTATCATGCGCTGATTCATGGACATATTTGATGCACACATGTATGACCCTTGACCTTTCCAATAATGGATATTGGGCAACATTCCCACTTCATGCATGGCAGGCATATTATTAGGAGTAATTGTGTGTTGTGTAAAAGTTTGACCTCCAGGGTTAAACCCTATTTACATGCTTGTAAACCACAATGTGTTCCTCATCTACTGTACTGCTTATCATGCAGGCATGTTGTGAAGATTTCCAGAATGAGCACTCTATGAGTCACCATTTTGGTGGCCTGAAGCTGCTTTTATTTCTCTCTCTCTCTTGCCCTCTCTCTGTGTGTGTATGGGTCTATGTGTGCAGGTGTGCAGTGCATGCTTGTTTACAGAGAAAGTATGAGCTCTCTGGTTGTGCTCAGTGGGCCCATTTGTTTTTAAATTCCCCTGTCAAGGCTTTTGCAAGGCAAGCTCTCTGTGCTGTCTTGGCTGGGTCTCTTGTTTCCATTGGATTATCAATGGTATATTAATATTGTGTGCCTGGCTGTAAAGTCTGGCGTACGTCTGCTTGTGGCTATATTAATGGTATATATTGTACAGTCGAATTTAGACGGTTTATGTAGAATTTTTGTAATTTACATGGATTAAAATCTGTATATCAGTGTTTTGTTTTGGGTTAAATGCTTACTTTCCAAAGCTTTTACTCTTACACCCAATGACGTCTGCTCTATCCTATTATCTGTTGGGCCGACCCTGTGGTTATCTAAACTGCCAATAAGAAGGTGTGACTCAAAGAGTAATGCCATGAAGTAATAGAAACCATCTGTTTCTCTGTCCTCTCTCTATATATTTTAACTGCTCTCCCTTTGATGTTGCTCTCAATCTCTCAATTCTCTTGTCTCTCTATTTGTCTCTCTTTCTCTAGCTCTCACGCCATCTATCTATCTCTGTTGTATAATTGTAGTGGTGGTTGCGGAGGTTTGGCTACCTGTCTCAAGCCAGCAGACAGATGTCAACCATGCAGTCCTCTCAAATTCTGCCCAATGCCGTCAGTGACATGCAGTGCTTCTATGGCCTAGAGCTCACTGGAGAGATGGACCCTGCCACACTGAAGTATGGATGCCACTGGCAGCCTCAGTTATACTGTACAGACTGATAGAAACTAAATTGATAATGATGTCAAGATAATGTAATAATGTACAGTCATGATTACATTATAGAGCTATTCTGAGACAGAGAAAAGTTGCACCTCCTGGTCTAGCACTGTGGAACCACTCTAGCCTTAAATGAACAATGTATCTGATCCTATCTATCTATGTGTTTATCTGGGCTCTATTCAATTGTGTTTTTCACTCCCCTTTTAGGGCCATGAGAAGGCCTCGCTGTGGAGTCCCAGACAAATCTGTTGAGCAGGCTGAGAATGGTGTGAGGCGGAAACGCTACGCTCTCACTGGCCAGAAGTGGGACAAGAACCTTCTGACTTACAGGTGTGTGGTAGGCCTATGTATGCTGGGGGATTCTAAGAAAACCATGTAGGGAATCTCAAACAGATTTCCCCCTGACTGGCGTGCAAAGCGTCAGTATAAACAACACTGCAATGAGACCTGAATTCCCATATGTGTATAGACCACTGACAACCTACGTAATTTGTAATGACCCTCTGTATATACACTACCGGTGAAAAATATATTTTCTATTTGAGATTCTTCAAAGTAGCCACCCTTTGCCTTGATGACAGCTTTGAACACTCTTGGCATTCTCTCAACCAGCTTCACCTGGAATGCTTTTCCAAGGAGTTCCCACATATGCTGAGCACATATTGGCTGCTTTTCCTTCACTCTGCGGTCCGACTCATCCCAAACCATCTTAATTTGGTTGAGGTCAGGGGATTGCGGAGGCCAGGTCATGTGATGCAGCATGGGATGGTGTATTGCTGCAGAATGCTGTGGTAGCCATGCTTGTTAAGTGTGCCTTGAATTCTAAATAAATCCCAGACAGTCTCGCCTTTAAAACACCCCCACACCATAACACCTCCTTCTCCATGCTGTAGGGTGGAAAATACACATGCGGAGATCATCCATTCACCCACACCACATCTCACAAAGACACGGCTGTTGGAAACAAAAATCTCCAATTTGGACTCCAAACCAAAGGACATATTTCTACTGGTCTAATGTCCATTGCTCATGTTTCTTGGCCCAAGCATGTTTCTTCTTATTATTGGTGTCCTTTAGTAGTGGTTTCTTTGCAGCAATTCAACCATGAATAACTGATTAACACAGTCTCCTCTGAACAGTTGATGTTGAGATGTGTCTGTTACTTGAACTCTGAAGCATTTATTTGGGCAGCAATTTCTGAGGCTGGTAACTCTAATGAACTTATCCTCTGCAGCAGAGGTAACTCTGTTAACATTCCTGTGGCATTCCTCATGATAGCCAGTTTCATCATAGCGCTTGATGGTTTTTGCAACTTTCAATGTTCTTGAAATTGACCTATTTTCCGTATTGACTGACAGTAATAATGGACTGTCGTTTCTCTTTGCTTATTTGAGCTGTTCTTGCCAAAATATGGACTTGGTCTTTGACCAAATAGAGCTATCTTCTGTATACCACCCCTACCTTTTCACAACATAACTGATTGGCTCAAATGCATTAAGAAGGAAAGAAATTCCACAAATTAACTTTTAAGAAGGCACACCTGTTAATTGAAATGCATTCCAGGTGACTACCTCATGAAGCTGACGGAGAGACTGCCAAGAGTGTGCAAAGCTGTCATCAAGGCTAAGGGTGGCTATTTGAAGAATCTCAAATGTAAAATATATTTTGATTTGTTTAACCATTTTTTTGGTTACTACATGATTCCATATGTGTTATTTCATAGTTTTGATGTCTTTACTATTATTCTACAATGTAGAAAATAGTAAAAAATAAATCAAGAAAAACCCTTGAATTAGTAGGTGTTCTAAAACTTTTGACCGGTAGTGTATGTGCTAAGAATATTTTGTCTTATCCTCAACCCCCTCTCCCAGCATTATGAACACCACCCCAAAGGTTGGTGAGGTTTGGACACTGGAGGCCATCCGCAGAGCTTTCGAGGTGTGGGAGCGCGTGACTCCACTGAGCTTTGAAGATGTTGCTTTCCAAGACATCACTAACAGCAGCCAGGACACGCTAGATATCATGCTGTTGTTTGCATCTGGTTTCCATGGAGACGTGTCTCTGTTTGAGGGCGAGTGGGGGTCTCCGGCTCATGCCTACTACCCAGGGTCTAGGATGGGCGGAGACACGCACTTTGACGCTGATGAACCCTGGACCCTTGACAACCACGATCCATCTTGTTAGATAGACATTTCGTCCCGTTTTCCCCCATTTCCCCCTCAATCACTATTACTGCTACTATTTCCTTGTTCAAAATGAATATCCTATTGATATCTTTTGATATTCTTTTTCTTTCTTTCTCCTCTTCCTATCTGTGTATGTGACCAATACCATTTTATTTCATTTTATTTACCCTACCATAACTGATCTCAACTGACTGACTGATGAGCTATCTTTTTAAATCTTAAATGTTATTGATAAATATCATTCATCTAGTCAAGGGAAAACAGATTTAGCCCTGAGTGTTAAAAGACCGAGACCTGAAGAAAAGGGCGTTTCTTGTGAGAGTCATTAGTCCTTTGTACCACACGGTTTCATGATCGTTTCGCACCGGTGACAGCGACTACCGGAAACCTGTCTCCAGGTGGGGCAAGGTCCCATCCTCTCCTAAAGGAGCCTTCCTCAGCGATGATGGCGGTGAGTGAGTTGTTATAGGGGATAATGGCTGTAAAAATGGAGGGAGGCTATAGATACTGAGCTGAGAGGGGAAAGGGTTTGGACCCATGGAATGCCTGGCAAAGGTTGTCTAACGCAGGTATCTCATAATTCCTCCTCTCCCACCAAAGTCGCACCCCAGCTAATGCTTTTCAAAGCTGTTTCCTATAGTGAATAAACAACTATGATGGTTAAATGTCTTCCAGATAAGTAGTTTTTCATTTTTCCATTTTCATCAAAAGGGATAGGTACTTGTGAAGGAGAATTAAAAATAGACTCTAGTCCAAGTGAAGGCTTCTCCTTCACAGTACTGTAACTATTACTAATGGTGAACAGGACTAGCACAGGTCTGCAATGACAGTATCCTGTGAAGTGTGATGAACTTGTCAAGAGTTGGAGCAGAAGATGCATACCCAAAGAAGGTTAACAGACTAATGACTCAAACTTGAAAAAAATGAACAAATAGCATTTCCACAGTAAATTCCCTCGGTGCTTTTCAACATTTGCATCAACAATATTTGTCTTCCCTACCCAGCTTACACATACTTCTACAAGGGCTCCAAGTACTGGAGGTTTGATAACCAGAAGATGAAGGATGACCCAGACTACCCCATATCCCCAGCGTGGACCCAGATACAGATGACACAGTTACAGGCCGCAAGTGGCCAACAGTGGACCAGCCAAAACCACAACCATCAGTTGGCTCAGTCCCGGATGAGGTGGACAGAGAGACCAATTAGGATTACACCAACGATGTAGATTATGAACCTGATGCGAAGGACAAAGGGGTGGATGTGGTGGTGAGGATGGCTGAGAACGAGGCCAAGGTTATCACCCTGATCATAGTGACCGTGCCCCTGGTCCTGGTGCTGTTCATCCTACTATATCTATGCTATTATCAACACCCTGCAGAAGAAAGAGGCGCCCAGACTTTTGGTCCACTGCAAACGATCCCTGCAGGAGTGGGTTTGATCTGCTCCAGAAATGGATTCACACACACGCAAACACATACACACACCATACATAGGCACATTCCATTTGAACACATATATACACACAAGCATTACATAACAATACAAGCACACAGTTTCCCTATCTTTCCTCCATGGTGCTTTACCCGATCTTGATTTAAGCCTGTTTATAACAGATAATATGCACTTTTAACGTCCTGTGTTTAGATTTTTGTTAGTTGCGGTTGTAGTTTAAAGCGTGTTTAGCTACAGATTTCCGTGAATGTCCTTATAAAACAGAGTGGTGGTGCGTGAATGTCTAACAGTTGTGTGTTCTGTAAACACAAGACCACCGTCTCCCACTGTGTCTTTCCTCTAGTCTACCCCCTCGACCACAACAGCCCAGACTTTATCCACAAAGGGGAAACATTTGATAGACTCCCTCGGGCGAGATTAAATGCAGGGGTTATTATCATATACATCGTGCACATATTTAGGAAGGGTTAAAGCCTGATAGAACAGAGCTGGGTCTGGGTTACATTTCTCAGATGTTGCTAATTTAGTTGTTTTGGGTGCAGAGCCAGGGAGGGGTTAGGAGGCATGCCAGCATTTCCTTTGCCCAAGTTAGAGTTGTAACAGGCTTGCTCATGTAGCCATACTACCCGGCTCACATGACTTCCTTGAAGGGCGGCTAGTCAAGCGCCGATCTGGAGATCTGTTTTGAACAGCACGTGCAAATAAATGGGAGCACAGTAAAATCTGTGGAATGACGTCTCACATAGGCAACGCGCACACACGCATCGAAACGTTTCACTACGTTATCTAGAGTAGACAACTCAAAAATAGTTTCCCCCCCACGTTTACATTTGAAATTCAATGCCACTTGTGTGCAATACACGTAATCACTAGCGAGGTTTCCATCTAATTTGCAACATGTTTTCATGCAAATATTCTAAAATGTGCTTTAAAAAAAATTGTATTTCCCACCAGAAATAAATTTCTATCAATCAGATTTATTGAGGATAGAAGTCTGTGAGCGATGGTGTAGTGCACATAACAATTACTTTTGTGGTTAAATTCCCATTTTACATTTGAAAAATACAAGTTAAATGGGTTTCCATCGATGGTTTTGTCACAAAATCTGTTATATAGCAAATGGGGTCTTGGCACGTGCGCTCCAGACAACAGCTGGCAAATACAGTTCGGACAGGCTAATTACATTATGAAATGACGTATAAGAGCCATATCCATTACACAATGCAGATAGCCCGGTTAGCCAATGTGCGGGAGCACTGGTTGGTCGGCCCAATTGAGGTAGTATGTACATGAATGTATAGTTAAAGTGACTATGCATATATGATAAACAGAGTAACAGCAGCGTAACAAGAGGGGTTGGTGGGGGCACACAATGCAAATAGTCCGGGTAGCTATTTGATTACCTGTTCAGGAGTCTAATGGCTTGGGGTAAAAACTGTTGAGAAGCCTTTTTGTCCTAGACTTGGCACTCCGGTACCGCTTGCCATGCGGTATAGAGAGAACAGTCTGGGTGACTTGGGTGGCTGGGGTCTTTGACCATTTTTATAGCCTTCCTCTGACACCGCCTGGTGTAGAGGTCCTGGATGGCAGGCAGCTTAGCCCCAGTGATGTAATGGGCCGTACGCACTACCCTCTGTAGTGCCTTGCGGTCAGAGGCCGAGCAATTGCCATACCAGGCAGTGATTCAACCAGTCAGGATGCTCTCGATGTTGCAGCTGTAGAACCTTTTGAGGATCTCAGGACCCATGCCAAATCCTTTTAGTTTCCTGAGGGGGAATAGGCTTTGTCGTGCCCTCTTCACAACTGTCTTGGTGTGTTTGGACCATTCTAGTTTGTTGTTGATGTGGACACCAAAGAACTTGAAGCTCTCAACATGCTCCACTACAGCCCTGTCGATGAGAATGGAGGAGTGCTCGGTCCTCCTTTTCCTGTAGTCCACAATCATCTCCTTAGTCTTGGTTACGTTGAGGGTTAGGTTGTTATTCTGGCACCACCCAGCCAGGTCTCTGACCTCCTCCCTATATGCTGTCTCGTCGTTGTCGGTGATCAGACACTGTTGTGTCATCTGCAAACTTAATGATGGTATTGGAGTCGTACCTGGCCATGCAGTCATGGGTGAACAGGGAGTACAGGAGGGGACTGAGCACACACCCCTGTGGAGCTGTGTTGAGGATCAGCATGGCAGATGTGTTTTCATTCCTACCCTCACCACCTGGGGGCAGCCCGTCAGGAAGTCCAGGATCCAGTTGCAGAGGGAGGTGTTTAGTCCCAGGGTCCTTAGCTTAGTGATGAGCTTTGAGGGTACTAGTCAATGAATAGTCAATGAATAGCATTCTCACATAAGTGTTCCTACCTACCCTCACCACCTGGGGGCAGCCCTAGAGTAGAGCAGAGTACCCTAGTGTAACAGATGTGAAACGGCTAGCTTAGTTAGCGTGGGCGCTAAATAGCGTTTCAATCAGTGACGTCACTTGCTCTGAGACCTTGAAGTAGTAGTTCCCCTTGCTCTGCAAGGGCCGCGGCTTTTGTGGAGCGATGGGTAACGACGCTTCGTAGGCGTCAGTTGTTGATGTGTGCAGAAGGTCCCTGGTTCGCGCCCGGGTATGGGCGAGGGACGGTTTAAAAATTATACTGTTACATTGATGCTGTTGACCCGGATTACTGGTTGCTGCGGAAAAAGGAGGAAGGTCAAAAGGGGGGTGAGTGTAACAGATGTGAAACGGCTAGCTTAGTTAGCGTGGGCGCTAAATAGTGTTTCAATCAGTGATGTCACTTGTTCTGAGACCTTGAAGTAGTAGTTCCCCTTGCTCTGCAAGGGCCGCGGCTTTTGTGGAGCGATGGGTAACGATGCTTCGAGGGTGACTGTTGATGTGTGCAGAAGGTCCCTAGTTCGCGCCCGGGTATGGGCGAGGGGACGGTCTAAACTTGTACTGTTACACTAGCAGAGCTATAGTACCCTAGCAGAGCTATAGCCTATGCAGACTAGTAGGCCTAGGCCATCTCCATTGGAAGACCATAACATTTTTTGACAAACATTGTGAAATTAAAATTCCCTAAATTATCAACCTCTCTATTAAGCCATGTCTCTCCCTGCAACGTTTGTTCTTCTGAATAGGAGGGGTTCTTCAATTGACTGGTGCAATTAGGTTGCTGATAGGCTGGGAAAGATGGGGTGACTTCATTTCTGTGCTTGGCCAATGAGGTTACTCGATGGAAGTTGGGGCGCTCTGAGGGAAATGAAGGTGTGTGACTGGGTGTGTGACGGTGTGTGACACACCCGTTAATTGAAATGCATTCCAGGTGACTACCTCATGAAGCTGACGGAGAGACTGCCAAGAGTGTGCAAAGCTGTCATCAAGGCTAAGGGTGGCTATTTGAAGAATCTCAAATGTAAAATATATTTTGATTTGTTTAACCATTTTTTTGGTTACTACATGATTCCATATGTGTTATTTCATAGTTTTGATGTCTTTACTATTATTCTACAATGTAGAAAATAGTAAAAAATAAATCAAGAAAAACCCTTGAATTAGTAGGTGTTCTAAAACTTTTGACCGGTAGTGTATGTGCTAAGAATATTTTGTCTTATCCTCAACCCCCTCTCCCAGCATTATGAACACCACCCCAAAGGTTGGTGAGGTTTGGACACTGGAGGCCATCCGCAGAGCTTTCGAGGTGTGGGAGCGCGTGACTCCACTGAGCTTTGAAGATGTTGCTTTCCAAGACATCACTAACAGCAGCCAGGACACGCTAGATATCATGCTGTTGTTTGCATCTGGTTTCCATGGAGACGTGTCTCTGTTTGAGGGCGAGTGGGGGTCTCCGGCTCATGCCTACTACCCAGGGTCTAGGATGGGCGGAGACACGCACTTTGACGCTGATGAACCCTGGACCCTTGACAACCACGATCCATCTTGTTAGATAGACATTTCGTCCCGTTTTCCCCCATTTCCCCCTCAATCACTATTACTGCTACTATTTCCTTGTTCAAAATGAATATCCTATTGATATCTTTTGATATTCTTTTTCTTTCTTTCTCCTCTTCCTATCTGTGTATGTGACCAATACCATTTTATTTCATTTTATTTACCCTACCATAACTGATCTCAACTGACTGACTGATGAGCTATCTTTTTAAATCTTAAATGTTATTGATAAATATCATTCATCTAGTCAAGGGAAAACAGATTTAGCCCTGAGTGTTAAAAGACCGAGACCTGAAGAAAAGGGCGTTTCTTGTGAGAGTCATTAGTCCTTTGTACCACACGGTTTCATGATCGTTTCGCACCGGTGACAGCGACTACCGGAAACCTGTCTCCAGGTGGGGCAAGGTCCCATCCTCTCCTAAAGGAGCCTTCCTCAGCGATGATGGCGGTGAGTGAGTTGTTATAGGGGATAATGGCTGTAAAAATGGAGGGAGGCTATAGATACTGAGCTGAGAGGGGAAAGGGTTTGGACCCATGGAATGCCTGGCAAAGGTTGTCTAACGCAGGTATCTCATAATTCCTCCTCTCCCACCAAAGTCGCACCCCAGCTAATGCTTTTCAAAGCTGTTTCCTATAGTGAATAAACAACTATGATGGTTAAATGTCTTCCAGATAAGTAGTTTTTCATTTTTCCATTTTCATCAAAAGGGATAGGTACTTGTGAAGGAGAATTAAAAATAGACTCTAGTCCAAGTGAAGGCTTCTCCTTCACAGTACTGTAACTATTACTAATGGTGAACAGGACTAGCACAGGTCTGCAATGACAGTATCCTGTGAAGTGTGATGAACTTGTCAAGAGTTGGAGCAGAAGATGCATACCCAAAGAAGGTTAACAGACTAATGACTCAAACTTGAAAAAAATGAACAAATAGCATTTCCACAGTAAATTCCCTCGGTGCTTTTCAACATTTGCATCAACAATATTTGTCTTCCCTACCCAGCTTACACATACTTCTACAAGGGCTCCAAGTACTGGAGGTTTGATAACCAGAAGATGAAGGATGACCCAGACTACCCCATATCCCCAGCGTGGACCCAGATACAGATGACACAGTTACAGGCCGCAAGTGGCCAACAGTGGACCAGCCAAAACCACAACCATCAGTTGGCTCAGTCCCGGATGAGGTGGACAGAGAGACCAATTAGGATTACACCAACGATGTAGATTATGAACCTGATGCGAAGGACAAAGGGGTGGATGTGGTGGTGAGGATGGCTGAGAACGAGGCCAAGGTTATCACCCTGATCATAGTGACCGTGCCCCTGGTCCTGGTGCTGTTCATCCTACTATATCTATGCTATTATCAACACCCTGCAGAAGAAAGAGGCGCCCAGACTTTTGGTCCACTGCAAACGATCCCTGCAGGAGTGGGTTTGATCTGCTCCAGAAATGGATTCACACACACGCAAACACATACACACACCATACATAGGCACATTCCATTTGAACACATATATACACACAAGCATTACATAACAATACAAGCACACAGTTTCCCTATCTTTCCTCCATGGTGCTTTACCCGATCTTGATTTAAGCCTGTTTATAACAGATAATATGCACTTTTAACGTCCTGTGTTTAGATTTTTGTTAGTTGCGGTTGTAGTTTAAAGCGTGTTTAGCTACAGATTTCCGTGAATGTCCTTATAAAACAGAGTGGTGGTGCGTGAATGTCTAACAGTTGTGTGTTCTGTAAACACAAGACCACCGTCTCCCACTGTGTCTTTCCTCTAGTCTACCCCCTCGACCACAACAGCCCAGACTTTATCCACAAAGGGGAAACATTTGATAGACTCCCTCGGGCGAGATTAAATGCAGGGGTTATTATCATATACATCGTGCACATATTTAGGAAGGGTTAAAGCCTGATAGAACAGAGCTGGGTCTGGGTTACATTTCTCAGATGTTGCTAATTTAGTTGTTTTGGGTGCAGAGCCAGGGAGGGGTTAGGAGGCATGCCAGCATTTCCTTTGCCCAAGTTAGAGTTGTAACAGGCTTGCTCATGTAGCCATACTACCCGGCTCACATGACTTCCTTGAAGGGCGGCTAGTCAAGCGCCGATCTGGAGATCTGTTTTGAACAGCACGTGCAAATAAATGGGAGCACAGTAAAATCTGTGGAATGACGTCTCACATAGGCAACGCGCACACACGCATCGAAACGTTTCACTACGTTATCTAGAGTAGACAACTCAAAAATAGTTTCCCCCCCACGTTTACATTTGAAATTCAATGCCACTTGTGTGCAATACACGTAATCACTAGCGAGGTTTCCATCTAATTTGCAACATGTTTTCATGCAAATATTCTAAAATGTGCTTTAAAAAAAATTGTATTTCCCACCAGAAATAAATTTCTATCAATCAGATTTATTGAGGATAGAAGTCTGTGAGCGATGGTGTAGTGCACATAACAATTACTTTTGTGGTTAAATTCCCATTTTACATTTGAAAAATACAAGTTAAATGGGTTTCCATCGATGGTTTTGTCACAAAATCTGTTATATAGCAAATGGGGTCTTGGCACGTGCGCTCCAGACAACAGCTGGCAAATACAGTTCGGACAGGCTAATTACATTATGAAATGACGTATAAGAGCCATATCCATTACACAATGCAGATAGCCCGGTTAGCCAATGTGCGGGAGCACTGGTTGGTCGGCCCAATTGAGGTAGTATGTACATGAATGTATAGTTAAAGTGACTATGCATATATGATAAACAGAGTAACAGCAGCGTAACAAGAGGGGTTGGTGGGGGCACACAATGCAAATAGTCCGGGTAGCTATTTGATTACCTGTTCAGGAGTCTAATGGCTTGGGGTAAAAACTGTTGAGAAGCCTTTTTGTCCTAGACTTGGCACTCCGGTACCGCTTGCCATGCGGTATAGAGAGAACAGTCTGGGTGACTTGGGTGGCTGGGGTCTTTGACCATTTTTATAGCCTTCCTCTGACACCGCCTGGTGTAGAGGTCCTGGATGGCAGGCAGCTTAGCCCCAGTGATGTAATGGGCCGTACGCACTACCCTCTGTAGTGCCTTGCGGTCAGAGGCCGAGCAATTGCCATACCAGGCAGTGATTCAACCAGTCAGGATGCTCTCGATGTTGCAGCTGTAGAACCTTTTGAGGATCTCAGGACCCATGCCAAATCCTTTTAGTTTCCTGAGGGGGAATAGGCTTTGTCGTGCCCTCTTCACAACTGTCTTGGTGTGTTTGGACCATTCTAGTTTGTTGTTGATGTGGACACCAAAGAACTTGAAGCTCTCAACATGCTCCACTACAGCCCTGTCGATGAGAATGGAGGAGTGCTCGGTCCTCCTTTTCCTGTAGTCCACAATCATCTCCTTAGTCTTGGTTACGTTGAGGGTTAGGTTGTTATTCTGGCACCACCCAGCCAGGTCTCTGACCTCCTCCCTATATGCTGTCTCGTCGTTGTCGGTGATCAGACACTGTTGTGTCATCTGCAAACTTAATGATGGTATTGGAGTCGTACCTGGCCATGCAGTCATGGGTGAACAGGGAGTACAGGAGGGGACTGAGCACACACCCCTGTGGAGCTGTGTTGAGGATCAGCATGGCAGATGTGTTTTCATTCCTACCCTCACCACCTGGGGGCAGCCCGTCAGGAAGTCCAGGATCCAGTTGCAGAGGGAGGTGTTTAGTCCCAGGGTCCTTAGCTTAGTGATGAGCTTTGAGGGTACTAGTCAATGAATAGTCAATGAATAGCATTCTCACATAAGTGTTCCTACCTACCCTCACCACCTGGGGGCAGCCCTAGAGTAGAGCAGAGTACCCTAGTGTAACAGATGTGAAACGGCTAGCTTAGTTAGCGTGGGCGCTAAATAGCGTTTCAATCAGTGACGTCACTTGCTCTGAGACCTTGAAGTAGTAGTTCCCCTTGCTCTGCAAGGGCCGCGGCTTTTGTGGAGCGATGGGTAACGACGCTTCGTAGGCGTCAGTTGTTGATGTGTGCAGAAGGTCCCTGGTTCGCGCCCGGGTATGGGCGAGGGACGGTTTAAAAATTATACTGTTACATTGATGCTGTTGACCCGGATTACTGGTTGCTGCGGAAAAAGGAGGAAGGTCAAAAGGGGGGTGAGTGTAACAGATGTGAAACGGCTAGCTTAGTTAGCGTGGGCGCTAAATAGTGTTTCAATCAGTGATGTCACTTGTTCTGAGACCTTGAAGTAGTAGTTCCCCTTGCTCTGCAAGGGCCGCGGCTTTTGTGGAGCGATGGGTAACGATGCTTCGAGGGTGACTGTTGATGTGTGCAGAAGGTCCCTAGTTCGCGCCCGGGTATGGGCGAGGGGACGGTCTAAACTTGTACTGTTACACTAGCAGAGCTATAGTACCCTAGCAGAGCTATAGCCTATGCAGACTAGTAGGCCTAGGCCATCTCCATTGGAAGACCATAACATTTTTTGACAAACATTGTGAAATTAAAATTCCCTAAATTATCAACCTCTCTATTAAGCCATGTCTCTCCCTGCAACGTTTGTTCTTCTGAATAGGAGGGGTTCTTCAATTGACTGGTGCAATTAGGTTGCTGATAGGCTGGGAAAGATGGGGTGACTTCATTTCTGTGCTTGGCCAATGAGGTTACTCGATGGAAGTTGGGGCGCTCTGAGGGAAATGAAGGTGTGTGACTGGGGATAGGCTTATTGCTCAGATACAAATAAACAGGTGTTTTACATTCAGGTAATCACCTAGGTCTATGGTAATTACAGCTCCAGGCCTTTCGATCTGTTGAGTATATAAGGCTACGTTTTTTTTTTGTATTCTTCAGACAGGGCTATGTTACTTTGACCTTCCAGTAATTCAAGTCAGTACAAAAATAAATATATATTTTGGAAACAGATTGCAAATAACCAATGGCGCTCAAATTCAACTTGAAGGTGTGTAGATACTGTTATGCTTGTATTGAAAGAAAAGGACACGTTTAGAAACTACAATATAGAAAATGAATTAAACCTGTTAAATGTCATGTAGGTTAATTGCTGTGGAATTTACCAGGTATTTTTGGTCCTCGTCATTTTCTGCTGTGACTGTGTCCTTGGTGAGAAACACATTTGTCTGATTTTCTATAGCTTGCGAGTATTTACTTGATCATTTCATAAGTGGCCTCCATTGATGTCATTGTTTTCTCTCAGGAATATGCACTGTCACACACTGCACTGACACAACCAAGTGTTTGCTATCCCTCGACAAAAGCAACTGCAAATGTGCTGTTGGCTACTATGGAGACCTGTGTGACAAAGGTTTAAACATTTTGGTAGACCAGAATAACTACAATAGTTCTATTGGAATTTGTTCTAAAACTGTTTTAATTTATTTTAGTTGCTACCATCAATGTCATGTGTGGCAAAGACTACATTACTATCATGGTGAATGAGGACTTTTTCCAGTACTACAAAGTACCTATGGAATCTCTGCACTTGAAGAATGAGTCTTGTCGTGCCCAAAAGGAGGTTATGTCTGATGTCCCATACTACATTGTGCGGATATCAAAGGATCAGTACGTTTCCTGTGGCGGTAAACCACTGGAGGTAAGTATGATTCATCCCACACTTCATATTATCCTTTGATAATCCTGTCTCAGAAAAGGCCTAATCTCAAGGCTCAACACTGATCTATAGTTGTCATGCGCCGATTTGAGGGCAGGAGTTTTTACCCTTGTTATCGCAGCAAGTCCAAGTGGTGACTTATTTATGAAGCTGGAAGTTTGTTTTTACTGGCATTGTGCTCTCTCTTTTTACAACAGAAAAACATCACTCACATTGCATACGCCTTAACTCTCATGTCGGCCCCTCAAGTCTATGGAAATATAATAAGAGACCCAATGATAAAAATTGAGTACACGTGTATCTACCCATACATCCGCACTGTCAGTTTGCCGTACCCCATCATCCCCTTCTCTAGGTAAGGCCCACTCTCTAAAAATGGACTTGATCACAACTTAATGTACTTAAAGTTTGTCTTGGTCTATTACTGGAACGACCTAACAAGTAGACTCACTTGAGATGCAATTTGTCACATTGCCTTATTTGATACTCGGGTTTCCTCTCCAGGAACAATTCTGGGCTCTAGTTTGAGCCTGTACAATAGGTCCAGGAGTTATTCTTGCTAGTCTGACATTACTGATGTTCCAGCTGTTGATGGTGTTAAGGGTAAATGTTACACTAATCTTGGTTATTATTTCTCAATTCCCTTCGTGAAAGCCACCACTGTCTTGTAACCCTCCATGGCTAGTTGTAGGTGGTTGGTTGGAATTTAGAAAATGCTGTTTATTTCACTTTTGCCATGTGACGCAATCTTGATTTCAATTATTCTCATTGATTGAGACAGGTGGGTGTCCACACAAGTGCTGCATGTCATGAGTGTGACTCAGAAATAAAGCTTTGTGTTGAATGACACTTGTCTGTCTCAATGGGAGAAGATTTGAAATGGGGAAGATAGTGGCATACACCGTTGTTGCATTACTTCCTTGAGGATAATTGACTTTAACTGGGCATTTTCTAAATTCCAACAAACCACCTGCACCTAGCCGTGAACTTTTAGAAGACAGTTGTGGCTTTCAAGTGGGGCATTGAGGAATATTCACTTAGTGAGTGTTGGTAGAATATTTTGCTTACCCTTAATTTGTTTTATTTTTACCTTTTATTAATACTAAATACTTCCTAGGTAGCAACGGCTATTAATACTACCTAGGTAGCAACCGCTATCCGCCATCTGGGACAGCGAGTAATGTCGGACTAACCACTGATTTATAAGCAGGAGTTCTTTCGGTTCAGGTAATGTGGATATGACAAGCATTTCTCTCACAGTAATCCTGTGCTGTTTTGGTTCAGTGAGACTGTGATGCGGATGGGTGAGTTGGATGCCAAGGTGGAGATGGCCCTCTTCACAGATCACACCTACACAGAGGCGTTCCAAAGCTCACCGCTGATCCACCTCCGGGACAGGGTGTATGTGGAGATCAAGGTCGTGGAGCTGGAGGACGTCTTCCACTTGAGGGTGAATGAATGCTGGGCCACACAGTCCCCCAAACCCAACCAGACAGACAGCGCTGTTCACACCCTGCTGCGCAATGGGTGAGTGGACAATCAACATTTATCCCTGGGAACATGTACGCCTACTTCTGCTCTTGAAACATGGCATGAACAAATCATTTAGCATGCTGTGAGCAATTCAGTTGAGCTGAGCTCAATTTGGCATGTCCGACTAATTGTGGCAGATCAGTGTTAAATTTGATGAAGGTCTTGGATTTATTCAACCCAAGACACTCCCCCCCCCTCACAGGTGTGTGAATGACGACACTGTCACCTTTCTCAATACGACAATGGGCGCCAATGGAGAGGCCTCAACCATCCGGTACAGCTTTGACATGTTCCGCTTTGTTGTGGAGCCTCATGACCTGTACCTGCACTGCACAGTGCGCTTGTGCTCCCTGGACGATGACGAACCCTGCATTCCTGTAAGTTCACTGGCCTTTGGTGCAGCGGGCTAAGGCACTGCATAGCGGTGCTAGCTGTGTCACTACAGATCCTGGTTCGATTCCAGGTTTTGTCGCCGCGAACGGGAGACCCATGAGGCGGCGCACAATTGGCCCAGTGTTGTCCGGGTTAGGGGAGGGTTTGGCTGGCCGGGTTGTCCTTGTCCCATCGTGCTCTAGCGACTCCTGTGGCAGGCCGGGCACAATGCACACTGACACGGTCGCCAGGTGTACGGTGTTTCCTTCGACGCGTTGGTGCGACTGACTTCCGGGTTAAGTAAGCATTGTCAAGAAGCAGTGCGGCTCGGCGGGGTTGTGTTTCGGAGGACGCACAGCTCTCGCCCTTCGCCTCTCCCCAGTCCGTACGGGAGTCGCAGCAATGGGACTAGACTGTAACTACCACTTGGATACAATGAAATTGGGATGACAAAAGGGGTTAAAAATGCTCAAATATTATTTCTATTCATGAAGAAAATGCCTTTTCAGAAGTTGGCATGGCATACAAGATTGTCTTTTATTAATGCTTTACTGCTACAGGAGTGCAAATCTATAACCAAGAGGGCAGCAGTGCGTGGAGACCCAACTCAAGGTCTACTGTCATATGGACCAATCAGGATTGACATACCAGACCGACCCCAATCTAGTAAGGATTTGTGTTTCGTTATCTACGTAAGATTAAAATATATTTTCTTACCGGCTCAAATGTCCTTGCCCTTGCTCACTCTACTTGCCTGCATTTTTTTTAAATGATTGTGACGTAGACCAGAGGGCTATACTACAAAAGCTCAACATGGGTATATGTTTTTGGTTGAGTCATTCTTTCACTTTTCAAAATGGTTATGTAAGATTTTTTAGGCACGTTAGCTGGCTAAATCATTGATCCTACATTGTAGTATACCCCTCTGGCCTCATGTTGCAGTTGAGGCAGGGTGGTGTGAGGTGTTTTCAACAGTCTTGACTTTGTTCCAGATCTGCTGCTGCTGCTGATTCCTGTGGCTGGCATCTGGGTCCTGGGCCTCTTCCTCCTCGCCCTAATCACCATCGCTAAGGCAGGAAACCGACGACTGTCACAGCTAGCAAACCGCTGACATCCAACTTGAATAAAAATAATAATTTCTATGACAATTAAATGAGTCCCTCTCTGCAAAAATGTTGTGCCTTTGACATTTTATAAACATGACTTACCACAGAGCTCTGAGCATTCAGCCCTGTAGTTCAATGTGGCTGTGGGTTACAAGTTCAAACATGAGTTACTGGTTTAAATCATAACTGGTCTCATCAAAAACCAACTCCTATTATAGTGTCACTCGATTTGATCAAATGGTGTAGTGATTCTTAGCTATCAGCAGATGGCAATAGGAGCCAACTGAGGGGTCAGTCTATAATTCATCCCCAGGGGGAGGGGAGTTTATTTTCAAGAGAAATTGCTTTGTCTAATAGACTTCCCACAGTATCTAGGCTACATTAACTTTCCTCCCGATTTTCTCTAGCAGAGTCACTGTTCTGTTTGTATTCTCAGACGGCAGTGAGTTTATTGGACTATCAATGTAATCCAGGATGGCATGCGGTGGTTTAACTAAAATCTAACAGACCTTCTGGATACTTGGAAGTAACTTGTAAGACAATTGTATTTTGTTTGAGGGTATCCTCCACAATTACGTTCTGAGTATAGTACGGCTACATCTTACCAAGAACAAAACATGACGCTTGACACCTTTTTTCTCTCTACTCTTCCCTCATCGTGCAGGGAAGCTATTGACTGAAGGGGAAGTAGGTAACACACTAACGTGTCAGAAATGCTGTTCTTACCTTTAGCTCGTGTGGGCCATTAGGAACTGGGCATAAATGGACAACTGACTCAGGCTTTAAATAACCCATGATCACATATTTGGGGATAATTTCTACCAGTTCTAACCCGAGCTGTTTCGCAAACGATCCGATTTCAGCGCGCCACGACCCAATGCCCAGTGGTTGAACTGCAGCGAGAACTTGAACACAAACTGGATTTTGAACTCAACCAAAGAGTTTGACTATGCAGTCACATAGCAGATCACTCATCACTTGACGGCAATTTTCAATCACATCTGAATGACAGTCCATTGCACGGGCGAACGAGGCTGCATAAAAATGGCATCTCTGGAGAAGCGCTTCTCCGGGGCTGTGGAAACAAATAATGGCCTCAATCGTCTTGCTCTTGTGCAACAGGCTTGTTACCAATGCGGACGAAGGCCATTTCAACGCAGAGGTACAGTATGTTGTATACGTGTGTCCTTTAATGTCAAAATACGGACGTTTTTATGGTGCTTAAATTTGTAGAATTGTGGCCATCGCCTTATGAACTTAGTTTCCTTTAACTGAAACGTTGCATGACCATGATCTCTATTATCCTGGTCAGGTAATCTAAACTGATCTAGCATTTTATGTGATCTAATGACTTCTCATGCGCGGATTCATGGACCTTTCCAATAATGGATATTGGGCAACATTCCCACTTCATGCATGGCAGGCATATTATTAGGAGTAATTGTGTGACGTGTAAAAGTTTGACCTCTATGGTTAAACCCTATTTACATGCTTGTAAACCACAATGTGTTCCTCATCTACTGTACTGCTTATCCTGCAGGCATGTTGTGCAAGATATCCAGAAGGAGGCCAATTGCTTTGGTCGTCTTTCCTTCCAGTTCTCTGCTGCCCATGACTGGAACGAATTGCAAAAATCTCTGAAGCTGGAGACTCACATCTCCCTCACTAGTTTTAAGCACCAGCTGTCAGAGCAGCTTACAGATCACTGCACCTGTACATAGCCCATCTGTAAACAGCCCATCTATCTACCTACCTCATCCCCATACTGGTATTTATTTATTTTGCTAATTTGCACCCCAGTATCTCTACCTGCACATTCATCTTCTGCCGATCTACCATTCCAGTGTTTAATTGCTATGTTGTAATTACTTCGCCACCATGGCCTATTTATTTCCTTAACTTACCTCATTTGCATTCACTGTATATAGACTTTTTGTTTTCTTTTGATCTACTGTATTATTGACTGTTTTGTTTATTCCATGTGTAACTGTGTTGTTGTATGTGTCGAATTGCTACGCTTTATCTTGGCCAGGTCGCAGTTGCAAATGGGAACTTCTCAACTAGCCTACCTAGTTAAATAAAGGTGAAATAAATAAATAAAGGAGCCTTCCTCAGCGATGATGGCGGTGAGTGAGTTGTTATAGGGGATAATGGCTGTAAAAAATGGAGGGAGGCTATAGACACTGAGCTGAGTGGGGAAAGGGTTTGGACACATGGAATGCCTGGCAAAGGTTGTCTAACGCAGGTATCTCATAATTCCTCCTCTCCCACCAAAGTCCCACCCCAGCTAATGCTTTTCAAAGCTGTTTCCTATAGTGGATAAACAACTATTCCATTTTCATCAAAAGGGATAGGTACTTGTGAAGGAGAATTAAAAATAGTCTCTAGTCCAAGTGAAGGCTTCTCCTTCACAGTACTGTAACTATTACTAATGGTGAACAGGACTAGCACAGGTCTGCAATGACAGTATCCTGTGAACTGTGATGAACTTGTCAAGAGTTGGAGCAGAAGATGCATACCCAAAGAAGGTTAACAGACTAATGACTCAAACTTGAAAAAAATGAACAAATAGCATTTCCACAGTAAATTCCCTCTGTGCTTTTCAACATTTGCATCAACAATATTTGTCTTCCCTACCCAGCTTACACATACTTCTACAAGCGCTCCAGGGACTGGAGGTTTGATAACCAGAAGATGAAGGATGACCCAGACTACCCCAGATCCATCGTGTTTAGCTACAGATTTCCGTGAATGTCCTTATAAAACAGAGTGGTGGTGCGTGAATGTCTAACAGTTGTGTGTTCTGTAAACACAAGACCACCGTCTCCCACTGTGTCTTTCCTCTAGTCTACCCCCTCGACCACAACAGCCCAGACTTTATCCACAAAGGGGAAACATTTGATAGACTCCCTCGGGCGAGATTAAATGCGGGGGTTATTATCATATACATCGTGCACATATTTAGGAAGGGTTAAAGCCTGATAGAACAGAGCTGGGTCTGGGTTACATTTCTCAGATGTTGCTAATTTAGTTGTTTTGGGTGCAGAGCCAGGTAGGGGTTAGGAGGAATGCCAGCATTTCCTTTGCCCAAGTTAGAGTTCTAACAGGCTTGCTCATGTAGCCATACTACCCGGCTCACATGACTTCCTTGAAGGGCGGCTAGTCAAGCGCCGATCTGGAGATCTGTTTTGAACAGCACGTGCAAATAAATGGGAGCGCTGTAAAATCTGTGGAATGACGTCTCACATAGGCAACGCGCACACACGCATCGAAACGTTTCACTACGTTATCTAGAGTAGACAACTCAAAAATAGTTTGCCCCCACGTTTACATTTGAAATTCAATGCCACTTGTGTGCAATACACGTAATCACTAGCGAGGTTTCCATCTAATTTGCAACATGTTTTCATGCAAATATTCTAAAATGTGCTTTAAAAAAAATTGTATTTCCCACCAGAAATAAATTTCTATCAATCAGATTTATTGAGGATAGAAGTCTGTGAGCGATGGTGTAGTGCACATAACAATTACTTTTGTGGTTAAATTCCCATTTTACATTTGAAAAATACAAGTTAAATGGCTTTCCATCGATGGTTTTGTCACAAAATCTGTTATATAGCAAATGGGGTCTTGGCACGTGCGCTCCAGACAACAGCTGGCAAATACAGTTCGGACAGGCTAACTACATTATGAAATGACGTATAAGAGCAATATCCATTACACAATGCAGATAGCCCGGTTAGCCAATGTGCGGGAGCACTGGTTGGTCGGCCCAATTGAGGTAGTATGTACATGAATGTATAGTTAAAGTGACTATGCGTATATGATAAACAGAGTAACAGCAGCGTAACAAGAGGGGTTGGTGGGGGCACACAATGCAAATAGTCCGGGTAGCTATTTGATTACCTGTTCAGGAGTCTAATGGCTTGGGGTAAAAACTGTTGAGAAGCCTTTTTGTCCTAGACTTGGCACTCCGGTACCGCTTGCCATGCGGTATAGAGAGAACAGTCTATGACTTGGGTGGCTGGGGTCTTTGACCATTTTTATAGCCTTCCTCTGACAACGCCTGGTGTAGAGGTCCTGGATGGCAGGCAGCTTAGCCCCAGTGATGTAATGGGCCGTACGCACTACCCTCTGTAGTGCCTTGCGGTCAGAGGCCGAGCAATTGCCATACCAGGCAGTGATTCAACCAGTCAGGATGCTCTCGATGTTGCAGCTGTAGAACCTTTTGAGGATCTCAGGACCCATGCCAAATCCTTTTAGTTTCCTGAGGGGGAATAGGCTTTGTCGTGCCCTCTTCACAACTGTCTTGGTGTGTTTGGACCATTCTAGTTTGTTGTTGATGTGGACACCAAAGAACTTGAAGCTCTCAACATGCTCCACTACAGCCCTGTCGATGAGAATGGAGGAGTGCTCGGTCCTCCTTTTCCTGTAGTCCACAATCATCTCCTTAGTCTTGGTTACGTTGAGGGTTAGGTTGTTATTCTGGCACCACCCAGCCAGGTCTCTGACCTCCTCCCTATATGCTGTCTCGTCGTTGTCGGTGCAAACTTAATGATGGTATTGGAGTCGTGCCTGGCCATGCAGTCATGGGTGAACAGGGAGTACAGGAGGGGACTGAGCACACACCCCTGTGGAGCTGTGTTGAGGATCAGCATGGCAGATGTGTTTTCATTCCTACCCTCACCACCTGGGGGCGGCCCGTCAGGAAGTCCAGGATCCAGTTGCAGAGGGAGGTGTTTAGTCCCAGGGTCCTTAGCTTAGTGATGAGCTTTGAGGGTACTATGGTGTTGAACGCTGAGCTGTAGTCAATGAATAGCATTCTCACATAAGTGTTCCTACCTACCCTCACCACCTGGGGGCAGCCCTAGAGTAGAGCAGAGTACCCTAGTGTAACAGATGTGAAACGGCTAGCTTAGTTAGCGTGGGCGCTAAATAGCGTTTCAATCAGTGACGTCACTTGCTCTGAGACCTTGAAGTAGTAGTTCCCCTTGCTCTGCAAGGGCCGCGGCTTTTGTGGAGCGATGGGTAACGACGCTTCGTAGGCGTCAGTTGTTGATGTGTGCAGAAGGTCCCTGGTTCGCGCCCGGGTATGGGCGAGGGACGGTTTAAAAATTATACTGTTACATTGATGCTGTTGACCCGGATTACTGGTTGCTGCGGAAAAAGGAGGAAGGTCAAAAGGGGGGTGAGTGTAACAGATGTGAAACGGCTAGCTTAGTTAGCGTGGGCGCTAAATAGCGTTTCAATCAGTGACGTCACTTGCTCTGAGACCTTGAAGTAGTAGTTCCCCTTGCTCTGCAAGGGCCGCGGCTTTTGTGGAGCGATGGGTAACGATGCTTCGAGGGTGACTGTTGATGTGTGCAGAAGGTCCCTAGTTCGCGCCCGGGTATGGGCGAGGGGACGGTCTAAACTTGTACTGTTACACTAGCAGAGCTATAGTACCCTAGCAGAGCTATAGCCTATGCAGACTAGTAGGCCTAGGCCATCTCCATTGGAAGACCATAACATTTTTTGACAAACATTGTGAAATTAAAATTCCCTAAATTATCAACCTCTCTATTAAGCCATGTCTCTCCCTGCAACGTTTGTTCTTCTGAATAGGAGGGGTTCTTCAATTGACTGGTGCAATTAGGTTGCTGATAGGCTGGGAAAGATGGGGTGACTTCATTTCTGTGCTTGGCCAATGAGGTTACTCGATGGAAGTTGGGGCGCTCTGAGGGAAATGAAGGTGTGTGACTGGGGGTAGGCTTATTGCTCAGATACAAATAAACAGGTGTTTTACATTCAGGTAATCACCTAGGTCTATGGTAATTACAGCTCCAGGCCTTTCGATCTGTTGAGTATATAAGGCTACGTTTTTTTTTTGTATTCTTCAGACAGGGCTATGTTACTTTGACCTTCCAGTAATTCAAGTCAGTACAAAAATAAATATATATTTTGGAAACAGATTGCAAATAACCAATGGCGCTCAAATTCAACTTGAAGGTGTGTAGATACTGTTATGCTTGTATTGAAAGAAAAGGACACGTTTAGAAACTACAATATAGAAAATGAATTAAACCTGTTAAATGTCATGTAGGTTAATTGCTGTGGAATTTACCAGGTATTTTTGGTCCTCGTCATTTTCTGCTGTGACTGTGTCCTTGGTGAGAAACACATTTGTCTGATTTTCTATAGCTTGCGAGTATTTACTTGATCATTTCATAAGTGGCCTCCATTGATGTCATTGTTTTCTCTCAGGAATATGCACTGTCACACACTGCACTGACACAACCAAGTGTTTGCTATCCCTCGACAAAAGCAACTGCAAATGTGCTGTTGGCTACTATGGAGACCTGTGTGACAAAGGTTTAAACATTTTGGTAGACCAGAATAACTACAATAGTTCTATTGGAATTTGTTCTAAAACTGTTTTAATTTATTTTAGTTGCTACCATCAATGTCATGTGTGGCAAAGACTACATTACTATCATGGTGAATGAGGACTTTTTCCAGTACTACAAAGTACCTATGGAATCTCTGCACTTGAAGAATGAGTCTTGTCGTGCCCAAAAGGAGGTTATGTCTGATGTCCCATACTACATTGTGCGGATATCAAAGGATCAGTACGTTTCCTGTGGCGGTAAACCACTGGAGGTAAGTATGATTCATCCCACACTTCATATTATCCTTTGATAATCCTGTCTCAGAAAAGGCCTAATCTCAAGGCTCAACACTGATCTATAGTTGTCATGCGCCGATTTGAGGGCAGGAGTTTTTACCCTTGTTATCGCAGCAAGTCCAAGTGGTGACTTATTTATGAAGCTGGAAGTTTGTTTTTACTGGCATTGTGCTCTCTCTTTTTACAACAGAAAAACATCACTCACATTGCATACGCCTTAACTCTCATGTCGGCCCCTCAAGTCTATGGAAATATAATAAGAGACCCAATGATAAAAATTGAGTACACGTGTATCTACCCATACATCCGCACTGTCAGTTTGCCGTACCCCATCATCCCCTTCTCTAGGTAAGGCCCACTCTCTAAAAATGGACTTGATCACAACTTAATGTACTTAAAGTTTGTCTTGGTCTATTACTGGAACGACCTAACAAGTAGACTCACTTGAGATGCAATTTGTCACATTGCCTTATTTGATACTCGGGTTTCCTCTCCAGGAACAATTCTGGGCTCTAGTTTGAGCCTGTACAATAGGTCCAGGAGTTATTCTTGCTAGTCTGACATTACTGATGTTCCAGCTGTTGATGGTGTTAAGGGTAAATGTTACACTAATCTTGGTTATTATTTCTCAATTCCCTTCGTGAAAGCCACCACTGTCTTGTAACCCTCCATGGCTAGTTGTAGGTGGTTGGTTGGAATTTAGAAAATGCTGTTTATTTCACTTTTGCCATGTGACGCAATCTTGATTTCAATTATTCTCATTGATTGAGACAGGTGGGTGTCCACACAAGTGCTGCATGTCATGAGTGTGACTCAGAAATAAAGCTTTGTGTTGAATGACACTTGTCTGTCTCAATGGGAGAAGATTTGAAATGGGGAAGATAGTGGCATACACCGTTGTTGCATTACTTCCTTGAGGATAATTGACTTTAACTGGGCATTTTCTAAATTCCAACAAACCACCTGCACCTAGCCGTGAACTTTTAGAAGACAGTTGTGGCTTTCAAGTGGGGCATTGAGGAATATTCACTTAGTGAGTGTTGGTAGAATATTTTGCTTACCCTTAATTTGTTTTATTTTTACCTTTTATTAATACTAAATACTTCCTAGGTAGCAACGGCTATTAATACTACCTAGGTAGCAACCGCTATCCGCCATCTGGGACAGCGAGTAATGTCGGACTAACCACTGATTTATAAGCAGGAGTTCTTTCGGTTCAGGTAATGTGGATATGACAAGCATTTCTCTCACAGTAATCCTGTGCTGTTTTGGTTCAGTGAGACTGTGATGCGGATGGGTGAGTTGGATGCCAAGGTGGAGATGGCCCTCTTCACAGATCACACCTACACAGAGGCGTTCCAAAGCTCACCGCTGATCCACCTCCGGGACAGGGTGTATGTGGAGATCAAGGTCGTGGAGCTGGAGGACGTCTTCCACTTGAGGGTGAATGAATGCTGGGCCACACAGTCCCCCAAACCCAACCAGACAGCGCTGTTCACACCCTGCTGCGCAATGGGTGAGTGGACAATCAACATTTATCCCTGGGAACATGTACGCCTACTTCTGCTCTTGAAACATGGCATGAACAAATCATTTAGCATGCTGTGAGCAATTCAGTTGAGCTGAGCTCAATTTGGCATGTCCGACTAATTGTGGCAGATCAGTGTTAAATTTGATGAAGGTCTTGGATTTATTCAACCCAAGACACTCCCCCCCCCCTCACAGGTGTGTGAATGACGACACTGTCACCTTTCTCAATACGACAATGGGCGCCAATGGAGAGGCCTCAACCATCCGGTACAGCTTTGACATGTTCCGCTTTGTTGTGGAGCCTCATGACCTGTACCTGCACTGCACAGTGCGCTTGTGCTCCCTGGACGATGACGAACCCTGCATTCCTGTAAGTTCACTGGCCTTTGGTGCAGCGGGCTAAGGCACTGCATAGCGGTGCTAGCTGTGTCACTACAGATCCTGGTTCGATTCCAGGTTTTGTCGCCGCGAACGGGAGACCCATGAGGCGGCGCACAATTGGCCCAGTGTTGTCCGGGTTAGGGGAGGGTTTGGCTGGCCGGGTTGTCCTTGTCCCATCGTGCTCTAGCGACTCCTGTGGCAGGCCGGGCACAATGCACACTGACACGGTCGCCAGGTGTACGGTGTTTCCTTCGACGCGTTGGTGCGACTGACTTCCGGGTTAAGTAAGCATTGTCAAGAAGCAGTGCGGCTCGGCGGGGTTGTGTTTCGGAGGACGCACAGCTCTCGCCCTTCGCCTCTCCCCAGTCCGTACGGGAGTCGCAGCAATGGGACTAGACTGTAACTACCACTTGGATACAATGAAATTGGGATGACAAAAGGGGTTAAAAATGCTCAAATATTATTTCTATTCATGAAGAAAATGCCTTTTCAGAAGTTGGCATGGCATACAAGATTGTCTTTTATTAATGCTTTACTGCTACAGGAGTGCAAATCTATAACCAAGAGGGCAGCAGTGCGTGGAGACCCAACTCAAGGTCTACTGTCATATGGACCAATCAGGATTGACATACCAGACCGACCCCAATCTAGTAAGGATTTGTGTTTCGTTATCTACGTAAGATTAAAATATATTTTCTTACCGGCTCAAATGTCCTTGCCCTTGCTCACTCTACTTGCCTGCATTTTTTTTAAATGATTGTGACGTAGACCAGAGGGCTATACTACAAAAGCTCAACATGGGTATATGTTTTTGGTTGAGTCATTCTTTCACTTTTCAAAATGGTTATGTAAGATTTTTTAGGCACGTTAGCTGGCTAAATCATTGATCCTACATTGTAGTATACCCCTCTGGCCTCATGTTGCAGTTGAGGCAGGGTGGTGTGAGGTGTTTTCAACAGTCTTGACTTTGTTCCAGATCTGCTGCTGCTGCTGATTCCTGTGGCTGGCATCTGGGTCCTGGGCCTCTTCCTCCTCGCCCTAATCACCATCGCTAAGGCAGGAAACCGACGACTGTCACAGCTAGCAAACCGCTGACATCCAACTTGAATAAAAATAATAATTTCTATGACAATTAAATGAGTCCCTCTCTGCAAAAATGTTGTGCCTTTGACATTTTATAAACATGACTTACCACAGAGCTCTGAGCATTCAGCCCTGTAGTTCAATGTGGCTGTGGGTTACAAGTTCAAACATGAGTTACTGGTTTAAATCATAACTGGTCTCATCAAAAACCAACTCCTATTATAGTGTCACTCGATTTGATCAAATGGTGTAGTGATTCTTAGCTATCAGCAGATGGCAATAGGAGCCAACTGAGGGGTCAGTCTATAATTCATCCCCAGGGGGAGGGGAGTTTAGTTTCAAGAGAAATTGCTTTGTCTAATAGACTTCCCACAGTATCTAGGCTACATTAACTTTCCTCCCGATTTTCTCTAGCAGAGTCACTGTTCTGTTTGTATTCTCAGACGGCAGTGAGTTTATTGGACTATCAATGTAATCCAGGATGGCATGCGGTGGTTTAACTAAAATCTAACAGACCTTCTGGATACTTGGAAGTAACTTGTAAGACAATTGTATTTTGTTTGAGGGTATCCTCCACAATTACGTTCTGAGTATAGTACGGCTACATCTTACCAAGAACAAAACATGACGCTTGACACCTTTTTTCTCTCTACTCTTCCCTCGTCGTGCAGGAAAGCTATTGACTGAAGGGGAAGTAGGTAACACACTAACGTGTCAGAAATGCTGTTCTTACCTTTAGCTCGTGTGGGCCATTAGGAACTGGGCATAAATGGACAACTGACTCAGGCCTTAAATAACCCATGATCACATATTTGGGGATAATTTCTACCAGTTCTAACCCGAGCTGTTTCGCAAACGATCCGATTTCAGCGCGCCACGACCCAATGCCCAGTGGTTGAACTGCAGAGAGAACTTGAACACAAACTGGATTTTGAACTCAACCAAAGAGTTTGACTATGCAGTCACATAGCAGATCACTCATCACTTGACGGCAATTTTCAATCACATCTGAATGACAGTCCATTGCACGGGCGAACGAGGCTGCATAAAAATGGCATCTCTGGAGAAGCGCTTCTCCGGGGCTGTGGAAACAAATAATGGCCTCAATCGTCTTGCTCTTGTGCAACAGGCTTGTTACCAATGCGGACGAAGGCCATTTCAACGCAGAGGTACAGTATGTTGTATACGTGTGTCCTTTAATGTCAAAATACGGACGTTTTTATGGTGCGTAAATATGTAGAATTGTGGCCATCGCCTTATGAACTTAGTTTCCTTTAACTGAAACGTTGCATGACCATGATCTCTATTATCCTGGTCAGGTAATCTAAACTGATCTTGCATTTTATGTGATCTAATGACTTATCATGCGCTGATTCATGGACATATTTGATGCACACATGTATGACCCTTTTCCAATAATGGATATTGGGCAACATTCCCACTTCATGCATGGCAGGCATATTATTAGGAGTAATTGTGTGTTGTGTAAAAGTTTGACCTCCAGGGTTAAACCCTATTTACATGCTTGTAAACCACAATGTGTTCCTCATCTACTGTACTGCTTATCATGCAGGCATGTTGTGAAGATTTCCAGAATGAGCACTCTGAGTCACCATTTTGGTGGCCTGAAGCTGCTTTTATTTCTCTCTCTCTCTTGCCCTCTCTGTGTGTGTGTGTGTATGGGTCTATGTGTGCAGGTGTGCAGTGCATGCTTGTTTACAGAGAAAGTATGAGCTCTCTGGTTGTGCTCAGTGGGCCCATTTGTTTTTAAATTCCCCTGTCAAGGCTTTTGCAAGGCAAGCTCTCTGTGCTGTCTTGGCTGGGTCTCTTGTTTCCATTGGATTATCAATGGTATATTAATATTGTACGCCAGACTTTACAGCCAGGCACACGTCTGCTTGTGGCTATATTAATGGTATATATTGTACAGTCGAATTTAGACGGTTTATGTAGAATTTTTGTAATTTACATGGATTAAAATCTGTATATCAGTGTTTTGTTTTGGGTTAAATGCTTACTTTCCAAAGCTTTTACTCTTACACCCAATGACGTCTGCTCTATCCTATTATCTGTTGGGCCGACCCTGTGGTTATCTAAACTGCCAATAAGAAGGTGTGACTCAAAGAGTAATGCCATGAAGTAATAGAAACCATCTGTTTCTCTGTCCTCTCTCTATATATTTTAACTGCTCTCCTTTTGATGTTGCTCTCAATTCTCTTGTCTCTCTATTTGTCTCTCTTTCTCTAGCTCTCACGCCATCTATCTATCTCTGTTGTATAATTGTAGTGGTGGTTGCGGAGGTTTGGCTACCTGTCTCAAGCCAGCAGACAGATGTCAACCATGCAGTCCTCTCAAATTCTGCCCAATGCCGTCAGTGACATGCAGCGCTTCTATGGCCTAGAGCTCACTGGAGAGATGGACCCTGCCACACTGAAGTATGGATGCCACTGGCAGCCTCAGTTATACTGTACAGACTGATAGAAACTAAATTGATAATGATGTCAAGATAATGTAATAATGTACAGTCATGATTACAATATAGAGCTATTCTGAGACAGAGAAAAGTTGCACCTCCTGGTCTAGCACTGTGGAACCACTCTAGCCTTAAATGAACAATGTATCTGATCCTATATATCTATGTGTTTATCTGGGCTCTATTCAATTGTGTTTTTCACTCCCCTTTTAGGGCCATGAGAAGGCCTCGCTGTGGAGTCCCAGACAAATCTGTTGAGCAGGCTGAGAATGGTGTGAGGCGGAAACGCTACGCTCTCACTGGCCAGAAGTGGGACAAGAACCTTCTGACTTACAGGTGTGTGGTAGGCCTATGTATGCTGGGGGATTCTAAGAAAACCATGTAGGGAATCTCAAACAGATTTCCCCCTGACTGGCGTGCAAAGCGTCAGTATAAACAACACTGCAATGAGACCTGAATTCCCATATGTGTATAGACCACTGACAACCTACGTAATTTGTAATGACCCTCTGTATATACACTACCGGTGAAAAATATATTTTCTATTTGAGATTCTTCAAAGTAGCCACCCTTTGCCTTGATGACAGCTTTGAACACTCTTGGCATTCTCTCAACCAGCTTCACCTGGAATGCTTTTCCAAGGAGTTCCCACATATGCTGAGCACATATTGGCTGCTTTTCCTTCACTCTGCGGTCCGACTCATCCCAAACCATCTTAATTTGGTTGAGGTCAGGGGATTGCGGAGGCCAGGTCATGTGATGCAGCACTCCATCACTCTCTTTCTTGGTAAAATAGCCCTTACACAGCCTGGAGGTGTGGTGGGTCATTGTCCTGTTGTAAAACAAATTATCGTCCCACTAAGCCCAAACCAGATGGGATGGTGTATTGCTGCAGAATGCTGTGGTAGCCATGCTTGTTAAGTGTGCCTTGAATTCTAAATAAATCCCAGACAGTCTCGCCTTTAAAACACCCCCACACCATAACACCTCCTTCTCCATGCTGTAGGGTGGAAAATACACATGCGGAGATCATCCATTCACCCACACCGCGTCTCACAAAGACACGGCTGTTGGAAACAAAAATCTCAAATTTGGACTCCAAACCAAAGGACATATTTCTACTGGTCTAATGTCCATTGCTCATGTTTCTTGGCCCAAGCACGTTTCTTCTTATTATTGGTGTCCTTTAGTAGTGGTTTCTTTGCAGCAATTCAACCATGAATAACTGATTAACACAGTCTCCTCTGAACAGTTGATGTTGAGATGTGTCTGTTACTTGAACTCTGAAGCATTTATTTGGGCAGCAATTTCTGAGGCTGGTAACTCTAATGAACTTATCCTCTGCAGCAGAGGTAACTCTGGTAACATTCCTGTGGCATTCCTCATGATAGCCAGTTTCATCATAGCGCTTGATGGTTTTTGCAACTTTCAATGTTCTTGAAATTGACCTATTTTCCGTATTGACTGACAGTAATAATGGACTGTCGTTTCTCTTTGCTTATTTGAGCTGTTCTTGCCAAAATATGGACTTGGTCATTGACCAAATAGGGCTATCTTCTGTATACCACCCCTACCTTTTCACAACATAACTGATTGGCTCAAATGCATTAAGAAGGAAAGAAATTCCACAAATTAACTTTTAAGAAGGCACACCTGTTAATTTAAATGCATTCCAGGTGACTACCTCATGAAGCTGACGGAGAGACTGCCAAGAGTGTGCAAAGCTGTCATCAAGGCTAAGGGTGGCTATTTGAAGAATCTCAAATGTAAAATATATTTTGATTTGTTTAACCATTTTTTTGGTTACTACATGATTCCATATGTGTTATTTCATAGTTTTGATGTCTTTACTATTATTCTACAATGTAGAAAATAGTAAAAAATAAATCAAGAAAAACCCTTGAATTAGTAGGTGTTCTAAAACTTTTGACCGGTAGTGTATGTGCTAAGAATATTTTGTCTTATCCTCAACCCCCTCTCCCAGCATTATGAACACCACCCCAAAGGTTGGTGAGGTTTGGACACTGGAGGCCATCCGCAGAGCTTTCGAGGTGTGGGAGCGCGTGACTCCACTGAGCTTTGAAGATGTTGCTTTCCAAGACATCACTAACAGCAGCCAGGACACGCTAGATATCATGCTGTTGTTTGCATCTGGTTTCCATGGAGACATGTCTCTGTTTGAGGGCGAGTGGGGGTCTCCGGCTCATGCCTACTACCCAGGGTCTGGGATGGGCGGAGACACGCACTTTGACGCTGATGAACCCTGGACCCTTGACAACCACGGTCCATCAGGTTAGATAGACATTTCGTCCCGTTTTCCCCCATTTCCCCCTCAATCACTATTACTGCTACTATTTCCTTGTTCAAAATGAATATCCTATTGATATCTTTTGATATTCTTTTTCTTTCTTTCTCCTCTTCCTATCTGTGTATGTGACCAATACCATTTTATTTCATTTTATTTACCCTACCATAACTGATCTCAACTGACTGACTGATGAGCTATCTTTTTAAATCTTAAATGTTATTGATAAATATCATTCATCTAGTCAAGGGAAAACAGATTTAGCCCTGAGTGTTAAAAGACCGAGACCTGAAGAAAAGGGCGTTTCTTGTGAGAGTCATTAGTCCTTTGTACCACACGGTTTCATGATCGTTTCGCACCGGTGACAGCGACTACCGGAAACCTGTCTCCAGGTGGGGCAAGGTCCCATCCTCTCCTAAAGGAGCCTTCCTCAGCGATGATGGCGGTGAGTGAGTTGTTATAGGGGATAATGGCTGTAAAAATGGAGGGAGGCTATAGATACTGAGCTGAGAGAGGAAAGGGTTTGGACCCATGGAATGCCTGGCAAAGGTTGTCTAACGCAGGTATCTCATAATTCCTCCTCTCCCACCAAAGTCCCACCCCAGCTAATGCTTTTCAAAGCTGTTTCCTATAGTGAATAAACAACTATGATGGTTAAATGTCTTCCAGATAAGTAGTTTTTCATTTTTCCATTTTCATCAAAAGGGATAGGTACTTGTGAAGGAGAATTAAAAATAGACTCTAGTCCAAGTGAAGGCTTCTCCTTCACAGTACTGTAACTATTACTAATGGTGAACAGGACTAGCACAGGTCTGCAATGACAGTATCCTGTGAAGTGTGATGAACTTGTCAAGAGTTGGAGCAGAAGATGCATACCCAAAGAAGGTTAACAGACTAATGACTCAAACTTGAAAAAAATGAACAAATAGCATTTCCACAGTAAATTCCCTCGGTGCTTTTCAACATTTGCATCAACAATATTTGTCTTCCCTACCCAGCTTACACATACTTCTACAAGGGCTCCAAGTACTGGAGGTTTGATAACCAGAAGATGAAGGATGACCCAGACTACCCCATATCCCCAGCGTGGACCCAGATACAGATGACACAGTTACAGGCCGCAAGTGGCCAACAGTGGACCAGCCAAAACCACAACCATCAGTTGGCTCAGTCCCGGATGAGGTGGACAGAGAGACCAATTAGGATTACACCAACGATGTGGATTAGGAACCTGATGCGAAGGACAAAGGGGTGGATGTGGTGGTGAGGATGGCTGAGAACGAGGCCAAGGTTATCACCCTGATCATAGTGACCGTGCCCCTGGTCCTGGTGCTGTTCATCCTACTATATCTATGCTATTATCAACACCCTGCAGAAGAAAGAGGCGCCCAGACTTTTGGTCCACTGCAAACGATCCCTGCAGGAGTGGGTTTGATCTGCTCCAGAAATGGATTCACATACACGCAAACACATACACACACCATACATAGGCACATTCCATTTGAACACATATGTACACACAAGCATTACATAACAATACAAGCACACAGTTTCCCTATCTTTCCTCCATGGTGCTTTACCCGATCTTGATTTAAGCCTGTTTATCACAGATAATATGCACTTTTAACGTCCTGTGTTTAGATTTTTATTAGTTGCGGTTGTAGTTTAAAGCGTGTTTAGCTACAGATTTCCGTGAATGTCCTTATAAAACAGAGTGGTGGTGCGTGAATGTCTAACAGTTGTGTGTTCTGTAAACACAAGACCACCGTCTCCCACTGTGTCTTTCCTCTAGTCTACCCCCTCGACCACAACAGCCCAGACTTTATCCACAAAGGGGAAACATTTGATAGACTCCCTCGGGCGAGATTAAATGCAGGGGTTATTATCATATACATCGTGCACATATTTAGGAAGGGTTAAAGCCTGATAGAACAGAGCTGGGTCTGGGTTACATTTCTCAGATGTTGCTAATTTAGTTGTTTTGGGTGCAGAGCCAGGTAGGGGTTAGGAGGAATGCCAGCATTTCCTTTGCCCAAGTTAGAGTTCTAACAGGCTTGCTCATGTAGCCATACTACCCGGCTCACATGACTTCCTTGAAGGGCGGCTAGTCAAGCGCCGATCTGGAGATCTGTTTTGAACAGCACGTGCAAATAAATGGGAGCACAGTAAAATCTGTGGAATGACGTCTCACATAGGCAACGCGCACACACGCATCGAAACGTTTCACTACGTTATCTAGAGTAGACAACTCAAAAATAGTTTCCCCCCACGTTTACATTTGAAATTCAATGCCACTTGTGTGCAATACACGTAATCACTAGCGAGGTTTCCATCTAATTTGCAACATGTTTTCATGCAAATATTCTAAAATGTGCTTTAAAAAAAATTGTATTTCCCACCAGAAATACATTTCTATCAATCAGATTTATTGAGGATAGAAGTCTGTGAGCGATGGTGTAGTGCACATAACAATTACTTTTGTGGTTAAATTCCCATTTTACATTTGAAAAATACAAGTTAAATGGGTTTCCATCGATGGTTTTGTCACAAAATCTGTTATATAGCAAATGGGGTCTTGGCACGTGCGCTCCAGACAACAGCTGGCAAATACAGTTCGGACAGGCTAACTACATTATGAAATGATGTATAAGAGCAATATCCATTACACAATGCAGATAGCCTGGTTAGCCAATGTGCGGGAGCACTGCTTGGTCGGCCCAATTGAGGTAGTATGTACATGAATGTATAGTTAAAGTGACTATGCATATATGATAAACAGAGTAACAGCAGCGTAACAAGAGGGGTTGGTGGGGGCACACAATGCAAATAGTCCGGGTAGCTATTTGATTACCTGTTCAGGAGTCTAATGGCTTGGGGTAAAAACTGTTGAGAAGCCTTTTTGTCCTAGACTTGGCACTCCGGTACCGCTTGCCATGCGGTATAGAGAGAACAGTCTATGACTTGGGTCTTTGACCATTTTTATAGCCTTCCTCTGACACCGCCTGGTGTAGAGGTCCTGGATGGCAGGCAGCTTAGCCCCAGTGATGTAATGGGCCGTACGCACTACCCTCTGTAGTGCCTTGCGGTCAGAGGCCGAGCAATTGCCATACCAGGCAGTGATTCAACCAGTCAGGATGCTCTCGATGTTGCAGCTGTAGAACCTTTTGAGGATCTCAGGACCCATGCCAAATCCTTTTAGTTTCCTGAGGGGGAATAGGCTTTGTCGTGCCCTCTTCACAACTGTCTTGGTGTGTTTGGACCATTCTAGTTTGTTGTTGATGTGGACACCAAAGAACTTGAAGCTCTCAACATGCTCCACTACAGCCCTGTTGATGAGAATGGAGGAGTGCTCGGTCCTCCTTTTCCTGTAGTCCACAATCATCTCCTTAGTCTTGGTTACGTTGAGGGTTAGGTTGTTATTCTGGCACCACCCAGCCAGGTCTCTGACCTCCTCCCTATATGCTGTCTCGTCGTTGTCGGTGCAAACTTAATGATGGTATTGGAGTCGTGCCTGGCCATGCAGTCATGGGTGAACAGGAAGTACAGGAGGGGACTGAGCACACACCCCTGTGGAGCTGTGTTGAGGATCAGCATGGCAGATGTGTTTTCATTCCTACCCTCACCACCTGGGGGCGGCCCGTCAGGAAGTCCAGGATCCAGATGCAGAGGGAGGTGTTTAGTCCCAGGGTCCTTAGCTTAGTGATGAGCTTTGAGGGTACTATGGTGTTGAACGCTGAGCTGTAGTCAATGAATAGCATTCTCACATAAGTGTTCCTACCTACCCTCACCACCTGGGGGCAGCCCTAGAGTAGAGCAGAGTACCCTAGCAGAGCTATAGTACCCTAGCAGAGCTATAGCCTATGCAGACTAGTAGGCCTAGGCCATCTCCATTGGAAGACCATAACATTTTTTGACAAACATTGTGAAATTAAAATTCCCTAAATTATCAACCTCTCTATTAAGCCATGTCTCTCCCTGCAACGTTTGTTCTTCTGAATAGGAGGGGTTCTTCAATTGACTGGTGCAATTAGGTTGCTGATAGGCTGGGAAAGATGGGGTGACTTCATTTCTGTGCTTGGCCAATGAGGTTACTCGATGGAAGTTGGGGCGCTCTGAGGGAAATGAAGGTGTGTGACTGGGGGTAGGCTTATTGCTCAGATACAAATAAACAGGTGTTTTACATTCAGGTAATCACCTAGGTCTATGGTAATTACAGCTCCAGGCCTTTCGATCTGTTGAGTATATAAGGCTACGTTTTTTTTTTTGTATTCTTCAGACAGGGCTATGTTACCTTGACCTTCCAGTAATTCAAGTCAGTACAAAAATAAATATATATTTTGAAAACAGATTGCAAATAACCAATGGCGCTCAAATTCAACTTGAAGGTGTGTAGATACTGTTATGCTTGTATTGAAAGAAAAGGACACGTTTAGAAACTACAATATAGAAAATGAATTAAACCTGTTAAATGTCATGTAGGTTAATTGCTGTGGAATTTACCAGGTATTTTTGGTCCTCGTCATTTTCTGCTGTGACTGTGTCCTTGGTGAGAAACACATTTGTCTGATTTTCTATAGCTTGCGAGTATTTACTTGATCATTTCATAAGTGGCCTCCATTGATGTCATTGTTTTCTCTCAGGAATATGCACTGTCACACACTGCACTGACACAACCAAGTGTTTGCTATCCCTCGACAAAAGCAACTGCAAATGTGCTGTTGGCTACTATGGAGACCTGTGTGACAAAGGTTTAAACATTTTGGTAGACCAGAATAACTACAATAGTTCTATTGGAATTTGTTCTAAAACTGTTTTAATTTATTTTAGTTGCTACCATCAATGTCATGTGTGGCAAAGACTACATTACTATCATGGTGAATGAGGACTTTTTCCAGTACTACAAAGTACCTATGGAATCTCTGCACTTGAAGAATGAGTCTTGTCGTGCCCAAAAGGAGGTTATGTCTGATGTCCCATACTACATTGTGCGGATATCAAAGGATCAGTACGTTTCCTGTGGCGGTAAACCACTGGAGGTAAGTATGATTCATCCCACACTTCATATTATCCTTTGATAATCCTGTCTCAGAAAAGGCCTAATCTCAAGGCTCAACACTGATCTATAGTTGTCATGCGCCGATTTGAGGGCAGGAGTTTTTACCCTTGTTATCGCAGCAAGTCCAAGTGGTGACTTATTTATGAAGCTGGAAGTTTGTTTTTACTGGCATTGTGCTCTCTCTTTTTACAACAGAAAAACATCACTCACATTGCATACGCCTTAACTCTCATGTCGGCCCCTCAAGTCTATGGAAATATAATAAGAGACCCAATGATAAAAATTGAGTACACGTGTATCTACCCATACATCCGCACTGTCAGTTTGCCGTACCCCATCATCCCCTTCTCTAGGTAAGGCCCACTCTCTAAAAATGGACTTGATCACAACTTAATGTACTTAAAGTTTGTCTTGGTCTATTACTGGAACGACCTAACAAGTAGACTCACTTGAGATGCAATTTGTCACATTGCCTTATTTGATACTCGGGTTTCCTCTCCAGGAACAATTCTGGGCTCTAGTTTGAGCCTGTACAATAGGTCCAGGAGTTATTCTTGCTAGTCTGACATTACTGATGTTCCAGCTGTTGATGGTGTTAAGGGTAAATGTTACACTAATCTTGGTTATTATTTCTCAATTCCCTTCGTGAAAGCCACCACTGTCTTGTAACCCTCCATGGCTAGTTGTAGGTGGTTGGTTGGAATTTAGAAAATGCTGTTTATTTCACTTTTGCCATGTGACGCAATCTTGATTTCAATTATTCTCATTGATTGAGACAGGTGGGTGTCCACACAAGTGCTGCATGTCATGAGTGTGACTCAGAAATAAAGCTTTGTGTTGAATGACACTTGTCTGTCTCAATGGGAGAAGATTTGAAATGGGGAAGATAGTGGCATACACCGTTGTTGCATTACTTCCTTGAGGATAATTGACTTTAACTGGGCATTTTCTAAATTCCAACAAACCACCTGCACCTAGCCGTGAACTTTTAGAAGACAGTTGTGGCTTTCAAGTGGGGCATTGAGGAATATTCACTTAGTGAGTGTTGGTAGAATATTTTGCTTACCCTTAATTTGTTTTATTTTTACCTTTTATTAATACTAAATACTTCCTAGGTAGCAACGGCTATTAATACTACCTAGGTAGCAACCGCTATCCGCCATCTGGGACAGCGAGTAATGTCGGACTAACCACTGATTTATAAGCAGGAGTTCTTTCGGTTCAGGTAATGTGGATATGACAAGCATTTCTCTCACAGTAATCCTGTGCTGTTTTGGTTCAGTGAGACTGTGATGCGGATGGGTGAGTTGGATGCCAAGGTGGAGATGGCCCTCTTCACAGATCACACCTACACAGAGGCGTTCCAAAGCTCACCGCTGATCCACCTCCGGGACAGGGTGTATGTGGAGATCAAGGTCGTGGAGCTGGAGGACGTCTTCCACTTGAGGGTGAATGAATGCTGGGCCACACAGTCCCCCAAACCCAACCAGACAGACAGCGCTGTTCACACCCTGCTGCGCAATGGGTGAGTGGACAATCAACATTTATCCCTGGGAACATGTACGCCTACTTCTGCTCTTGAAACATGGCATGAACAAATCATTTAGCATGCTGTGAGCAATTCAGTTGAGCTGAGCTCAATTTGGCATGTCCGACTAATTGTGGCAGATCAGTGTTAAATTTGATGAAGGTCTTGGATTTATTCAACCCAAGACACTCCCCCCCCCCTCACAGGTGTGTGAATGACGACACTGTCACCTTTCTCAATACGACAATGGGCGCCAATGGAGAGGCCTCAACCATCCGGTACAGCTTTGACATGTTCCGCTTTGTTGTGGAGCCTCATGACCTGTACCTGCACTGCACAGTGCGCTTGTGCTCCCTGGACGATGACGAACCCTGCATTCCTGTAAGTTCACTGGCCTTTGGTGCAGCGGGCTAAGGCACTGCATAGCGGTGCTAGCTGTGTCACTACAGATCCTGGTTCGATTCCAGGTTTTGTCGCCGCGAACGGGAGACCCATGAGGCGGCGCACAATTGGCCCAGTGTTGTCCGGGTTAGGGGAGGGTTTGGCTGGCCGGGTTGTCCTTGTCCCATCGTGCTCTAGCGACTCCTGTGGCAGGCCGGGCACAATGCACACTGACACGGTCGCCAGGTGTACGGTGTTTCCTTCGACGCGTTGGTGCGACTGACTTCCGGGTTAAGTAAGCATTGTCAAGAAGCAGTGCGGCTCGGCGGGGTTGTGTTTCGGAGGACGCACAGCTCTCGCCCTTCGCCTCTCCCCAGTCCGTACGGGAGTCGCAGCAATGGGACTAGACTGTAACTACCACTTGGATACAATGAAATTGGGATGACAAAAGGGGTTAAAAATGCTCAAATATTATTTCTATTCATGAAGAAAATGCCTTTTCAGAAGTTGGCATGGCATACAAGATTGTCTTTTATTAATGCTTTACTGCTACAGGAGTGCAAATCTATAACCAAGAGGGCAGCAGTGCGTGGAGACCCAACTCAAGGTCTACTGTCATATGGACCAATCAGGATTGACATACCAGACCGACCCCAATCTAGTAAGGATTTGTGTTTCGTTATCTACGTAAGATTAAAATATATTTTCTTACCGGCTCAAATGTCCTTGCCCTTGCTCACTCTACTTGCCTGCATTTTTTTTAAATGATTGTGACGTAGACCAGAGGGCTATACTACAAAAGCTCAACATGGGTATATGTTTTTGGTTGAGTCATTCTTTCACTTTTCAAAATGGTTATGTAAGATTTTTTAGGCACGTTAGCTGGCTAAATCATTGATCCTACATTGTAGTATACCCCTCTGGCCTCATGTTGCAGTTGAGGCAGGGTGGTGTGAGGTGTTTTCAACAGTCTTGACTTTGTTCCAGATCTGCTGCTGCTGCTGATTCCTGTGGCTGGCATCTGGGTCCTGGGCCTCTTCCTCCTCGCCCTAATCACCATCGCTAAGGCAGGAAACCGACGACTGTCACAGCTAGCAAACCGCTGACATCCAACTTGAATAAAAATAATAATTTCTATGACAATTAAATGAGTCCCTCTCTGCAAAAATGTTGTGCCTTTGACATTTTATAAACATGACTTACCACAGAGCTCTGAGCATTCAGCCCTGTAGTTCAATGTGGCTGTGGGTTACAAGTTCAAACATGAGTTACTGGTTTAAATCATAACTGGTCTCATCAAAAACCAACTCCTATTATAGTGTCACTCGATTTGATCAAATGGTGTAGTGATTCTTAGCTATCAGCAGATGGCAATAGGAGCCAACTGAGGGGTCAGTCTATAATTCATCCCCAGGGGGAGGGGAGTTTATTTTCAAGAGAAATTGCTTTGTCTAATAGACTTCCCACAGTATCTAGGCTACATTAACTTTCCTCCCGATTTTCTCTAGCAGAGTCACTGTTCTGTTTGTATTCTCAGACGGCAGTGAGTTTATTGGACTATCAATGTAATCCAGGATGGCATGCGGTGGTTTAACTAAAATCTAACAGACCTTCTGGATACTTGGAAGTAACTTGTAAGACAATTGTATTTTGTTTGAGGGTATCCTCCACAATTACGTTCTGAGTATAGTACGGCTACATCTTACCAAGAACAAAACATGACGCTTGACACCTTTTTTCTCTCTACTCTTCCCTCGTCGTGCAGGAAAGCTATTGACTGAAGGGGAAGTAGGTAACACACTAACGTGTCAGAAATGCTGTTCTTACCTTTAGCTCGTGTGGGCCATTAGGAACTGGGCATAAATGGACAACTGACTCAGGCCTTAAATAACCCATGATCACATATTTGGGGATAATTTCTACCAGTTCTAACCCGAGCTGTTTCGCAAACGATCCGATTTCAGCGCGCCACGACCCAATGCCCAGTGGTTGAACTGCAGAGAGAACTTGAACACAAACTGGATTTTGAACTCAACCAAAGAGTTTGACTATGCAGTCACATAGCAGATCACTCATCACTTGACGGCAATTTTCAATCACATCTGAATGACAGTCCATTGCACGGGCGAACGAGGCTGCATAAAAATGGCATCTCTGGAGAAGCGCTTCTCCGGGGCTGTGGAAACAAATAATGGCCTCAATCGTCTTGCTCTTGTGCAACAGGCTTGTTACCAATGCGGACGAAGGCCATTTCAACGCAGAGGTACAGTATGTTGTATACGTGTGTCCTTTAATGTCAAAATACGGACGTTTTTATGGTGCGTAAATATGTAGAATTGTGGCCATCGCCTTATGAACTTAGTTTCCTTTAACTGAAACGTTGCATGACCATGATCTCTATTATCCTGGTCAGGTAATCTAAACTGATCTTGCATTTTATGTGATCTAATGACTTATCATGCGCTGATTCATGGACATATTTGATGCACACATGTATGACCCTTTTCCAATAATGGATATTGGGCAACATTCCCACTTCATGCATGGCAGGCATATTATTAGGAGTAATTGTGTGTTGTGTAAAAGTTTGACCTCCAGGGTTAAACCCTATTTACATGCTTGTAAACCACAATGTGTTCCTCATCTACTGTACTGCTTATCATGCAGGCATGTTGTGAAGATTTCCAGAATGAGCACTCTGAGTCACCATTTTGGTGGCCTGAAGCTGCTTTTATTTCTCTCTCTCTCTTGCCCTCTCTGTGTGTGTGTGTGTATGGGTCTATGTGTGCAGGTGTGCAGTGCATGCTTGTTTACAGAGAAAGTATGAGCTCTCTGGTTGTGCTCAGTGGGCCCATTTGTTTTTAAATTCCCCTGTCAAGGCTTTTGCAAGGCAAGCTCTCTGTGCTGTCTTGGCTGGGTCTCTTGTTTCCATTGGATTATCAATGGTATATTAATATTGTACGCCAGACTTTACAGCCAGGCACACGTCTGCTTGTGGCTATATTAATGGTATATATTGTACAGTCGAATTTAGACGGTTTATGTAGAATTTTTGTAATTTACATGGATTAAAATCTGTATATCAGTGTTTTGTTTTGGGTTAAATGCTTACTTTCCAAAGCTTTTACTCTTACACCCAATGACGTCTGCTCTATCCTATTATCTGTTGGGCCGACCCTGTGGTTATCTAAACTGCCAATAAGAAGGTGTGACTCAAAGAGTAATGCCATGAAGTAATAGAAACCATCTGTTTCTCTGTCCTCTCTCTATATATTTTAACTGCTCTCCTTTTGATGTTGCTCTCAATTCTCTTGTCTCTCTATTTGTCTCTCTTTCTCTAGCTCTCACGCCATCTATCTATCTCTGTTGTATAATTGTAGTGGTGGTTGCGGAGGTTTGGCTACCTGTCTCAAGCCAGCAGACAGATGTCAACCATGCAGTCCTCTCAAATTCTGCCCAATGCCGTCAGTGACATGCAGCGCTTCTATGGCCTAGAGCTCACTGGAGAGATGGACCCTGCCACACTGAAGTATGGATGCCACTGGCAGCCTCAGTTATACTGTACAGACTGATAGAAACTAAATTGATAATGATGTCAAGATAATGTAATAATGTACAGTCATGATTACAATATAGAGCTATTCTGAGACAGAGAAAAGTTGCACCTCCTGGTCTAGCACTGTGGAACCACTCTAGCCTTAAATGAACAATGTATCTGATCCTATATATCTATGTGTTTATCTGGGCTCTATTCAATTGTGTTTTTCACTCCCCTTTTAGGGCCATGAGAAGGCCTCGCTGTGGAGTCCCAGACAAATCTGTTGAGCAGGCTGAGAATGGTGTGAGGCGGAAACGCTACGCTCTCACTGGCCAGAAGTGGGACAAGAACCTTCTGACTTACAGGTGTGTGGTAGGCCTATGTATGCTGGGGGATTCTAAGAAAACCATGTAGGGAATCTCAAACAGATTTCCCCCTGACTGGCGTGCAAAGCGTCAGTATAAACAACACTGCAATGAGACCTGAATTCCCATATGTGTATAGACCACTGACAACCTACGTAATTTGTAATGACCCTCTGTATATACACTACCGGTGAAAAATATATTTTCTATTTGAGATTCTTCAAAGTAGCCACCCTTTGCCTTGATGACAGCTTTGAACACTCTTGGCATTCTCTCAACCAGCTTCACCTGGAATGCTTTTCCAAGGAGTTCCCACATATGCTGAGCACATATTGGCTGCTTTTCCTTCACTCTGCGGTCCGACTCATCCCAAACCATCTTAATTTGGTTGAGGTCAGGGGATTGCGGAGGCCAGGTCATGTGATGCAGCACTCCATCACTCTCTTTCTTGGTAAAATAGCCCTTACACAGCCTGGAGGTGTGGTGGGTCATTGTCCTGTTGTAAAACAAATTATCGTCCCACTAAGCCCAAACCAGATGGGATGGTGTATTGCTGCAGAATGCTGTGGTAGCCATGCTTGTTAAGTGTGCCTTGAATTCTAAATAAATCCCAGACAGTCTCGCCTTTAAAACACCCCCACACCATAACACCTCCTTCTCCATGCTGTAGGGTGGAAAATACACATGCGGAGATCATCCATTCACCCACACCGCGTCTCACAAAGACACGGCTGTTGGAAACAAAAATCTCAAATTTGGACTCCAAACCAAAGGACATATTTCTACTGGTCTAATGTCCATTGCTCATGTTTCTTGGCCCAAGCACGTTTCTTCTTATTATTGGTGTCCTTTAGTAGTGGTTTCTTTGCAGCAATTCAACCATGAATAACTGATTAACACAGTCTCCTCTGAACAGTTGATGTTGAGATGTGTCTGTTACTTGAACTCTGAAGCATTTATTTGGGCAGCAATTTCTGAGGCTGGTAACTCTAATGAACTTATCCTCTGCAGCAGAGGTAACTCTGGTAACATTCCTGTGGCATTCCTCATGATAGCCAGTTTCATCATAGCGCTTGATGGTTTTTGCAACTTTCAATGTTCTTGAAATTGACCTATTTTCCGTATTGACTGACAGTAATAATGGACTGTCGTTTCTCTTTGCTTATTTGAGCTGTTCTTGCCAAAATATGGACTTGGTCATTGACCAAATAGGGCTATCTTCTGTATACCACCCCTACCTTTTCACAACATAACTGATTGGCTCAAATGCATTAAGAAGGAAAGAAATTCCACAAATTAACTTTTAAGAAGGCACACCTGTTAATTTAAATGCATTCCAGGTGACTACCTCATGAAGCTGACGGAGAGACTGCCAAGAGTGTGCAAAGCTGTCATCAAGGCTAAGGGTGGCTATTTGAAGAATCTCAAATGTAAAATATATTTTGATTTGTTTAACCATTTTTTGGTTACTACATGATTCCATATGTGTTATTTCATAGTTTTGATGTCTTTACTATTATTCTACAATGTAGAAAATAGTAAAAAATAAATCAAGAAAAACCCTTGAATTAGTAGGTGTTCTAAAACTTTTGACCGGTAGTGTATGTGCTAAGAATATTTTGTCTTATCCTCAACCCCCTCTCCCAGCATTATGAACACCACCCCAAAGGTTGGTGAGGTTTGGACACTGGAGGCCATCCGCAGAGCTTTCGAGGTGTGGGAGCGCGTGACTCCACTGAGCTTTGAAGATGTTGCTTTCCAAGACATCACTAACAGCAGCCAGGACACGCTAGATATCATGCTGTTGTTTGCATCTGGTTTCCATGGAGACATGTCTCTGTTTGAGGGCGAGTGGGGGTCTCCGGCTCATGCCTACTACCCAGGGTCTGGGATGGGCGGAGACACGCACTTTGACGCTGATGAACCCTGGACCCTTGACAACCACGGTCCATCAGGTTAGATAGACATTTCGTCCCGTTTTCCCCCATTTCCCCCTCAATCACTATTACTGCTACTATTTCCTTGTTCAAAATGAATATCCTATTGATATCTTTTGATATTCTTTTTCTTTCTTTCTCCTCTTCCTATCTGTGTATGTGACCAATACCATTTTATTTCATTTTATTTACCCTACCATAACTGATCTCAACTGACTGACTGATGAGCTATCTTTTTAAATCTTAAATGTTATTGATAAATATCATTCATCTAGTCAAGGGAAAACAGATTTAGCCCTGAGTGTTAAAAGACCGAGACCTGAAGAAAAGGGCGTTTCTTGTGAGAGTCATTAGTCCTTTGTACCACACGGTTTCATGATCGTTTCGCACCGGTGACAGCGACTACCGGAAACCTGTCTCCAGGTGGGGCAAGGTCCCATCCTCTCCTAAAGGAGCCTTCCTCAGCGATGATGGCGGTGAGTGAGTTGTTATAGGGGATAATGGCTGTAAAAATGGAGGGAGGCTATAGATACTGAGCTGAGAGAGGAAAGGGTTTGGACCCATGGAATGCCTGGCAAAGGTTGTCTAACGCAGGTATCTCATAATTCCTCCTCTCCCACCAAAGTCCCACCCCAGCTAATGCTTTTCAAAGCTGTTTCCTATAGTGAATAAACAACTATGATGGTTAAATGTCTTCCAGATAAGTAGTTTTTCATTTTTCCATTTTCATCAAAAGGGATAGGTACTTGTGAAGGAGAATTAAAAATAGACTCTAGTCCAAGTGAAGGCTTCTCCTTCACAGTACTGTAACTATTACTAATGGTGAACAGGACTAGCACAGGTCTGCAATGACAGTATCCTGTGAAGTGTGATGAACTTGTCAAGAGTTGGAGCAGAAGATGCATACCCAAAGAAGGTTAACAGACTAATGACTCAAACTTGAAAAAAATGAACAAATAGCATTTCCACAGTAAATTCCCTCGGTGCTTTTCAACATTTGCATCAACAATATTTGTCTTCCCTACCCAGCTTACACATACTTCTACAAGGGCTCCAAGTACTGGAGGTTTGATAACCAGAAGATGAAGGATGACCCAGACTACCCCATATCCCCAGCGTGGACCCAGATACAGATGACACAGTTACAGGCCGCAAGTGGCCAACAGTGGACCAGCCAAAACCACAACCATCAGTTGGCTCAGTCCCGGATGAGGTGGACAGAGAGACCAATTAGGATTACACCAACGATGTGGATTAGGAACCTGATGCGAAGGACAAAGGGGTGGATGTGGTGGTGAGGATGGCTGAGAACGAGGCCAAGGTTATCACCCTGATCATAGTGACCGTGCCCCTGGTCCTGGTGCTGTTCATCCTACTATATCTATGCTATTATCAACACCCTGCAGAAGAAAGAGGCGCCCAGACTTTTGGTCCACTGCAAACGATCCCTGCAGGAGTGGGTTTGATCTGCTCCAGAAATGGATTCACACACACGCAAACACATACACACACCATACATAGGCACATTCCATTTGAACACATATGTACACACAAGCATTACATAACAATACAAGCACACAGTTTCCCTATCTTTCCTCCATGGTGCTTTACCCGATCTTGATTTAAGCCTGTTTATCACAGATAATATGCACTTTTAACGTCCTGTGTTTAGATTTTTATTAGTTGCGGTTGTAGTTTAAAGCGTGTTTAGCTACAGATTTCCGTGAATGTCCTTATAAAACAGAGTGGTGGTGCGTGAATGTCTAACAGTTGTGTGTTCTGTAAACACAAGACCACCGTCTCCCACTGTGTCTTTCCTCTAGTCTACCCCCTCGACCACAACAGCCCAGACTTTATCCACAAAGGGGAAACATTTGATAGACTCCCTCGGGCGAGATTAAATGCAGGGGTTATTATCATATACATCGTGCACATATTTAGGAAGGGTTAAAGCCTGCTAGAACAGAGCTGGGTCTGGGTTACATTTCCCAGGGAGGGGTTAGGAGGCATGCCAGCATTTCCTTTGCCCGAGTTAGAGTTCTCTTTTCTTAGGAGGGAGGCAAGGGGAGACGAGGAGGGAAGGAGGTGGGACGAAGGGGTGGGAGGGAGGTGGCACGAAGGGAAGGGTCGGAGCTCCATTGGCATTGTGCTTCATTAACTAGATTAACGAGTCACACTCCTATTTTTTCATACTTTTTTCCAAAGCGGTTTGGCTGTAGATATCTTCCTGTGGGACTCCCCCTCTCCCATGCTGTCATGTTTCACTGTAGACATACTCCATCTGCAGTCTCTCTTTATCTGGGAGTCTGCTCTCCACTGTCTGCCTAGGAGAGGCTTTAATGCTAATCTGTGATGATATGTCACATGGGTTTGTGATGAGAACAGTTTGTATTCATTTTGAACTTAACCATAAGTGATGTCCTACAAATCTTCTTGTCATTTAAAGAAATGGAAATGCCCCTCTTTGCACCCTCTCCCTTTGTTACCAACTCTTTGTGTGCCAACTTCTCTCATTCAGAGGCCAAATACTTTTTATATAACACCCAGAGTGCAATTGTTGTATTGTGCAATTGACAGATGAAGACCAATAGTTAAAGGTTTTTCCTCAGCAAAGACACTATCACATGTAAAAAACAATGGTTGAATATACTTCAGGTTTGTGGTCAATTTTGTATCAACAGTGTTCTGTCATTTATTGTTTGTGTTTTGTATTGGTTGGCTGTTGGAGAGGAAGGAATACTTGAAATTGTAGTTGTACAAAAATGTTTTTATTCCAGTTTTTAAAATTTGTACATTTGTAATGTGCTCTCTGTCCGTTAGCAGAGTTCAATGATGCATGCAGGACATGCTCTGTAAAGCTTTTACACAAATATATAAATATTTTGCAATAAAACATGAATTAAGGCAAACCATGCATGCAATATTGGGTGAAAATGCTATTAGGAGTAGGCAGACTATAGTGCATTCAATGTATTTATATATACAGTTTAAGTCGGAAGTTTACATACTCCTCGTTTTTCAACCACTCCACAAATGTCTGGTTAACAAACTATAGTTTTGGCAAGTCGGTTAGGGCATCTACTTTGTACATGAACCAAGTAATTTTTCCAACAATTGTTTACAGACAGATTATTTAACTTATAATTCACTGTATCACAATTCCATTGGGTCAGAAGTTAACATACACCAAGTTGACTGTGCCTTTAAACAGCTTGGAAAATTCCAGAAAATTATGTCATGGCTTTAGAAGCTTCTGATAGGCTAATTGACATAATTTGAGTCAATTGGAGGTGTACCTGTGGATGTATATCAAGGCCTACCTTCAAACTCAGTGCCTCTTTGGGAAAAAAACAATATGGGGAAATCAGCCAAGACCTCAGAAAAACAATTGTAGACCTCCACAAGTCTGGTTCATCCTTGGGAGCAATTTCCAAATGCCTGAAGGTACCACGTTCATCTGTACAAACAGTAGTAGGCAAGTATAAACACCATGGGACCACGCAGCCATCAAACCGCTCAGGAAGGAGATGCGTTCTGTCTCCTAGAGATGAACGTACTTTGGTGCAAAAAGTGCAAATCAATCCCAGAACAACAGCAAAGGACCTTGTCAAGATGCTGGAGGAAACAGGTACAAAAGTATCTATATCCACAGTAAAACGCGTCCTATATCGACATAACCTGAAAGGCCGCTCAGCAAGGAAGAAGCCTGAACTGAACTGAAGACTGTTATTTTATCAAATCAATTCTCTGTAACTATTATTACGTGATTAACCTCTCTTTGGTAGGGGGCAGTATTTTGATCTCTGGATGAAAAGCGTGCCCAAAGTAAACTAACTGTTACTCAGGCCCAGAAGCTAGGATATGCATATAATTGATAGATTAGGATAGGAAACACAAAGTTTATTAAAATGTTAAAATTATGTCTGTGAGTATAACAGAACTGATATGGCAGGCGAAACCCAGAGGACAAACCACCCACCCCCCCAAAAAAATGTTGGGGGCCCACCACTATTTTCAATGGCTATCTCTTTTATTATAAGGCCAAGTCCTCCCAGATTGCAGTTCCTAGGGCTTCCACTAGATGTCAACAGTCTTTAGAAAGTGTTTCAGGCTGGTTTTTGGAAAAATGAGCCAGAAATTGTAGTTTTTCTAAAATGGTGGCTCCCATTTTGGCTGTAGTGTTTCCAAGCGAGTGGAAGAGAGTGCGTTCTTTGGTATTTTTCTCTGGTAAAGACAATAACGATTCTCTGTCTTTATATTTTATCGTTTATTTACGTATTAGGGTACCTACGGTTTGATTATAAACGTTGTTTGACTTGTTTGGAAAAGTTTTTATTAGTAACGTTTGGGATTCATTTTGTATGCATTTTGATGGAGGGAAACTGGGTGGATTATTGACTCAAGCGCACCAGCTAAGCTGAGTTTTTATGGATATAAAGGACATTATCGAACAAAAGGACCATTTGTAATGTAACTGGGACCTTTTGGAGTGTCAACATTAGAAGATAATCAAAGGTAAGGCATTTTTTAAATTGCTATTTCTGACTTTCGTGTCGCATCTGCCTGGTAGAAATATGTTTTTCATGTGTTTTTATGTGGGGCGCTGTCCTCAGATAATCGAATGGTGTGCGTTCGCTGTAAAGCCTTTTTGAAATCTGACACAGCGGCTGGATTAACAAGAAGTTAAGCTTTATTTTGATGTATTACACTTGTGATTTTATGAAAGTTAAATATTTATAATACTGTAGTTTGAATTTCGGGCACTGCAATTTCACCGGATGTTGGCCAAGTGGGACGCTACCGTCCCACCTGCCCATAAGAAGTTAATTAACCTCTTGAAGCTAGGGGGCACTATTTTTATGTTTGGAAAAATAACGTTCCCAAAGTAAACTGTCTATTTCTCAGGACCAGATGCTAGAATATGCATATAATTGACAGCTTAGGATAGAAAACACTCGAAAGTTTCCAAAACTGTAAAAATATTGTCTGTGAGTATAACATAACTGATATTGCAGGCGAAAGCCTGAGAAAAATCCAATCAGGAAGTGACTCTTATTTTGAAACCCTTTTCTTTCTAAGCATCCCTATTGCCCATTGAAAGGGATATCAACCAGATTCCTGTTTCTGCGGCTTCCCTAAGGTGTCTACAGCCTTTAGACGTAGTTTCAGGCCTTTATTTTGAAGAATGAGCGTAAACGTCCACATTGCGTAAGTGGTCAGTTGTTGGCTCTGTGTGATTTTTGCGCAAAACAGAGAGGTAGACATTTTTCCTCCCGGTCCTAGTGAAAAGCCAACTGTCCCGGTTGATATATTATCGAATAGATATTTAAAAAACACCTTGAGGATTGATTATAAAAAACTTTTGCCATGTTTCTGTCGATATTATGGATATAATTTGGAATTTTTGTCTGCGTTGTCATGACCGCTATTTCCGGTGGATTCCTAGGCATAACACATCAAACTAACGGAGGTATTTGGATATAAAAAATATCTTTATGGAACAAAAGGAACATTTGCTGCCTGAGAGTCTCGTGAGTGAAAACATCCGAAGCTCATCAAAGGTAAACGATTAATTTGATTGCTTTTCTGATTTTCGTGTCCAAGTTACCTGCCGCTTGCTGTACATAATGTTTTGTTAGTATATCGATAAACTTACACAAACGCTTGTATCGTTTTCGCTGTAAAGCATCATTTCAAAATCTGAGACGATAGGGTGATTAACAAAAGGCTAAGCTGTGCTTCGCTATATTTCACTTGTGATTTCATGAATATGAATATTTTCTAGTAAGATTATTTGACCGTTGCGCTATGCTATTTAGCGTAGTTGATGACAATTATCCCGGATCCAGGATGGGTGGTTCCAAGAGGTTAAACAGAACTGATATTGCAGGCTAAAACCTGAGGAAAATCCAATCAGGAAGTGCCCCTGTTTTTGAAACCTCTCTGTTGTTATGCATCCCTATTTCTCATTTAAAAGGATATCAACCAGATTCCTTTTTCTATGGCTCCCTAAGGTGTCAACAGCCTTTAGACATAGTTTCAGGCTTTTATTTTGAAGAATGAGCGTGAACGACCACATTGTGTAAGTGGAGAGGTGGGGGCTCTCAGAATGAGTTGTGCGCTAAAGAGAAAGGCGGCCATTGTTACTCCCGGTCCTATTGAAAAGCCAACTGTCCCGGTTGATATATTATCGAAAAGATATTTGAAAAGCACCCTGAGGATTGATTATAAAAAACGTTAGACATTTTTCTGTGGACATTATGGATATCATTTTGAATTTTTGTCTGCGTTGTCGTGACCGCTCTTTCCGGTGGATTCCTGTGCATAACGCACCAAACTAACGGAGGTATTTGGATATAAAAAATATCTTTATGGAACAAAAGGAACATTTGTTGTCTAACTGGGAGTCTCGTGAGTGAAAACATCCGAAGATCATCAAAGGTAAACTATTAATTTGATTGCTTTTCTGATTTTCGTGACCAAGTTACCTGATGCTAAGTGTACTTATTGTTTTGTCGAGCGATCGATAAACTTACACAAACGCTTGTATTGCTTTCACTGTAAAGCATAATTTCAAAATCTGAGACGACAGGTGGATTAACAAAAGGCTAAACTGTGTTTTGCAATATTGCACTTGTAATTTCATGAATATTAATATTTTCTAGTAATATTATTTGACTGTGGAGCTATGCTATTCTGCGTTGCTGATGACAATTATACCGGATCTGGGATGGGTGGTTCAGAGAGGTTAAAGTAGATAAGACACTTGACAGAGAATTGTTACAGGATGGCCATGACCGAATGCCCCAGGGAGAATTGGACATGTAGAGAATGAAAGGGGCGCTCCTACAAGATAATGGCAGACATAAGGATAATTTACTAATCTTACCTAAGTCATTGTTTAGATATGTGGCAATGTTGATACATGGGGAGAGCCATGTATCAAAGGGGGGATAGGTAGGATAGGACACTTTGTGGCCTAGCCTAGGATTGGATAATAAACCAGAAATATTACAAATTAAAAATCATATAGCGTTCCCAACTTACTTGGCGGACACGATTATGGTAACTGAAATATTAGGTCAAGATATTATCCCTAGAGTTGGTTTACTAGGATCTATTTCTTTAAATAATGGATGGCAGTTTAGCTAATCAGGTAGCACGAATAGAAGGCCAGAGTTAGGGACCAGAACAAGTAGACATAGAAGTTGAAGATATACTACCAGAACACATGAGAAGACTGTTCATTAACCAAACCCGTATGTCCAAGGTTTTATGCTCTACAGGAGAACCACAGAAGGAGATTACACACCAGATTGGGCCAGGAGACTGGGTCTGGGTCCAATCACTAAAGAAAAAGGACTGGAAGCAGCCACGGTGGGAGGGGCCATACCACGTACTCCCGCTGACAGCCTTCACGGTGAGAATAGCTGAAAGAGCTACCTGGGTTCATATCGCACATTGCAAGAGGGTAAGACACATGACACTGTCGAACAATCACAGAGTTAGGAGAAGAACCGAATACCAATAGGGTTCGGAGGTTACCTCTCTAACGAAGATTCCCTGACCCCGCCCTATCCTCCCTGTGTGCGTTCATAGAACTGAAAGTATGGGCTGGCCTTCAGCTAATGATATGTTCTCCAGGAAAGGGTGGGGCTTTACAGGAGTGCTGATTTGTCTGAGCTGTCTTATTGTGGGAGCCATATTCCTAATATACCATGACCCATCCGAGAATGCAGAAGGTGGTAACTTTACCCATAGTTTAGACCTTGAGGATTTTGTATTAACCAAGCATAAAAGATCACTTGATCTGGATAAACAGGAAGTGAGAGTGGAGATTGGGAAGGATGTCTCAGTGGAGTTACATGTAGACCAAATGGGGTCTCTGACCCCTTGGCAGTCTAGAACTATGAGCCATTATGGAAGGTATCTGTGCAGGTCCCCGTGTAGTTCATGGAAACAGGTCATAGCCCACACAGAGAGAGAGGGCTATATAAATCCACTTTCCCAGTATGGAAGGAGGTGGAGTATAGTGAAGGTGAGGGTTTTTGACTGCAATCCGGAGCGAGAGAAGTATTGCTTAAAGGTACGAATTATCGTTAAAAACGTAAGGAAGGAGGATCTAGGGCTATGGTATGTTGGTTTTGACCATGTTTCGATTGACATTATAGTACTATTCCGGGTAGAAGAGGTTAGGGCAGGTGATAGTTCTATAGCCAGCCAGAATACAAGCAGAGCCCCTGACAAAACAGATACTGAGTCGTCCAGAGCCAAGGGCCGGTGCGGATAGTTCAGACAAAAGATCTCAAGGAAATGATTGAGGTGGAAACTGGTTATGGGGATTCTGACCTATGGTTAGAATGGATTCAGTATTCAGCCAGATCAGTAGCGAAAGAAGAATGTTATGCCTGCGCCACAGCAAAACCTCAGTTGACAACCATTCCCTTTCCATTTGATGGAATTGCTACACCAAGGGGAATAGCCTGTATGGTAAAGCTGTTCATGAAGGCAGGGAAGCCAGATAATGACAGTTGCATTGATCTGCATTATCTGTATCCCCATGTGCCCATTACATCCAGACTTCCCCCTTTCACAGTTACAGGAGGACATTATTATTGTATGGCTCGATACATCACACACGGATAGGACGTAGGGGAAGTAAGAACATGTAATAGGACAGAGAATGTTACAACCGACAAGACAATGAGGAACCTGACTGGGTGGTTGAGTTCCGAGGACTTTAGTAAGATAAAAAAGGCCTAGAGCGGATGTCTGGTGGTTGTGTCTGGGGTGTCCTCGGATGGGGCCACAGTGTCTCCTGACCCCTCCTGTCTCAGCCTCCAGTATTTATGCTGCAGTAGTTTATGTGTCGGGGGGCTAGGGTCAGTTTGTTATATCTGGAGTACTTCTCCTGTCCTATTCGGTGTCCTGTGTGAATTTAAGTGTGCTCTCTCTAATTCTCTCTTTCTCTCTTTCTTTCTCTCTCTCGGAGGACCTGAGACCTAGGACCATGCCTCAGGACTACCTGACATGATGACTCCTTGCTGTCCCCAGTCCACCTGGCCGTGCTGCTGCTCCAGTTTCAACTGTTCTGCCTTATTATTATTGGACCATGCTGGTCATTTATGAACATTTGAACATCTTGGCCATGTTCTGTTATAATCTCTACCCGGCACAGCCAGAAGAGGACTGGCCACCCCACATAGCCTGGTTCCTCTCTAGGTTTTTTCCTAGGTTTTGGCCTTTCTAGGGAGTTTTTCCTAGCCACCGTGCTTCTACACCTGCATTGCTTGCTGTTTGGGGTTTTAGGCTGGGTTTCTGTACAGCACTTTGAGATATCAGCTGATGTACGAAGGGCTATATAAATACATTTGATTTGATTTAAGAAATTATAGCTAGCTAAGTTACTTACTGCAGAGTAGGGGTAGCCATGATCTAAATAGTAACTTAGGCTGGTAGTTGATTTTAAGGTACAGTTATGATAATGGAGATTTGTGATTGAGATTGGACTAAATTGTGGGTAATTGCATGCTTAGATGTAACCATAGACTGTCTTATGTTTAATTGACCCTATGCAAAAATGAAAAGAAAGGGAGAGATATCAGACTTCTTTTTAAAGAAGCACAACCAGGCAGATCAGGTGAAAACAGACCCCAGCCCTTGCATCACCACCGGACCCCAGAGCATCTCCCTACCTGAGGCTAGTCAGAGTCAGTGTGGTCAGACTTCACAAGGACCCAGTCTACCACCACCAAGTCAGAACATCTACCAGGCAGTCAGTCACATGCCCAGATAAGAATGTAAGTTTAGCTTCAGCTTGTAATAGAGGATTTTGTCAGATTAAGCCTCACTTTAAAATGTTGGTTGTTGATTCATGTGTGTTCTTGTTTTGATGGCTGTGGCATTTTCATTTTGATTATACACTAATGGTTCTTGTGTTATTTTAATGTAGTAGATGTATCAAGGGATGACACCGAGACCTCTGACTCTGAGCAAGACAGTGAGCCAGAGCTGCCAGGAGATGTCAAATAGCCCCTCCCAACTGCATCAAACACCAGATATGCAGTTCCAAAAGGACCCAATGGTAGGCGTATACCTTAAACCACACATTTTAGTTAGCAGCTGTTAGTATCTAATCTTGTGGATCCCTTAATTATACATTTCCATAGAGATATGACACATTATTTAATGTGTATTTCAGACATTTCAAGATCCAGAGAAGAGGGTCCTGTACAGTCGTGTTTAAAAACATTTCCCAGAACTCAGCATGGTAATAGGAAAAGGGCTTTCAACAGCTCCTGATGATGTAAGGACAATTCATGGCTTGAATATTCTGTAAATCAAGATTCGACTTAATGTTGTGCCAGTGGGCACTTTTCTCTGCCCAATACACATCACAGTCAGGTTTTTGTAACTGGAAAAAGGCGTTGTTTAAAGATTCTGGGTTTAAGCTCCATTCGAAGGCAGAGCATTATGCTATGTATGCTTGGAATCAGCATAAAATGGCTATTGACAGAAACTCATCAATGAATGTCAATGTCATGAATGAGGACCAGAAAAAGAAAGTGGAGGTAAACTGTACTCACATTAAAACAATTGCAGATGTGCTCCTATTAACTGCCACTCAAAATATACCATAGAGAGGTCATCGAGAGTCTGATGACTCTTTGATGACTCACAACCAGGGTCATTTTTTAACAATCTTCCTCTCATAGAGAAAAGGATGAATGCATGGGGCCTTATTTCTCAGATTTACATGTCATAGGGCTTTTGGTTACCTTTTGTAAAGTGCTTGGTGATGCCAAATGTCTTTCTGACATGCTCCAATCAAGCTCTCTTAACCTAGCAAGGTCTGTGGATCTAGTAGGTGCCCTTACAGACACATTACAGGACTACAGCAGTGAGGGTTACTTTTGAGAACTATGGAAAGAGGTTGAAGAGATTGCAGAGCACTGAAAAATACGTGTACAAACAGTGTGTAAAAGACAGCCTAAAACAAGCTTAAGATTTCACGACTCGTTGAGGATGAGCACTGTAGAACAGAAAAATAGTCACCAAAATGATGGTGAGAGCTTCCAAAGAGCTATCCTTTATCAGGTGCTTGACAGTCTCACAGCTGAGCTGCAGAGGTGTTTTTCAAAGAATTGAGAGATAATGCAAGGGATCCAGTCTCTTAAAACCCAAAGAGCACAACATTCTTGAATGAGGAGCCTCTGTATGCCTTTGCTCAGAACTTTGAGTCTGATTTAGAGGACCGCAAACATGAGGTTCATCAAACCAAATCAAATCAAATCAAATCAAATTTTATTTGTCACATACACATGGTTAGCAGATGTTAGTGCGAGTGTAGCGAAATGCTTGTGCTTCTAGTTCCGACAATGCAGTAATAACAAGTAATCTAACTAACAATTCCAAAACTACTGTCTTGTACACAGTGTAAGGGGATAAAGAATATGTACATAAGGATATATGAATGAGTGATGGTACAGAGCAGCATAGGCAAGATACAGTAGATGGTATCGAGTACAGTATGTACAAATGAGATGAGTATGTAAACAAAGTGGCATAGTATAGTATAAAGTGGCTAGTGATACATGTATTACATAAGGATACCGTCGATGATATAGAGTACAGTATATACGTATGCATATGAGATGAATAATGTAGGGTAAGTAACATTTATATAAGGTAGCATTGTTTAAAGTGGCTAGTGATATATTTACGTCATTTCCCATCAATTCCCATTATTAAAGTGGCTGGAGTTGAGTCAGTGTCGGTGTTAGTGGTGGCTGTTTAACAGTCTGATGGCCTTGAGATAGAAGCTGTTTTTCAGTCCCTCGGTCCCAGCTTTGATGCACCTGTACTGACCTCGCCTTCTGGATGATAGCGGGGTGAACAGGCAGTGGCTCGGGTGGTTGATGTCCTTGATGATCTTTATGGCCTTCCTGTGACATCGGGTGGTGTAGGTGTCCTGGAGGGCAGGTAGTTTGCCCCCGGTGATGCGTTGTGCAGACCTCACTACCCTCTGGAGAGCCTTACGGTTGAGGGCGGTGCAGTTGCCATACCAGGCGGTGATACAGCCCGCCAGGATGCTCTCGATTGTGCATCTGTAGAAGTTTGTGAGTGCTTTTGGTGACAAGCCGAATTTCTTCAGCCTCCTGAGGTTGAAGAGGCACTGCTGCGCCTTCTTCACGATGCTGTCTGTGTGTGGACCAATTCAGTTTGTCTGTGATGTGTATGCCGAGGAACTTAAAACTTGCTACCCTCTCCACTACTGTTCCATCGATGTGGATAGGGGGGTGTTCCCTCTGCTGTTTCCTGAAGTCCACAATCATCTCCTTAGTTTTGTTGACGTTGAGTGTGAGGTTATTTTCCTGACACCACACTCCGAGGGCCCTCACCTCCTCCCTGTAGGCCGTCTCATCGTTGTTGGTAATCAAGCCTACCACTGTTGTGTCATCCGCAAACTTGATGATTGAGTTGGAGGCGTGCGTGGCCACGCAGTCGTGGGTGAACAGGGAGTACAGGAGAGGGCTCAGAACGCACCCTTGTGGGGCCCCAGTGTTGAGGATCAGCGGGGAGGAGATGTTGTTGCCTACCCTCACCACCTGGGGGCGGCCCGTCAGGAAGTCCAGTACCCAGTTGCACAGGGCGGGGTCGAGACCCAGGGTCTCGAGCTTGATGACGAGCTTGGAGGGTACTATGGTGTTGAATGCCGAGCTGTAGTCGATGAACAGCATTCTCACATAGGTATTCCTCTTGTCCAGATGGGTTAGGGCAGTGTGCAGTGTGGTTGAGATTGCATCGTCTGTGGACCTATTTGGGCGGTAAGCAAATTGGAGTGGGTCTAGGGTGTCAGGTAGGGTGGAGGTGATATGGTCCTTGACTAGTCTCTCAAAGCACTTCATGATGACGGATGTGAGTGCTGCGGGGCGGTAGTCGTTTAGCTCAGTTACCTTAGCTTTCTTGGGAACAGGAACAATGGTGGCCCTCTTGAAGCATGTGGGAACAGCAGACTGGTATAGGGATTGATTGAATATGTCCGTAAACACACCGGCCAGCTGGTCTGCGCATGCTCTGAGGGCGCGGCTGGGGATGCCGTCTGGGCCTGCAGCCTTGCGAGGGTTAACACGTTTAAATGTCTTACTCACCTCGGCTGCAGTGAAGGAGAGACCGCATGTTTTCGTTGCAGGCCGTGTCAGTGGCACTGTATTGTCCTCAAAGCGGGCAAAAAAGTTATTTAGTCTGCCTGGGAGCAAGACATCCTGGTCCGTGACTGGGCTGGATTTCTTCCTGTAGTCCGTGATTGACTGTAGACCCTGCCACATGCCTCTTGTGTCTGAGCCGTTGAATTGAGATTCTACTTTGTCTCTGTACTGGCGCTTAGCTTGTTTGATAGCCTTGCGGAGGGAATAGCTGCACTGTTTGTATTCGGTCATGTTACCAGACACCTTGCCCTGATTAAAAGCAGTGGTTCGCGCTTTCAGTTTCACACGAATGCTGCCATCAATCCACGGTTTCTGGTTAGGGAATGTTTTAATCGTTGCTATGGGAACGACATCTTCAACGCAAGTTCTAATGAACTCGCACACCGAATCAGCGTATTCGTCAATGTTGTTATCTGACGCAATACGAAACATCTCCCAGTCCACGTGATGGAAGCAGTCTTGGAGTGTGGAGTCAGCTTGGTCGAACCAGCGTTGGACAGACCTCAGCGTGGGAGCCTCTTGTTTTAGTTTCTGTCTGTAGGCAGGGATCAACAAAATGGAGTCGTGGTCAGCTTTTCCGAAAGGGGGGCGGGGCAGGGCCTTATATGCGTCGCGGAAGTTAGAGTAACAATGATCCAAGGTCTTTCCTCCCCTGGTTGCGCAATCGATATGCTGATAAAATTTGGGGAGTCTTGTTTTCAGATTAGCCTTGTTAAAATCCCCAGCTACAATGAATGCAGCCTCCGGATAAATTGTTTCCAGTTTGCAAAGAGTTAAATAAAGTTTGTTCAGAGCCATCGATGTGTCTGCTTGGGGGGGGATATATACGGCTGTGATTATAATCGAAGAGAATTCTCTTGGTAGATAATGCGGTCTACATTTGATTGTGAGGAATTCTAAATCAGGTGAACAGAAGGATTTGAGTTCCTGTATGTTTCTTTCATCACACCATGTCACGTTGGCCATGAGGCATACGCCCCCGCCCCTCTTCTTCCCAGAAAGATGTTTGTTTCTGTCAGCGCGATGTGTGCAGAAACCCGTTGGCTGCACCGCTTCGGATAGCGTCTCTCCAGTGAGCCATGTTTCAGTGAAGCAAAGGAGGCTTCTTCATAGGAGAGAGAAAAGTGAAAGGGACAGACTGTCTACTCTCCCTGACTTTGTTGTGTTTCTAGAACCTTATAAAGAGGTCTTCCATGAGCTATTTCGACTTTGTAAGATTTCTGTTGTTACACCAGTCAGCAGTGCTTCTTGCGAGAGAAGCTTCTCAGCTTTAAAACAGATTAAAACCCACCTTAGGACAACAATGGTTGATGACAGGTTAAGTCAAGGAGGGCATGCTCCCTCGACATGGATGAGTTTGAAACATTTAGCCAGTTCTCACCAGATCTGCAGAATTATGCTGTTTTAAATCTACCTAGGATAATTTGGCACTTAGGTTGTCCCTCTGGTCATGATTAAAACCTGCACTGTGTACTAACGTTTCTTTGCTATTAGTTAACATAATATATATGAGAATAAATATAATAGTCTTTGTAATATTGATGGGTACCAAAATAAATAAAAAATTCAAGTCCATTTCTGCTTGATACCTTGTATGTCAAATTGCAGTGTTTATTTTTGGTAAATTACATTTTTTGTAAATAAACTATGCAATTTATGTAACACACATGCTATCTTATCTCCTTGGTGCTTGAGCTTTATTTTCTGAAAATATTTTGGATGTTCAACACTTATAGACCCAGATTATATATTCATGAAAACAGAGTGACCCAATCTCTCCTGTGTGTGTGAGAGAGAAAGAAATTGAGCTGCAGTTCCGAGGTAGAGACACTGACTTCATAGTATGTTAAATAATTCTAGTGAAGTAACCCTTTTGGACCACACTATCTGCCACATTGAAGAACTCTGGGTTAAGTTAATTATCACTTCTACCTCTAATCAGCAATCATAGGATTCATTCATGCTCCTTAGATGCCAGGTTAGGGTTACACACTCATTTTCTGTCATGCTCTATGGACCCCCTGTAGCCTTGGCCACCCCCTGGCCACCCCATGTATAAAACTCTAGTTCCAGCATTGGGTATTTATTTATGACCTGTCGTAAAGTCATAAAACTTGTGGTGGGGAGAGTGAGAGAGAAATCATGAGAAAACAAAAAGATAATTACTTGACACATTGGAAATAATTAACAAAAAAACAGAGCAAACTAGAATGCTATTTGGCCCTACACAGAGATTACACAGCGGCAGAATACCTGACCACTGTGACTGACCCAAAATTAAGGAAAGCTTTGACTATGTACAGACTCAGTGAGCATAGCCTTGCTATTGAGAAAGGCCGCCATAGGCAGACATGGCTCTCAAGAGAAGACAGGCTATGTGCTCACTGCCCACAAAATGAGGTGGAAACTGAGCTGCACTTCCTAACCTCCTGCCCAATGTATGACCATATTAGAGAGACATATTTCCCTCAGATTACACAGATCCACAAAGAATTCGAAAACAAATCCAATTTTGATAAACTCCCATATCTACTGGGTGAAATTCCACAGTGTGCCATCACAGCAGCAAGGTTTGTGACCTGTTGCCACGAGAAAAGGGCAACCAGTGAAGAACACACACCGTTGTAAATACAACCGATATTTATGCTTATTTATTTTATCTTGTGTCCTTTAACCATTTGTACATTGTTAAAACACTGTATGTATATACAGTGCCTTGCGAAAGTATTCGGCCCCCTTGAACTTTGCGACCTTTTGCCACATTTCAGGCTTCAAACATAAAGATATAAAACTGTATTTTTTTGTGAAGAATCAACAACAAGTGGGACACAATCATGAAGTGGAACGACATTTATTGGATATTTCAAACTTTTTTAACAAATCAAAAACTGAAAAATTGGGCGTGCAAAATTATTCAGCCCCTTTACTTTCAGTGCAGCAAACTCTCTCCAGAAGTTCAGTGAGGATCTCTGAATGATCCAATGTTGACCTAAATGACTAATGATGATAAATACAATCCACCTGTGTGTAATCAAGTCTCCGTATAAATGCACCTGCACTGTGATAGTCTCAGAGGTCCGTTAAAAACGCAGAGAGCATCATGAAGAACAAGGAACACACCAGGCAGGTCCGAGATACTGTTGTGAAGAAGTTTAAAGCCGGATTTGGATACAAAAAGATTTCCAAGCTTTAAACATCCCAAGGAGCACTGTGCAAGCGATAATATTGAAATGGAAGGAGTAGCAGACCACTGCAAATCTACCAAGACCTGGCCGTCCCTCTAAACTTTCAGCTCATACAAGGAGAAGACTGATCAGAGATGCAGCCAAGAGGCCCATGATCACTCTGGATGACCTGCAGAGATCTACAACTGAGGTGGGAGACTCTCTCCATAGGACAACAATCAGTCGTATATTGCACAAATCTGGCCTTTATGGAAGAGTGGCAAGAAGAAAGCCATTTCTTAAAGATATCCATAAAAAGTGTCGGTTAAAGTTTGCCACAAGCCACCTGGGAGACACACCAAACATGTGGAAGAAGGTGCTCTGGTCAGATGAAACCAAAATTGAACTTTTTGGCAACAATGCAAAACGTTATGTTTGGCGTAAAAGCAACACAGCTGAACACACCATCCCCACTGTCAAACATGGTGGTGGCAGCATCATGGTTTGGGCCTGCTTTTCTTCAGCAGGGACAGGGAAGATGGTTAAAATTGATGGGGAGATGGATGGAGCCAAATACAGGACCATTCTGGAAGAAAACCTGATGGAGATTGCAAAAGACCTGAGACTGGGACGGAGATTTGTCTTCCAACAAAACAATGATCCAAAACATAAAGCAAAATCTACAATGGAATGGTTCAAAAATAAACATATCCAGGTGTTAGAATGGCCAAGTCAAAGTCCAGACCTGAATCCAATCGAGAATCTGTGGAAAGAATTGAAAACTGCTGTTCACAAATGCTCTCCATCCAACCTCACTGAGCTCGAGCTGTTTTGCAAGGAGGAATGGGAAAAAATGTCGGTCTCTCGATGTGCAAAACTGATAGAGACATACCCCAAGCGACTTACAGCTGTAACCGCAGCAAAAGCGCTATAAAGTATTAACTTAAGGGGGCTGAATAATTTTGCACGCCCAATTTTTCAGTTTTTGATTTGTTAAAAACGTTTGAAATATCCAATAAATGTCGTTCCACTTCATGATTGTGTCCCACTTGTTGTTGATTCTTCACAAAAAAATACAGTTTTATATCTTTATGTTTGAAGCCTGAAATGTGGCAAAAGGTCGCAAAGTTCAAGGGGGCCGAATAATTTCGCAAGGCACTGTATATATATATATATATATATATATATATAATATGACATTTGTAATGTCTTAATTGTTTTGAAACTTCTGTATGTGTAATGTTTACTGTTAATTTTTATTTATTTATTTCACTTTATATATTATCTACCTCACTTGCTTTGGCAATGTTAACACATGTTTCCCATGCCAATAAAGCCCTTGAATTGAATTGAATTGAATTGAGAGGGGGGGAGCCACGATATACACCCTTAAAGGGCCATGTCGTGACACTCATTCCATGGTAATCTTCCTGGAAACACAGTATTAAACTCAGGGACCAATGGCCTTTCATTTGCCTAAGGCAAACCTAGTGTAATGTCGTGTTGAGTGCAAGTCCCGTTCCTGGCAGTGGTCCCGTCCCTGACTGTCCCTGACAGACATGCATCACAAGTAATGATCCCCTGGCGTGTGATACAGAGATAAGTACAGGGATCGCTGATTCTCAGATTCAGTAATTAGCTTAAGGACTGCCTACCACTGGGTTCTGCAAGGACACCTTTTTTTGGCCTTTCGGTGACCACACACCACAACAACAGTTACGTCAGCAAGTGCTGCTGTCTGTTGCTATGCACATTTAACAATAATGAGAATAAACAGATATACTAGCAACAATCTGAAAGACAGTTATAGACAATTCTACTTTACATACTGTAATAGCAACAGTGTTAGCTAACTGCTAATCTTTCAGGAAGTGTGCCGCTCCATGACGGGGGCACACAAAAACATACAAAGAGAGAAATTACGGGGTAAAAGGTTGGAGCACCGGTATTTTAAGAGAGGGTGAGAAAGTATAGAATATGTTTGATTGTGATTTTGTTTTATTGTATAGTGTGTAATTTGTACTATATCTTTCTATCTATGATTTACATACAGTATTTTGTCATAAGTACCCGCCAAATGACTCCACTCACAGTGACCCTTCATTCCTCAGTGAGCCCTGATTTTATTCATGCAACTCAAACAACTACATTTATTTAAACAGCTTAAATTTCTACAGAGAATCTTGTCCGTTTGGGCCTGAGGCTTTGGGGTTCATGTACGGCCTGAATTTTTTATTGCTAATCTCAGCAAAGTAGTGCCGTCCTTCAGGTCCATAATCCCTTTAGCGGCGCCTCTCTTCATCCTAATCCAGACAGAACACTGCTGTCCATCCTGGGCTCCCTCAGGTATGCAGCTGCACCACCGCTGAACATACAGGTGAGATATATTCATACTAACTCTTCACCTAATATTTCTGAATGGATTTACTAATGGGTTTATTTTCACATTTTCTGCTGAGATGTCAGTGTTGTGGTGTGCTGATCTTATAAACTGAAATTGTGATGCTTATGTGTAAATATTTTACAGGTATATGTTATTATTTAAGAGTAGTTATAGTGGTGTTGTGCAAATTTATAATACTTGCAATAGTTGAGAAAATGCAAGTTTGGAATAGTTCATTTTGATTATGTTTGCGAGGTTGTTGGTTACAGAGTAGTTTGTACAGACCACTGCTAGCACTATTGTCAGCAGGATAAAATCCTCTGCTTTTGCATAGCATGTTTAGGCTGCACCAGTGGAGCTTGTTTTTGGGACTTTATAGTATAGTAATTTACTGGTGCCTGCTTCAATGCAAAGAAATCAAAGCTATGATTGTGCTATGATCCTCAGATTAGGCCAAAAATCAGGTGGCAATGGATAATCTTTCAAGATTGAGAAATTTAGTTAGAAATTAGCCTGGGATTAAATGGCCAGCATGCACAGGTTCTCTACAGGTATACTAGTGTGGCAGAGTGTAGGTTTTGTAGGTGCAACATTAATTAACTTGACCTGTACATGGGATGACATGTTACAGAATAAATGGTTTTTGAATTGAATTATATTCATTATAATATATGGTTGTTTTAGAAAAAAACAAAAGGCAGAAGAAACACACCGGGATAATGATGTTTTCTGCATGTTCTCTCACTGTTGATTAAATATGTTTTCTTGCTCTTGTTCCCATCTTCTGTTCTGTGTTAACTTGCTTGTCCTCTAAAGCAGCTTATTAGTGGTGTGGTGTTGAACGTTATGCCCTGCAACATGCTATTCTATTTGAACATCTCTTTAACAGTCAAAGTCAGGTTTTGTCTAACAAGGTGGCTGACGCGTCATTGATCTTGATTTCCGTAAAAATATTCAAGTAGCTGTGCTGTATTGATCACAGGCTCAAGCACTGGCAACTATTATCTTGAAGCAGCATGTGGAGAGTGTTTATTGACAACATAATTGCTGCCAGCAAGAGCCAAAGTCAAAGCTCCCCACAAGATCTGACATGACATTGTAAATCAGGGGTCGGCAACAGGCGAGTTTTTAGTAATATACACCATACACATCGACGGGGCTGCAGAGGAGCAGGTTGAGAGCTTCAAGTTCCTTGGTGTCCACATCACCAACATACTAACATGGTCCAAGCACACCATGACAGTCGTGAAAAGGGCACGACAAAACATATACCCCCTCAGGAGACTGAAAAGATTTAGCATGGGTCCTGAGATCCTCAAAAGGTTCTACAGCTGCACCATCGAGAGCATACTGACTGGTTGCATTACTGCCTGGTATGGCAACTGCTCGGCCTCTGACCGCAAGGCACTACAGAGGGTATTGTGAACGGCCGAGTACATCACTGGGGCCAAGCTTTCTGCCATCCAGGACCTCTATACCAGGCGGTGTCAGAGGAAGGCCCTAAAAATTGTCAAATACTCCAGCCACCCTAGTCATAGACTGTTCTCTCTGCTACCACACAGCAAGCGGTACCGGAGTACGAAGTCTAGGTCCAAGAGGGTTCTAAACAGCTTCTTGCTCCCAAGCCATAAGACTCCTGAACATCTAGTCAAATGGCTGTCCAGGCTATTTGCATTGCCCCCCTCCCCTCTCCACACATTGTTTGAGTCAATTGGAGGTGTACATGTGGATGTATTTCAAGGCATACCTTCATGCTCAGTACCTATTTACTTGACATCATGGGAAAATCAAAAGAAATCAGCCAAGACCTCAGAAAAATAAATTGTGGACTTCCACAAGTCTGGTTCATCCTTGGGAGCAATTTCCAAACGCCTGAAGGTACCACATTCATCTGTGCAAACAATAGTAGGCAAGTATAAACACCATGGGACCACGCAGCCTTCAAACCGCTCAGGAAGGAGACGCGTTCTGTCTCCTAGAGATGAACGTACTTTGGTGCGAAAAGTGCAAGTCAATCCCAGAACAACAGCAAAGGACATTGTGAAGATGCTGGAGGAACTGAAAAAGTGTGTGTGAGAAAGGAGGCCTACAAACCTGATTCAGTTACACCAGCTCTGTCAGGAGGAATGGGACAAAATTCACCCAACTTATTGTGGGAAGCTTGTGGAATGCTACCCAAAACATTTGACCTAAGTTAAACAATTTAAAGGCAATCCTACCAAATACTAATTGAGTGTATGTAAACTTCTGACCCACTGGGAATGTGATGAAAGAAATAAAGGCTGAAATAAATCTTTCTCTCTACTATTATTCTGACATTTCACATTCTAAAAATAAAGTGGTGATCCTAACTGACCTAAGACAGGGAATTTTTACTTGGATTAAATGTCAGGAATTGTGAAGAACTGAGTTTAAATGTATTTGGCTAAGGTGTATGTAAACTTCTGACTTCAACTGTAAGTGATCGTGACTATTATAATCATTATGGTCTCTGGATTGACTAGATTAACCTTCAATAGTTTTATGTTCCATTATAGCTTATCTGACATTCTGACTATGTCTGACCTCAAGGTACCATAGTAACAAATCTGGTTTATTCATATTATGGAATGCTCACCTCGGCAGGTTTTACTGAGCTGTTGTCCTGGTCTTTGCCTTTGTCTCAGGATGTTTCACTGGGTGGTGAAGGTGGTTCCTCAGCCCCCTGACGCCCCTGGTTCTCTGGGAGAGGAGTCGGCCAATCCCGCACCAGTAAGACCACACTAATTATGCCTGCTCACAGATCAACTCACATGTATATCTGAAAAACTCTCATGATATTACCAAAGATATGTTTTTGGTGTTTTTGTCCTTTTCACATGACCTGATTGTCTCTCTTAATCGTTCTCTCCCAAAGAGAAACGTGTCTAAGGCTGAAGTGAAAAAAGGTAATGCTCCTGTTCTACAAACATTGTATCGTAGCTTTGTAACACCATGAAAGAACTGTGGATAAGTGTGTTTTATAATTGCTTATGCAATTTGTTGATCCTCTTCTTCACTTCTGTTTTATGTAAATGCTTCTCAACAGTCAAGGCACAACCAGCCAAACAGAAGGAAGATGATATTTCTGAGGACAACAGGTATGTGTGTTAAATTGGACCTGTGAGCTGGTTGGTTTCCTTGCATACAGTATTCAACCAATGATGATGATGAAAGTGATGATTTTATTGATGTAATTTCTCTCTCTCTCAGTATTCAGAGTGGAGTGATGACCTGGCTCTCCAATGGATTCACAAGTGCTCTTCCTCAACCAGCAGGCACACCTAACCTCAGCAGATCCAACTCTGTATCCAGGGTGAGTGGCAGACAACACTACCTGTATCAACCAGCCTGTGATTTCATCAGTGGAATGTTTTTTGTTGCTGTATAAAGGGTTAATGTGTGACTCTTTCATTCTCTCCCTCCACTTTCTGCTTCAATCCATCAGTCACTGCAGGAGGATGAAAGGTATGAAGGGAGGACTTTATCAAAGTGTTGAATTGGTTTATTCTGTATAATGTTTTTCTTCAAGTAATATACAAGGTATGTGGAAATATATAAAACAAAAAGAAAGATGTTTGATAGTTTTATAAATTGACTGAAGAGTCCTCTTTCCAACAGGAATGGGGTGATTAAGTGGATTGCAGATGGACTGAGTAAAGTGGTTCCCCAGCCAGATGAAAAGTACAGAGAGGATATTCGAGAGGAGGAGGATGAAACAGAGGTGAGGTGACACCATCATGTCATGGTAGCTTTGTTTTCAGGAGAGCACGTGGTGCTCAATGAGTTAAGACTTTGTTCTTAAAAAGAGATTATAAAAATCATGTTTTTCAGGTTGCCTCAAGGCTTTTAAACAGTATAATAACTTTAAAAGTGCTCCAGTTGCATTAAAACATGATTACTACATTAATGCTACATTAAACCCTTACCTCCCCATGATAACTGAATATTCTCACTTAAAATCCTTTTGTAAAATAAATCTGCTCCCTGCTTGATGAATAACCGGAGATGGTCTATAATGTTAGAACAGGCTTTTGAATAACTAGTTTAATCAAAGAGAATTGTTCACAGGGCTTTCAGAGATCCACAAATGAGAGAGGTTTATAAACAAATAGTCTGTGATAATATCAAGGGTGTTAAGACACTATAGATTTCATCTCATCAGTAATGTTTAATTATTTTTTTATAGTATGCCAACTGTTAGTTTTAAAAGCATTGAACCCTTTAAAAAGCATTGAGTGGTTATGGCTTACCAGTCTCTCCCCAGGTCCGCCTACTGTAGTTTGAATTGTATTCTAGTTCAGCTTTTGGAAATCAGCAGGGTGGTGCTGATTAGACAAAAAAAAGTCCAGTTGTCTAACAAGAATTCCATTGTGCTGGAGTTTCATTTTCTAATACCGGTAATTCATCTTTTCCCCTTTATGTTCCTCTATCTGCTTAAAACGCATGAGGAGTATATCGCAGAGTCATGTGTAAGTACAGCTAGGTAATGGGCTGTATCTGGGCCGGACACCCACCCACCCCCTTAGTGGTCTGAGTAGTCTTACAAACACCTTCAATAAATCCAGAATAGTATTTGCTCTAAAGCTTCACATTTCATCAACCACTTATTTTAATGAAAGGATAGAAATCAAGGACAAATTATATCAATGATTGATGAAATGTACTCTTTATCTTACAGACGTGCAATACACAGAGTATACCAAACATTAGAAACCGCCACTAATCTCTCTGACATCCATGCAAATGTAATTGAAAATCTCATCAAACACTTCATGAGAGCCAATGAGCTCAAATTGTGCAACATTTCTATAGGCTATGCAATCGCGTGAGAAAACATTGTTTTGATAACCTGTACCCCCGCACATTGACTTGGTGCCGGTGCTTTTGGCTAGACCTACTATATTTATTTCTCAACTTTCCTAATATTAACTTCTTGATGCACCCATCCCGTTAGCGGGATCATTTACGTCAACATCCGCTGAATTGCAGAGCGCCCAATTCAAATTAAATTACTAAAAATATGTAATTTTCATGAAATCAAAGTGCAATATAGCAAAACACAGCTTAGCTTGTTGTTAATCCACCTGGCATATCAGATTTCAAAAAAGCTTTTCGGCGAAAGCATACCAAGCGTTTATGTAAGGACATCTCTCTCAGCAGACAAAACATTACAAACAACTAGCAGCAAAGTAGATTGGTCACGAAAGTCAGAAAAGCAATAAAATGAATCGCTTACCTTTGATCTTCGGATGTTTGCACTCATGAGACTCCCAGTTACACAATAAATGTTCCTTTTGTTCCATAAAGATTATTTTCATATCCAAAATACCTCCATTTGGTTGGCGCGTTATGTTCAGAAATCCACAGGCTCAAGCGGTCACGACGGGGCAGACGAAAATTCCAAATAATATCCGCAAAGTTTGTAGAAACATGGCAAACGTTTTTTATAATCAATCCTCAGGTTGTTTTTACAATATATAATCGATGATATTTCAACTGGACCTTAGCTTTTTCAATAGGATTGAGAGAGAAAATGTCTGCTCCACTCTGTTGGCGCATGCAAAACGCTGCTGGCACCCAGCCATCCACTGATGCGATGTGATCTTTCTCGCTCATTTTTTGTCTAAAGACTGTTCACACCATGTGGAAGCCATAGGAAAAGGAATCTGGTTGATATCCCTTTAAATGGAGGGAAGGCATGCAGTGGAACAGGGAGCTTTCAAAATAAGAGGCACTTCCCATTTGGATTTTCCTCAGGTTTTCGCCTGCAATATCAGTTCTGTTATACTCACAGACAATATTTTGACAGTTTTGGAAACTTTAGAGTGTTTTCTATCCTAATCTGACAAGTATATATAAATTATAGCTTCTGGGCCTGAGAAATAGGCAGTTGAATTTGGGTACGTTTTTCATCCAAACATCAAAATACTGCCCCCTACACTCAACAGGTTTTAAGCACATTGCTTCTCTTTGCAACAGGAGTACAGCCTACAGTCTTGCATGAAAATGAACCACAGGAAAAGCTTCCTCCATTCACTATTTAAGTGCATAGATTACATTTTTCTTCTTCTCCCATGCCCCTTTTCCGTTATTTGTATCCAAATAACTTATTAAAATTAAGCACATTAATCCGCTTTATAACCAGTGTACTGTAGAGCCTACTTGGCATACATAGAGTGAGTTTTACGTTTGGGGAAGATCATTTTCACCATAAAAATGCACCTTTATAATAGAGCATTACATGCGTAATCACATTTGCCATCACTTTCGAGAACAGTGTTTGATTGCATTTTGGAACATTTGCTCTCATTTGCTCTCATTTGCTCTCACTGCAATGTGTGCATTTCTGCACTTATAATTAAAAAAATAGCCTAATAGTTTATCAACATTTTAAGCTGTTTGGGAGTATGTTTTGAATATTTATTTCTTGCACAGAAGGACAAGTTGACCAATAGAATAGGTCAACTTTTGTATTATGAGGGATAGTAGATTGACATAGGCTTGTGCTTTTGCTGATCGTTAGGCCTACTCATCTTGTTGGCTGACTAAAAATAGCTAAATGTGGACAGTTCTAACAGTGCGACCCCGATGTGTCTGTCTTCATTCAGTTGTAGCCTTCTTCTTAGCTGAAATGTCTGTGAGTAGGACCCGATCACATGACAGGCATTGGCTACATCTGAGAGAGCCATGTAAGTGAGAAGTGCTTCAGGGCACCGCAGCTGGGAAGAGGGAATTAAGATTAGCCTATTATATTCAGCTAAAGGGCACAATGGCCACTTTGGCTACCAAAGGCATGGAGTTCTTTAGGGGGCATTATGGCCACACAAGGGGAATGCCGCTGGGAAATTCGAGGTCTGGTGAGATTATTTATCAAGTGCTTGTCAAATTGTGAATGAGAGACTGATGAAGTGTGTGCATCTTGCAACTGTTTTCAAATCATCATTAGAGTACCATCATGCAGCCTTAGAATGTAGTAAAAATCTAAACACATAGACCAACGTTTGTATCACAACTAAAGTTGCATAAATAACTCTAAATTAAGCATATAGGACCAGTTTCTTTGTTAACCTGTCACTGATCCCACGGTACTGCTGCTCATTCTGTTCACCAGCTCCGGAGATCTACGTCACCGGCTTTCTAGGCGTCACTGAACTGGATTCACTACCACGGACTGTCTTGTCTTATTATGCACACCTGGTTCCCATTCCCCCTGATTAGTATGGTATATATGTGCCCTCTGTTCCTCATTGTCCTTGTCGGTTATTGTTACCATGTCCGTTGGTCCTGAGAGTACCTGTGCTGTTGTATTGGCTTCCATGCTACGTGCTATTGTGCACTTGTTTTACGGGCCTCGTCCTGTGTTTTATTTATAGGTTTAGACCTCTGTATTTTGTTTGGGTGGAGTAAATAAAAAACCCTATTACGTATTCTTGCACCTGTCTCCAATCATTAGACAACGTGACATGGGGTTCAACACAGAATAGTCGCATGTGCGCACTTCCTTTTGAAATCGTTTGGAGAAAATATCCTTTCTATTTTACAGTGGGGCAAAAAAGAATTTAGTCAGCCACCAATTGTGCAAGTTCTCCCACTTAAAAAGATGAGAGAGGCCTGTCATTTTCATCATAGGTACACTTCAACTATGAGACAAAATTAGAAAAAAAATCCAGAAAATCACATTGTAGGATTTTTTATGAATTTATTTGCAAATTATGGTGGAAAATAAGTATTTGGTCACCTACAAACAAGCAAGATTTCTGGCTTTCACAGACCTGTAACTTCTTCTTTAAGAGGCTCCTCTGTCCTCCACTCGTTACCTGTATTAATGGCACCTGTTTGAACTTGTCAGTATAAAAGACACCTGTCCACAACCTCAAACAGTCACACTCCAAAGTCCACTGTGGCCAAGACCAAAGAGCTGTCAAAGGACACCAGAAACAAAAGGCTGGGAAGACTGAATCTGCAATAGGTAAGCAGCTTGGTTTGAAGAAATCAACTGTGGGAGCAATTATTAGGAAATGGAAGACATACAAGACCACTGATAATCTCCCTTGATCTGGGGCTCCATGCAAGATCTCACCCCGTGGGGTCAAAATGATCACAAGAACGGTGAGCAAAAATCCCAGAACCACACGGGGGGACATAGTGAATGACCTGCAGAGAGCTGGGACCAAAGTAACAAAGCCTACCATCAGTAACACACTATGCCGCCAGGGACTCAAATCCTGCAGTGCCAGACGTGTCCCCCTGCTTAAGCCAGTACATGTCCAGGCCCGTCTGAAGTTTGCTAGAGAGCATTTGGATGATCCAGAAGAAGATTGGGCGAATGTATGTACTTTTGTTATTGACCAAATACTTATTTTCCACCATAATTTGCAAATAAATTCATTAAAAATCCTACAGTGTGATTTTCTGGATTTTTTTTCTCATTTTGTCTGTCATAGTTGAAATGTACCTATGATGAATATTACAGGCCTCTCTCATCTTTTTAAGTGGGAGAATTTGTACAATTGGTGGCTGACTAAATACTTTTTTGCCCCACTGTATATTTTCAATTGTATTCTTCATACTATAAAATAATAAAAAAGAATGCCACGGAATTCTAAACAAATCTTGTCTGCTATAAATGAACTAGTGTAGCCTACAGCCATATGGCACAGCCATATCAGGGCCTAACATAAGGACAACTCAGAGTATGCTATTCTGTTCTTCTGAAATAGACTACATTTTCTTCATATCATGTTTCTTTAGACCTGTCTAAAATAAATAATGGATTTATTGTGATGGTTTAGGCTATACTAAATGGATTTATTACACTTTTTAAAATGTAGATGTTCCAAAAGTCTGCATTGGTGGCTTGTAGGCTATGTGTGGAAGCCAGGAGATGCCAAACGTCTTTATGCTAATTAACGGTCAATTACTGTGAGACCGGCAGTTACTTGCTTGACAATCACCGGCTGACAAAATTTCATGACTGCCACAGCCCTAGTTGCACCCCATCCTTTTGCCATCAGAACAGCCTCAATTCTACGGGGCCTGGACTCTACAAGGTGTCAAAAGCATTTCACAGGGATGCTGGCCCATGTTGACTCCAATGCTTCCCCCAGTTGTCAAGTTGGCTGGATGTCCTTTCGGCGGTGGACCATTTTTTATATACATGGGAAACTGTTGAGCGTGAAAACCCAGCAGCGTTGCAGTTCTTGACACAAACCGGTGCGCCTGGCACCTACTACCATACCCTGTTCAAAGACACTTAAATATTTTGTCTTGCCCCTTCACCCTCTGAATGGCACACATACACAATCCATGTCTCAAGGCTTAAAATCCTTCTTTAACCTGTCGCCTCCCCTTCATCTACACTGAGTGAAATGACTTTAAGCTTAACAAGTGACATCAATAAGGGATCATAGCTTTCACCTGGATTGACCTGGTTAGTCATATCATGGAAAGAACAGGTGTTCTCAATGTTTTGTATACTCAGTGTACATTTGATGATTTGGGTTTGAATTGTTTTTTCTGAAAACTTTAACAGCATTGCTTTGACAGATATAGATACAGTTCAAATTGTAAATTGTTTAACAATTTATATAAATAGATTCATAATTCCTTTAAAACAGCACCCTTTCATAACCAAATAGCCCATTTAAAAATAAATGTATAATTGGACAGCAGATGAGCATTTTAAACTATTGTAATGTAATAACATAAAATAATCAAAACAACTATATGGTAAATATTTAATATACCCATTGTAAAAAACAAAAGTTTGTGATGCTGAGTTATTCACATTATGTTGCTGTAAATCAAATGCTGACTTCTCTTTTTCAGGTTTATAACATGAAAGATGTGCCGGGTATGTGTTTAAATTTGTCACACTGCAATCCCATTTGTGTGTACCGGTATCTCACAAAGGTTATAACTGCTTTGACTCACTATTGATGTGGTCACTGATTGGTCTATTTTCTTTCTAGACGCAGAGCCCCTCCCACATATACCTGTGGTGGAGATGTTTTCAGAATATGAGGAAGAGGATCAGTTACCACAGTTCCCCCCCAAGTGAGTCACACAGAGACACACCTCCCCCCACTGTACAGCCCCCTCCCACTCCTCTGCCACCTGAACAGACACATATACACAGCCAAATTCAACTTCAGTAACTTCACTTTCACCCCATCACGCTGACAAAATGTATCATAATCCTAATCCCCCCCCCTCTCTCTCTACCCCTTGGCTTCTACCCCTCATCTCTTTATTCCTCTCTCTGTTTTCTTCCCATCTGTCTTGCATTGCAGTGTGGTTAACTGGATTAAGAATGCTATTCCTCAGCCTGTGATGCTCCCTGCAGGCTACATAGAGGCCCTAAGTAAGGCCCAACAGGCCCAGGGTAAGAGGTCATCTCTTGACAAAGGTAGAAGCAGAGTTTAAACGTTTGAGGCCAGTTACCTCAACATAGATTAAGCCTAGTCCTGGAGTATGAAACCTACTCAATGGAGGATTTCAATTGAAATAGTTAGTCAAATCAAAATCAAATCCAATTGTATTAGTCACATGCGCTGAATACACAGGCTTACTTACGAGCCCCTAACCGACAGTGCAATTTCAGAAAATATGAATAAGAGATAATAGTAACAAGGAATTAAAGAGCAGCAGTAAAAAATATCAATATATACAGTGTGCCGGTACAGAGTCAATGTACGGGGGCACCGGTTAGTTGAGGTAGCATGTAGGTAGAGTTAATTAAAGTGACTATGCATTGATGACAACAGAGAGTGGCAGTGGTGTGTGTGTGTGGGGGGGGGGGGGGGGGGGGCAGCAATGTGGGTAAAAGCTGTTAAGAAGCCTCTTGGACCTAGATTTCACGCTCCGGTGCTGCTTGCCGTGTGGTAGCAGAAAGAACAGTCTATGACTAGGGTGGCTAGGGTCTTTGATACTTTTTAGGGCCTTCCTCTGACACCGCCTGGTATAGTGGTCCTGGATGGCAGAAAGCTTGGCCCCAGTGATGTACTGGGCCGTTCGCACTAACCTCTGTAGTGTCTTGCGGTCGGAGGCCAAACAGTTGCCATACGAGGCAGTAATGCAACCAGTCAGGATGCTCTCGATGGTGCAGCTGTAGAACCTTTTGAGGATCTGAGGACCCATGCCAAATAGGTTTTGTCGTGCCCATTTCACAACTGTCCTGGTAATCCATCTGGCCCTGTGGCCTTGTGAATGTTGACCTGTCTAAAGGTCTTACTCACATCGGCTGCGGAGAGCGTGATCACACAATCTTCCGGTACAGTTAGTGCTGTCATGATGGTTCAGTGTTATTTGCCTCGAAGCGAGCATAGAAGTAGTTTAGCTTGTCCGGTAGGCTCGTGTCCCTGGGCAGCTCTCGGCTGTGCTTCATTTGTAGTCTGTAATGGTTTGCAGGCCCTGTCCCGGACTTGTCTTAATCTGTGTCCAAGAAACCTGCACCCAATAATACAAATCTACTAGCTATGTGTGTATGCTAATGTTGTACACCTGTCTTCTCATTTTCTCTCAGTTCTCTCACCATCTCCGGAGTCCCTCAAAGGAGATGAGGACTCACAGAACTCGAAGTAAATTTAACCCACAGACGGCACTATGCTACAGCCGTTAGAATGTAGGCTCAGCTGTATGTCTGTATGTTTCTGTGTTCCCTTTGGCCCGTTAGTAAGGTGTTTCTCTATGTGTCACACAGTGTCGTGGGCTGGTTCGTGACGGGCCTCGGCCTCAAGATGCCACAGCCTGTCGCGAGATCCAGAGATGATGTTGAAGTTGTGCCGAATGGTACGTGACATTTATTTTTGTTTGTTTTTCACATTTTCTCTTCCTCTTACCTTCAAACCGAGGCCTCATTCTCAGTTCAAAATACAAGCAGATCTAAAATCACACAATGGACTCCAGAGTCAGTTAGACACAGTTAGACACAGTTAGACCCGTCAGCAATTTTGACAAATTCAGGTTAATTGAGATGTTATGCCATGCAGTAAGTGTAGGCTTGGGACCTACTATTTCTCTTTTATTTTGTACTATTTCTTCTATATTCCATAAAGTGTTGCAGTCACAGAAGAGACTGTAACCCTCTCCTTCTGTTGGTCTGGTTTAGAGACACCCTAACTCAGTCCATCTTCTCCTTCTGTTTCAGGGGGGGTGGGAGCGCTGAGAGCCCCTTAAACAAAAGGAGAAAGAAGACTGAGGAACCGTGAGAGAGACTGAGACTGAGAGCAAAGAGATAGAGGCAGAAAAACAGACTTACCGACATAGATGATTGTCGACATTTATACAGCTCCACTGAGCAACCTGGCAGCTGTGAGACATCGCTTAAAAAATATGTTTAATTTACCTTACTCTTTATGGAATGCAGATATTTTAGTTTGATTTTAATTGTGTATAGTCATTGTATTAAAATGAACTGTTTGTCAGTTAATATCAGTTGTTCAAATCTTGTTGAAATGTAGCAAGAAATGGGTCTTGTCTTCATTTTAGTAATCTTTGAAGTAATTTGGATGCATTAAGAGATTAAGTATATTAGAAAATACATACAGACACAGAGCTATGAGGCAACATTGTGACTCATAGTTTTTGTACATTAAATATACCATATTAAACTACTTTTTTGAAGGTAAAGATTATTGCTGCCCTGAAAAGATAACACAAAAACCACTTAATCATATTGTACATGTTTTCCCTCGTGACCTATTCTTATCGCCTTGAACTATGAATGTGGCCTAAAGTTGTAATTATGTTTATTTTGATCTGATGAATGAAATCCACAAAAGAGGATTTGACAAACAGAGTCAAGGGAGTCAAGTTATTACAAATAAGTTGATAAATTATGACATCATGCCTAAAAAGTATCCCTGACATTATAATAACGCGTTGTGAAATATTATAAAAATAATAAAGATGGCCTCCCGCGCAGTGGTCTAGGGCACTGCATTGCAGTGCTAGCTGTGCCACCAGAGACTCTGGGTTCGCGCCCAGGCTCTGTCGCAGCCGGCCGCGACCGGGAGGTCCATGGGGCGATGCACAATTGGCCTAGCGTCGTCCGGGTTAGGGAGGGTTTGGCCGGTAGGGAAATCCTTGTCTCATCGCGCACCAGCGACTCCTGTGGCGGGACTGGCGGAGGACGCATGGCTTTCGACCTTCGTCTCTCCCGAGCCCGTACGGGAGATGTAGCAATGAGACAAGATAGTAACTACTAACAATTGGATACCACAAAAAATTAGGGAGAAAAGGGGGTAAAAAATAACTAAATAATAATAAAGATATCATCTGAAATATTTTGTTGTGTTAAGAGATGATAATATTAAATTCTTACAAAACATTTTGTACATAGTATTCATTTAAGCATATTGCTTATAATTGAAAAATAAAATAAGAGAATGTCATATTTTAATTGTTGATTTCAAAGATTTTCCTCTCAAATCAAATGCTACACATCAAACACAATTGATTGTTCACATTACCATGTTGACTCTGGGTGTCTTATCAGTTGTAACAGTCCAGACACAGACAGTGACGTATTGTATGACTGCTTGTCCCAAAGTCTCTAAAAGACCCAAAGCAGTGGACCTGGTTCTGGAGGAAGTAGTAGAAGCAGACATGAAGGATCTGGAGGTGCCAACACAGATGACATTACCAACAGAGATAGCTCTGGCACAGCCGGCACAGCAAAAACAGCCATTGAAACCAGATGAGCCTGAACCGAATCTTCCAAATGTGCCAGAGTCAACAACCCCATCGCTGGAGGTTGCTGAGACCCCGACAGGCAGGTGGACACCCTTCAAAGAGAGCATCAAGAGAGGCTGAAGGCATAGCTATGGCTACCATGGAGGAACGGTAAGCAAGGAGTCAGACAAGATCAAATATCTCAAAGTAATTTATGTAGAATATCACAGCAGTCTACACACAGTCACTATTTTACACATTGTCTGGTTATGGTGATCCAACAGAAGTTGCATATCTTCTCATTGGGTTAACCAGACGTTTCCCCCTTCAGTCTAAAGGAGTAAGTTAAATGAGAAATAAAGTTGGCTAAATAAAGTTAGCTTAATATGACATACTAGTAATATCCCAGCAATGTGCACATCTCTGCAGGATGACCCAGGGCTGCGCGGATTTGGTGCGGAGGAGGTGGCCAGACACACAGCTGAGACGGCCATCAGGCAGATGCAAGATGCCCAATCAATCAAACTGTCCATTCAAAGCCAGGAAGCCATTCTGGAGGAAGACAAAGACTCAGAGTAAGTTTTCACTCAGGCTTAACATCCTCAGAGTCCCCTGCCTACTCCAGAACAAATGCATAGGCTATCTCCAACCACCTGCCCTACACTTGTATAGCATTTTAAATGTAACATTTATTGGGGTGATGGTTTAAGAGACAACTGGCCATAAATGTGTGAAGTCCCTCCCCTCCTACACATGCCTGTAAGGCTGTCTCATCCCTGTCATGCCCTGAACAGGTTACAAATCAAATCAAGTTTGAAGTTCATTTGTCACGTGTGCCGAATACAACAGGTGTAAATCTTACAGTGTGCTTACTTACAGGCTCTAACCAATAGTGCGAAAAAGGTGTGTGTGTGTGGCTAAGTAAAGAAATAAAACAACAGTAAAAATACATTTGAAAATAAGAGTAGCAAGGCTATATACAGACACCGGTTAGTCAGGCTTATTGAGGTAGTATGTACATGTAGATATGGTTAAAGTGACCATGCATATATAATGAACAGAGAGTAGCAGTAGTGTGAAAAGAGGGGTTGGCGGGTGGTGGGACACAATGCAAATAGTCCGGGTAGCCATTACCTGTTCAGGAGTCTTATGGCTCCTACTATCGAGTAGCCTTTTTGTTCTAGACTTGGCACTCCGGTACCGCATGCCATGCGGTAATAGAGAGAATAGTCTATGACAATTTTTAGGGCCTTCCTCTGACACCGCCTGGTGTAGAGGTCCTGGATGGCAGGCAGCTTTGCCCCAGTGATGTACTGGGCCGTACGTACTACCCTCTGAAGCCTTGCGGTCGGAGGTCGAGCAATTGCCGTACCAGGCAGTGATGCAACCAGTCAGGATGCTCTCGATGTTGCAGCTGTAGAACCTTTTTAGGTTCTCAGGACCCATGCCAAGTCTTTTTAGTTTCCTGAGGGGGAATAGGCTTTGTCGTGCCCTCTTCACGACCCGGTGACATGTTCCGGCGCATGATCTTAGCTAGCTAGCGTCGCCATGACATCGTCTAGAAGTATGATTGGGGATTTCTATTGGAGAAGCAGTTTCTGCCTATCTTTACTGTACTGTCTTTGATTTTATCCTCATGAGCATAGCTACGGGAAGTAAGGGTGCTGCAGCACCCCCTGATAAATCACCCCAAAAATTAAAATAATATACAAATATATTTTTTTTGGGGGGGGTGTATGTTTTTTGCCAAATTAGTGCACTGTGCCTTTATTACTCCTGTATGAGCAGAGAAAAATGCTTGTCAGCAGCTCAGGCTGCGTCAAGATGTCCACTATCATCCCCTGCCAAAGAAAAGGGAAGTAACTGAATTGAATGACTACTGACCCATAGCACTAAATTCCATCATCATGAAGTGCTTTGAAATGCTATTCAAAGACATCACTTCCTCCCTTCCCTACACACTCAACCCTCCAATTCGCCTACCGCTCTCTAAGCTCACCACAAAGCTCACAGCCCTGGGACTGAACTCCTCACTATGCAACTGGGTCCTGGACTTCCTGACGGGCTGCCCCCAGGGGGTGAAGGTAGGCAACATTACCTCCTCCACACTGATCCTCAACATGGGGGCTCCACAAGGGTGCGTCCTCAGTCGCCTCATGTATACCCATGTATACTCATGTATACATGTATACTCATGTATACCCATGACTGATATACCATGTTGAGAAATAAGGTGATGAAAGAAATCAGACAGGCCAAGGCAAACTTTTTTATTAACATAATTGGTGAAGCAAAGGGAAATTCTAAATTGATATGGGAGAATCTAAAAAAGTTAACAGGGAAAGACCATAGTAACACTGCAAAAAGACTAGAAATCATGGTGAATAACAATCTAACACAGGATGCAGTCGAAATAGCAATAGCCTTCAATTCCTACTTTATTGACTCTGTCAGGGCACTGACACAGAACCCCTCCACTTGTTTCTTGGGCTCAGTGCTAGTGAATGACACTCAACCTGTCTTCATCATAAGGGAGGTTTCTGAGTCAAAGGTGAACAAGGTGATTAGCTCACTAAAGAACTCTAAAGCCAAAGATGTGTTTGGGATGGACTCTACCTTTCTTAAAAACTACAAAGAGTCACTCATTGGCCCCATTACTAAGGTCACCAACACATCTATTGGTCTCGGTGTGTTTCCAAGGGTATGGAAGTCGGCCATAATAACGGCCATCTTTAAATCAGGCGACCCTGCTGACGTGAGTAACTACAGGCCCATTAGTATAATACCTGTGGTGTCAAAGGTTGTTGAAAAGTGTGTAGCAGAACAACTGATTGCCCACCTCAACAACAGCCCCTTCACATTACACTCCATGCAGTTTGGCTTCAGAGCGAAACACTCCACAGAAACGGCCAACTGCTTTCTTCTGGAAAATGTGAAGTCCAAGATGGACAAAGGGGGTGCTGTTGGGGCTGTGTTTCTGGACCTAAGGAAGGCTTTTGATACTGTTAACCATGAGATTCTCATCACAAAATTGTCCAAGTTCAACTTTTCCCCTGATGCCTTGAGATGGATGAAATCATACCTTGAAGGCAGAACTCACTCTGACACACTCTGAGTGTGTCAGAGTGAGCAATGAGCTGTCGCCCACTCGTAGCTATGATGTGGGCGTGCCCCAAGGGTCAATACTGGGGCCCCTCCTGTTCAGCCTGTACATTAATGATCTGCCTTCTGTCTGAAGTTCAAATGTATGCAGATGATACAGTGATATATGTGCATGCAAAGAGCAAACAACAAGCTGCACAAGAACTCACTACTGTAATGGTCCAGGTTACAAAGTGGCTCAGTGACTCGTGTTTGCATCTCAATGTGAAAAAAACTGTTTGCATGTTCTTCACAAAGAGGGCAACAGATGCTACTGAGCCAGATGTCTATGTGTCAGGGGAGAAGCTCCAGGTGGTATCCGATTTTAAGTACCTTGGCATCATACTTGATTCCAACCTCTCTTTTAAAAAGCATGTGAAAAAGGTAATTCAAATAACCAAATTCAACCTAGCTAATTTCCGATTTATACGAAATTGTTTGACTACAGAGGTAGCAAAACTGTACTTCAAATCTATGATACTCCCCCACTTAACATACTGCTTGACTAGTTGGGCCCAAGCTTGCTGTACAACATTAAAACCTATTCAGTCTGTCTACAAACAGGCTCTCAAAGTGCTTGATAGGAAGCCCAATAGCCATCATCATTGTCACATTCTTAGAAAGCATGAGCTCTTGAGTTGGGAAAATCTTGTGCAATACACCGACGCATGTCTTGTATTCAAGATCCTTAATGGCCTGGCTCCCCCTCCACTCAATATTTTTGTTAAACAGAAAACCCAGACATATGGCAGCAGATCCACAAGGTCTGCCATGAGAGGTGACTGTATAGTTCCCCTAAGGAAAAGCACCTTTAGTAAATCTGCATTCTCTGTGAGAGCTTCCCATGTCTGGAATACACTGCCATCAGACACACATAACTGCACCACATATCACACTTTCACAAAATGCTTGAAGACATGGCTAAAGGTCCATCAGATTTGTGAACATGGTCCCTAGCTGTGTGTTGCCGCTTTCCATGTTGTCTGTTGTCTGTAGCTTGTGAGGTGTGGAAACACTTTGTTGCTTTTATGAATTTTGTCTTGCTGCTTTTTGTTTTATGTTGCTCTGTCTGTATGCTACGTCTTGCTTGTCCTATATTGCTCTGTCTGTATGTTATGTCTTGCTTGTCCTATGTTGCTATGTCTTGCTTGCTCTATGCTGCTATTGTCTATATTGTAATTGTTTTTAATAACCTGCCCAGGGACTGCGGTTGAAAATTAGCCGGCTGGCTAAAACCGGCACTTTTACTGAAACGTTGATTAATGTGCACTGTCCCTGTAAAAATAAAAGATAAACTCAAACTCAAACTCAGACTGTGCGGCCTCACATAGCTCCAACTACATCATCAAGTTCCCTGACGACACGACAGTAGTAGGCCTGATACAATGGCGCCAGAGGGGATCACTGCCATTTTACGGGCTGCTAACCAACTGTGCTATTTTGTATTTTTTTTTTGCATTGTTTGTAACTTATTTTGTAAATAATATTGCTGCTACCGTCTCTTATGAACAAAAAGAGCTTCTGGATATCAGAACAGCGATAACACACCTCGAACTGGCAACAATTTTTTTCTTTAATGAGTCCGAAACGAAGGATATACTGCTTCTCCGAGACCATGCCCAAATCTCCATCATTCATGTGAAGAAAAGACAGAAATACAGGGGGCAGAGATCGGGGTGCCTTGTGAGAATATGTTGGCGAGTGGGCAACCTGCCTCTACCATCCGTTCTACTGGAAAATAAATTGGATGATTTCCGCTCAAGACTCTCCTACCAATGGGACATTAACTGTAATATCTTATGTTTCGACGACTCTGATAATATTCAGCTGGCTGGGTTTTCTGTACATTGGCAGAGCAGTACAGCTACGTCTGGTAACATGAGGGGTGCGGCTGTGTGTCTATTTGTCAATAACAGCTGGTAATGCTTTCCTGAGGTAGAGTTCCTCATGATAAACTGTAGACCATACTATCTACCAAAGAGTTTTCATCTATAGTTTTTGTAGCCGTCCATTTAACACCACAAACCGATGCCTGCACTAACACTGCACTCAATGAGCTGTATAAGGCCATAAGCAAACAAGAAAATGCTCATCCAGAAGCAGCACTCCTAGTGGCAGAGGACTTTAATGCAGGCAAACTTAAATCCGTTTTACCTCAATTCTACCAGCATGTCACATGTGCAGCCACACAGAGACGCATACAAAGCTCTCCCTCACCATCCATTTGGCAAATCTGACCATAATTATATCCTCCTGATTCCTGCTTACAAGAAAAAACTTAAGCAGGAAGTACCAGTGACTTGCTCAATACGGAAGTGGTCATATGACGCGGATGCTACGGTACAGGACTGTTTTGTTAGCACAGATTGGAATATGTTCAGGTATTCATCCAATTGCATTGAGGAGTATACCACCTCAGTCACCGGCTTCATTAATAAGTGCATCAACGACATCGTCCCCACACTGGCCGTACGTACATATCCCATCCAGAAGCCATGGATTACAGGCAACATCTGCACCGAGCTAAAGGCTAGAGTTGCCACTTTCAAGGAGCGGGACACTAATCTGGATGCTTATAAGCATTCCCGCTATGCCTTCCGACGAACCATCAAACAGGCAAAGCGTCAATACAGGACTAAGATTGAATCCTCCTCCACCGGCTCTGACGCTCGCCAGATGTGGCAGGGCTTGCAAACTATTACGGACGACGAAGGGAAAACCAGCCGCGAGCTGCCCCAGTGACACAGGCCTACCAGATGAGATAAACGCCGGAGAGGGAGTATAAGTGACACATGCTCTCGATAGCCGATGTGAGCAAGACCTTTAAACAGGTCAACATTCACAAGGCTGCGGGGCCAGACGGATTACCAAGTCTGTAATACCTACATGTTTTAAGCAGACCACCTGTACTCCTGTTCACTGCGTGGCCAAGCACGACTCCAACACCATCATTAAGTTTGCTGATGACACAAAAATGGTAGGCCTGATCGCAGGTCACCCGGACTATTTACATTGATAACCCCCCCTTTGTTTTTAAACTGCTGTGACTCGCTGTTTATTATCAATGCATAGTCCATTTCCCCCTGCCTACATGTACAAATTACGTTGACTAACCTGTACATTGACTCAGTACCGGTGCCTCCTGTATATAGCCTCGGTATTGTTATTTTATTGTGTTATTTATTTATTAATTTTTTACTTGAGTTCATTAGGTAAATATTTTCTTAACTTGATTTCTTGAACTGCATTGTTGGTTAAGGGCTTGTAGGTAAGTATTTGGAGCATGTGACAAATAACATTTGATTTGATTAACAAAAACAATGAGACAGCCTACAGGGATGAGGTAGGAATGCTAACGTTGTGGTGTCAGGTAAACAACCTCTCCCTCAAAGTCAGCAAAACAAAGGAGCTGATTGTGGACTTCAGGAGGAATCAGGCTGGGCACGCCCCCATCCTCATCAACATGGCCGATGTAGAGATGGTCAAAAACGTCAAGTTCCTTGGCGTACACATTTCCGAGGAGCTGAAATGGTTAAATCACAAGGACACAGATGTGAAGAAGGCAAGACAGTGACTCTTTAACCACAGGAGGCTGAAGAAATGTGGCCTGCCCAACAGACATCCTTCTGAATAGCCACCACTACTCCTAACCCCCCACGCACCCACCTCTTCCTGCTGCTCCTCCATGGACATTTAAATGTTTCTCCCTCCTCCTCAACGTACAATTACCCTGCCTACACCCTAATGGACATTTATATGTATCATTGTCACAGTTGTAAATATGTATATATTATCATAGTTGTTTTATTGTTTCATTCACACCACTGTTGGAGCTCGGAGCTTAAGTATTTCACTGTACACTGCAACTTCATCAACGAACCTGTGCATGTGACAAAATACACATCTAATCAAAACATTTGATGTAATCATAATCACGACATCGCTTCCCCTGGCAACCGCTGGTCCCCTCTCGACGGTTGCGTAGTAACTGAGCGGGTTTCCTGTTTTTCGCTTCGACGCGGGTGAAGGGTGGCTAAGGTTTGGGCTCGAGCGAATCCATTGAGAGGTAGACGATTCTCTCTCTATTTCAACACTTTAAAACACAGAAAAACGTTCGTTGACTTGACAACAGATTCGTTCATGTCGCAAAGATGAGTCTTGGGAGGTAAACTATTACCGAATGCACTCGAAATCTCTTGAGTGTTCAAGTGAGTAGCCTCAAGCCTGCCTTGTCCATATTGCAAGCGAATTGTTTTTGACCATGCGTAGTCTATCAGATGTAACACTTTGAATACACTCGCTGCTAACTGTTTACTGGCAACAAACTAAATGTCTGAAAAATATTTTGTTTATGTTTAACTTTACACTTATTTCTTCTATTGAATTTTCTTGATTGGCTACTAAACTGGTAGTTAGGTTGATTAGATAATGCACGGTATTAGTAAGATTGGCAAGTGACATGTTGTTCTACCTATGCAGTAGTGTCAGGCGGTTATAGGGCGAGGCATTGGGATCAACATTTTGCTGTGACCATTGTTCACAATTAAAAAAATTCATTGGAAGCACTGGTGCTCCCAACTTTAAAAAGTTAGGAGCACCACATGAAATGTAGGAGGATCTGAAAATACGATTTCATTTTTTGTTGTTAATTGATTAAGGACTACACCACATCAGTCACTGGCTTCATCAATAAGTGCATCGATGACGTCGTCCCCACAGTGACTATACGTACATATCACAACTAGAACTAATGGATTACAGGCAGCATCCCCACTCAACTAAAGGGTAGTGCTGCCGCTTTGAAGGAGCAGAACTCTAACCCGGAAGTTTATAAGAAATCCCACTATGCCCTCTGACGAATCATCAAACAGGCAAAGCGTCAATACAGGACTAAAATTGAATCATACTACACAGCATTACACTGTACACTGTCTCTTTAAAAAGTATTGCGATGACAACATGCAAGAGATCTGTCATTCATGCCGTGTTCACATCCTAGTCAGAACTAGGAACTCGGAAATGTCTGACTTGCTAACTGGTTAAAATCAGCATGTGTATAGAGCCCCACAGTGGAGGCGTCATAATATCCATAAAACCCAGCAGTCAAACGGAAATGGTTCCAATAGTTTTTCCACCATTCATTTTCGTCATAGGGGATTAAATAAGGGCTGTGTTTCGTGTAGGCTGAACCTGGTGTGATGTTTTGATAACCATGTAAATCTCTCTTGGCTAAGGTGACTTTTATCAATATATTCAGCTCCATTTACACCCAGATTCATTTTTGGGGGGTAAATACAGGCGAATATATTGAAAGTCACGTTGTCCTAGAGAGATTTACACGGTTATCACAACGTCATGCCAGGGTAAGCCTACTGTACACAGCTCTTATTTTAAGTGTTTCTAAAATCCCCTATGGGAAAAATGGTGGAAAACGATTGGAACCACTTCCCTGTTTAACCGCTAGGTTATATGGGTATTATGACTCATAATGTGGTACTCTATAACTACAACCAGTTAGCAAGTCTGAAATGTCTGAGTTTCTTAGTTCCGACTAGGATGTGAACGCAGCATCATACATTGCTATGAGTATTGATCTAATTTCTATGCCCCAAATGTTTGGATATACTGGTAAAGTTAACAGGCTGTTAGCTAGCTAGCCAATGAGTTAACATGACTGAGTAGTTTTAGAACAACCCACATGGCGATCCGTTCGTCACTAGTTACCACAGTCTCAAATGACTAAACCTTGCCCATTTATCTTCTTAAAAATCGGATTTTAACCTAACTTTAACCACACTGTTAACCTTACGCCTAACCTTAAAGCTGCAATATGTAACTTTTTGGGTGACTCGACCAAATTCACATAAAAATGTGAGTTATAGATATGTCATTCTCACTGAAAGAAAATCAAAGTTATTTCTATTGTGGCAGACCAGGGGGTTGGGTCAAAACGTTTACACAGATCAGACACGGACAGAGTAGGATTAGCTCATTTCAAAGGTGTTTATTAAAATAATAATCTAAAAGAAATAGTCTCCAAGAGACCCTCTCCGGGATACCATCCTTGGTGCTCCGGGTCTTGCTGTGTCCTGTGGGGATTAAAACTAAACTCCCTCCTGTTACCTCTGGTACCGTCCCCAACTATACGTCAGTCCTTTCCTCCCCCAGTCTCTCCCCTGTGTGCTGCCCTTCTGGCAGCTTTATGGGACTTGTATAGCTGGTGAGGAATCAGCCCTTGATTACTCAACAATCCCCAATCAGCCCCAATTAGTCCTGTCCGGAGATCCGTCGAGACCTGGCACGTCCAGCAGATGGAACCATCACCTCGTGATGTGTACTCTTGTCTGCCATCAGTTCTCAACGAGTCTCCCCCTGGTGGCTGACCTGCTGTACGCCACATAATGCTTCCCATGCTTAAGTTCCGTTTTTGCGTCCTTCCCTTTCGGTTTTGTATACCAGCTTCAAACAGCTGAAAGTACAATATTTTTGATTATGGACAATATATTTTACAATGGTTTAGATGGTACAATGATTCTCTACACATACTTGCTTGTTTTGTCATATAAACTGAAATTAGGCAAACTATTATAATTTCAGCGACCAGGAAATGCCGGAGCGATTTCTGCTAAGGGCATCTTTCAATGAAGACCAAAAAGCAAATTTTTGTTTTCATGAATTTTTATGATATAGACCATTTTTATTTTGTGGTTGTGGTAACTAATGACAACCCGGCAATCCGCTATAGGAAGATAAAAAATGTTCTGTAGGAAATATATAGGTCAGATCTTTTGACTTGGTTGGGCTACAAGAAATCCGTTTTCACTGTAATAATGGGGCAACCATGATGTTATCGAATCACTTTTTTTCCCCATGCTGTGTTCATTTTTATTTGTTCATATCACTGTATGCACATTTCTTTGATGTGGCCCCTAACTGCACCTGTACTATACAGTAGGTGCCAGGTGTGTCCTGCTGAGGAGGACCCAGTGGAGGCAGCAGAGAGTACCCCTCAGACAGAGCCCAGAGAGGCTGCATCACCCGACATTGAACCAGAACCCCAGGAGGAGCCAGAGCCCCAGAGGGCCTCTCCATCCCCTCGTTCAAGCCCAGAGCCAGAGCGATTCAAGACAGTAGAGCCTGAACCTAAACCAAAGGCCCAGGATGCCAAAGTAGCACCTGAACCGGTGACCCAACAACCACAGGTTTGTTGCAGTCCTCTGCTTTCTAACACCACTACCAAGGTAATGTCAAAGCCGTGGTTTTCGTCATAAAAATAATGAAAAGAATCATGAAGTTAAAATAATAATCTTGTATGGCAGAAGTAGATTATTTGTACAAAAATCTAGTAAGAATCAGGTAAGATACAAATAATGATTTGTACATTGAAATGGTGTATGTTTGGCTTTGTATGACAAACACAATCAAATACATGAGTGGCCACTTTCCTACATGGACATTGTATGACATATGTGACAAAATACATGAGTATGAGTCATCTATGACTATTATATAACAAAAACATGACAATTACCATAAGAAAAATACAATATTAATGCTGGGCTCCTACTGGACAGTTGATATACTGTATCTACAGCTATGCCTTTGGTCAACTATCCAGGATTTTAACCAAGCCCAGCTTATCTTTGATATTTGTCACTGGTTACTACCAATGTGCTATCGTGAGAATGATTGTTGAGCGATCTCAACTTAATACCTAAATAGAGTCACTGCTTCTATCAAAAATATATTATTCTTCCTTCTCCAGTCTTCCTCCTGTCCTCCCTCTCCTCCTCCTCCTGTCCTCCCCACTTCCACCTCTTCTCCTCTTTCTGCTTTCCCCCTTCCTGCTCCTCGCGGCAGACTTTGCTTCTTTGTTCAATAAGTGTGACTTTGCGTGCGTTAATGGCGTTAGACAGTTATATGCAAGTGCTTTGAAATGTGTATGTCTCATGTATATGAGACCTTAGAAGGCTTAGCTTACATGTCTCTTGTATGTTTTGGGGGCGGCAGGTAGCCTAGCGGTTAAGAGCATTGGGCCAGTAACTGAAAGGTTGCTGGTTCGAATCCCCAAGGTGGGAAAATCTCCCCCTTCACAGTTTTTATATAGTACATGTAACATTTCTGTTATTTCTAAATGTTACCCACCCACATAAGTCAGAAGTGTACATACACTTAGTTTGGAATCATTAAAACTCGTTTTTCAACCACTTCACAAATTTCTTGTTAACAAACTATAGTTTTGGCAAGACGGTTAGGACATCTACTTTGTGCATGACACAAGTCATTTTTCCAACAATTGTTTACAGACAGATTATTTCACTTATAATTCACTCTATCACAAATCCATTGGGTAAGATGTTTATATACACTAAGTTGACTGCCTTTAAACAGCTTGGGAAATTCCAGAAAATTATGTAATGGCTTTAGAAGCTTCTGGTAGGCTAATTGCCATAATTTGAGTCAATTAGAGGTGTACCTGTGGATATATTTCAAGGCCTACCTTCAAACTCAGTGCCTCTTTGCTTGACATCATGGGAAAATCAAACGAAATCAGCCAAGACATCAGAAAAACAATTGTAGACCTCCACAAGCCTGGTTCATCCTTGGGAGCAATTTCCAAGGTACCACGTTCATCTGTACAAACAATAGTACGCAAGTATAAACACCATGGGACCGCACAGCCGTCATACCGCTCAGGAAGGAGAGGCGTTCTGTCTCCTAAAGATGAACGTACTTCGGTACGTAAAGTGCAAATCAATCCCAGAACAACAGCAAAGGACCTTGTGAAGATGCTGGTGGAAACAGGTACAAAAGTATCTATATCGACATAACCTGAAAGGCCGCTCAGCAAGGAAGAAGCCACTGCTCCAAAACCGCCATAAAAAAGCCAGACTACGGTTTGCAACTGCACATGGGGACAAAGATTGTACTTTTTGGAGAAATGTCCTCTGGTCTGATGAAACAGAAATAGAACTGTTTGACCAGAATGACCATCGTTATGTTTGGAGGAAAAATGGGAAAGGCTTGCAAGCTGAAGAACACCATCCCAACCGTGAAGCACGGGGGTGGCAGCATCATGTTTGGGGGTGCTTTGCGGTAGGAGGGACTGGTGCACTTCACAAAATAGATGGCATCATAAGAATAGAAAATTCTGTTTATATATTGAAGCAACATCTAAAGACATCAGTCAGGAAGTTAAAGCTTGGTCGCAAATGGGTTTTCCAAATGGACAATGACCCCAAGCATACTTCCAAATTTGTGGCAAAATGGCTTAAGGACAACAAAGTCAAGGTAATGGAGTGGCCATCACAAAGCCCTGACCTCAATCCCATAGACAATTTGTGGGCAGAACTGAAAAGCGTGTGCAAGCAAGGAGGCCTACAAACCCGACTCAGTTACACCAGCTCTGTCAGGAGGAATTATTGTGGGAAGCTTGTGGAATGCTACCCAAAACATTTGACCCAAGTTAAACAATTTAAAGGCAATGCTACCAAATACTAATTGAGTGTATGTAAACTTCTGACACACTGGGAATGTGATGAAAGAAATAAAGGCTGAAATAAATAATTATCTCCTATTCTGACATTTCACATTCTTAAAATAAAGTGGTGATCCTAACTGACATAAGACAGGGCATTTTTACTAGGATTAAATGTCAGGAATTGTGAAAAACTGAGTTTAAATTTATTTGGCTAAGTTGTATGTAAACTTCCGACTTCAACTGTAAGTCAGATATTACAAGAATATTCTATGAATGTTCTATTTGTATTTGCTGCCAAATGTATTACTTACAAGTTCCAGGTAGAACATATAACAATTGTGTTAGGTTCTTCTATATCTTTTCCATATGGGAAGACTCAACATTTAGCTGTCTCTCTTGAGGCTTGTGCAGCTGTGGTAACTACCTGTCACTAAATGCTATTCCCTGCTGTTGTTCTGTCACTCATGGCTGTTCCTGTTCCTCTGCTGCTTCTATGGCTCTGCAGGAGGAGTGGAAGACTGTAGAGGAGGGCGACTGTGGTATTAAGTATTTGCTCATTATAATACAACAGTTTTTATGTTTGAAAGGAGAATATTGTAATCACATTTTAATGCATATCTTCTATCTTGGTTTGTAACTTGGTTTGCAAGTCCCATGATGGACCTGGCCAATCTTTTCTCTTCGGAGAATGCAGTGACCACAACGTGTGTGCCTGCATTTTGCTTGGGTGCGTGCATTCATGCTCTCGCACAGTGCTATCTGATGACAGACAATGTGACTGAAGAAGCTCACGTCAGAGTGTTCATTTGGATGAGTGTTGTCTTGTGCTGCCTGACTGACGGTGCTGTGCTCTCCTCCCCTGCCAGCTGCGATGCAGTAAAGAGCTGTCTCATGCGTATTCCTCACGCGCCTGCGTGCCTCAACAGCTTCAATAACCTGCTGAAAGAGTACAACATCACCACTCCTAAACTTCCCCCCATGCCCCAGCTCCCCACCAACCTCTCCCAGTTTACCTCCCAGGTCACCCAGCTAATGCCCTCTCTCCCCCCAGAACTCTCCCAAGAGTTCTTCCAGTACTCTCGGCCATTCACCCAAATGTCCCAGCGTGTCTCCCAACTGCCCCAACAGATGTCCCAACTGCCCCACCAGCTCCAAGTTTAAATACCTCAGCAGTTACCTGGTCTACCCACCAACCTACTCCAGCAGTTATCCAGCTTACCCCAAACCCTGGCCAATCTTCCCAGCCAGATACACAACTTACCTCAGCGAGTGGGATAGTCCTACACCAACGTGCAGAACCGCCTGAACAGCCTTAAGCCCCAGGATGCCTAAGCAGCAGCAGCAAAACCGGGACCTGGAGTTGGACCGCCTGGTCCGCCAGGTCCCTCTCCAACACCACCCTCCGACTCACAGCCCCTCACCGTCCTCCCCCAACAGTACCCTAGAGCTGCCCAACGTGCCCTCCTACCCCCGCCTGCCACCCATTAGCCTGTCCAGGCACCTGTCAGGGCTTTTCAACCCCACCTTCCACATCGAGGACGACCCCACGTCCGCTCTACCCTCAGGTGATTCAGCAGCAGCCCACACAGACATCCTGCTCTGCTCTGTTCAATGCTGTGCTGTGTTGCTGTCCTGTGCTGTGATACTTTGCTATGATGCTGTGCTGTATTTTGCTGGGCTTGTGTTGCAGTCAGTTGTTCTTTGTTGTTGTTTCTGTCTGTGACATGTCTGTTTTGTATGTACTGTAGCATGTTTCTCAGAAAAACCTAGAAGCTTAGGATCCTGTGGTTCCAGGAAGCTCTTGCTTTAAATGGTCTGTTTGTTCTCTGTATGTTTGTTTGTTATATAATAGTTTCAGCTGTCTGTTTTGTGATAGGCAAGCCTTCAAGTGGCACTTGAAGCACTGACAAAAATTGAAGAGAGAGTACATTTGTCATTTTGCAGACCCTCTTATCCAGAGCAATTAGTGTTAAGTGCCTTGCTCAAGGGTACATCAACAGATTTTTCACCTAGTCAGCTTGGGGATTTGAACCAGCGGTTACTGGCCCAACGCTCTTAACCGTTTGGCTACCTGCCGCCCAGAGTATTTGACACTTGTAGTGTCCTATTTTGTGTTGACACTTAGAGCGTCTAGTACAGTGGTATTCAAACTTTTTCAATGGGGACTCCATTTTTCCCCCAATAATTTCTCGCGACCCCACCCCATAGCAAATCTAATGTCACAGCCTTAAAATCTGTAAATTTGGATTTTTACGTCAACAAATAACCTTAAATTCATTGCATTTTTATCTCTTATCAAAATAACCCATACAATAATCTGTATTTTTGTTGTCCACCCCTCTAAAAAAAACAATATTTTTAAAGGTTTTGTCAACTCCACTGCAGTTCACTAGGGGTCAACTCCCCAACATTGAATACCACTGCTCTAGTATATATGTGTAGAGTACCACAGTACATATGCCTTATTACTAGCTGTGTTCCACTGGAGAACAGTTGAGTCACTCAATGTGTTCCTGTTGCTTCCCCAGTGAGCTCCAGGCTCAGTGTGCACCCAGCTGTCAGTGTGGAGGATGTGGATTCCGGCGGAGAGGGAGGAGGGGGCAGAGGGGAGCACCACTGCCATCACATTCCCCAAATCCTTACCCTACAGGACCCCAACTTCAAGACCCTGACCGTACCCGGAGTGTCCAAAACCAGCCGTCAGAGGTGAGCGCATACTCCCAAATGAAATTGCCTCCACATAAAGATATTGTCCAAATATATAAATATATATAAATAAAGCACATGACTGCTGTCTCTTAATACTACTATTACTACTGCAATTTATTTCCCAACCTCTGATATCCTCTAAATTGGTGTTTTCTTTTTTCCTTCTATATTGCTTTGGTCAACAGTAAAGTTGCTGAAAAAGAGTAAGAATGGAGAACGTCTATAAAATACAGTGCATCTTAGTTTATAGACTGTATTTCTATTTTATTTTGTTGATTGAAAGCCCCCCCCACACTCCCAACCTCTTTAGACGGTGTTTAGTGTCCCTTTACTTGTCCATCTACTGTCTGTCTCTCAGTAGCATGTTCATCTATGTTTGTAGTCTTTTGTTCTGCTCTGTTTTATTGTGTTGTGTTGCTGTGCTGTTCTATCTTGTGCTGTTTTCTGTTGTTATGTGTCCTGTAGTCTGATACCGCTGCGAGTCATGTCAATAGTAAGTGCAATAAATGGATAAGTAAGTACAACAAGAGTATCTTGCACTATCTTCAACCTGTCATCTGGTTGTGTGTTCCGTCTGTGACTAATTGTATGAATGCTGTTAGTGATTGTTGTCATTGTGATTTTTTATCTCTCCCATCTCATTCTGTTTCTCACACACACACACATACTTCCCTGCCCCTGTTGATGGAACCATGGACTGACCTAGTGAGAAGAAACCCAAGAATATCTGGACCAATATGTAAGATGTGTAATCATTGTCACACCAAGGATCCATCCAACCATCAACATTCATCCCATCATCAGAAATGCACCTGTCATGTGTGCTCCCTCTCTGGCCTCTAGGTGACCAGGCTGCTCGTCACGGCGCACACCTGTCACCAGCGTTTACACGCATAATGACACCTGGACTCCATCACCTTCTTGATTTACCTGTCCTTTATATGTCACTCCCTTTGGTTTCTTCCCCAGTCGTCATTGTTGCTGTTTCATGTCGGTGCGCTGTTTGTGTTTCTTGTTTTGTTCATTTATTAATTAAATGCATTCACTCCCTGAATTTGCTTCCCGACTCTCAGCGTACATCGTTACATCACCCTTACTGCATCCTCACTCCTTCACCCCTTCCTAACCTGTGTGGTTCTCTGTAAAAATGTATACTGCTTGAAAAAGCTGATGCTCAAGATTGTTCAGGGCCTCATTCAGTGTACATGAGATTTGTGTTGAATGTTCAGACAACATAATTTCACCATGTTCCACATACTGTATTCCCTATACTGCCATTCCCTTCCTGTGTAAACTGTAATGCTCCGTGGTAAGGCCAAGACTGCAGGGAGCACTCTAATAACAAAGCAGGTTCCAAATGATAGCAGCCTTAGTTTTTCCATCTGTCTGTGTATCAGGCACTGCTACAGTGTAATTCCCTGCCTCCCCTCCACAGAAAGAAGTTGTACTCTCAGAGTGAGGATGAAGAGGAGATGGAGATCGCAGTGAGGGCATGGCCTAGCCAGTCCAGCATCCTCAGTGGAGACGATGGGTGAATACGGATACCTCCACATCACAACTGTTAGCTAGCTACATATGTCTACTGCACAAAATGTGTTAGTCGTTGGGTATCGACAATGTGCTCAGAATAGCCTTTCTCATACTATCAGTGAATGTCTTGAGAAAGGTCATATTGACTGAAATTCAGGCACAATAAAGGTGCAGAGATAAAAATGTGTGTACGGGAGACATTTTCCATTTTCACTGTGCTTTTATTCACACCAACACAAGTGTTGTTATATTCACTTCAAAATAACATTGATGTGTGGTTTCAGGGAAACTGTTTGGTGTGTGTGTGTGTTAATTACCTATGGATGTTTTGTGTTTGAAGGCTAAAGGAGCGCCCTGCGTCTTCCGCTAGCCAGGCCAGCTACATGGTGAACGAGCGCCTACAGGAGCTGGTCAAGATGTTTAAGGAGAGGACAGAAAGGGCCAAAGAGAAACTCATAGATCCAGATCACTCTGATGATGACAGTCCAACTGCCTGTGGGTAACACATAACAGTTACACTCAGGTCTGGTCATGTGCTCAATGTCCAATGTACACATGCCACAAATACAGTTACAAACACACATGGCTTACAGACAATGGGCCTGATTTTGACAATGCTAGCAACAAGGGAGCAAAAAAAAGAAGAAATACTAATACTCCCAATACTTGTAGTTAAATTTTCTTAAAAACCTTACAGGCAGCAGTAATCTGCACACTGTTAGAATGCAACACAGTAGATACACAAGGGACTGAATTGTATCGGTTGTCTTGAATTACGAAGCAACCTCATTCGTTCCATAACTAAGAAAGACACCTGTTGTGAAGGGTTACAGTTAGGTGCAAGAACTTGACGTACCCAGTTCCGGACCACTTTTTGGAAGCTAACCACTCTATATTTTGTCCCGTCGCTATTTCGGCATCTAATACGTCACCCTTCCTAGAAGGGTGACCTTGAGAATTTATTGTTAAAACGAGAGACCCTTGCTCCCTTCGGTCTCGGCGTAGACTTTGATCTGAAGCCATTCTTGTGATTTGTGTTTTTGCTATCCATTGTAAATAATGTTTGTAGGCATATGTAGCCAAATTATATCTATAATCTTATGTTAACCATTCATGCTTTTTTATATGTTCTATTTATATTTCTAAATCAACCAATGAAATCAAGCAACAGCCAGCCATGATTACAGACACCTGTGTGTGTTCCTTTCAAACTATACTGAACAAAAATATAAACACAACATACAACAATTTGAATGAGTTACAGTTCACATAAGGAAATAAGTCAAATAAATTATTTAGGCCCTAATCTATGGATTTCACATGACTGAGAAGGGGTGCAGCCATGGGTGGGCCCGGAAGGGCATAGGCCCACCCACTGGGGAACCAGGCCCAGCCAATCAGAATTTGTTTTTCTCCACGAAAGGGCTTTATTACAGACAGAAATACTCATCAGTTTCATCAGCTATCCGTGTGGCTGGTCACAGACAATCCTGCAGGTGAAGAAGCCGGAAGTGAAGGTCCTTGGCTGGCGTGGCTGCGCGTGATCTGCGGTTGTGAGACTGGTTGGACGTACGGTCAAACTCTCTAAAACGACATTGGAGGCGGCTTATGGTAGATAATTTAATGTTAATTTATCTGGCAACAACTCTAGTGGACATTCCTGCAGTCAGCATGCCAATTGCACGTTCCCTTAACTTGAGGCATTTGTGGCATTGTGTTGTGACAAAACTGCCTTTTATTGTCCCCACCACAAGGTGTACCTGTGTAATGATCATGCTGTTTAATCAGCTTCTTGATATGCCACACCTGTCAGGTGGATGGATTATCTTGACAAAGGAGAAATGCCCACTAACAGGGATGTAAACAAATTTGTGCCCAAAATTTGAGAGAAATAAGCTTTTTGTGCGTATGGAACATATTTTATTTCAGCTCATGAATCATGGGACCAACACTTTACATGTTGCGTTTATATTTTTGTTCAGTATATATAAACTAGTGACCCGCAGTGTTTGTCATTGTACACTGAAAACAGCTTGGCTCTCAAAATTTTGGTTATAAAATTATTGCATCTGAGCTCCTAGAGTGAGGCCCTCCTTTTTATTTTTCAAGTGAAGGGTTACAGTACCTTTTATTTCCAGGTGCAAACCCACAGCCAAACATATCAAAACTCGGACCGTCCGCTCACATACAGGTGAGCTGCATCAGCACAACCCGACCTTTCACCTCTGACCCGTGACTCTCCTCTGCTCTTTCACCTGCAGCCCCTGCGAGAGCTCCAACACCACCTCCTGCGCCTCCAGAGGAGCCGAAGGAGGAGGAGATAGAGGAGCAGCAACCCAAGCCTAGATTATGCTGCAAGGTGATGCCTCCTCGCTGGATCAGAGCTCTGCTGCACTACCGCTTCCCCGCTAGCATCGACCCCTTCACCAGTGAGCTCCCCTCCGCCTACCATTCACTATCTCCTCCTCCTTTAACCCTCCTCTCTTCCCCCTGCTTTCCTCCTCCTATTCTTGTGTTAATCCCTCCTCCTTCTCTATTACTTTTTCTACTCCAATTTTGTCATCTCCTGATGGTTGTCACTAGTTACCACACCCACAGTCAATATTGGCTACATTGTAACAATTCCTGAAAACAGACATTTGCTTTTTGGTCTTAATTTAAGGTTAAGAATAGACAAGGTTAGCAGTGTGGTTAAGGTTAGGTTTAAAATCAGATTTTAAGAAGAGAAATTGTAGAAATAGGTGGGGTTTAGCCATAATTATGACTTTGTGGCTGTGGTAACTAGTCACAACCTCCTGCTTTGATCTGAACGTTAGTTTGGCTACGTTAGTGACCTAATTTGTTGATCTTTGTCATACCTGCTCTTTCTTTTGCTTTATGGGGATGATGCATCTCTCTCTCTAGATCTGGTCTATGTGCTGTGGCTGTTTTTCGTCACCTTGGCGTGGAACTGGAACATGTGGCTTATCCCGGTGCGCTGGGCCTTCCCCTACCAGACCCCCAGTAACATCTACCTGTTTCTACTCACTGACTATCTGTGTGACCTCATCTACATCCTGGACATCCTGGTCTTCCAGCCCCGCCTGCAGTTTGTCCGCAGTGGAGACATAGTGGTGAGATTGCGACTACAATTGTGAAATGTCCCTATTTTGGCATTCTAATGAGACCATGTTGCCAGACGAGGGGTTACATCTCAAATGGATTTTCCAGATACACACACAGAAATACACGTGTCAAAATCATTGATGTATGTGTTTTTTGTTTGTTCTCATTGCAGTTTGACAAAAAGGACATGAGAGTGAATTACATGAAAACCTTCCGGTTCAAGGTAAGATTTCACTTGAAAATTTTGCAGTGTTCACTACTGAATGACTACTCCGTGGCCTTCTAGTTAGAATGTATGCCCTGAGATTGGAAGGTTGTGAGTTCAATCCCTGGCTGAGCCAAAGACTGTAAATATGGGACCTGATGAGTCTCTGCTTGGCACTCAGCATTAAGGAGATAGTTTTGGGGTAAGGCCCTGTGATAGACTAGCATCCTGCCCAGGATGTGTACTTGTACATTAAGCTGCCTCACGCTACAGAAACTGCCCCACGCTACTTACTACTGAATAGCTTTGAGAAATATGTTTTTTAGCCATGTGATGATGTCAGTTTATTTACAGACCATGTCTCTGACTGTGTTTCTCTGGGTTACAGATGGATGTCATCAGTCTTGTTCCACTGGAGTTGTTCTATTTTAAAACTGGGATCAACCCACTCCTCCGCTTCCCACGACTACTAAAGGTAAAGCTTACCTGCCACCTGTGTGGTCTACCTGGGTTGACTGTGATATAGAGCTGAGGTTAACCAAAAGTTATCGGCACTGATCACTTATCGCAGGCATTTTGCCGATATCGTTCATTACAATAAGTAGCCTATACTAGAACGTTTGAAATGAAATAAGTTCACTAATAAGGATGATTTGTTAATCGGACAATTGATGGCTACTGTGAAACCTACCATCATGTTATTCAGACTGTTAGTCAGACAGCAATTAAAATGTAATCTTTCCTCCATTCTCCAGATAATGTCTTTCTTTGAGTTCAACGACCGTCTTGAGGGCATCCTTACCAAAGCCTACGTTTACAGGTGAGCACAATCAACTTGTTACATTTTTAGCACAGTATTTTATCTGCATCATCATGCTCAGGTCACAATTAATAGGATTACAGTGCCTTGCGAAAGTATTCGGCCCCCTTGAACTTTGCGACCTTTTGCCACATTTCAGGCTTCAAACATAAAGATATAAAACTGTATTTTTTTGTGAAGAATCAACAACAAGTGGGACACAATCATGAAGTGGAACGACATTTATTGGAAATTTCAAACTTTTTTAACAAATCAAAAACTGAAAAATTGGGCGTGCAAAATTATTCAGCCCCTTTACTTTCAGTGCAGCAAACTCTCTCCAGAAGTTCAGTGAGGATCTCTGAATGATCCAATGTTGACCTAAATGACTAATGATGATAAATACAATCCACCTGTGTGTAATCAAGTCTCCGTATAAATGCACCTGCACTGTGATAGTCTCAGAGGTCCGTTAAAAGCGCAGAGAGCATCATGAAGAACAAGGAACACACCAGGCAGGTCCGAGATACTGTTGTGAAGAAGTTTAAAGCCGGATTTGGATACAAAAAGATTTCCCAAGTTTTAAACATCCCAAGGAGCACTGTGCAAGCGATAATATTGAAATGGAAGGAGTATCAGACCACTGCAAATCTACCAAGACCTGGCCGTCCCTCTAAACTTTCAGCTCATACAAGGAGAAGACTGATCAGAGATGCAGCTAAGAGGCCCATGATCACTCTGGATGAACTGCAGAGCTCTACAGCTGAGGTGGGAGACTCTGTCCGTAGGACAACAATCAGTCGTATATTGCACAAATCTGGCCTTTATGGAAGAGTGGCAAGAAGAAAGCCATTTCTTAAAGATATCCATAAAAAGTGTCGGTTAAAGTTTGCCACAAGCCACCTGGGAGACACACCAAACATGTGGAAGAAGGTGCTCTGGTCAGATGAAACCAAAATTGAACTTTTTGGCAACAATGCAAAATATTATGTTTGGCGTAAAAGCAACACAGCTCATCACCCTGAACACACCATACCCACTGTCAAACATGGTGGTGGCAGCATCATGGTTTGGGCCTGCTTTTCTTAAGCAGGGACAGGGAAGATGGTTAAAATTGATGGGAAGATGGATGGAGCCAAATACAGGACCATTCTGGAAGAAAACCTGATGGAGTCTGCAAAAGACCTGAGACTGGGATGGAGATTTGTCTTCCAACAAGACAATGATCCAGAACATAAAGCAAAATCTACAATGGAATGGTTCAAAAATAAACATATCCAGGTGTTAGAATGGCCAAGTCAAAGTCCAGACCTGAATCCAATCGAGAATCTGTGTAAAGAACTGAAAACTGCTGTTCACAAATGCTCTCCATCCAACCTCACTGAGCTCGAACTGTTTTGCAAGGAGGAATGGGAAAAAAATTCAGTCTCTTGATGTGCAAAACTGATAGAGACATACCCCAAGCGACTTACAGCTGTAATCGCAGCAAAAGATGGCGCTACAAAGTATTAACTTAAGGGGGCTGAATAATTTTGCACGCCCAATTTTTCAGTTTTTGATTTGTTAAAAAAGTTTGAAATATCCAATAAATGTTGTTCCACTTCATGATTGTGTCCCACTTGTTGTTGATTCTCCACAAAAAAAGACAGTTTTATATCTTTATGTTTGAAGCCTGAAATGTGGCAAAAGGTCACAAAGTTCAAGGGGGCCGAATACTTTCGCAAGGCACTGTATATGGGCAGGGGGACCTGATCCTAGATAAGCACTCCTATTCTGAGACTCAGGCCCTGGTCTTTCTTAGGGACATGAGGGGCAGCTCAGTATGTAAAAGCCACTCTCTCTCTCCTTCTGTCTGGTTTGATCAGAGTGATCCGGACCACCACCTACCTGCTGTACTGCCTGCACTGTAATGCCTGTCTGTACTACTGGGGCTCTGCGTATGAAGGTCTGGGCTCCACGCAGTGGGTCTATGACGGACAGGGCAACAGGTGTGAGGATTCACCTTCAATAAACGTATATTCATCATAATCATACCTTCACACTATCATTGAATTGTCCCTGCAATCATGTTTTTCAGTTACATCCGCTGCTACTACTTTGCTGTGAAGACCCTGATCACCATTGGTGGACTGCCAGACCCCACAACGCTCTTTGAAATCATCTTTCAGCTCATAAACTACTTTGTTGGAGTGTTTGCCTTTTCCATCATGATTGGACAGGTTGGTTACCACATTCCCAATAGCTGTGTATAATGTCAAATATGATCATGTGTTTAAGGATGAAATATCTAGATTTGTTGATTGATAAGACTTGTTATCTAGCTCTGAATCATTATCTGAACATCTGTTCTATTATAAGCTAATTATAGTGTTGGCTGTTGTGATTAGTGTCAACTCCTGATTGGCCAATGACCGTATCTTTCAGATGAGAGATGTGGTTGGTGCAGCCACAGCAGGACAGACGTACTACAGAGCATGCATGGACAACACTGTCAAATACATGGCCTCCTACCGTATCCCTAAAGACGTGCAGAACCGGGTTAAAACCTGGTACAACTACACCTGGCAGTCCCAGGGCATGCTGGGTAGGCACATGTTACTTTGTGCTGTGTTGTTTTGTTGCATTGTGCTGCATTGCCTTGTGTTGCGTTGTGTTTACTCTCTATTTGTGTCTGTCTCTATACAGATGAACAGGAGCTTCTGGTTCAGCTCCCAGACAAGATGAGGCTGGACATCGCTGTGGATGTCAACTATGACATTGTCAGTAAAGTGTCTCTCTTCCAGGTGCGTAAGTCTTAGGGCCTCTTCAGGCTGTCTCAGAACACAGAAGATTTGACGAGCTCTATCTCTCTGTAGTTCTCACTCAGCCCTACTTCTCCCTCTCAGGGTTGCGATAGACAGATGATCTTTGACATGCTGAAGAGACTGAGGTCTGTTGTTTACCTCCCAGGGGACTATGTCTGCAAAAAGGTAAAGGTTAAAGCCACCTATCTAGCTTGTTTGTGTCCGCGTGCATGCGCGTGTCCGCGTCTCTGTCCGCGTCTCTGTTTGAATGTATTTAATGTGTAGTTTGTATGCACTCTGCGTCTTCTTTGTGTAAGGTAAACTGTTAAGAGCAGGAGATGTCTGACTGTCGCTCTGTGTTTCAGGGTGAAGTTGGGCGGGAAATGTACATCATCAAAGCCGGAGAGGTGCAGGTGGTGGGCGGGCCAGATGGGAAGACTGTGTTTGTCACACTGAGGGCGGGATCAGTGTTTGGGGAAATCAGGTGAGCATGATGTCAGGTCTGACGTATGCTCTTTGCTTCACTGAAGCAAGCACACACATTTTCTTCAGGAAATGTACTTTTTCTAGTTGGATTTCTTCTCTTTGGGTTGAAAGCTTGCTAGCAGTTGGTGGAGGGAACAGGAGAACAGCAAACGTGGTGGCTCATGGCTTCGCCAACCTGTTCATCCTGGACAAGAAGGACCTCAATGAGATTCTAGTGCATTACCCCGAGTCCCAGAAGCTGCTCCGCAAGAAGGCCAGGTTAGACAGGGGAATAAAGACTACTATTCAGTTCACCATTTTTCGTGTATAAGAATTTGTGATTGTTTGTTGTTTCCGGAATCAGGAAGATGCTCACGAAAGATAAGAAGCCTCAGAAGGAGCCGGCCCAGGTGATCCCTCCTCGAACAGTCACGCCCAAGCTATTCAAAGCTGCTCTGGATGTGGCGCATCAGAAAACAGGGCTCAAAGGGACCCTCTCCAAGATTAAGGAGAAGATCAACAAATCCAGCGTTTCTCTACAGGTATGGCATTTGCTGTAAAAAAAAAAAAAGTTTAAACACCCACATTATCTACACACACACTTGTATGCTCTGAATGCGCTAACCTCCCAGTTTCCCCACAGCCCTCCATGTCCTCCTCCCTGCCTCCCTTGTCCCCAGTCTCTCCAGTCTCCAGTCTGGACCCAGAGCGCAAGGCTGACGCCACGTCACCAACCTTAGACAGCTCCACGCTGCTCTGCCCCGTCTCCCATTGTCACGGAGATGAGACACTCTCCAAGGAGCAGGGCCATGTGGAGGGAGAAGTTGCAGCAGAGAGTGGGAAGAAGAAAGAAAAGAGAAAGGCATGAGTTGTCTCCAAAAGCTTTAAAAGCTGTCTTCATGTGGAGAAAGGGATGCACTTTTTTGTCCCTCTGTACTCTACTGCAGAGAGGGAGACCAGAGAGAGAAGAGCCATGGTTCCTAAAGATCATCCAATTATGTCTCAAGAGTCACAGACTCAGTTTCTGTTCCTTTATACCCATAGACTCTTATTTTAGCTAACCCTTTGATACTCAGTACACTGAGTTTACCAAATTTGGAACACCTTCCTAATATTGAGTTCAACCGCCCCCTTTCACCCTCAGAACAGACTCAATTTCTCATGGCATGGACTCTACAAGGTGTCGAAAGCATTCCACAGGGATACTGGCCACTGTTGACTCCAATGCTTCCCACAGTTGTGTCAAGTTGGCTGGATGTCTTTTGGGTGGTGGACGATTCTTGATACACACGGGAAACTGTTGAGTGTGAAACCCAGTGTTGCAGTTCTTGACACAAACCGGTGCGCCCAGCACCTACTACCAGACCCTGTTCAAAGGCACTTAAATATGTTGTCTTGCCGATTCACAATCTGAAAGGCACACATACACAATCCATGTCTCAATTGTCTCAAGGCTTAAAAATCCGTTAACCTGTTGCCCTCCTCTTCATCTACACTGATTGAAGTGGATTTAATAAGGGATCATAGCTTTCACCTGGATTCACCTGGTCAGTTTATGTAATGCAAAGAGTAGGTGTTCTTAATGTTGTTTTGTATACTCAGTGTATAGGGCCTAGGCGACCTCATTCCACAGGGATGGAGAAACGGGTGCTAAACTGATGTCTTTGATATTGCAGTATATGTTTGTGTTTACAATCCCAGAGGTAAATGTACCAATCAGCAATAATTGACACAGACATCATCTCATCAGGGGTATGACAAGGTGGTCACCCAGGGTACAGCTGTGTGTGTGGGGGAGGTCCTCTCCAAGTCTTCTGTTCTGTCTGTTTTCGGAAAAACAAATGCCTTCTAAACCCTAGTTTTTGTTAATTTTATTCCTTTTTTAAAATGTATTCATTCAGTGAGCGGGGGGTGTGAATGGGAAATACTATAAAAATGTTGGAATCTGAGGAAAGATTTTGAAATGTTTACGTTTTGTAAAGATGACCAGTTATTTATAGTTTTGTTCAATGGAATGTTATTATTGCCTTATTTTTCATGGCCCTTGATAGTGTTTCTGGGGTGAATGGGTCAATGATGTATATATTTTTCATCTGAAAATGTTGAAATGAGTACAATTTTTATAACGGTCAGCTTATATGTCAATGTACATATTGTTTTGTATGCAGAAAGGTAGAAGTGCAGCTAATAATTTAATCAAGACTGGTAAACTGTCAATCATGAGTTCACCATGCCAGACAATCAAAGATGTACTTTTAGTCGGCAGCTATACCTTACAAAATCATTTTGAATTTAGCTGAACAAATGACAGTTACAACAGCTTTTGACACTGATGGGTATGTTTAAAATAACACGTATGTTTAAAATGACTGTTTATTTAAAAAAAATACTAACTTGACAGATCAGAAGACGACTCATGTCCACAATTTATACATGAACTGTACATGTTTTTAAGTTAGAGGTTTTCTTATTGGTTGTATATACTTTTTAATCATACTGTTAACCAAATGCTGTTTTCAAAATGTTGTAAATAGGAAAATACTTAAACCCCTGAATGTAGTTTTTCAGGAAGCAATGCAAGGTGTAACAATTGTATAGATCCTAAATTCACCAATGGAATACATAGGGTCTATAAACCAGCTACCGAAACTGCCAGACAATGTGTAGCTTGTATGTGAATATTGTTATGTTGGTTGTTGATTACCTTCTTTGTGTGTATATAGTGTAGGTGACAAAAGCTGTCATGCAACAGGTGCTGAGAAAAAAACTTTTGTGATACACCTGCTTTTAATAGACGGGTTAGCTAACGATGTTCACGCTTCAATGGGGCAGAAGTCCATGAGTTGTTGTGATTCTGGATCGCCAGGTAGCTACCAACAATGACAAGAAACTGCCATGTGGGGTATCGCGAGTGACCTGTTTCATCTTGTTCTTGATGCCATGTCTTGTTTTGGCTGATTTCATGTCAATGCTAATATGGCTCAAATTCACTACCTAGCTAACCAACAACAGTTATCAAATGCTCATTGTGCAAATATATTAATGTTTTCAATAAACATTGGAGACAATCTAGTTTACATTGTCAACAATTTAAGCCAACTGTTTTGCCTCATAGTTGCGCAGGAGTTGATTTTGTTTAAGTGATAATGCCCGAGAAGCCGGCGTTTGGAGGATATATTGGCACGGTGTTGTTAGGCCCGAGATAAAGTTGAGGGCTGACAAACCGTGCCAATATATTCTCAGAACACCGGCTTCGAGGGATTAACACTTTGGATTGTTTACTATTTTGTACATTGTAGAATAATAGTGAAGACATCAAACCTATGAAATGACACGTGGAATCATATAGTAACCAAATATATTTTATATTTGAGATTCTTCAAATAGCCACCCTTTGCCTTGATAGCTTTGCACACTTGACATTCTCTCAGCCAGCTTCACCTGGAATGTTTTATCCAACAGTCTTGAGCTGGTTTTCCTTCACTCTGCGGTCCGACTCATCCCAAACCATCTCAATTTGGTTGAGGTCGGGGAATTGTGGATGCTAGGTCATCTGATGCAGCACTCCATCACTCTCCTTCTTGGTAAAATAGCCCTTACACAGCCTGGAGATGTGTTGGGTCATTGTCCTGTTGAAAAACAAATGATAGTTCCAAGGGGCGGCAGGGTAGCCTAGTGGTTAGAGCGTTGGACTAGTAACCGAAAGGTTGCAAAAAATAGCCCTTACACAGCCTGGAGGTGTGTTGGTTCAAATCCCGAGCTGACAAGGTATAAATCTGTCGTTCTGCCCCTGAACAGGCAGTTAACCCACTGTTCCTAGGCCGTCATTGAAAATAAGAATTTGTTCTTAACTGACTTGCCTAGTTAAATAAAAAATAATTTAAAAAATAGTCCCAGCGTATCGCTGCAGAATACTGTGGTAGCATGCTGGTTAAGTGTGCCTTGAATTCTAAATAAATCATAGTGTCCCCAGCAAAGCACCCCCACACCATAACACCTCCTCCTCCATGCTTTACGGTGAGAAATACAAATGCGGAGATCATCCATTCACCCACACCGCATCTCACAAAGACACGGCTGTTGGAACCAAAAATATCCAATTTGGAATCCAGACCAAAGGACAAATTTCCACCAGTCTAATGTCCATTGCTTGTGTTTCTAGGCCCAAGCAAGTCTCTTCTTATTATTGGTGTCCTTTAGTAGTGGTTTCTTTGCAGCAATTCGACCATGAAGGCCTGATTAACAGTCTCCTCTGAACAGTTGATGTTGAGATGTGTATTACTTGAACTCTGTGAAGCATTTATTTGGGCTGCAATTTCTGAGGCTGGTAACTAATGAACCTATCCTCTGCAGCAGAGGTAAGGAGGAGGAGGTGAGGGCCCTCGGAGTGTGGTGTCAGGAAAATAACCTCACACTCAACGTCAACAAAACTAAGGAGATGATTGTGGACTTCAGGAAACAGCAGAGGGAACACCCCCCTATCCACATCGATGGAACAGTAGTGGAGAGGGTAGTAAGTTTTAAGTTCCTCGGCGTACACATCACAGACAAACTGAATTGGTCCACCCACACAGACAGCATCGTGAAGAAGGCGCAGCAGCGCCTCTTCAACCTCAGGAGGCTGAAGAAATTCGGCTTGTCACCAAAAGCACTCACAAACTTCTACAGATGCACAATCGAGAGCATCCTGTCGGGCTGTATCACCGCCTGGTACGGCAACTGCTCCGCCCACAACCGTAAGGCTCTCCAAAGAGTAGTGAGGTCTGCACAACGCATCACCGGGGCAAACTACCTGCCCTCCAGGACACCTACACCACCCGATGTCACAGGAAGGCCATAAAGATCATCAAGGACAACAACCACCCGAGCCACTGCCTGTTCACCCCGCTATCATCCAGAAGGCGAGGTCAGTACAGGTGCATCAAAGCTGGGACTGGGAGACAGAAAAACAGCTTCTATCTCAAGGCCATCAGACTGTTAAACAGCCACCACTAACATTGAGTGGCTGCTGCCAACACACTGACTCAACTCCAGCCACTTTAATAATGGGAACTGATGGGAATTGATGTAAAATATATCACTAGCCACTTTAAACAATGCTACTTAATATAATGTTTACATACCCTACATTATTTATCTCATATGTATACGTATATACTGTACTCTATATCATCTACTGCATCTTTATGTAATACATGTATCACTAGCCACTTTAACTATGCCACTTTGTTTACATACTCATCTCATATGTATATACTGTACTCGATACCATCTACTGCATCTTGCCTATGCCGCTCTGTACCATCACTCATTCATATATATTTATGTACATATTCTTTATCCCTTTACACATGTGTGTATAAGGTAGTAGTTTTGGAATTGTTAGTTAGATTACTCGTTGGTTATTACTGCATTGTCGGAACTAGAAGCACAAGCATTTCGCTACACTCGCATTAACATCTGCTAACCATGTGTATGTGACAAATACAATTTGATTTGATTTGAACTATGGGTCTTCCATTCCTGTAGCGGTCCTCATGAGAGCCAGTTTCATTATAGCGATTGATGGTTTTTGCGACTGCACTTGAAATTTTCCATATTGACTGACCTTCATGTCTTAAAGTAATAATGAACTGTAATTTCTCTTTGCTTATTTGAGCTGATCTTGCCATAATAGGGCTATCTTCTGTATACCACCCCTACCTTGTCACAACACAACTGATTGGCTCAAACACATTAAGAAGGAAATAAATTCCACAAATTAACTTTTAAGTAGACACACCTGTTAATTTAAATTAATTCCAGGTGACTACCTCAAGAAGCTGGTTGAGAGAATGACAAGAGTGTGCAAAGCTCTTCATTCTAAATGTTCCATTGCCATATTGGCTGGCAACATTCTTATCCCTTGCTTGCTAGCTAGCCAACTATGGCTAACTTACAGTCACGTCAAAAAGTGCAGCAAAAATAACAGCAAAGTAGCTGGGGTTTTTTCCGTTTACATTTGTTTCTTGTTTTCTAGTGACATTTTTTTGGGATACATCCATAACAATGAGCTAAGCTAATTGGCAAGGTTATACAAATCTCTGCTGTTGAAAACGAAATGCTAGTCTAAAAGAAATGAGAGATAATGTCTATAAGCTTTTTATTGTGGAGATCAAGTTTATAAAATTGCCTGGCTGGGCTGATGGATTGCACAGTCAGATGTAACAGAGTAAATAGGCATTTTAACCCCATAGATTTAGATGGTGGCAACTTGTGGAATAGACACTGGCTGGAATGTGGTTTTAACCAATCAGAATTCAGGATTAGGCCCACCCGTTATGCTAAACAACCAACCTTTCTATATGCAGCAAATCTGAATGCATTGATGTCAGTGGTGTAAAGTACTTAAGTAGTACTTTAAAGTATTTTTACTTAAGTTGTTTTTTGGGGGGTATCTGTACTTTACTATTTATATTTTTGACAACTTTTACTTCTACTTCACTACATTCCTAAAGAAAATAATGTACGTTTTACTCCATACATTTTCCCTGACACCCAAAATTACTTGTTCAATTTTGAATGCTTAAGGCCTGATGGAAACAAAACATTTCAGTAAGCTTTCCAAATGTTTAAAATAAAAATATGCTAGACAGGGTGGGATCTTTTTGTATTGGTAAAAAATAATGAGAGAAATGTTGGTGGAAACACTTGATATGAATATTGATTTTAAAAAATATAATAATATAAGACATCCTCTCACTGTCAACTGTGTTTATTTTCAGCAAACTTAACATATGTAAATATTTGTATGAACATAAGATTCATCAACTGAGACATAAACTGAATAAGTTCCACAGACATGTGACTAACAGAAATGGAATAATGTGTCCCTGAACAAAGGGGGGGTCAAAAGTAACAGTCAATATCTGGTGTGGTCACCAGCTGCATTAAGTACTGCAGTGCATCTCCTCATCATGGACTGCACCAGATTTGCCCGTTCTTGCTGTGAGATGTTACCCCACTCTTCCACCAAGGCACCTGCAAGTTCCTGGACATTTCTGGGGGGAATGGCCCTAGCTCTAACCCTCCGATCCAACGGGTCCCAGACGTGCTCAATGGAATTGAGAACCGGGCTCTTAGCTGGCCATGGCAGAACACTGACATTTCTGTCTTACAGGAAATCACGCACAGAACGAGCAATATGGCTGGTGGCATTGTCATGCTGGAGGGTGCACAGTGTTGAGATTGCCTGCAATGACAACAAGCTCAGTCCTATGATGCTGTGGCACACCACTCCAGACCATGACGGACCCTCCACCTCCAAATCGATCCCGCTACAGAGTACAGGCCTCGGTGTAACACTCATTCCTTCGATGATAAATGCGAATCTGACCATCACCCCTGGTGAGACAAAACCGCGACTCGTCAGTGAAGAGCACTTTTTGCCAGTCCTGTCTGGTCCAGCGACAGTGTGTTTGTGCCCATAGGCGACGTTGTTACCGGTGATGTCTGGTGAGGACCTGCCTTACAACAGGCCTACAAGCCCTCAGTCCAGCCTCTCTCAGCCTATTGCGGACAGTCTGAGCACTGATGGAGGGATTGTGTGTTCCTGGTGTACCTCGGGCAGTTGTTGCGATCCTGTACCTGTCCCGCAGGTGTGATGTTCGGATGTACCGATCCTGTCCAGGTGTTACACATGGTCTGCCTCTGCGAGGATGATCAGCTATCCGTCCTGTCTCCCTGTAGCGCTGTCCTAGGCGTCTCACAGTACGGACATTGCAATTTATTGCCCTGGCCACATCTGCAGTTCTCATGCCTCCTTGCAGCATGCCTAAGGCATTTTCATGCAGATGAGCAGGGACTTGTGTTTTTCAGAGTCAGTAGAAAGGCCTCTTTAGTGTCCTAAGTTTTCATAACTATGACCTTAATTGCCTCCCATCTGTAAGCTGTTAGTGTCTTAACGACCGTTCCACGGGTGCATGTTCATTAATTGTTCATAGTTCATTGAACACGCATGGGAAACAGTGTTTAAACCCTTTACAATGAAGTGAAGTTATTTGGATTTTTACGAATTATCTTTGAAAGACAGGATCCTGAAAAGGGGACATTTCTTTTTTTGCTGAGTTTAGAAGTAAACTTGGAGTCACGTGATGACTTGTGGTCCTCCCACTGGGACTCAACAGGAAAGAGTGCAGTTTATTCGGCTACAGCTGAAATAAATTATGAGGTGATGAGCTTGATGCTCCTTTACAATAAATGTTGACGGTCTTATTCTGGTGTCAGGATCATCGAATGATTTGCTCTTTTGTCCATAATAATCTCATCATCATCTGTATCTGCGAGCTGTTAGGTGGAGTGCGGGCGCCAATGCTAGAGTGAGCACACTCGCTATATAATGAAACCATTTTGTGAGTAAATCACCAGGAGAGTTGAAAATGCGATGGAAACCCATTTAACTTGTATTTTTAATTTGGTACATTTATTCCGCAAAAGGTATTTTTATGTGCACTACATCAACACGCACAGCCTTTTATCAACAAGTCAATTTGATAGAAAAATATCTGCTGGGAAAGTGAGCATATTGTTTGTATATGGATTTTAGAATATTCGCAAGAAAATCTGTCGCCAGTTGGATGGAAACCTAGCTATTGGCATCATGTATGCTGTGCTAATGAACATACAAACAAGAGTAACAGAGCAATGTACAATACAGCAAAACAAGGAATTTGTGGTAAATGCATGGGGGGGGGGGGGCGATTTTATGAATTGTTCAGCAGTATTATGGCTTGGGGGTAGAAGCTGTTGAGGAACCTTTTGGTCCTAGACTTGGCGCTCCGGTACGGCTTGCTGTGCGGTTGCAGAGAAAACAGTCTGGAGTCTCTGACAGTTTTATGGGCTTTCCTCTGACACGCCTATTGTATAGGTCCTGGATGGCAGGGAGCTTGACCCCAGTGATGTACTGGGCCGTTCGCACTACCCTCTGTAGCGCCTTACGGTCAGACGCCATACCAGGCGGTGATGCAACCGGTCAAGATGCTCTCAATGGTGCAGCTGTAGAACCTTTCGAGGATCTGGCGACCCATGCCAAATCTTTTCAGTCTCCTGAGGGGAAAAGGTTTTGTTGTGCCCTCTTCACAACTGTCTTGGTATGTTTGGACCATGAGAGTTCATTGGTGATGTGGACACCAAGGAACTTGAAACTCTTGACCCGCTCCACTACAGCCCCGTCGATGTTAATAGGGGCCTCTTCAGCCCGCCTTTTCCTGTAGTCCACAATCAGCTCCTTTGTCTTGCTCACATTGAGGGAGAGGTTGTTGTCCTGGCACCACACGGCCAGTTCTCTGACCTCCTCCCTATAGGCCGTCTCATCGTCAATCTCTCCAGATCTACGTCATACAGTTCACAAAATATCAAAACACATGCTCCACCGTTTCCTCCACTAAATGCTCATCACACAGACCTGTTTCATGTCTCCCTATCATCCACCACATGGCATTCAAACCTGTGTGCCCAAACTGTAGTCTACTCCACCCAACTTCTTCTCTCCTACATCCCATACACCCCACTTCTTCCTTTACTGACCGGTGCACGAGTTAAAATTGCCTCCCCTTACTACTAGCATCCCACTCCCTTTGCCAGATCAAGGACTTGACTTCCATTTGGCCCAGCGGTATCTGAATATCTACCCCCTCTCTCCTCACAGCACTCTTAGCCACCACATCGGCCTTCTTATTACCCTCTACACCCATATGGGCGAGAATCCTGCAAAATCTTACCACCACTCCCATCCTCTCCAATCCCATTAACAACACCATCATCTCCACAAACAAGTCTCCCCTATCCGACCTGCCCATCTTCACACTACTTAACACTGCAGCCCAATCATAGCAGATCACCACTCTGAGTGGTTTCACCTCCTCCACCCATCTCAAACCTATCACCATGGCCATCAACTCGGCCCATGCACTGACACAATCAGTTAACTGCTTACATACTCAAACATTGAAATCTGGGATATACACCCCTGCCCCTACCCTACCACTGACTGGATCCTTTGAACCATCTGCATATATTCTTAAAAATGAATAAATAAATGATATATCTCTCCACACTCCGTCTCTCGTCCTCAACCCATTCTCTCAAATCAAATCTTATTGGTCACACACATGGTTAGCAGATGTTAATGTGAGTGTAGCAAAATGCTGGTGCTTCTAGTTTTGACCGTGCAGTAATATCTAACATGTAATCTAACATTTTCACAACAACTACCTTATACACACAAGTGGGGGGCAAACTACCTGCCCTCCAGGACACCTACACCACCCGATGTCACAGGAAGGCCATAAAGATCATCAAGGACAACAACCACCCGAGCCACTGCCTGTTCACCCCGCTATCATCCAGAAGGCGAGGTCAGTACAGGTGCATCAAAGCTGGGACCGAGAGACTGAAAAACAGCTTCTATCTCAAGGCCATCAGACTGTTAAACAGCCACCACCAACATTGAGTGGCTGCTGCCAACACACTGACTCAACTCCAGCCACTTTAATAATGGGAATTGATGGGAAATGATGTAGAATATATCACTAGCCACTTTAAACAATGCTACCTAATATAATGTTTACATACCCTACATTATTCATCTCATATGTATATGTATATACTGTACTCTATATCATCTACTGCATCTTTATGTAATACATGTATCACTAGCCACTTTAACTATGCCACTTTGTTTACATACTCATCTCATATGTATATACTGCACTCAATACCATCTACTGTATCTTGCCTATGCCGCTCTGTACCATCACTTATTCATATATCTTTATGTACATAATCTTTATCCCCTTACACTTGTGTCTATAAGGTAGTAGTTTTGGAATTGTTAGCTAGATTACTTGTTGGTTATTACTGCATTGCCGGAACTAGAAGCACAAGCATTTCGCTACACTCGCATTAACATCTGCTAACCATGTGTATGTGACAAATACAATTAGATTTGATTTGATTTGAAGTGTAAAGGAATTAATATGTACATATAAATATATGGATTAGCGATGGCCGTGCGGCATAGGCAAGATGCAGTAGATGGTATAGAATACAATATATGCATATGAGATGAGTAATGAAGGGTATGTAAACATTATATAAAGTGGCATTGTTTAAAGTGACTAGTTATACATTTATTACATCGAATGTTTTATTATTAAAGTGGCTAGAGATTTGAGTCAGTATGTTGGCAGCAGCCACTAAATGGCCGTTTAACAAATCAAATTTTCAAATCAAATTTATTTATATAGCCCTTCGAACATCAGCTGATATCTCAAAGTGCTGTACAGAAACCCAGCCTAAAACCCCAAACAGCAAGCAATGCAAGTGTAGAAGCACGGTGGCTAGGAAAAACTCCCTAGAAAGGCCAAAACCTAGGAAGAAACCTAGAGAGGAACCAGGCTATGTGGGGTGGCCTGTCCTCTTCTGGCTGTGCCGGGTGGAGATTATAACAGAACATGGCCAAGATGTTCAAATGTTCATAAATGACCAGCATGGTCGAATAATAATAAGGCAGAACAGTTGAAACTGGAGCAGCAGCACAGTCAGGTGGACTGGGGACAGCAAGGAGTCATCATGTCAGGTATTCCTGGGGCATGGTCCTAGGGCTCAGGTCCTCCGAGAGAGAGAAAGAAAGAGAGAATTAGAGAGAGCATATGTGGGATGGCCAGTCCTCTTCTGGCTGTGCCGGGTGGAGATTATAACAGAACATGGCCAAGATGTTCAAATGTTCATAAATGACCAGCTAACAGTCTGATGGCCTTGAGATAGAAGCTGTTTTTCTGTCTCTCAGTCCCAGCTTTGATGCACCTGTACTGACCTCGCCTTCTGGATGATAGAGGGGTGAACAGGCAGTGGCTCGGGTGGTTGTTGTCCTTGATGATATTTTTGCCTTCCTGTGACATCGGGTGCTGTGGGTGTCCAGGAGGGCAGGTAGTTTGCCCCCAGTGATGCGTTGTGCAGACCTCACTACCCTCTGGAGAGCCTTACGGTTGTGGGCGGAGCAGTTGCCGTACCAGGCGGTGATACAGCCCAACAGGATGCTCTCGATTGTGCATCTGTAAAAGTTTGTGAGTGTTTTCGCTGACAAGCCAAATTTCTTCAGCCTCCTGCCCTCAATCATGTCCACATCTACACTTGGTTTCAGAAACAGCCGGCCCTATCTGTCCCTCCCCCAGTCCATATTATACCACCTTCTGCCCGATTGTCCACCAGTACGCCCTCTGCTTACCCCCTCTTCGCCATGACTGCAGGATGTCCTTCTGAACTCCCTTTCAACCTCACCCAGTATACAAGTTTGTCCCGCCTTATCCTCAATGGCAGTTCCCCACTATCCACCTGCAATGCAGGCATTGTCCTGAAGGCACCCACAAACAGGGGCTGCCATCTTTATGCACCTCCCATATTGGGCTGGTTTGGATTTCTATGGGTGCAATTTTCACACCATTCTGGACCTTTGAGGGTTTATGACATAGCCCCTCTAGTAGTTTAATAGGATCTCTATGGAGGACATTTATTTCGGTCACTTGACTATCTAGTCAATACAATAGACAATATTTGATGTGAGTCTTTAAATGTTGCAGAGAAAATAAAATAATAAAGCAGTGAACAACTACGTCACCCAGAGAGCCCCTCGGTTTTAGTGTGACATCAGAGGGTTCGTTTTAATCTGCAGTCAGCTGATGGACCATCTGTACATTGCAAAGTAAAGAGGGTGATGACATCTTCTTCGTGCTCTAAATTAAATGACTATTGTTGAAGTGTAAACAATATTTGAAATGCATCAACGGAGGTCATCTTGATTTTGTAGCTATAAAGGACTTAACTAAATCGTGTAATCCAAGGATATGATTTGGGATCAGTGAAATAACCATGGAAACGCCTGAGTTACCTCGAGGTAAGACTAATAGGCTAGTAGCCTACTTCATTGCTAAAATTGCTATTTTAGAACTCAGTTAATGTCGGTCCTTCTTTGGACACTGTGACAACAAACCTCCAGACGAGCTTCAATACCATACAACACTCCTTCCGTGGCCTCCAACTGCTCTAAAATACAAGTAAAACTAAATACATGGTCTTCAACCGATCGTCTAGCGTCACTACTCTGGATAGTTCTGACTTAGAATATGTGGACAATATGTGGAATATGTAGGTATCTGGTTAGACTGTAAACTCTCCGTCCAGACTCACATTAAGCATCTCCAATCCAAAATTACATCTAGAATCGGCTTCCTATTTCGCAACAAAGCATCCTTCACTCATGTTTCCAAACATACCCTCGCAAAACGGACTATCCTACCGATCCTTGACTTCGACCATGTAATTTACAAAATAGCCTCCAATAGTCTACTCAGCAAATTAGATGTAGTCTGTCACAGTGCCATCCGTTTTGCCATCCGTTTTGTAACCAAAGCCCCATATACCACCACTGCGACCTGTATGCTCTCATTGGCTGGCCCTCGCTTCATATTCGTCGCCAAACCCACTGGCTCCAGGTCATCTATAAGTCTATGCTAGGTAAAGCCCTGCCTTATCTCAGCTCACTGGTCACCATAGCAGCACCCACCTGTAGCACACAGGTATATTTCACTGGTCATCTCCAAAGCCAACACATACAGTGCCTTGCGAAAGTATTCGGCCCCCTTGAACTTTGCGACCTTTTGCCACATTTCAGGCTTCAAACATAAAGATATAAAACTGTATTTTTTTGTGAAGAATCAACAATAAGTGGGACACAATCATGAAGTGGAACGACATTTATTGGATATTTCAAACTTATTTAACAAATCAAAAACTGAAAAATTGGGCGTGCAAAATTATTCAGCCCCCTTAAGTTAATACTTTGTAGCGCCACTTTTTGCTGCGATTACAGCTGTAAGTCGCTTGGGGTATGTCTCTATCAGTTTTGCACATCGAGAGACTGACATTTTTTTCCCATTCCTCCTTGCAAAACAGCTCGAGCTCAGTGAGGTTGGATGGAGAGCATTTGTGAACAGCAGTTTTCAGTTCTTTCCACAGATTCTCGATTAGATTCAGGTCTGGACTTTGACTTGGCCATTCTAACACCTAGATATGTTTATTTTTGAACCATTTCATTGTAGATTTTGCTTTATGTTTTGGATCATTGTCTTGTTGGAAGACAAATCTCCGTCCCAGTCTCAGGTCTTTTGCAGACTCCATCAGGTTTTCTTCCAGAATGGCTCCATCCATCTTCCCATCAATTTTAACCATCTTCCCTGTCCCTGCTGAAGAAAAGCAGGCCCAAACCAAGATGCTGCCACCACCATGTTTGACAGTGGGGATGGTGTGTTCAGCTGTGTTGCTTTTACGCCAAACATAATGTTTTGCATTGTTGCCAAAAAGTTCAATTTTGGTTTCATCTGACCAGAGCACCTTCTTCCACATGTTTGGTGTGTCTCCCAGGTGGCTTGTGGCAAACTTTAAACGACACTTTTTATGGATATCTTGCCACTCTTCCATAAAGGCCAGATTTGTGCAATATACGACTGATTGTTGTCCTATGGACAGAGTCTCCCACCTCAGCTGTAGATCTCTGCAGTTCATCCAGAGTGATCATGGGCCTCTTGGCTGCATCTCTGATCAGTCTTCTCCTTGTATGAGCTGAAAGTTTAGAGGGACGGCCAGGTCTTGGTAGATTTGCAGTGGTCTGATACTCCTTCCATTTCAATATTATCGCTTGCACAGTGCTCCTTGGGATGTTTAAAGCTTGGGAAATCTTTTTGTATCCAAATCCGGCTTTAAACTTCTTCACAACAGTATCTCGGACCTGCCTGGTGTGTTCCTTGTTCTTCATGATGCTCTCTGCGCTTTTAACGGACCTCTGAGACTATCACAGTGCAGGTGCATTTATACGGAGACTTGATTACACACAGGTGGATTGTATTTATCATCATTGGTCATTTAGGTCAACATTGGATCATTCAGAGATCCTCACTGAACTTCTGGAGAGAGTTTGCTGCACTGAAAGTAAAGGGGCTGAATAATTTTGCACGCCCAATTTTTCAGTTTTTGATTTGTTAAAAAAGTTTGAAATATCCAATAAATGTCGTTCCACTTCATGATTGTGTCCCACTTGTTGTTGATTCTTCACGAAAAAATACAGTTCTATATCTTTATGTTTGAAGCCTGAAATGTCGCAAAGTTCAAGGGGGCCGAATACTTTCGCAAGGCACTGTACTTTGGCAGCCTTTCCTTACAGTTCTCTGCTGCCAATGACTGGAAGGAATTGCAAAAAATAATTGAAGCTAGAGTCTTATATCTCCCTCACTAACTTTAAGCATCTGCAACTGTCAAAGCAGCTTACCGATCATTGCACCCGTACACAGCCCACCCAACTACCTCATCCCCATATTGTTGTTTATTTTTTTGCTCATTTGCACCCCAGTATCTCTACTTGCACATTAATCTTCTACACATCTATCACTCCAGTGTTTAATTGCTAAATTGTAATTATTTTGCCACTATGGCCTATTTATTGCCTTACATCCCTAATCTTACTACATTTGCACACACTGTATATAGACTTTTCTATTATGTTATTGACTGTACGTTTGTTTATACCATGTGTCACTCTGTGTTTGTGTCGCACTGCTTTGCTTTATCTCAGCCAGGTCGCAGTTGTAAATGAGAACTTGTTCTCAACTGGCCTATCTGGTTAAATAAAAAGTCAGTTTCAATGATGTTGTTGTCAATGCTTTGGGTGTCTTGACAACTCGATATGTGTTATCATGTAGCATATGTTGATAAAAAGGTTTTTAACTTTCCATGCATGTTTCCCCATGCAAGAAGTGGTCAGAAAGTAACTTTTTGGACCTGAATGCCAAAACATTCCGTAGGTAAAGTAGCCCTTAACCATGACTCTGTTCCATTACACGAGTCGTTGGACAAAGGCATATTCTGTATGGGGGAGTTTTGTTAAGAACCTTACGCTCGGGCTGAACATTATAATGTATAGCTTGCGGTATGGTTTTGAACCTTATCTTTCACATTAGCAAGAAATAATAATAAAACGAAAATGTTTAAATAATACACACCTTTTTATAAGTTTGGGTTTAGGATTCACCACACCGCCATATTTCCATGTTACAGCGTTTGTTTAGGGAAAACAGAGTTACCTGTGCTAAAATAGTTAGCTATCTGCTTCGCTGAACACCTGTGTATTAACAGAAGATGGAAGCCACAAACACGTTGTCCCTGAAAAATACCGTTGGCTGCAACTGTTAAAACTGGATATAGGCCTCCCGGGTGGCGCAGTGGTTAAGGGTGCTGTACTGCAGCGCCAGCTGTGCCATCAGAGTCCCTGGGTCTGTCGTAACCAGCCGCGACCGGGAGGACGCACAATTGGCCTAGTGTCGTCCGGGTTAGGGAGGGCTTGGTCGGTAGGGATGTCCTTGTCTCATCACGCACCAGCGACTACTGTGGCGGGCCGGGCGCAGTGTGCGCCAACCAAGGTTGCCAGGTGCACGGTGTAGCCTCCGACACATTGGTGCGGATGGCTTCCGGGTTGGATGCGCGCTGTGTTAAGAAGCAGTGCGGCTGGTTGGGTTGTGTATCGGAGGACGCATGACTTTCAACCTTCGCCTCTCCTGAGCCAGTACGGGAGTTGTAGCAATGAGACAAGATAGTAGCTACTACAACAATTGGATACCACGAAATTGGGGAGAAAAAGGGGTAAAAAAAAAAAAAAGAAGATCGTTCTGAGAGAGATAGCAAAAGACTTGGTCAGAGACCGCATGATCAAGTGTTTTGGAAAGAAAAGATAAGGGAATCCGGTCTGTAGTTTGACGTCAGAGGAGTAGAGTGTTGGTTTCCATTTCTCTCCCCAATTGGTAGTTACGATCTTGTCTCATTGCTGCAACTCCCCAACGGGCTTCTGAGGTCTTGGCTGATTTCGTTTGATTTCGTTTAATTTGATATTCCCATGATGTCAAGTAAAGAGGCACTGAGTTTGAAGGTAGGCCTTGAAATACATCCCGAGGTACACCTCTAATTGACTCAAATGATGTCAATTGGCCTATCAGAAGCTTCTAAAGCCATAACATACTTATTGTATGTAAACTTCTGACCCACTGGAATTGTGATACGGTGAATTGTAAGTGAAATAATCTCTCTGCAAACAATTGTTGGAAAAGACAAAACTATAGTTTGTTAACAAGACATTTCTAGAGTGGTTGAAAACTAGTTCTAATAACTCCAACCAAAGTGTATGTAAACTTCCGACTACAACTGTATGTTTCTAGAATCATACCTCAATTGAGAATCTATTCACATTTAGATGGAGTATTTGGCTGTTTTGCCTTTGAACAGAACATGTAAGGTCCTTTGACTATAAGGAATAACGTTAGGCTCCTTTAGTCCATTATTGGACTAGTGATAAAGGTGCTCAAAGTTGACCCATTTTGCATAAACCACCATACCATGAGACATCCATGTCTTTATCACTGGAAAAGATGAACGGTTTATCATTTAAAAGCTTAGTGTTGTTAAACTATTTATTGAAAAAACATTGAATAAAGTCATTTATTTATCAGTATTTGTAGGTTCAGTTCCAGGCTCTTATGGCCAGAAACAAATAACTTTCTTCTGAAACTCGTCAGTGTATATTGTTCTGAGAAATGAAGGCAATTCCATGTGAGTAATTTCAGAGAAACTGAAGATCTCGTACAACACTGTGTACTACTCCCTTCCCAGAACAGCACAAACTGTCCCTAACCGGAATAGAAAGTGGGAGGCCCCAGTGCACATCTGAGCAAGAGGACAAGTACATTAGCGTGTAGTTTGAGAAACAGACACCTCACAAGTCCTCAACTGGCAGCTTCATTAAATAGTACCCGCAAAACACCAGTCTCAACGTCAACAGTGAAGAGGCAACTCCGGGATGCTGGCCTTCTCGGCAGAGTTCCTCTGTACAGTGTCTGTGTTCTTTTTTCCATCTTAATCTTTTATTTTTATTGGCGAGAGGCAAAGGTCGAGACATGCATCCTGCGAAACATGACCCGCTGCTTCTTAAAAACTTCTTAGGGCTGCAATCCCGTTAACAGGATCGATATGACAACAGCCAGTGAAAGTGCAGGGCGCCAAATTCAAAACAACAGAAATCTCATAATTAAAATTCCTCAAGCATACAAGTATTTTATACCATTTGAAAGGTAATCTTGTTGTTAATCCCACCAAAGTGTCCGATTTCAAATAGGCTTTACAGCGAAAGCACCACAAACAATTATGTTAGGTCAGAGCCAAGCCACAGAAAAACACAGCCCTTTTTCCAGCCAAAGAGAGGAGTCACAAAAAGCACAAATAGTGATAAAATTAATCACTAACCTTAATGATCTTCCTCAGATGACACTCATAGGACTTAATGTTACACAATACATGTATGTTTTGTTCGGTAAATTTCATATTTATATAAAATAATCTCAGTATACATTGGGCGCGTTATGTTCAGTAGTTCAAAAACATCCGAGCCACATCAATTTACAGTAATACTCATCATAAATGTTGATGAAAATACAAGTGTTATACATGGAATTAAAGATATACTTCTCCTTAATGCAACCGCTGTGTCAGATTTCAAAACAGCTTTATGGAAATAACAAACCATGCTATAATCTGAGAACCGCGCTCAGAGAACAAATACATATATCCGCCATGTTGGAGTCAACAGAAGTCAGAAATAACATTATAAATATTCACTTACCTTTGATGATCTTCATCAGAATGCACTCCCAGGAATTCCAGGTCCACAATAAATGTTTGATTTGTTCGATAATGTACATAATTTATGTCCAAATAGCTACATTTGTTAGCGCGTTTGGTAAACAAATCAAAACTCATGAAGCACGTTCACTAGTTGCACACGAAATGTCAAAAAGTTCCATTACAGACCTTAGAAACTTGTCAAACGATGCATGGAATCAATCTTTAGGATGTTTTTAACATATATCTTCAATAATATTCCAACCGGAGAATTCCATTGTCTGTAGAAAAGCAATGGAACGAGAGCTACCTCTCATGTGAAATGCTCGTGACCAGCCCGTGACTGCTGCCAGACCTCTGACTCAATCCACTCTCATTTGGCCCCACTTCACAAAAGAAGCCTAAAACAAGTTTCTAAAGACGGTTGACATCTAGTGAAAGAATTAGGAAGTGCAAGATGACAAATATCCCACTGCAACTTCAATAGGGGCTGAGTTGAAAATCGACCAACCTCAGATTTCCCACTTCCTGGTTGGATTTCTTCTCAGGTTTTTGCCTGCCATATGAGTTCTGTTATACACAATCATCATTCAAACAGTTTTAGAAACTTCAGAGTGTTTTCTATCCAATACTACTAATAATATTATGCCTATATTAGCAACTTGTACTGAGGAGCAGGCGGTTTACTCTGGGCACCTTTTCATCCAAGCTACTCAATACTGCCCCTACAGCCATAAGAAGTTAACACATTGTTTGCTTAACCCAGAATCCAGCCACACCAATGTGTCAGAGGAAATACCATTTGACTGACGACCAAAGTCAACTTGCAAGCGCCCAGCCCGCCACAAGGAGTTACAAGAACGTGATGAGCCAAGGACAGCACGTCTCCCGGTACTAATTGCTGATTGCGTAGGAGAGGAGCAACCACTCCCCCTCTAACAGCCAATAATTACCAAAACAACAACAGTCACAAATTGCCCTGCCCCTTTATCCTGGTTGATGTGTTAACAATCATCTACAGGTCATGAGGAGTCAGCAGTTCACACACCAAATCGGCTACTAGGAAGACAGGGAGCCCTTAAAGGTTCAATATGCAGAAATCGCTTCTCTATTTCCTGGTTTCAAAAATTCTAATTGTTCGCCTAATTTCAGCTCATGTGACAAAACAAGCAATGCATAGTGTACAGAATCATTGTACAATCTAAACTACTGTGAAATATATTTTCAATAAGCAAAAATATTGGATTTTCAGCTGTTTGAAGCTGGTGTACAAAACTGAAAGTAAAAGATGCAAATACTAAATGTAAGAATGGGAAGCATATAAATAGAGTACATAGAACAGATCTACAGCTTCTTAGACTTGCTTTCAATGAAAATGACAGATCTATTACTCACATTACTCTATGTCTAGTTATACATTGCAGCTTTAAAGTAGATGGCCCTAGCTAGCAAAAAGACAGTACTAGACAAGCAGATAAAGACAAAAATTATACTTATCACTCCTGGAGATATCAGCAGTCCTCTAGCTACAGAATGTGTCTCAACCGATGGCGGGCACAAAACAAAAACCTCAGATGACGTGAAATAGGGTCTAAACTACAACATACAGTGCCTTGCGAAAGTATTCGGCCCCCTTGAACTTTGCGACCTTTTGCCCCATTTCAGGCTTCAAACATAAAGATATAAAACTGTATTTTTTTGTGGAGAATCAACAACAAGTGGGACACAATCATGAAGTGGAACAACATTTATTGGATATTTCAAACTTTTTTAACAAATCAAAAACTGAAAAATTGGGCGTGCAAAATTATTCAGCCCCTTTACTTTCAGTGCAGCAAACTCTCTCCAGAAGTTCAGTGAGGATCTCTGAATGATCCAATGTTGACCTAAATGACCAATGATGATAAATACAATCCACCTGTGTGTAATCAAGTCTCCGTATAAATGCACCTGCACTGTGATAGTCTCAGAGGTCCGTTAAAAGCGCAGAGAGCATCATGAAGAACAAGGAACACACCAGGCAGGTCCGAGATACTGTTGTGAAGAAGTTTAAAGCCGGATTTGGATACAAAAAGATTTCCCAAGCTTTAAACATCCCAAGGAGCACTGTGCAAGCGATAATATTGAAATGGAAGGAGTATCAGACCACTGCAAATCTACCAAGACCTGGCCGTCCCTCTAAACTTTCAGCTCATACAAGGAGAAGACTGATCAGAGATGCAGCCAAGAGGCCCATGATCACTCTGGATGAACTGCAGAGATCTACAGCTGAGGTGGGAGACTCTGTCCATAGGACAACAATCAGTCGTATATTGCACAAATCTGGCCTTTATGGAAGAGTGGCAAGAAGAAAGCCATTTCTTAAAGATATCCATAAAAAGTGTTGTTTAAAGTTTGCCACAAGCCACCTGGGAGACACACCAAACATGTGGAAGAAGGTGCACTGGTCAGATTAAACCAAAATTGAACTTTTTGGCAACAATGCAAAACGTTATGTTTGGCGTAAAAGCAACACAGCTGAACACACCATCCCCACTGTCAAACATGGTGGTGGCAGCATCTTGGTTTGGGCCTGCTTTTCTTCAGCAGGGACAGGGAAGATGGTTAAAATTGATGGGAAGATGGATGGAGCCAAATACAGGACCATTCTGGAAGAAAACCTGATGGAGTCTGCAAAAGACCTGAGACTGGGACGGAGATTTGTCTTCCAACAAGACAATGATCCAAAACATAAAGCAAAATCTACAATGGAATGGTTCAAAAATAAACATATCCAGGTGTTAGAATGGCCAAGTCAAAGTCCAGACCTGAATCCAATCGAGAATCTGTGGAAAGAACTGAAAACTGCTGTTCACAAATGCTCTCCATCCAACCTCACTGAGCTCAAGCTGTTTTGCAAGGAGGAATGGGAAAAAAATGTCAGTCTCTCGATGTGCAAAACTGATAGAGACATACCCCAAGCGACTTACAGCTGTAATCGCAGCAAAAGGTGGCGCTACAAAGTATTAACTTAAGGGGGCTGAATAATTTTGCACGCCCAATTTTTCAGTTTTTGAATTATTAAAAAAGTTTGAAATATACAATAAATGTCATTCCACTTCATGATTGTGTCCCACTTGTTGTTGATTCTTCACAAAAAAATACAGTTTTCTATCTTTATGTTTGAAGCCTGAAATGTGGCAAAAGGTCGCAAAGTTCAAGGGGGCCGAATACTTTTGCAAGGCACTGTATGTTTACACATTTTAGATATTTGACGTTAAATGCTCAACAAAAATGACATTTTACTAAACATTTGTTTCCAGAAATTATAACATATAGTTTGACAATCCTGTTTGTAAGCTTTTAAATGATCGATCTCAACTGTTTATCTTTTATAGTGATGAAGACATGGATATCTCATGGTATGGTATGCAAAATGGTTAAACTTTGAGCACTTTGAATGTCTTGCACTCCTGCAATGGGTAAATATGTATGGAAGGTTTCATTCAAATCAAAAGGGGTGCTGTCAAAAAGTGATTAAATTCAAATGGATTTATCCTATGATAAATCTGTTGTAAAAGACCTGATGTCCAACCCTGATTAACTTCCTGTCCAGATCATCACCTACATTCTGAGTTTCCTCAAAGCGTCAGACAGAAAGGAAGCCTCTTTGGTCTGCAGGAGCTTGTATGATGCCAGCCAAGACCTCCAATTTCAGGTACTACTCTATTCCACAATTCCCCTTAGTGAGATTAACTTCATCAATCTCACAAGTAGGCTAAGCCTAACTCTGACTCCACTTTCCAGAGGAATCTCACCTTCAAGTTCCCAGCCTCTATCTCCTCCCTGGATCTGATCCGGGGCCTCAGTAGGCGTTCCAGCTGCAGCCTGGCCACCAGCCACCTGGATGGCTCCAGTATGTCCCGGGCTGTGCTGCAGCTTCACCTGGGCCCTTGGCTGGAGAGAGAATTTTGGTCCCTCCTGGCCCTGCTGCCCCACCTGACAGCCCTGCACAGGCTGGACCTCAGTGGCCTAGACATGTCTGGAGTCTTTCTGTCAAGAGAGGAACACCGCCAGCAGGTGGCGGTTGGACACAATGATGATGATTATTTTTCTAATTATTTTTTATTTATTTTTTACACATGCCAGTTTTTAAATTAGTGTGTCCTTTTCCTAGGTTCAGGTAGCTTTAGCAGGTCTTAAGAAACTGGATCTCTCTGACCTGCGCTACCTATCAGACCTCACTTTTAACCGGCTAACAGGCTGCACTCCCAGACTACGCCGTATCGCCTGGCTGGATGCCACATCGCCTTTGAGTTTGACCCGTACCGTGGCTGCCCTGTGGGGCCTGACTCCTCTGCCCTGCTCTCCCTACGGAACCTCCGCAGGCTGCTGCAGGAGCTGGCCTCCACAGTGCCATGGCTGGACCTGAGCAGAACCAGCATCACCCCAGAGTCGCTGTGCTCTGTGGCCCAGGTGGAGGGCCTGTCTCTGGAAGAGCTGCGTCTGCGGGGCTGTAAAGAGCTGACAGACTACTCTGTGGAGGTGCTCTGTAAGCACCAGCCTGGCCTTCAGATCCTGGACCTCAGCGCCTGCACAGAGCTCACCAGCCGGGCTGTACTAGCTGTGGCCCTGGGCCTGAAGGGCCTCCGGCTCCTCTCTCTGTCCCGGGACTGGAGGGTGACTGATAAAGGCCTGGCTGACTTGATGGTGCTGCCGGAGCGGAGGACCCTGGATCTCTCTGAGTGCCTGCACATCAGTGGGGCCGAGATAGTGAAAGGGCTCTCTGCCCAGGAGCCCAGGGCACGGCTGGAGACCCTCAGCCTCAAGAGCTGCACCTATATCAGGGTCAGTGTGTGTGCTGTTCTCTCTCTTTCAGGATTTCTCTTTTATATAATGAAATGTTTATCAGGACATTATCCCTCATGCTCCTTTGTCTCCCCTCTCTTTCAGGACCTGGCTGTGTTCTCTCTGGCTCAGCTGCTGAGCTACAGTTTGAGGGAGCTTGACCTCACCTTCTACATCTACCTCACAGACCTGAGTGTGGCATGGTGGAGCCCACCAAGGAGAGTGAGCCTAGCAAAGAAATGGTGAGAGAGGGCTGGGTTGGGAAAAGTGTGAAGTCTTGGGAATAGGATATAAGAAGACTACCTGGTCTTTTCTGTGCTTATATTCAGGTTACCATTCAGGTTACCACCAATGTAGCTTAGTACGACCATGCTCCCCTGACCGTTATCTGACCTTCAACCTCTCATCTTGACTCCTTGCAGGAGTACAAGGGGCCCAGCTTCACTCGTACCTTTGGGAACATGGGTTTCTTCCGGTCTCCCAGTTTGCCCTTCCACGAGAAGCCTCGGCTGGTGATGGACGAGGACCTGGGGGTGTTCAGGGAACAGGAGGAGGCCTCACTGCTGGTCCTCAGGAACCTCCAGGACCTTGACTTGTCTGCCTGCTCCAAACTCCCTGACAGCAGCATCACACAGGTGGGGTTCCCATGAGAATACAGTGGGACAAAAAAGTATTTAGTCAGCCACCAATTGTGCAAGTTCTCCCACTTAAAAAGATGATAGAGGCCTGTAGTTTTCATCATAGGTACACTTAAACTATGACAGACAAACTGAGAAAGAAAATCCTGAAAATCACATTGTAGGATTTTTTATGAATTTATTTGCAAATTATGGTGGAAAATAAGTATTTGGTCAATAACAAAAGTTTCTCAATACTTTGTTATATACGATTTGTTGGCAATGACAGAGGTCAAATGTTTTCTGTAAGTCTTCACAAGGTTTTCACACACTGTTGCTGGTATTTTGGCCCACTCCTCCATGCAGATCTCCTCTAGATCAGTGATGTTTTGGGGCTGTTGCTGGGCAACACAGACTTTCAACTCCCTCCAAAGATTTTCTATGGGGTTGAGATCTGGAGACTGGCTAGGCCACTCCAGGACCTTGAAATGCTTCTTACGAAGCCACTCCTTCGTTGCCCGGGCGGTGTGTTTGGGATCATTGTCATGCTGAAAGACCCAGCCACGATTCATCTCCAATGCCCTTGCTGATGGAAGGAGGTTTTCACTCAAAATCTCACGATACATGGCCCCATTCATTCTTTCCTTTACACGGATCCATCGTCCTGGTCCCTTTGCAGAAAAACAGCCCCAAAGCATGATGTTTCCACCCCCATGCATCACAGTAGGTATGGTGTTCTTTGGATGCAACTCAGCATTCTTTGTCCTCCAAACACGACGAGTTGAGTTTTTACCAAAAAGTTATATTTTGGTTTCATCTGACCATATGACATTCTCCCAATCTTCTTCTGGATCATCCAAATGCTCTCTAGCAAACTTCAGACGGGCCTGTACATGTACTGGCTTAAGCAGGGGGACACGTCTGGCACTGCAGGATTTGCGTCCCTGGCGGCGTAGTGTGTTACTGATGGTAGGCTTTGTTACTTTGGTCCCAGCTCTCTGCAGGTCATTCACTAGGTCCCCCTGTGTGGTTCTGGGAGTTTTGCTCACCGTTCTTGTGATCATTTTGACCCCACTGGGTGAGATCTTGCGTGGAGCCCCAGATCGAGGGAGATTATCAGTGGTCTTGTATGTCTTCCATTTCCTAATAATTGCTCCAACAGTTGATTTCTTCAAACCAAGCTGCTTACCTATTGCAGATTCAGTCTTCCCAGCCTGGTGCAGGTCTACAATTTTGTTTCTGGTGTTCTTTGACAGCTCTTTGGTCTTGGCCATAGTGGAGTTTGGAGTGTGACTGTTTGAGGTTGTGGACAGGTGTCTTTTATACTGATAACAAGTTCAAACAGGTGCCATTAATACAGGTAACGAGGGGAGGACAGAGGAGCCTCTTAAAGAAGAAGTTACAGGTCTGTGAGAGCCAGAAATCTTGCTTGTTTGTAGGTGACCAAATACTTATTTTCCACCATAATTTGCAAATCAATTCATTAAAAATCCTACAATGTGATTTTCTGGATTTTTTTCTCATTTTGTCTGTCATAGTTGAAGTGTACCTATGATGAAAATTACAAGCCTCTCTCATCTTTTTAAGTGGGAGAACTTGCACAATTGGTGGCTGACTAAATACTTTTTTGCCCCACTGTATATATACAGGCTATGGTTAAGGCTAGGAGTTTTTCCTGATGAGGCAGGATTAACTATTAGCCATAGTTTTAGGTTATTATCAATGCCAATTGTTTTTCCTGGTCATGTTAGGAAAAACTCCATAAAGTGATTGAGTGGTTGATGTCCTGTGTCCATTGAATGGGGGAACATAGTTAACCAGGCCTTTGTTGTTGTGAGCATGTGCTGCGTTATCCAGACCTCCAGCGCCTCTCTCTCCCCATGCTGCCTGAGATCAGTGATGACAGCTTGGCGTCGGTGGCCTACCACTGCCACAGCCTTACCAGCCTGGAATTCAGCCACTGCCCCCGCATTAGTGACCAGGGTATCACCCGTGCCGCCCCTTACCTCGCCAGGCTGCAGCACCTCTACCTGTCCTGCTGCAATGCACTCACAGATAGGGGAGACACACACCAACATACACACAGACAGTATGTGAAACTATGCCAGTACTATGAAACACTGAAGCATTGTTTAAGTTGAGTAACTAGAACTAGACTGTGATAAATAAATTATGTTATCTGTATATCAGTGTGTGACAGCAGTAAACTTATGCTCCCACAGGTCTCTATCCATACATCTCCCTAACAATGGTTGAGCTTCTTCAATCACAGCTTCCTTTCAGAGAACGTCCACTGCCGCTTTGTGGGTGGAGTTGACCTGACCCTCCTACTCTGATTTTCTCTCTCCCCAGCTGCTTGAATCACATTTCAGTAATTGCATTACGCACCTACTTGCTCCTATTATCCAGAGTTTATTTGTAATAGATTCAGTAGTTTATTTTAGTTTCAAACCCATGTGAACTCTAAAACTGGCAGGTTCCAGCAGTTAGACAGTAGGACTCATAGAGACAATTTCTTAGACTCAAATTGTCTAGTGCTGGATTAAAAATCCTTCTCATTGGAGAATCTCCCATGTAAATGCATTTTAGGCCAGGATTCATTCTGATAGCGCTTTGTCGGCTATGTGCAATTTCCAAGTAATTCACGGTTGAGCCGACATATTGAGCATTTACCGTGAATGCGTTCTCGCGAATGCGGGATCATTGCCTTCAAAAGGTGCTTAGCAGACAAAGCACGATCAGATTACATCCTGGCCGTAGTCTGCTCCAGCCCCTCCAACCTAATGTGTATGTGTGGGAGAGGTTGGGGGGGAAAGCAGAAGACACATTTCCATCCTGTATGGACTAATAAAGTATTTTATCTAGTCTAGGAACAGAATGAATCTGTGTCTGAGGACCCTGGCCCTTAATCATCATGTTTTTAGTTGAGCAGTTGAGTATTCAACTTAATTTAACACTGCCACTGAAGGAAGCAAACGAGTTCAAATGTTTCTTTGTGTAAAATTTATATGTATTTATTGAATATTTAATTCTATCAATAAATGTACATTTATCTCTTGTTTATCTGTTGCTTGGAATCATCCATGAGTTGGAGTAGATTTGTTTATTCTACAATTCCACCAGACCATGAACCAAGCTAGACAAAGACAATCTGTATAAATCATATTTATTCATGTCAACCCTAATCTTAGTAAAGCATAAATTAGGGGTTACCATGGAGATTATTGTGTGTTTAACATGAACACACTTGCAATGAACAGCAAAATCACCACCAATTTCAGAGAAGCCCAGATCACTGGCTAAGGAACTGGCTATAAAAATCCATTATTATGAGTTGACCTTTTCACCCGTCTCACAGGCCATTGAGATTTTGAATATGTAAAGTTGAAGGTCCATCATACTAATAGGACATGTGTTTACTGTTTTACAATATATTACAGTCACATTTGATGAGGTCAGATTTATTTATCAGAATCATTCATATTGTCATGAAAATAAATCCTAAGTACCTTACAACAATATCAATGTTTAACTAATATCCATTTAGTATGGACTGAAATTCATAATGGACCTTTAAGAGCATTTGCCCTCAGCTCCAGAGCAAAAATGGTTGCCGGGCAAAATTAATTAATAGCAGAGATAAATATATGGTGCTTGAAGCTAAATCATTTGTCAGTGATACAAAATACTTATCTGTACCTTAGCTACATTATCTGTATCTTAAGCTACCTTATCTGTAGCTTGAATAGTCCCTACAATAAAGAGTATATGGAAGGTGATTGTATCGTTGATCAAGCTCTCAACACCAATAAAAGCACAAAAGCCCATTGCCTAAGACAGAACCGTTTGAATGTTAGCCATCAAACCTTAGGACAACCTTAAATAAAACGTACAGAAGATCAATCATGATCATCAGCCCATGTGAGTATCTCTGAGGTATTCTCATCAAATGGAACTCATTAAAATGCTATCTGCACATACAGTGCCTTCGGAAAGTGTTCAGACCCCTTGACTTTTTTCACATTTTGTTACGCCCTATTCTAAAATTGAATAAATATTTTTTGTTTTTCATCAATCTACACACAATACCACATAATGACAAATAAAAAACAGTTTAACAACTTAAAATTGAAATATCACATTTACATAAGTATTCAAGATCCTTTTCTCAGTACTTTGTTGAAGCACCTTTGGCAACGATTACAGAATCAAGTCTTCTTGGGTAGGACACTACAAGCTTGGCACATCTGTATTTGGGGAGGTTCTACCATTTTTTCTCTTCAGATCCTCTCAAGCTCTGTCAGGTTGGATGGGGAGTGTTGCTGCACAGCTATTTTCAGGTCTCCAGAGATGTTAGATCGGGCTCTAGCTGGGCCACTCAAGGACATTCAGAGACTTGTCCCGAAGCCACTCCTGCGTTGTCTTGGCTGTATAATTAGGGTCGTTGTCCTGTTGGAAGCTGAACCTTCACCCCAGTCTGAGGTCTGGAGCAGGTCTTCAAGGATCTCTCTGTACTTTGCTCCGTTCATCTTTGCCTCGATCCCGACTAGTCTCCCAGTCCCTGCCGCTGAAAAACATCCCCACAGCATGATGCTACCACCACCATGCTTCACCGTACGGATGGTGCAAGGTTTCCTCCAGATGTGACACTTGGTATTCAGGCCAAAGAGTTCAATCTTGGTTTCATCAGACCAGGGCATCTTGTTTCTCATGGTCTGAGAGTCTTTAGGTGCCTTTTGGCAAACACCCAAGCAGGCTGTCATATTCCTTTTACTGAGGAGTGGCTTCCGTCTGGCCACTCTACCATAAAGGCCTGATTGGTGGAGTGCTGCAGAGATGGTTGTCCTTCTGGAAGGTTCTCCCATCTCCACAGAGTGACCATCGGGTTCTTGGTCACAACCCTGACCAAGGCCTTTGTGCCCTGATTGCTCAGTTTGGCCAGGCGGCCAGTTCTAGGAAGAGTCTTGGTGGTTCCAAACTTCTTCCATTTAAGAATGATGGAGGCCACTGTTCACTTGAGAACCTTCAATGCTGCAGACATTTTTTGGTACCCTTCCCCAGATCAGTGCCTCGACACAATCCTGTCTTGGAGCTCTACGGATAATTCCTTCGACCTCATGGTTTGGTTTTTGCTCTGACATGCACTGTCAACTGTGGGACCTTATATAGACAGGTGTGTGCCTTTCCAAATCATGTCCAATCAATTGAATTTATCACAGGTGGACTATAATCAAGTTGTAGAAACAATGATCAATGGAAACAGGATGCACCGGAGATCAATTTCGAGTCTCATAGCAAAGGATCTGAATACTTATGCATTTCTGTTTTTTATTTTTAATACATTTTCAAAAATGTCTAAAAACTTGTTTTCACATTGTCATTATGGGGTATTGTGTGTAAATTGCTGAGAATAAAAAAAAAAAATCATTTTAGAATAAGTCTGTAACATAACAAAATGTGGAAAAAGTCACTGGGTCTAAATACTTTCCGAAGGCACTGTACATATAAAGGATATTTCATATATTATAAATAGGGATTCTACCAGGCTTGGAGCCTGATTATCTTGGTTACCTCTATTTTCTTGTTTCTGTCTTCAAATTATTAAAGTACCACTTTAGAACAGGGAGTTAGGATTCTGCTAGCTAGAAGATTGTAACGGGCTAATGTGATGCTCCATTAGCCATTACAGAAAAAGTACTGTTAGGCATAGCACAGAGAATTTTCGACCAACCTTAACTTGGCGATACTATCTGCACCATTTCCCCTTTGTGGGCCAGTCCCCTAGCAATTCCAGTTCCAGCTAATGAGATTGACCCCCTAGCCACTTGAGTGAACACTAGCAAGAATCATACACAGCAGAGTGAGAGAAAGAGAGCAATGACGTGGTACACATATCTGCACATGTGATGTATTACGCAATATTCGGGGACCACTTTTGGCTCATGGGTGCTACTTTCAGAACAACTGTCTAAAAAGTATACAAAAGTACCAGAGAATCCCTTTAAGGTTGGTGGAAAATGCTATGTGCTACGCCAAACTGTACCTATCCTGTAAAGACTAATAAAGCCCATTACAATCTGCTAGACAGGATTCTGTTGGTGTAGAAGGTCAAGTTGTTAAGTACCATGTCAACTAGGTACTCAAGGGTCGATGTGCCCTTGAGCAAGGCACTTAACTGTAACTGCTCCTGTAAGTCGCTCTGGATAAGAGCGTCTGCTAAATTACTGAAATGTAAAATGTAAACGTCAAAACAAGTGATTCTGTCTCAGAGGCATATATATATATATATACAAAAATATATATGTATTGTTTTGTTCTGTTTCAATCCTTTGGTTCAGTACGTTCAGAAGAGCTGTCATGCTGCCTGTTTCACAAAGGTATCAGTTTATAGAAAACCCCCAAAAAGTTGAAAAACTAGAAAAACTTAAACACAGATATGACCAAAACGAAACATGAACTCTGCCCAAACACAATACACAGAGGACTGTGAAGGACTGGAGCCATGGAGAGGTGACGCCCGAAGTCAGAATGGGAGAAACGCTGAAGACAAGTAATGCTAAAGTATGAAGCATTCAACTATAGAAAACATAACTCCCTTCATTAGCCACTTGTCATTTTGTGGGTAATTCTTGAAAACCGTTTTTATAGTTTCAAAATGTCCAAATGATTGTGTTTTTTTATCCTAATTTAATATTGTATTGTATATATATATATATATTACTGTAAATATTGATCACATTGTGTATGATCATATATTTTGATACATTGAATGTTAATATTGTCAACCTATGTTATATATTTTTTACCTCCCGTTTCAGGAAGTAATGTCACTGAGAACTGCCCCTATATATAGGACCTTCCACCCCCACCTGGGATATGGATGCCTGATGAAGACCTAAGGGTTGAAACGTTGTTGTAAATAAATATCACCTGGGAGCAGCAGTGTGCAGCGTTTCCTTTCTGTTATTCATTTCTACAGTTACAATACACTTGTGTTCCCAGACCACACCCAAAAAGATGACCACTCTAATAGTACCTAAGGAATCATCTTCAGCCTCTCGTCTTCTACATTACTCCGCCCATATAAGAAGACACCTTTGCCTCTGCTTTAGATCATCTTTATGTCCATCTAGGCCTCCATGTTGCCACTGTTCCTCCTGTGTATCTAGCTATGTCCACATGCTTGGTCGTTATTGGGGTACATTCAGTGACATGAAACATTCTGAACGTTGCAGATAGAAATAGAATGAATAGAACTGACATACGCCCCTATTCCATAGGACAGATGATCATGTATGTTCTACTTCATGCATTTCTATCCGAACATTCTGTAACGTTACATCCTCCTGAACAAGACCCAGGTCTCCTTCTCTACCATGCCTTGACCTCTCTCCAGGCCTACTGCTCAGCCTGGCTTAAGTCGTAGCAGAAGTTAAAGTTGCTGGGGGGTTTGGGCACCGGGGGGGCGCAGTCTGGGATGGGCACGTTCTCCAGGTCCAGGAGGCGGAGCTTGATCTCCATGGAAAGCAGGATATCCAGCTCACTCCTCATGCATTCACTACTCATGTCCCGCCCCAAGAGCACGCTCAGTCCATCTGTCCACAGGCAGAACTGAAGGAGGGAGACAGAGATATCATCTTGTTATTTGACCATCTTTGTTATACTTTATGTTTACTTTGGCAATGTACTGTAAATGCTTTAAATTTCCACACCAATTAAGTTATTGAATTGAGAGAGAAAGATAAACAGAGAGAGAGAGAAAGAGAGATGTGTGATTTAACTCTGGGAAAAGAGAGTGGGAGAAGGATGTGGACAATACAGACACTAGCTCCTGTGACATGACTACTCACGTCTGTTCTGGATGAGGCGATAAAGTTGAGGCTGTACTCCTCCACGTCATAAGTGATGCTGAAAGCCAGGTCCAACCCTTCCTGCAGGACACAGCATAACATAGTTTATGGAGGGCCAGGTACAGTGGGGCAAAAAAGTATTTAGTCAGCCACCAATTGTGCAAGTTCTCCCAATTTAAAAGATGAGAGGCCTGTAATTTTCATCATAGGTACATTTCAACTATGACAGACAAAATGAGAAAAAAAATCCAGAAAATCACACTGTAGGATTTTTAATGAATTTATTTGCAAATTATGGTGGAAAATAAGTATTTGGTCAATAAGAAAAGTTTATCTCAATACTTTGTTATATACCCTTTGTTGGCAATGACAGAGGTCAAACGTTTTCTGTAAGTCTTCACAAGGTTTTCACACACTGTTGCTGGTATTTTGGCCCATTCCTCCATGCAGATCTCCTCTAGAGCAGTGATGTTTTGGGTCTGTTGCTGGGCAACCCAGCCACATTTCATCTTCAATGCCCTTGCTGATGGAAGGAGGTTTTCACTCAAAATCTCACGATACATGGCCCCATTCATTCTTTCCTTTACACGGATCCGTCGTCCTGGTCCCTTTGCAGAAAAACAGCCCCAAAGCATGATGTTTCCACCCCCATGCTTCACAGTAGGTATGGTGTTCTTTGGATGCAACTCAGCATTCTTTGTCCTCCAAACACGACGAGTTGAGTTTTTACCAAAAAGTTATATTTTGGTTTCATCTGACCATTTGACATTCTCCCAATCTTCTTCTGGATCATCCAAATGCTCTCTAGCAAACTTCAGACGGGCCTGGACATGTACTGGCTTAAGCAGGGGGACACGTCTGGCACTGCAGGATTTGAGTCCCTGGCGGCGTAGTGTGTTACTGATGGCAGGCTTTGTTACTTTGGTCCCAGCTCTCTGCAGGTCATTCACCAGGTCCCCCCGTGTGGTTCTGGGATTTTTGCTCACCGTTCTTGTGATCATTTTGACCCCACGGGGTGAGATCTTGTGTGGAGCCCCAGATCGAGGGAGATTATCAGTGGTCTTGTATGTCTTCCATTTCCTAATAATTGCTCCCACAGTTGATTTCTTCAAACCAAGCTGCTTACCTATTGCAGATTCAGTCTTCCCAGCCTGGTGCAGGTCTACAATTTTGTTTCTGGTGTCCTTTGGTTCTTTGGTCTTGGCCATAGTGGAGTTTGGAGTGTGACTGTTTGAGGTTGTGGACAGGTGTCTTTTATACTGATATCAAGTTCAAACAGGTGGCATTAATACAGGTAACGAGTGGAGGACAGAGGAGCCTCTTAAAGAAGAAGTTACAGGTCTGTGAGAGCCAGAAATCTTGCTTGTTTGTAGGTGACCAAATACTTATTTTCCACCATAATTTGCAAATAAATTCATTAAAAATCCTACAATGTGATTTTCTGGATATTTTTTTTTCTCCTTTTGAATGTCATAGTTGAAGTGTACCTATGATGAAAATTACAGGCCTCTCTCATCTTTTTAAGTGGGAGAACTTGCACAATTGGTGGCTGACTAAATACTTTGTGGTCCCACTGTACATAGTGTGAAAGAGGAAATTAGCTGTAGGGCCAAAGGTGTGTTCAGGGGACGTTGTCAGTAGGGGCAGTGGTAGCCAATGCTGATGGGGGGAATCTAGCGGGCAGTGAGCCGGCAACTGGAGGGTTGCTGGGATCAATATCTCAGTTTCCACCTTCTGCTGATGTTCAATTTAACCCCCTAAATTTCTCATTGGGTGCTGCGCTGCCCTCTGCTCCAGCCTCTCCAACCATGTGTGTGTAGGTGTATATATCGGGGGAGGGGGTTGGATAAAAGCAGAAGACACATATCCATTCCTTATATCTTATCGTACAAACCTTGGTCTGTTTGCCCTTATTCTCCTTCATGTGAGGGCAGTCTTTCCCTGTCAGCAGTGCTTTGATATCTGCAACAGGAACTGAGAGAGGAAAATAGGAAAAGCATGTTTAGCGGCACACTTCAGCGTTGAACACAGAGCCAATGACAAGAGGGTGATGTCAAAGGAGTGTCAAGGCTACAATGGAAGGTTAGAGTCACTCATAGTGTTGCTGTTGTTAAAAACTCACTCTTTTCCTGGAGACTCTCGATGGGGGGTGTTTCTGTGTCCTCCTCCACATCGCCAAAGTGCAGGACTTTGTGATTGGGTGACAAACGACAGTACCACAACTTATCTGAAACGACCAATAATAACAAATCATCAGCATGATTAAAGAAAGGGCATCTGTCTCTTCATCTACCATCCTTCATTCGTCTCCCTATTTTTCACTGGGGGTTGGGCTCTCCTGGTAGCTTCCCCTTTTACTTTTCTCTCTCTTTCTAATGTAAATGCCTGTCCACCCCTCACAGAGGTGCGCAGAGTCTCACCCTGTCTTCGTCGACTGCTGATCTTGCGGAAGAGTGTTCCCTGACACAGGCGGTTCAGTCTCTGCTGGCGAATCAGCTCCAACAGCTCAGGTTTCAGACGCTCCTTCAGCTCTCTGCAGGGGCAGAGACAAAGAAAGAGTCACACACACTGCAAGTAGGGGAGAGCCAGGATGAAAGTACTATGGGTCTAAAGTAATGCACTCAATTTCTCAGATAAGATAGAAGCTAGATTGATGTAGTGAAGTCAGTATGTTCCTAATGCATAGGACGGGCTCCCTGCAAAAAAAACAAAGTCCTACAATGTTTCGCCGAGCTATGGCTAAGCATGAATAGTCAATGAAAATGGTGAGAAACACCATTCCCATTAAAGTGAGACGAGAAAAGGATGGTTAATACAGCTATTATGTCATCCATTTTAGTCTGATTAATATTGTAAGGCAAAATATAGTGGTTGCACAACATTGTGATGTTGATGCATAGTTAATTAATTATTCAAATCGACACAAACATAAAATTATGGCTGATAGTACATTTGTTGAACGTAACGAGCATTACAAACCAGAAACATGGAGATAAGACAGATATTGTGCGCTTCTCGCAAACTGTTACTTCCGTTCCAAGGCTGTGTTACTCCTGCCCCGCCGGCAGGTACAAAAGTAAAATAAATTAAATTAAATTACAGTTGCTAATGGCAGAGGAGATATATACGTTGTTTGTCATAAAATATGGTCTCTCTAGCTCTATCGATCGCTGAGTATTTAGGAAGAAAACTAAAAGTGTTACTTTTGTCCCAGTTCTCCCATACCCATAACACACTCAACATCATTCTATTCAATTCAATGAGCATTATTTGACCTGAGACTGATAAGTGAGTATCTTGCATTGCTAAAGCAAGGACAGAATATAGCAACACCCCTGATTTCATAGGGGTTGAAAGCATTCTGGACCAGAGAAAATGCTAAACAGAACTATTTTGCTAGCACAAACTGGAATATGTTCCGGGATTCTTCCGATGGCATTGAGTACACCACATCAGTCACAGGCTTCATCAACAAGTGCATCGATGACGTCGTCCGAACAGTGACCGTACGTACATACCCCAACCAGAAACCATGGATTACAGGCAACATCCACACTGAGCTAAACATCCAGACAGCGCCCCATACTACTGTGTGTTGTCCAATCACGTGTGCTATTTAAATCACTACACAAAACTCAGCCAATCAAAGTGAATGTTTACAATGCATGTTAGGAGACTGATGTTGTCAGAGAGAGAGACAGCGAGAGAAGCAAAAGCGGAAGCGAGGGGAGAAATTATAGAATGGCATGTGAAAAGGTCAGGAAAGTCGATCCAGAAAATGTATTTTTCTTAGAGGAGTGGACAGACAAATATGCATTTATCCTTCCCGCAGCGAGTGTCAAATAACTCTGCCTGATATGTTCAGAGACCGTGGCTCTAATGAAACGTGTCAGAGTGAAGCGCCACTACGTGACAAATCACAGATCTTTTGAGCAAACATATCCACATCAGTCTGAGGTGAGGGCACGCAAAATAAATGAACTCAAAGCCCAGTATGATCGGTCCACCAGAGTCCTCTTCCATGCATTCACTGCCCAACAACGTGCAAACGAATGTTCACAAAAAATTGCTTGGATTTTGGGTCAACACCAAAAGCCATTTACTGACGGGGGAGTGGTGATGGAGTGCATGAATGCTGCTGCTGAAACTTTACTTGATGGTAAACAAAAAGACGAGCTGTGTGAAAAGATCAAGCAAATCCCAATGCCACGTACAACAACAACAAGAAAGAGTGAAATACTCGTTATGAAGCTATTCGGAGTGCACCATGCAGGACATTAGCTGTTGATGAACCTACTGATGTGAGTGATAAGGCCCAGCTTCTGGTATATGTTAGATTTTACCACACAGAGAAGAAGGAATTATGTGAAGACCTGTTAGGTGTAACACCACTCGAGACACATACAAGAGGAAAGGACACATACACAAAGCCATAAAGGAGAAGTTGAGAAAGAGGGGGATAGATCTAAAACAAGTGGTCTCTATCACCTCAGACGGGGCCCCTGTCATGACAGGAAGAGAGAGAGGAGCTGTGGCACAGCTGAAAGAGGACAACCCTGATCTCACTGCTTACCACTGCATTCATCAGTCTGTCCCGTGCACCAATCTATCAGAAGAGTATGCTGAAGTGATGAATACAATGATGAAACTCATCAACTTCCTCAGGGCATCCTCATCTCATCAACATCGCCTGCTGAGAGAATTCCTGAAAGGAGTTTAGGCAAATGCAAATGACCAACTGCTGAACAACAATGTAAGATGGCTCAGTAAAGGCAGGGTGTTGGAATGCTTTTGGTCCATTCGAAAGGAAATAACAGCTTTCCTAGTACAGCTCAGGAGTCAGAAGGCAACATAGTTTTCACTATTTTTGCAAGACAAGAGCAAAATGGATATTGTTGCTTTTTTGGTAGACATCACATCACACCTTAATGAGCTCAACGTGAGACTACAGGGCAAGAACAATTCAGTTTGTGATTTGATGACATCTGTCTGGTCCTTCCAGAGGAAACTGGAAGTGTTCAAGGAAGATCTTCAAGAAAACTGTGCACACTTCCCAAAAGTCCAGGAACAGATTCAGGGTGAGAGAGATGTTTCTCCTCATGTTGAATTCATAGATAAGCTGATTGGAAACTTCAGAAATCGCTTTGACAGCTTCAGCCTTGGACAGCAGCTCCTTCTTCTAATTGAGAATCAATTCCTCATCATAGATGTCAGGGGATTTTTAAAGGAGGGGACAAAGACCTTCAAGTGGGCACATGCTGGATCTCTACAGATGGAACTGATTGATCTGCAAGCAAATGTTGCACTAAGAGAGCACTTTCAACTAACTGATCATGACACTTTCTGGCTGCAGACTGTGTCTGAGACTGTTTCCCCTGGTCTAACCAAAGTATCATTACACACCGTGACCATGTTTGGCTCCACATACAGTTGTGAGTCTTCTGTCTCCAATCTGAACATCATTAAAAATAAGTACCATTCTAGACTCACCAATGAGCACCTACATATGTGCATGAGAATGGCACTGACATGAGAATGGCACTGAATGGCACTGATTCCAGCCAAGGTTCAAATTACTGTCAGGGAAAGCAAAAGCCCATTTCTCTCACTAAAGAAGAGATATGGAGAAGTGAAGTGTGAGAGAGTAGGAAAGATGAATATTAAACCTGTGGTTTCTTATTTGTTCAAAAATCAAAGCACTTTTTTCAGAAACAGGCACTTTTGTTATTTTTTTGTGAAGATGCAGTCTTGTTTAACTTGAAATGAGAACATTTGTGATAGGCCTACTTTTATTTATGATTTGGCTGCATATTTATTTTTACCTCATGTTTAATGTGTCTGCATTGAAAATGTGCAATAAATATTGTTGAAATGTTATTGAAATGCAGTACTTTGTTTATTAGCTATACATATACAAGAACTACATATGCCCCCAAATGACTGTATAGTTGACTGTATGAGGTGACTGTATAGTTCCCTTAAGGATAAGCACCTTTAGTAAATCCGCTTTCTCTGTGAGAGCTTCCCATGTCTGGAATACACTGCCATCAGACACACATAACTGCACCACCTATCACACTTTCACAAAATGTATGAATACATGGCTAAAGGTCAATCAGATTTGTGATCATGATCCCTAGCTGTGTATTGCCGCTTTCCATGTTGTCTGTTGTCTGTAGCTTGTGAGGTGTGGAAACACTTTGTTGCTTTTATGAATTTTGTCTTGCTGCTTTTTGTTCTATGTTGCTCTGTCTGTATGCTACGTCTTGCTTGTCCTATGTTGCTCTGCGTGTGCTCACTGCTCAATGATTGTCTATATTGTAATTGTTTTTAATAACCTGCCCAGGGACTGCGGTTGAAAATTAGCCGGCTGGCTAAAACCGGCACTTTTACTGAAACGTTGATTAATGTGCACTGTCCCTGTAAATAATAAAATAAACTCAAACTCAAATCATAGAGCATGTTAGACATTTTAATGGTTTTGGACCTTTGGGGGGAGAAAATGTTAGTCACTGGGCCTCTTTGAATTCTAATTGTGAACCCCTGGCCTTTATGGTGGAAGTCAGAGAGCTGGTCGTGTGGTGCCAGGACAACAACCTCTCCTTCAAAGTGATCAAGACAAAAGGAGATGATTGTGGACTACAGGAAAAGGAGGACCGAGCACGCCCCCCATTCTCATCGACGGGGCTGTAGTGGAGCAGGTTGAGAGTTCCTTGGTGTCCACATCATCAACAAACTATCATGGTCCAAACACACTAAGACAGTCGTGAAGAGGGCACAACAAAGCCTATTCCCCCTCTGGAGACTGAAAAGATTTGGCATGGGTCCTCAAATCCTCAAAAGGTTCTATAGCTGCAACATCGAGAGCATCCTGCCTGACTGGTTGCATCACTGCCTGGTATGGCAACTGCTCGGCCTCTGACCGCAAGGCACTGCAGAGGGTAGTGCGTACGGCGCAGTACATCACTAGGGCCAAGCTTCCTGCCATCCAGGACCTGTATACCTGGCGGTGATAGGAATGTCCTAAAAATTGTAAAAGACAACCCTAGTCATAGACTGTTCTCTCTGCTACCACATGGCAAGCAGTACTGGAGCGCCAAGTCTAGGTCCGAAAGGCTTCTTAACAGCTTCTACCTCCAAGCCATAAGACTCCTGAACATCTAATCATCCCCCCCCCTTTACGCTGCTGCTGCTACTCTCTGTTTATTATCTATGCATAGTCACTTTAATAACTCTACCTACATGTACATATTACCTAATTTATCTCAACTAACCGGTGCCCTCGCACATTTTATCTGTACCGGTACCCCCTGTATATAGCCTCGCTATTGTTATTTTACTGCTGCTGTTTAATTATTTGTTACTTTTTTACTTATCTATTTTTAACTTATCAGTTATTTTTCTCTAACGTTTTAAAGCATTGTAGGTTAATGTTTTAAAGCATTGTTGTATTCGGTGCATGTGACAAAATACAATTTGATTTGATTTGATTTTGATACACACTGAAGTATACACAAATACACACACTACGGGGGCTGATCGCTGCCCTCTAGAGGCCTTTGGGGGAAGTACAGGCTGACAAGGGGTTGTGTGTGTGTGTGTGTGTGTGTGTGTGTGTGTGTGTGTGTGTGTGTGTGTATGTGTGTGTGTGTGTGTGTGTGTGTGTGTGTGTCATAGAGAGAGTGAGAGAGAGCGAGATGGAGAGAAAAAAAATCTGCTCAAACAGTTAAACGACTCACAATACAGGTGGGGCGAGGGTCTCCTCTTGGTGCAGCCGCTCTGTCTGGCGTAGTTTGAGGATCTCACTGTAGTTCAGAGCATTCACCTTGTTCTTAAACAGCTCCAGAGACGTGGGCTTACTGGACAGAGTCCTGGTGATCTGCTCACGCACAACCTGCATTACCTAAAGATGTGCAGAGAGAGTCAACAATGATTATTTAAATGGAAAAAATACCAGCTATGTTATGGCTGTAGAAATGGTTTCTCTGGCGGGTTACACTATTCAAAAGTATGCAGTACTGTATATCATAGTTTATGTATGTTTGAATATATTTCAGTAGCTAGCAATTTGAGTGAATGTGGGTATGAGTTGAGAGAGCGCTGGACACAGTGATGCTTACACAAGGCTTTACACACCTTTTAGATAAAACGATGCTAAATAAATTCACGTCACCAAATAATTGATTAAAACACACTGTTTTGCAGCAAAGGTCAACAGTAACCTTAACAACACTCTGTATGGTAGCACCATGGGGTAGCCGGAGGACAGCTAGTTTCCGTCCTCCTCTGGGTACATTGACTTCAATACAAAATCTAGGAGGCTCATGGTTCTCACCCCCTTCCATAGACTTACACAGTAATTATGACAGCTTCTGGAGGACTGACATGTTGTCCAACCAATCAAATGATCAGAGAATGAATCTAGTACTGAAAGCATAAGCTACAGCTAGCTAGCCTAGTTTTGAACAAATACTTTTATTCAAAAAAGAAATAGAAGCGAGAGAGAGCTAGCTATATTTCGTTGTATTATATTTATTTACACTTATCTAGTGAATGCAGCTAGCTAGTTTAGCCTATTCAAACACCCAGCACAAACTGAGAGGGATGCTATGTTACCTAGCTGGCTATGGTTATCCAACATTGGAACCTTTCCAAGTCAAGGTAAGCTTTTGATTATATTAATGTATTGCCACCGGGGCCTGCAGGTGTAACTGCATAACATGCTTGCCGATCGTACATTGTACTGCATGATTGTAGAGAGTTTACTAAGGTGTTAGTTCTAGTAGCTATGTTGACTATGACATTAGCTCATTTGGTGACAATGATGTAGGCTGTGTGTAGCAGTTAGCGGTTGTGATATGAAGGTTTGGCTTGGAAAGCTTTTTTAGCCTGGTCACAGACAGCTGATGTGTTGTACATTGAAGTCCACAAGTGAAGGGAAAAGGTGAGAGGAGGAATATACAATGAGCAAAGTGTACATGCTGTTTGTATGTGGCTGCTATGAAAGTGAACTGTGTTTGCGTGTGATCATGGGTGTATTCTTCCCCCGATTCTGTTGAAAAACGTTTCTTAAACGGAACGAAACAGGGATAAACATACCTGAATTTGTCCAATAGAAACTGCAGTTTGCCACTGCTGGACTAATGATTACACTCTAGGGCCTAGATCAACTAGATGCAGGCAAGAGTGTGCAATGCAGTATTGAATGTGTCACTGTCTGTCACCTTGATTACTCAAATTATTCTCTCAACCTGTGCACCTACGTTGTAAACTTTCATTCATAGGCTAGGTTTGGAGCAATATCATGATGGGTATAGGGAACATGTTGAGTATCATGTAGTAGCCTAAACCTATCAATGTCACATGTGAATGGAATATGAATGACAATCATCCAATATGCTTTAATAGAAATAAGGCCATGCTCATAAAAAAATGATCGTCCTCCATCATCTTAAATGGCACCGACCACCACTGGTGTGTGTCTGTATGTGAGAGAGGAAAATCTATGTTTCTCTCTACCATTGTGGCCAGTTTAAAAATTCATTACAGAAATCTATGAGAACACACCAAACCCAACACAATTTAATTAAATCTCCCTCTTTCCTCCCCTCCTCTGTCTCTCTCACTTTATCTTCATCTCTCTTCCTCTCAGCGTGTCCCTACTTGGAATGTGTCTCAACACTGCTCTTGACCCCAAGCAGCCGTTGCCATGGGAATGTCATTTTTCTGTGCATCGTGGTAACCTGCCCTCTCAAAAGCTCCACAGCACCACAGTATGGAGCCCTTTTATGAAATAATGTGTACAGATATGTGAAGGGCACAATAACCATGACCCATGAAGGATGACAGGCTCTAAGTTACAGAGTGTCCATAGAGACCCCAGTATCTATGGAGTAAGAAGCAAGGAGCAAACAGTGTATAGCAATGGGGCACTCATCATCTATCTGCTGTGCATACAGTACTCATGAGGCACATAGTTGTATTTGTCAGCAGCAAGTCTATTGGACCAATTCATCCCAATGCCTGTCGTGCTGATGTTAAATCCAAAATAATCAAGCCTCAATAACAGAAATGAAAGGAAATAGAATGCAACACCTGTAACAAAATACATATTACTAAAAACAATATAACTTTACAACCAGTGACCGTTAAACAAATATCCTGTGTTAAACACAGAATTGGACAAGGGTACACTACAACACAGCAACTACTGTACATTACATACACAGCACTTTATGGTATAGTAATCACACAATTCTAAAAATATATTTTTTAAAAGCCCAGAATTGTACTAATATGTAATAGCCATGTAATATAATATGTATTATAAACTGGGTGGTTCGAGCCCTGAATGCTGATTGGCTGACAGCTGTGGTATATGAGACCGTATACCACGGGTATGACGAAACATTTATTTTTACTCCTCTAATTACGTTGGAAACCAGTTTATAATAGCAATAAGGCACCTCAGGGGTTCTACGGGCTGCGTCCAGGCACTCCAGATTTGGTCGTGCATATGAACAGTCCTTAGCCATGGTATATTGGCCATATATCACACCTCCTCAGGCCTTATTACTTAATGAATCCATGTAGGCACAAAAATATCTTTATAACAACACATCCAAGGACAATGGCACTAAAACTGTAACCAAAATTCAGACAGTAATTTTATATTCTGATAAATACTTGAACAAAACAAAGCTATAATTGACACCTTGCTTAAATGCCCCCAAGCTCCACCCTGTGTAACAACATTATCCACATTCTGTGTACATACCACCTATAAATGATAAATTAACAAAAATACAGTATCTCACCTCCATAGTGTGTCCTTCAAGTACAACCCAGAGGCCAACAATGTTAGTTCCAGGGTCAAGAGAGAGAGAAAGGGAGATATGAGAGGAGAGAAATGGAGGAGAGGACAGCCGAGGGGGGAATAAGAGAGAGTAGCACCTTTATGGCATCATAGTCCAGAGCTAAGGTTATTTTGTAAACACATAGTCACAAACACTCCCATCCGGTGCCTCTCTTCCCTGCCGTCACTCCTCTGGTTTAGCCAATAGAAAGAGAACCCTAGTACAGGAGACTGTTACCTCAGCCATAGTGAGGAGCAGCTGTCTCTGTTCCCTTACAACCCAGCAGTGTGTGTGTGCACGGGAAAAGTGTGTGTGTGTGTGGTGGGGGGGTCGTCACACACACATACACACAGCGCTAGTTGGAGGCCCCCAGCTGGCAGCAGCGTGTTGCCGGTAGCGATTAACGGCTGAAATCGACAGCACAGTTAGGGGTTTATTGGAGAGAAGGGGGAGAGAGAGAAAGAGATGGAGAGACAGGGTTTGTGATTGAATGAGAAGAGAAACAGCGAGACTGCAACAGAGCGGTAAAGGATGAGAGGTGAGTCTGAGGTACATGGTAGTAAAAGACTCTCATTATGGCTTGTTGACAGTCTAACTGAGGTGTTGAATTTGCTCCTGTGAGACAAGCATGGACGGGACAGACACCAGTCACTCTTCAAGCAGTAAACAACACATTCGCTAAGCACCAGTAGTCTGCATTCATTCCCTTAATATTTCTCATCAGACCTAAAAAGTATCTGACTAAAGGGTGAACTAATCTAAAGCGGAGAGAAGAATAACACAAGCAACATAGGAAGATGCCTTAGTTTTATATCCCCCCTCTCTCTGTCTCTCTTTCTAACATGGCTGACCACTGTCCAGCTCTCCATTGTCGGCGTCCAGAGGTTTTTCTCTTGTGTAATTACTGCTGATGGAAACAAGCGATTGTGTGGGGCCTTTATCCCTTGCTATGATTCTGCTATGGAGCGGGATTCTCTTTGTGCTTCTAATGCCCCATTGTCCCTGCCCCACGGGACTGTGGAAGGGAGTTGTGGGCACAAGCTGTGCAACACAATGACACAAGGTGTCACGTCCTGGTCAGGGCGTGAGTTGGGGTGGGCATTCTATGTTTTTGTTCTATGTGTGTGTCATAGTTATATGTGTTTGGCCTGGTATGGTTCCCAATCAGAGGCAGCTGTCAATCATTGTCTCTGATTGAGAACCATACTTAGGTAGCCTGTTTTCCCACTATGGTTTATGGGTAGATGTTTTCTGTGTCTGTATTTCACCATACAGAACTGTTTCGATTTTCATTGTTTCACTTTGGTTATTTTGTATTTCAGTGTTCAGTTATATTTCATTAAAATGGACACTTACCACGCTGTGTATTGGTCTGATCTTTCATACTCCTCAGATGAAGAAGATCGTTACACAAGGTTAGGGACTTATGACCAAAATATAGTACCCAACATCCAATTTGGACCAAACTTCTTCATACGAATGAGTAAGACATGAGGAATCCCCCAAAATTGTCAAAAACCGCCCATGTACCCCCCATACCAAGTAGTATGAAGCTGTGGCTTGGAGTATTGCTTCTCCATACTACAGTGGCAAGAAAAAGTATGCGAACCCTTTGGAAATACCTGAATTTCTGCATAAACGGGTCATAAAATTTGATCTGATCTTCATCTAAGTCACAACAATAGACAAACACATTGTGCTTAAACTAATTGCACACAAACTATTGTATTTTTCTTGTCTACATTAAATACATACTTTAAACACTCACAGTGTAGCTGGGAAAAAGTATGTAAGGCTAATGACTTCTCCAAAAGCTAATTGGAGTCAGGAGTCAGCTAACCTGGAGTACAATCAATGAGACGAGATGTTGGTTAGAGTTGCCCTGACCTATAAAAAACGCTCACAAAATTTGAGTTTGCTACTCACAAGAAGCATTGTGAACCATGCCTCAAACAAAGGAGATCTCAGAAGACCTAAGATTAAGAATTATTGACTTGCAAAAGCTGGAAAGGGTTACAAAAGTATCTTTAAAAGCCTTGATGTTGATCAGTCCACAGTAAGACAAATTGTCTATAAATGGAGAAAGTTAGCACTGTTACTACTCTCCCTAGGAGTGACCGTCCTGCAAAGATGACTGAAAGGGGGGTGATGATGTGGCAGGTGGCAGCATGGTAGGCACAGCTTGTCCCATGAATTACTCACAAAAAAATAGCTGATAACTACGAAACAAACATTCTGGATACTATAGTGAATCTGGAACTATTTATTGATCAGCATTTTGATATGCTCGAAAAAGAAACGGATACATCGAATCGAACAAGAGAAGATCTTTCCTCGAGTTCTGCGAGCCAAACGGGAGGAAAGCTGCCTTCAAAAATTCCAAACTTAACATTGGAAGGGGATGTTTTTATAACTATGCCTCCAGAAGATAGAGCATTGCTTACAAGCATGAGCGATCAGTTAACAAAAACTGGATCTATTGCCTGGGCTACTGGGGGAGGTTGAGGCTTTAAAAACAGGAATGGATTACAGTAATAAAAATATGGAAGAAATACGAGCGGAAAATAAAATATTGAAAATATTGGACTCCCTAAAAGACACTACAGAGAGGCTACGGTATGATAATAAAACAATGACAGCAGAATTACTTGATCTAAAGTGCAGAAGTAGGATAAATAATATTGTTATAATGGGAATAAAGGAGGATGAAAACTAAATCTATCAGTCAACGGAGGAAAAAGTCAGTGTTCATGAAACGTAATCTCAAGATGATGGATGAACAGGATGAACAGGTGGAAACAATTGATTTTCAAAGAGCTCACCGTTTTGGTGGAAGAACAGAGGGAAGGCCCCGTCCGATCGTAGCTATGCTAACCCACTACGAAATGAAAATTGCCTTCTTACAACAGGGTAGGGAATTGAAGAACTCCCCATTCTCTATTAATGAACAATTTCCTCATGAAATAGTAGAGAGACGACGTGCCCTGTACCCCACTTTCAAAAGGCTCTGAGCAGAGAAGCAGAATGTTCGTCTAGTGGTCGATAAATTACATGTAAATAATCAAATGTTCAAGGACTGGAAGATTGCAACGTGGCTGTGAGTGTAGCTACCTCCTGTTGAAGTAGTCCCCAATACATATTTGCACTGCATCACACAGTACAAATATGGATTTATTGTTTTTTTACAACAACAACAAAGATGTTTCATGCACTATTGAACCGTGGACTATGTGGACTTAAAATAAGGTTGGATTTATGGTAATGCAGAATGGGTATGATGAACTTATCATTTTTCTATCTAGACAATGTGGAACTTTGAACTATATGGACGTAATATCAGGTTTTGATTCAGGGGAAGGCAGGGATGGGTAAGGCTGACCTTTTTTTTCTTTATGATTTTTTATGTATTTAATTTGAAGATTGTACATTAGAAATATCAAGGTCGTTTTTATTTATACAAATTTTCTATAGGATTACGGTCAGGGCTTTGTGATGGCCACTCCAATACCTTGACTTCAATACCTCAACAATACCTTGTAAGCCATGTTGCCACAACTTTGGAAGTATCCTTGAGGTAATTTTCTATTTGGAAGACCCATTTGCTACCAAGATTTAACTTCCTGACTGATGTCTTGAGATGTTGCTTCAATATATACACATCATTTTTCATCCCCATGATGCCATCTATTTTGTGAAGTGCACCAGTCCCTGCTGCAGCAAAGCACCCCAACAACATGATGCTGCCACCCCCCTGCTTCATGGTTGGGATGGTGTTCTTTGGCTTGCAAGCCTCCCCCTTTTTCCTCCAAACATAACGATGGTCATTATGGCCAAATAATTCTATTTTTGTTTCATCAGATCAGAGGACATTTCCCCAAAAAGTACGATCTTTGTCCCCATGTGCAGTTGCAAACCGTAGTCTGGCTTTTTTGTGGCGGTTTTGGAGCAGTGGCTTCTTCCTTGCTGAGCGGCCTTTCAGGTTATGCCGATATAGAACTCATTTTACTGTGGATATTGTCACGGTCGTCCTCCTCTTCATCTGAAGAGGAGAGGCGAGATGGATCGGAAGACCAAAATGCGGCGTGGTATGTGTTCATCATTTATTTTACTACAGAAAAACACTGAACACTGAAAACCCTATACAAAACAATATACGAACTAACAACCGTGAAGCTAATGCAAACTGCGCTGAAAGAAGCAATCAACATAGACAATCACCCACAAACAAACAGTGCAACCCAGGCTACCTAAGTATGATTCTCAATCAGAGACAACTAATGACACCTGCCTCTGATTGAGAACCATACTAGGCCGAAACATACAAATCCCCAAATCATAGAAAATCAAACATAGACTGCCCACCCAACTCACGCCCTGACCATACTAACTAAATACAAAAACAAAGGAAATAAAGGTCAGAACGTGACAGATATAGATACTTTTGCACCTGTTTCCTCCAGCATCTTAACAAGGTACTTTGCTGTTGTTCTGGGATTGATTTGCACTTTTCGCACCAAAGTACGTTCATCTCTAGGAGACAGAACGCGTCTCCTTCCTGAGCGGTATGACGGCTGCGTGGTCCCATGGTGTTTATACTTGCCTACTATTGTTTGTACAGATGAACGTGGTACCTTCAGGCGTTTGGAAATTGCTCCCAAGTACGAACCAGACTTGTGGAGGTCTACAATTCTTTTTCTGAGGTCTTGGCTGATTTCGTTTGATTTTCCCATGAGGCACTGAGTTTGAAGGTAGGCCTTGAAATACATCCACAGGTACACCTCCAATTGACTCAAATGATGTCAATTAGCCTAACAGAAGCTTCTAAAGCCATGCATAATTTCCTGCAATTTTCCAAACTGTTTAAAGGCACAGTCAATTTAGTGTATGTAAACTTCTGACCCAATGGAATTGTGAAACAGTGAATTATAAGTGAAATAATCTGTTGTTGGAAAAATTACTTGTGTCATGCACAAAGTAGATGTCCTAACCGACTTGCCAAAACTATAGTTTGTTAACAAGAAATTTGTGGAGTGGTTGAAAAACTAGTTTTAATGACTCCAACCTAAGTGTATATGTAAACTTCCGACTTCAACTGTATGTCCTAATTGTAGAGGTTGGGTATATTATGGCTTAAAAGCTGTTATATGGTGCCGCTCTTGTTCGCCAATGTGAATCAGAATGATTAGCTTTTAAAATAAAACGTTATAAATATTATAGGCCTAGGATAAAGGATTATATAATTAAAAACCCGCCTAGGTTCTCAATTGGAATAGGCCTATACGATCCTAAAATAATTGGTATTAACCTTTTACATTTAAAAAATTTATCTCAAAAGAAAAAATGTAAAGGATGATTATTCTTCTGATACACACTGGCGAATGGATGGATTAGATATTGTCAACAGGGTTGTTGTCTCTAGTGTGTGTGTGGGCTGGTTAACACTGGGATAAAGTGATTAAAGTTAACGGTAGAACTATCACAATAATTGGCTTATGGAAGCACTTCTCTAAGCGAGAGATATTATATATTTCTATATAAGTTATTTATGCTACCTTTTATATTATTGATCCTAATGATATAGGCCTAGGTGTAAAACAGCCAAGGTGATAGAGCAATGACCCTGGAATAAAAAACATAATGTATAGGGTGGAGAGAGGGTTGTGTCACGACTTCCACCGAAAGTGGCTCCTCTCCCTGTTCGGACGGTGCTCGGCAGTCGTCGTCGATGGCCTACTAGCTGCAACCGATCCATTTTTCCTTTTCGTTTGTGTCTGTCTGTCTGTATTGTTTACACCTGTGTCCTATTAGTTGATTTCGGTGGGTTTATTTACCTCCGCTGCCTGTTAGTCTTTGTGCGGGATTGTTGGGTCGAGCGGAGGGTGAGCATCTGTTCCATCTACGGCAGGAGACGGGGAGCGCACAAGACTTTGCTCTGAAGTTCAGGACATTGGCCGCCCGCGCAGGGAGGAATGACAGGGCCCTAATTGACCGCTGTAGTGCAGCTTACGTGAGGACGTCCGCAGGGAGCTAGCATGCAGAGACGCTACCCTCACCCTGGACCAGCTAGTGGACATGTGCATCAGGTTGGACAACTTGCTGGCTACGTGCGGGCGTCTAGATCGGGTCCTGTTGGTTCCACCCCCCAGCGCCTCCGCTCCAACCCCCATGGAATTAGGGGGTGCTGCAGCGAGGGCGATCGGAGGAGGAGCCTCCTCCTACACTGGGTGTGGTTGGAGAGGGCACACTGCCGACTGGTGCTGGAGGAGCTCATCTGGGAGTCGAGACGGCAGGCCGAGTACTGTTCGGACACCCCAGGTGAGTCAGCACCAGGCTCACCCAGAGCCCCCTGTTGGTCACATGTATGTGTTAATTTCTTTCCCCCATTCCCAGCATAAAGCGCTAGTAGATTCAGGCGCAGAGGGGAATTTTATGGATCGCGGTTTCGCGCATAGGTTAGGGATTCCCCTTGTTCAGATGGACAAACCCTTCCCTGTGCACTCCCTAGATAGTCAACCATTAGGGTCAGGGGTGGTCAGGGAGGCCCCGGCTCCACTGGACATGGTTACTCAGGGGGGTCATGAGGAGAGAATTAGTCTCTTCCTCATAGATTCTCCTGCGATTCCAGTGGTGTTGGGGATTCCCTGGTTGGCCTTTCACAACCCCACTATTTCGTGGCAACAGACGGCTCTAAAGGGGTGGTCAGAGAAGTGCTCAGGTAGGTGTGTGGGAGGTTCCATCGGTGCAACGACGGTGGAGAGTCCAGACCAAATCTCCACCGTGCGCATTCACCCCGAATATGCCGATTTGGCTATCGCCTTCTGTTAAAACAGGGTGACCCAATTACCACCCCATCAACGAGGGGATTGTGCGATAAACCTCCAGGTAAACACTGCACTTTCCAGGAGTCACGTGTATCCCCTGTCACAGGAGGAGACGGTGGCTATGGAAACATATGTCTCTGAATCTCTGAGGCAGGGGTACATTCAGCCCTCCACGTCACCCACCTCCTCAAGTTTCTTTTTTGTGAAGAAGAAGGAGGGAGGTCTGCGTCCGTGCATTGACTATAGAGGTCTAAATTCTATTATGGTGGAGTACAGTTACCCACTACCTCTCATCGCTATGGCGAATGAGTCATTTCACGGAGCACGCTTCTTCACAAAACTGGATCTCAGGAGCGCGTATAACTTGGTGCGTATCCGGGAGGGAGAAGACAGCGTTTAGTACCACATCCGGCCATTATGAGTACCTCGTCATGCCGTATGGGTTGAAGAATGCCCCAGCAGTCTTCCAATCCTTTGTAGACAAGATTCTCAGGGACCTGCATGGGCAGGGTGTGGTGGTGTATATCGATGACATTCTGATATACAGTGGGGAGAACAAGTATTTGATACACTGCCGATTTGCAGGTTTTCCTACTTAGAAAGCATGTAGAGGTCTGTAATTTTTATCATAGGTACACTTCAACTGTGAGAGACGGAATCTAAAAATCCAGAAAATCACATTGTATGATTTTTAAGTAATTTATTTGCATTTTATTGCATGACATAAGTTTTTGACACATCAGAAAAGCAGAACTTAATATTTGGTACAGAATCCTTTGTTTGCAATTACAGAGATCATACATTTCCTGTAGTTCTTGACCAGGTTTGCACACACTGCAGCAGGGATTTTGGCCCACTCCTCCATACAGACCTTCTCCAGATCCTCCAGGTTTCGGGGCTTTCGCTGGGCAATACGGACTTTCAGCTCCCTCCAAAGATTTTCAATTGGGTTCAGGTCTGGAGACTGGCTAGGCCACTCCAGGACCTTGAGATGCTTCTTACGGAGCCACTCCTTAGTTGCCCTGGCTGTGTGTTTCGGGTCGTTGTCATGCTGGAAGACCCAGCCACGACCCATCTTCAATGCTCTTACTGAGGGAAGGAGGTTGTTGGCCAAGAACTCGCGATATATGGCCCCATTCATCCTCCCCTCAATACGGTGCAGTCGTCCTGTTCCCTTTGAAGAAAAGCATCCCAAAGAATGATGTTTCCACCTCCATGCTTCACGTTTGGGATGGTGTTCTTGGGGTTGTACTCATCCTTCTTCTTCCTCCAAACATGGCGAGTGGAGTTTAGACCAAAAAGCTCTATTTTTGTCTCATCAGACCACATGACATTCTCCCATTCCTCCTCTGGATCATCCAGATGGTCACTGGCAAACTTCAGACAGGCCTGGACATGTGCTGGCTTGAGCAGGGGGACCTTGCGTGCGCTGCAGGATTTTAATCCATGACGGCGTAGTGTGTTACTAATGGTTTTCTTTGAGACTATGGTCCCAGCTCTCGTCAGGTCATTGACCAGGTCCTGCCGTGTAGTTCTGGGCTGATCCCTCACCTTCCTCATGATCATTGATGCCCCACGAGGTGAGATCTTGCATGGAGCCCCAGACCGAGGGTGATTGACCGTCATCTTGACCCTCTTCCATTTTCAAATAATTGCGGCAACAGTTGTTGCCTTCTCACCAAGCTGCTTGCCTATTGTCCTGTAGCCCGTCCCAGCCTTGTGCAGGTCTACAGTTTTATCCCTGATGTCCTTACACAGCATCCTGGTCTTGGCCATTGTGGAGAGGTTGGAGTCTGTTTGATTGAGTGTGTGGACAGGTGTCTTTTACACAGGTAACGAGTTCAAACAGGTGCAGTTAATACAGGTAATGAGTGGAGAACAGGAGGGCTTCTTAAAGAAAAACTAACGGGTCTGTGAGAGCCGGAATTCTTACTGGTTGGTAGGTGATCAAATACTTATGTCATGCAATAAAATGCTAATTAATTACTTAAAAATCGTACAATGTGATTTTCTGGATTTGTGCTTTAGATTCCGTCTCTCACAGTTGAAGTGTACCTATGATAAAAATGACAGACCTCTACATGCTTTGTAAGTAGAAAAACCTGCAAAATCGGCAGTGTATCAAATACATGTTCTCCCCACTGTATTCCGCTACACGCGCCGCGCATGTGTCTCTGGTGCGTAAAGTACTTGGGCGACTGTTGGAGCATGACCTGTACGTCAAGGCTGAGAAATGCGTGTTCTCCCAACAGGCCGTCTCCTTCCTGGGTTGTCGCATTTCCACATCAGGGTTGGTGATGGAGTGTGACCGCATTGCAGCCGTGCGTAATAGGCCGACTCCCACCCCGGTAAAGGAGGTGCGGCGGTTTTTAGGGTTTGCCAATTACTACCGGAGGTTTATCCAGGGTTTTGGGCAGGTGGCTGCTCCCATTACCTCACTGCTGAAGGGGGGACCGGTGCGTCTGCGGTGGTCGGCTGAGGCGGACAGAGCGTTTTGTCGCTTGAGGACTCTGTTTACAGAGGATCCCGTGTTGGCTCATCCGGATCCCTCTTTGGCGTTCATAGTGGAGGTGGACGCATCCGAGGCTTGGATTGGAGCCGTGCTCTCACAGCTCTCGGGCGCGCCATTGAAGCTCCGCCCCTGCGCTTTCTATTCGAGAAAGCGCAGCCCGGCGGAGCGAAACTATGACGTGGGGGACCGGGAGTTGCTGGCTGTCATAAAAGCTCTGAAGGTGTGGAGACATTGGCTTGAGGGGGCTCAACACCCTTTCCTCATCTGGACTGACCACCGTAATCTGGAGTACATCCGGGCGGCGAGGAGACTGAACCCTCGCCAGGCAAGGTGGGCCATGTTTTTCACCAGATTCAGATTTACGATATCGTATAGACCAGGTTCCCAGAACGCTAAGGCAGACGCACTGTCCCGTCTGTATGATACAGAGGAGCGGTCCATCGATCCCACCCCCATACTTCCGGCCTCTTTTCTGGTGGCGCCGGTGGTGTGGGAGGTGGACACGGACATCGAGCGGGCATCTCGGTCAGAGCCTACTGCACCTCAGCGTCCAGCTAGACGGAGGTACGTCCCGCTAGGTGTCCGTGATAGGTTGATTTGGTGAGCGCACACGTTACCCTCCTCTGGTCATCCGGGTATCGATAGGATGGTGCGAAGCCTTAGGGGGAAGTACTGGTGGCCCACTTTAGCTAAGTACATGAGGGTTTATGTCTCCTCCTGCTCAGTGTGCGCTCAGTGCAAGGCTCCTAGACACCTGCCCAGAGGGAAGTTACAACCGCTCCCCGTCTTACAACGGCCTTGGTCACACCTGTCGGTAGACTTCCTGACCGATCTTCCTCCATCCCAGGGTAACACCACGATCCTGGTCATTGTGGATCGGTTTTCTAAGTCCTGTCGTCTCCTCCATTTGCCAGGTCTCCCTACGGCCCTACAGACTGCGGAGGCCCTGTTTACTCACGTCTTCCGGCAATATGGGGTGCCTGAGGACATAGTTTCTGATCGGGGTCCCCAGTTCACGTCCCGGGTTTGGCGGGTGTTCATGGAGCATCTGGGGGTCTCGGTCAGCCTGACCTCTGGTTTCCCCCCCCGAGAGTAATGGGAAGGCGGAGAGAGTAAACCAGGATGTGGGTAGGTTTCTGCGGTCGTATTGCCAGGACCGGCCAGGTGAGAGGGTGAGGTACTTCCGTGGGCAGAGATGGCCCAGAACTCACTCCGCCACTCCTCAACTAACCTTTCGCCCTTTCAGTGCATGTTGGGGTATCAGCCGGTCCTGGTACAGTGACATCCGAGCCAGACCGGGGCTCCTGTGGTGGAGGAATGGGTGAAGCGCTCAAAGGAGACCTGGGAGGCCGTCCAGGGGCACCTGAAACGGGCCGAAAGGCGGCAGAAAGCGAGCGCTGACCACCACCGCAGTGAGGCACCGGGGGGTACTGTCACTGCTCCTCTCCCTGTTCGGACGGTGCTCGGCGATCGTCGTCGCTGGCCTACTAGCTGCTACCGATCCATTTTTCCTTTTTGATTGTGTCTGTCTGTATTGTTTACACCTGTGTCCTGTTAGTTGATTTCGGTGGGTTTATTTACCTCCGCTGCCTGTTAGTCTGTACGGGATTGTTTTGCTGTGGTTACTGTGTTAGGGGTGCGTGTCTGCACCACAGGTTTTTTTCTTTCACACGGCAGTTGTACCGGTTTGGTGTGTAGGAGTAGAGGTTTCTCCCCCGTGGGTATCGTTTATTTTCCCTGTGTGTGGCGACCTCGTTTGGGCGTATTCCCCCCCCATGATGTTGTTGAGTTGGGACTTTCAGAATAAACTATTGTGCCACTGGGACTTCCTTGCTCTCCTGCTCTTGATTCCTGCACCTCCCTCCTTCAAGGAGGCACATAACAGGTTGGTTTTACAGGTTTACTCGCTCTGGATTGTCAGTACTGCATGTGTTCTTGGCTGTTGTGCGTGGCTGTGCCGGAATAAGGGAGTGCCTGGGGTTGTCTTGCGATATATTTAGGTTGTTTTCTCTTCTTTGTTTAATTTTAAATGTTATTTTTTTTACCAACAATTGAATCCAATGAACTGAAAAACTGAAAAAGCAAAAAAGTATTTAGTCAGCCACCAATTGTGCAAGTTCTCCCAATTGAAAAGATGAGAGAGGCCTGTACTTTTCATCATAGGTACACTTCAACTATGACAGACAAAATGAGAAAAAAAATCCAGAAAATCACATTGTAGGATTTTTTATTAATTAATTTGCAAATTATGGTGGAAAATAAGTATTTGGTCAATAACAAGAGTTTATCTCAATACTTTGTTATATACCCTTTGTTGGCAATGACAGAGGTCAAACGTTTTCTGTAAGTCTTCACAAGGTTTTCACACACTGTTGCTGGTATTTTGGCCCATTCCTCCATGCAGATCTCCTCTAGAGCAATGATGTTTTGGGGCTGTTGCTGGGCAACACGGACTTTCAACTCCCTCCAAAGATTTTCTATGGGGTTGAGATCTGGAGACTGGCTAGGCCACTCCAGGACCTTGAAATGCTTCTTACGAAGCCACTCCTTCGTTGCCCGGGCGGTGTGTTTGGGATCATTGTCATGCTGAAAGACCCAGCCACATTTCATCTTCAATGCCCTTGCTGACTTCCGGCGCCGACAGAGATGGCCGCCTCGCTTCGCGTTCCTAGGAAACTATGCAGTTTTTTGTTTTTTTACGTGTTATTTCTTACATTAGTACCCCAGGTCATCTTAGGTTTCATTACATACAGTCGAGAAGAACTACTGAATATAAGAACAGCGTCAACTCACCATCAGTACGACCAAGAATATGTTTTTCGCGACGCAGATCCTGTGTTCTGCCTTACAAACAGGACAACGGAGTGGATCCCATGCAGCGACCGAAAAAAATGACTCCGAAAAAGAGGGAAACGAGGCAGTCTTCTGGTCAGACTCCGGAGACGGGCACACCGTGCACCACTCCCTAGCATTCTTCTTGCCAATGTCCAGTCTCTTGACAACAAGGTTGATGAAATCCGAGCAAGGGTAGCATTCCAGAGGGACATCAGAGACTGTAACGTTCTTTGCTTCACGGAAACGTGGCTTACCGGAGAGACGCTATCCGAGGCGGTGCAGCCAACAGGTTTCTCCACGCATTGCGCAGACAGAAACAAACATATTTCTGGTAAGAAGAGGGGCGGGGGCGTATGCCTTATGACTAACGTGACATGGTGTGATGAAAGAAACATACAGGAACTCAAATCCTTCTGTTCACCTGATTTAGAATTCCTCACAATCAAATGTAGACCGCATTATCTACCGAGAGAATTCTCTTCGATTATAATCACAGCCGTATATATCCCCCCCCAAGCAGACACATCGTTGGCTCTGAATGAACTTTATTTGACTCTTTGCAAACTGGAAACCATTTATCCGGAGGCTGCATTCATTGTAGCTGGGGATTTTAACAAGGCTAATCTGAAAACAAGACTCCCTAAATTTTATCAGCATATCGATTGCGCAACCAGGGGTGGAAAGACATTGGATCATTGTTACTCTAACTTCCGCGACGCATATAAGGCCCTGCCCCGCCCCCCTTTCGGAAAAGCTGACCACGACTCCATTTTGTTGATCCCTGCCTACAGACAGAAACTAAAACAAGAGGCTCCCACGCTGAGGTCTGTCCAACGCTGGTCCGACCAAGCTGACTCCACACTCCAAGACTGCTTCCATCACGTGGACTGGGACATGTTTCGTATTGCGTCAGAAAACAACATTGACGAATACGCTGATTCGGTGTGCGAGTTCATTAGAACGTGCGTTGAAGATGTCGTTCCCATAGCAACGATTAAAACATTCCCTAACCAGAAACCGTGGATTGATGGCAGCATTCGCGTGAAACTGAAAGCGCGAACCACTGCTTTTAATCAGGGCAAGGTGTCTGGTAACATGACTGAATACAAACAGTGCAGCTATTCCCTCCGCAAGGCTATCAAACAAGCTAAGCGTCAGTACAGAGACAAAGTAGAATCTCAATTCAACGGCTCAGACACAAGAGGCATGTGGCAGGGTCTACAGTCAATCACGGACTACAGGAAGAAATCCAGCCCAGTCACGGACCAGGATGTCCTGCTCCCAGGCAGACTAAATAACTTTTTTACCGCCCAAATAGGTCCACAGACGATGCAATCTCAACCACACTGCACACTGCCCTAACCCATCTGGACAAGAGGAATACCTATGTGAGAATGCTGTTCATTGACTACAGCTCGGCATTTAACACCATAGTACCCTCCAAGCTCGTCATCAAGCTCGAGACCCTGGGTCTCGACCCCGCCCTGTGCAACTGGGTACTGGACTTCCTGACGGGCCGCCCCCAGGTGGTGAGGGTAGGCAACAACATCTCCTCCCCGCTGATCCTCAACACTGGGGCCCCACAAGGGTGCGTTCTGAGCCCTCTCCTGTACTCCCTGTTCACCCACGACTGCGTGGCCACGCACGCCTCCAACTCAATCATCAAGTTTGCGGACGACACAACAGTGGTAGGCTTGATTACCAACAACGACGAGACGGCCTACAGGGAGGAGGTGAGGGCCCTCGGAGTGTGGTGTCAGGAAAATAACCTCACACTCAACGTCAACAAAACTAAGGAGATGATCGTGGACTTCAGGAAACAGCAGAGGGAACACCCCCCTATCCACATCGATGGAACAGTAGTGGAGAGGGTAGCAAGTTTTAAGTTCCTCGGCATACACATCACAGACAAACTGAATTGGTCCACTCACACAGACAGCATTGTGAAGAAGGCGCAGCAGCGCCTCTTCAACCTCAGGAGGCTGAAGAAATTTGGCTTGTCACCAAAAGCACTCACAAACTTCTACAGATGCACAATCGAGAGCATCCTGGCGGGCTGTATCACCGCCTGGTACGGCAACTGCTCCGCCCTCATCCGTAAGGCTCTCCAGAGGGTAGTGAGGTCTGCACAACGCATCACCGGGGGCAAACTACCTGCCCTCCAGGACACCTACACCACCCGATGTCACAGGAAGGCCATAAAGATCATCAAGGACATCAACCACCCGAGCCACTGCCTGTTCACCCCGCTATCATCCAGAAGGCGAGGTCAGTACAGGTGCATCAAAGCTGGGACCGAGAGACTGAAAAACAGCTTCTATCTCAAGGCCATCAGACTGTTAAACAGCCACCACTAACATTGAGTGGCTGTCGCCAACACACTGACACAACTCCAGCCACTTTAATAATGGGAAATTATGGAAATATATCACTAGCCACTTTAAACAATGCTACCTTATATAATGTTACTTACCCTACATTATTCATCTCATATGCATACGTATATACTGTACTCTATATCATCGACTGTATCCTTATGTAATACATGTATCACTAGCCACTTTAACTATGCCACTTTGTTTACATACTCATCTCATATGTATATACTGTACTCGATACCATCTACTGTATCTTGCCTAAATCTCTAGAACATGCTAACATCTCTTTTGACGAGTCTACGATACATAAAACACTAAACAAGAATGGTGTTCAGGAAGGACACCACAGAAGAAGCCACTGTTGTCCAAAAAAAACACTGCACGTCTGAAGTTTGCAAAAGAGCACCTGGATGTTCCAGAAAGTATCAGGTTTTGACCACTAGATGCCACAGTTCATGCTATACTTTGGGTAGAAAACCAATAGATTTGGCTCATTATGAAAATATATTTTGTGGTCATCCTCTTAATTCAAGCTAGTCCTCTATGAAAGGAAATCAGTTTGGCCTTCTTTTACGCTTAATCTTTGGCTAGGAAATGTCAGATGTTGGGTACTATATTTGTTGAATATGATCTGAATCCTATAAATTAAAATGGCCCATTTGGGTGCAATCAATTAGCTTAATTTCTCATATATAAAATAACATTTCAACAAAATAATGTTTCAGGAATGACAATCTTACATGTTTCTAACTACAGAAACAATTTCAGAACAATCTGAGATGGTGGGTGTCATGGCTTGCTCAAATGACATGGAATGACTCCTTTGTAAAACATGACCCTGTTGTGAGGCTGTTTTGTTGTTGTTGAGTGTTCTTGAATGGTTCTGTCTGAGGGAGCCCAGTGCAGTTAGTATTAGAAAGGAGATGGCCATCACCTAGGGATGGTTATTGGGAAATAAAAACGCTTCAAAGGCTATAGCTCTACATCCGTGTCTACCATCTAGACTTTGACTAATCAATGTTCCGTTCTAACAATTCCGTCTGACTAATATACCCCAGCGGGTTGCCTGTCACTGTCCTGTATACTGTTCTTGGATACTGTAGTGGCTTGTGGTGGCTCATAGGACACAGAGCGCTTGTTATTGTTTTCAGTGTAGTGTATGCAGTCAAATAGACAGTGTCCACTCCAGATGCCATGGACTGCTTTGAAGTTAGATTTTCTAAATTAGATTACTGCTTTGCCACACAAATTAACCATCTAAGAAGCGGTTGCTTGTACTCATAGATGAAAGTTAGATATGGGGAAAGAGTGAGAAAAAAAGTTACTGTGAGACACAGACAGGTGTATGATGGGTAACACAGGCTGTGTTACCTTGTCAAAGTCCTCCTGCGTGGCTCTCATCTCCTTCCAGGTCTTGTTGATCAGCTGGATGCAGACGCAGAAAAGCTCCTCTAGCAGCCGGTCCTGAGAGAAGAAGATGGGGTGGTAGTTTGAACCAGTCTCTGAGGCTAGGGGAGAGAGAGCGAGAGGAACAATATGAGACCTTTAAGAAACGTTCATTTTACTTTTTTGTTGCAAAATGTTTTTAAATGTTTTCCGTTGCAAACCCTAATGAACACAACCCTGTATCAGCGTACCTTTATAGAGCTACACATAGCTTCAGTATATTCTTAATCAGTAGTTTAAGACATACTGTATACTGTGCACATATACATATACAGTGCCTTGCGAAAGTATTCGGCCCCCTTGAACTTTGCGACCTTTTGCCACATTTCAGGCTTCAAACATAAAGATATAAAACTGTATTTTTTTGTGAAGAATCAACAACAAGTGGGACACAATCATGAAGTGGAACGACATTTATTGGATATTTCAAACTTTTTTAACAATCAAAAACTGAAAAATTGGGCGTGCAAAATTATTCAGCCCCCTTAAGTTAATACTTTGTAGCGCCACCTTTTGCTGCGATTACAGCTGTAAGTCGCTTGGGGTATGTCTCTATCAGTTTTTCACATCGAGAGACTGAAATGTTTTCCCATTCCTCCTTGCAAAACAGCTCGAGCTCAGAAGGTTGGATGGAGAGCATTTGTGAATAGCAGTTTTCAGTTCTTTCCACAGATTCTCGATTGGATTCAGGTCTGGACTTTGACTTGGCCATTCTAACACCTGGATATGTTTATTTTTGAACCATTCCATTGTAGATTTTGCTTTATGTTTTGGATCATTGTCTTGTTGGAAGACAAATCTCCGTCCCAGTCTCAGGTCTTTTGCAGACTCCATCAGGTTTTCTTACAGAATGGTCCTGTATTTGGCTCCATCCATCTTCCCATCAATTTTAACCATCTTCCCTGTCCCTGCTGAAGAAAAGCAGGCCCAAACCATGATGCTGCCAACACCATGTTTGACAGTGGGGATGGTGTGTTCAGGGTGATGAGCTGTGTTGCTTTTACGCCAAACATAACGTTTTGCATTGTTGCCAAAAAGTTCAATTTTGGTTTCATCTGACCAGAGCACCTTCTTCCACATGTTTGGTGTGTCTCCCAGGTGGCTTGTGGCAAACTTTAAACGACACTTTTTATGGATATCTTTAAGAAATGGCTTTCTTCTTGCCACTCTTCCATAAAGGCCAGATTTGTGCAATATACGACTGATTGTTGTCCTATGGACAGAGTCTCCCACCTCAGCTGTAGATCTCTGCAGTTCATCCAGAGTGATCATGGGCCTCTTGGCTGCATCTCTGATCAGTCTTCTCCTTGTATGAGCTGAAAGTTTAGAGGGACGGCCAGGTCTTGGTAGATTTGCAGTGGTCTGATACTCCTTCCATTTCAATATTATCGCTTGCACAGTGCTCCTTGGGATGTTTAAAGCTTGGGAAATCTTGGGAATGCCACGAGAGCTCGCTGAAACACCGTGTTCTCTCTACGGCGCCATTTTCATCCCCTCTCTGCGCTTTTAACGGACCTCTGAGACTATCACAGTGCAGGTGCATTTATACGGAGACTTGATTACACACAGGTGGATTGTATTTATCATCATTAGTCATTTAGGTCAACATTGGATCATTCAGAGATCCTCACTGAACTTCTGGAGAGAGTTTGCTGCACTGAAAGTAAAGGGGCTGAATAATTTTGCACGCCCAATTTTTCAGTTTTTGATTTGTTAAAAAAGTTTGAAATATCCAATAAATGTCGTTACACTTCATGATTGTGTCCCACTTGTTGTTGATTCTTCACAAAAAAATACAGTTTTATATCTTTATGTTTGAAGCCTGAAAGGTTGCAAAGTTCAAGGGGGCCGAATACTTTCGCAAGGCACTGTACATAAGGTTTTTTCTTTATTCTTACTATTTTCTACATTGTAGAATAATAGCGAAGACATCAAAACTATGAAATAACACATATGGAATCATGTAGTAATCAGAAAAGTGTTAAACAAATCAAAACATATTTTATATTCTTAAAAGTAGCCCACCTTTGGCTTGATGAAAGCTTTGCACACTCTTGGCATTCTATCAACCAGATTCATGAGGTCGTCACCTGGAATGCATTTCAATTAACAGGTGTGCCTTGTTAACCTTTTTGGGATAGAGGGCAGCATTTTCACTTTTGGATGAATAGCATGCCCAGAGTGAACTGCCTCCTACTCTGTCCCAGATGCTAATATATGCATATTATTATTATTATTGGATAGAAAACACTCTAAAGTTTCTAAAACTCTTTGAATGATGTCTGTGAGTATAACAGAACTCATATGGCAGGCGAAAACCTAAGAAAAATCCAACCAGGAAGTGGGATATCTGAGGGTTGTAGTTTTTCAAAGCTTGGCCTACCGAATACACAGTGTCTATGGAGTCAAGTTGCACTTCCTACGGCTTCCACTAGATGTCAACCGTCTTTAGAAACTGGTTTGAGGATTCTACGATAAAGGAGGGGCTCATGAGACCTGTTTGAGTCAGTGGTCTGGCAGAGTATCTCAGGCTCGTGACGCGCGCTTCCGACAGAGTTAGCTCTTGTTCCAGTGCTTTTCTTCAGACATAGGAATTCTCCGGTTGGAAGTTTATGGACGTTTTATATTAAAAACATCCTAAAGATTGATTCCATACATCGTTTGACTTGTTTCTACGACCTGTAACGGAACTTTTTGAGTTTTTGTCTGGACGAAGTGCTCGCGCCTCATGAAGATGGATTACTGGGCTGAACACTCTACCAACAAGTGGCTATTTGGACATAAATGATGTACTTTATTAAACTTTATGGAACTAATCAGTCATTTATTGTCGAACTGGGATTCCTGGGAGTGCCTTCTGATGAAGATCATCAAAGGTAAGTGAATATTTATAGTGTTATTTCTAACTTCTGTTGACTCCAAAATGGCAGATATTTCTCTAGCTGGATTGGGCTCTGAGCGCCGTTCTCAGATTATGCTTTTTCCATAAAGTTTTTTTGAAATCTGACACAGCGGTTGCATTAAGGAGAAGTCTATCTTTAATTATGTGAATAACAGCTGTATATTTTATCAATGTTTATTATGAGTATTTCTGCAAAATCACCGGATGTTTTGGAATCAAAACATTACTGCACGTAACGCGCCAATGTAAACTGAGATTTTTGGATATAAATATGCACATTATCAAGCAAAACATACATGTATTGTGTAACATGATGTCCTATGAGTGTCATCTGATGAAGATCATCAAAGGTTAGTGATTAATTTTATCTATATTTCTGCTTTTATCTTTGGCTGGGAAAATGGCTGTTTTTTTTTGACTTGGCTATGGCCTAACATAATCATATATCACTGTAAAGCATTTTTTAAATCGGACACGATGGGTAGATTAACAAGATGTTTATCTTTCATTTGCTGTATTGGACTTGTTAATGTGTGAAAGTTATAAAAATAAAAATATTTTTGAATTTCGCAGTGAAATGTTGTTGAGGGGTTCTGCTAGTGGAACGCCTGCGCTAGAAAGGTTCAAAGTTAAAAAGTGGAATTTATTTATTTCTTAATATGTTTGAGCCAGTCAGTTGTGACAAGCTAGGGGTGGTATACAGAAGTTACCCCTATTTGGTAAAAGACCAAGTACATATTATGGCAAGAACAGATCAAATAATCAATGAAAGTGCAGTCGCAAAAAACATCAAGTGCTATGATGAAACTGGCTCTCATGAGGACTGCCACAGGAAAGGAAGACCCAGAGTTACCTATGCTGCAGAGAATAAATTCATTACAGTCACCAACATCAGAAATTGCAGCCCAAATAAATGCTTCACAGAGTTCAAGTAACAGATACATCTCCACATCAACTGTTCAGAGGACTGTGTGAATCAAGCCTTCATGGTCGAATTGCTGCAAAAAAAGCACTCTACTAAAGGACAACAACAAGAAGAAGAGATGTGCTTCGGCCAAGAAACACGAGCAATGGAAAATATTTTAACCTTTATTTAACTTGGCAAGTCAGTAAAGAACAAATTCTTAATTACAATGAGGGCCTACTCCGGCCTACTCACAATGAGGACCTACTCATCTGTCCTTTGGTCTGATGAGTCTGAATTTGAGATTTTTGATTCAAACCGCCGTGTCTTTGTGAGTCGCAGAGTAGGTGGTTCCCACCGTGAAGCATTGGAGGAGTAGGTGTGATGGTGTGGGGGTGCTTTGCTGGCAATCCTAAAGATTGATTCTATACATTGTTTGACATGTTTCTATGGACTGTAACATAACTTTTTGACTTTTCATCTGCTCGCACCTCATGAATTTGGATTACTGGGCTAAACGCGTGAACAAAAAGGAGGTATTTGGACATAAATTATGGACTTTATCAAACAAATCAAACATTTATTGTGGAACTGGGATTCCTGGGAGTGCATTCTGATGAAGATCATCAAAGATAAGTGAATATTTATAATGCTATTTCTGACTGTGTTGACTCCACAACATGGTGGATATCTGTATGGCTTGCTTTGTTGTCTGAGCGCTGTACTCAGATTATTGCATGGTGTGCTTTTTCGGTAAAGCTATTTTGAAATCTGACACAGTGGTTGCATTAAGGAGAAGTGGATCTAAAATGCCACACATAACACTTGTATCTTTTAGCAATGTTTATTATGAGTATTTCTGTAAATTGATGTGGCTCTCTGCAAAATCACCGGATGTTTTGGAACTGCTGAACGTAACGCGCCAATGTAAACTGAGATTTTTTTATATAAATATGAACTTTATCAAACAAAACATACATGTATTGTGTAACATGAAGTCCTATGAGTGTCATCTGATGAAGATCATCAAAGGTTAGTGATTCATTTTATCTCTATTCCTGCTTTTTATGACTCCTCTCTTTGGCTGGAAAAATGGCTGTGTTTTTCTGTGACTAGGTACTGACCTAACATAATCGTTTGGTGTGCTTTTGTCATAAAGCCTTTTTGAAATCAGTGTGGCTGGATATACAACAAGTTTATCTTTAAAATTGTGTGAAATACTTGTATGTTTGAGGAATTTGAATTATGGGATTTCTGTTGTTTTGAATTTGGCGCCCTGCACTTTCACTGGCTGTTGTTGAGGTGGGACGCTACCGTCCCAAATATCCCAGAGAGGTTAACAAATAGTTACCCAACACACGTCCAGACTGTGTAAGGGCTAGTTGACCAAGAAGGAGAGTGATGGAGTGCTGCATCAGATGACCTGTCTCCACAATGACCCGACCTCAACTCAATTGAGATGTTTTGGGATGAGTTGGAGTGAAGGAAAAGCAGCCAACAAGTGCTCAGCATATGTGGGAACTCCTTCAAGACTGTTGGAAAAGCATTCCAGGTGAAGCTGGTTGAGAGAATGCCAAGAGGGTGCATTCTGTCATCAAGGCAAATGGTGGCTACTTTGAAGAATATAAAATACAAAATATATTTTGATTTGTTTAACACTTTTTTGTTTACTACATAATTCCATATGTGTTATTTCATAGTTTTGATGTTGTCACTATTATTATTCAATGTAGAAAATAGTACAAATAAAGAAAAACCCTTGAATGAGTAGGTGTGTCCAAATTCATGACTGGTACTGTATGTTTCCAGTACAGACCCAATGCACCCATACACAGACGTATCCATACTGTGTGAACTCACACCAGCATGTAGACACTAACAGCTGAAAGTCATAAGTAGAGGAAACATGCCTGACATCCGTGGGGAAAAAAAGCCAGACCTGGCTTAACCTGTCTTAAATACATGTAGGCCTACATGTACGAGCTCAGGTTGACTTACGGGGCTCTCCGATGCGTAGGATCTCACACAAGATTAGAGTCAGCTGGATGCTGCTGCGGGCAAATGGACACTCGTGCTTATCCTCCCTACTGCTGTTTTCTAGAACAAACTGAGAGAAAGAGACAGACAGAGAGAGAGAGAGACAGAGAGAGAAATAAAACGAGAGAGAAATAAATAGTCAGAGGATGACAAATACTTAACCCTCTCCCGAACAAAAACCCACGATTGTCCCTTTAACTCCCTCCCACCCTCTGTTCCTCCCCGTTCTTCCCTTTCCCCTCCCTCTGCTCACCCTGCTGTAGGCATCGGGGTAGCGGGAGGCGAAGTAGGCCATGGTGTCCAGAGCCAGCAGGCCAGGAGGGGCCCGCAGCAGGTCCTGACCTGGGTTACTGTTGTTCTTTAGAGAGAGAAGACAGAACAGGAATTAAACACACTCTGTATGGAGGGAGACAATGGTTTGGATAGACAAGAGCAAGACTCAGAGAAGTTTATTAATATGTACAGTATATGTAGGACACACAGAGGCCGAATGAGAGTGACTGATTGAGGTGGTGGTAAGTAGAATCCCATAGAGTAGACTCACAGAGAAGCCCAGCTTCTTGAACTCCTTGGCACAGAGAGAGCGCCGTCGCTCATGACTCAAGCTGTTCTCACTCTCCGTCTCGAAGGCTGCCTGCCGCAGGCCGTGTAGAATCTCCCTTTGGTCCTGTGGGAGGAGAGGGAGGAAGGGGAAGGATGGAAAGATAACAGTAGAGAGACACAATGGTCCAATATAAGGGAGTATGGTACTGTATGACTAAGTGGATTTCAAGGATACTTAGTAAGCACTAGTCAGCACTCTCTCCTGGGGCGCGAAGAGGCAGTGGTTTCCAGGTGTGGGAGGGGTCAGAAGTCAGGGAGGTAATCTATCTCACCTGGTTGTAGGAGTCCAGGGGCATCCTCATGCGAGGCTCCAGGTGGTTCAGAGTGACAGACTGGAGGACATACAGGTAGTGGGCCATCTCATCCCCCACGGAGGCAGAACTATGGATAATGTTCTGTGGGTCACAACAAACCATGAGACATAGGTTCAAGACAGTAGAGTATTTACTATGGATAATGTTCTGTGGGTCACAACAAACCATGAGACATAGGTTCAAGACAGTAGAGTATTTACTATGGATAAAATGACTGGAAGACCAAAAAATTGCTACATAGAAGATTTAATGAAAGACAATTGCATTTCCCCAATTTGACATTCTACTGGATGCAATGACAGTAAGGTGCCCTTGTACCTCAATCTTGAACATACAAGATGATTTACCTTATAGATGTACTGTCGAAGATTCTTCATTCCTAAGAAGGCAAACAGCTCCTGAAAACCAATATCATGTGTGTCATCACCAAATAACTACCACTGGCTATATCAGTTATTACTGCAATGCAGTGACACTACTTCCCCATAAGTAGGCGGTAAAAGCGATACAGTCACAAATCAGGTCAGGACTCTGCCACCAGTGACATAATGGTCACATAAATCTGAACAAAACCCTTTGTTTTGAACAGAATCACTCAGGCTGGTTAAACTGATTAACTTGTACCTCCCTCTGGAAAACAGAGCAGGCGAGGGAGAGAAGAAAGAAAGAGACAGAGAGAGAGTGGGAGACAGAGAGAGAGACAGCGAGAGAGACAGAGAGAGAAATACACAGAGAGAAAGAGAGAGTGAGTGAGTGAGAGAGAGAGAGAGAGAGAGAGAGAGAGAGAGAGAGAGAGAGAGAGAGAGAGAGAGAGAGAGAGAGAGAGAGAGAGAGAGAGACAGACAGACAGACAGACAGACAGACAGACAGGCAAAGAGAGACAGAGACAGAGACAGTGAGAGAGAGAGAGAGACAGAGACAGAGACAGTGAGAGAGAGAGAGAGAGAGAGAGAGAGAGACAGACAGACAGACAGACAGACAGACAGACAGACAGAAGACAGAGACAGTGAGAGAGAGACAGAGACAGACAGTGAGAGAGAGAGAGAGAGAGAGAGAGAGAGAGAGAGAGAGAGAGAGAGAGAGCGATACACAGAGAAGAGACAGAGAGAGAGAGCGATACACAGAGAGAGAGCGAGAGAGAGAGAGAGAGAGAGAGAGAGAAAGAGAGAGCGATACACAGAGAAGAGAGAGAGAGCGATACACAGAGAAGAGACAGAGAGAGAGAGCGATACACAGAGAGAGCGAGAGAGAGAGAGAGAGAGAGAGACAGAGACAGAGACAGAGAGACAGAGAGAGAAAGCAGGGCATTCTACGCCATTAAAAAACAAATTCAAATTGAAATACCTAATCGAATGTGTCATTGAACCAATTGCACTTTATGGCAGTGAGGAGTGCGGACCACTTGCAAAACAAGATTTAACCCAATGGGACAAACCCCCTGCATGCCAGAAGAAAACTACAAACAGTGCATGTAGGGCAAAATTAAGCCAATATCCACTAATAATAAAAACTTTTAAAAAAGCAATTAAGTTTTGGGGGAGAACGCAGAGAGCTGTGGGATGGCAGCACACTACATTGCTGCTTGCTTGCAATAAGATGAGGGACAGTGTCTGACAGACCAACCAACCTGCACATGTCCTCTATGTTTATTGTTATTGTCCAATGTATGGTTATTTTGACCCTTGGTTATTGTTGTTACTGTTGTCCCGTTGAGAATATTGATTATTATTATTAATTAAAGCAAATTGAATTAAATTAAATTGAGAGAGAGACAGAGATACAGGGAGAAAGACAGAGGGAGAGACAGAGAGGGAGATCCAGAGAGAGAGAGAGAGAGAGAGAGAGAGGGGAAATAGAGACCATTCTTACCTGTCTGTCTGCATCTCCAGCAGTCTGTAGCAGAGCCATGAGGAGGGCCATGGCTTTGGTTTGAATCTGTTGGTTTGTCCTGGAATAAAAGAGAGTGTATGGGTGGGCATAATGAGAAATGGGAGAGAGTAGTATGTGTGTGTATTTCTTAGATGAACTGTAGACTTCAGACCCTGGACAGGCTTATCATTACATTTTCCTGAGGTACATTTAACCATAATATGATTTAGAGATGAGGGTCTATGTGTGTAAGCAGGTATAAGCACACTCATTCATTGGAGGTAATGCAGGTTTTTCCCACAATTCTATCCATGGATGACACACACTTACACCTGCAGATGTGAGAGGAGTCTCTCCAGAGTGACCTCCTGCTTGACCTGCTGGAAGAGGCTGCTGCTGCTCAGCACCATGCTCTCCAGGATGGCCAGGGACACCTGCTGGATGGATGCGTCCAGTACCTTGGCATTGACGAAGTTAGCAATCTGACAGGTACCAGGAAATAGACACAGGATACAGTTAGTATAGAAGAGCACAGATAGCAGAGTAGGATAGTAGTGGGATAGAATGCGATGGGGATATAATAGGTTGAAACTGAGTGCGGAGAGTCAGTCCCATGACTAGTGGTCACCAGAGCTCCTATCAGACATTTCTCATGGTCAAACATTACACACATTAACATTATGGGACGGTTTCCCAGACAAAGATTAAGCCTAGTCCTGGGAACCAACCCTAAATGTCTAATGCCTTACTTTCTTACTCCTGACATATTTTTATTTCTCCTCCTCCACTTAGGTTAAAGAAGCCAATAGTTTAGGAACCTACCTTCTTGATGAAGACAGCAGAAAGATTCTCCCATGATACAATCCCATGGTCCATCAACTCCATGAAGCCTGTCAGTGTGTGGGTCATGATCAAAGGGGCCCTAACAGACAATACACACAACTCAGAACAGAATATTACAACTTCAGCAAATACAACATTGACAAAGAAAACCACAGACGCTACTGAGTATTTCCACTGATTTGGTTCTAGGTGGCGAGATTAGGAGAGACTAGACTATACCAGGCTGAAATGTTTTCTCAGGTTTGGTAGGAATGTGTTTCATGCCTTCCCTGGGATTCAAGTGGTATAATAGAGGTATAATTGATTTGTGACTATAAGACATGTTACATCTTCAAAAGCATGAGGTCAGACTCATATCCTTGGATCTCTCCATCCCATGTTGATTTTGATCAAACTAACCAAATCACTAACTACGCAACACAGCTGCATATTCTCCCTAGCCAATTCTCCATGCCAACTCAATGTTATTCTAGAATTCAACAGACGAACCCAACTACTGCATCCTTGAATTCCTCCACAGTAACTATGCTAACAGTATGGGGGGAAGGCCAGACTCAGCCCATACTTCACCCAGGGACGTGTTCCCACGTGAGGTAATCATCTCTGCAGCAGCATCTATCAAAGCACAGCATTCAACTGCAGCCAGCAGAAATATGCACTACTGCACTGCATTTCCCCCATCCCCCAAAATAACCACACAGTCTGCTAGGAGAACAGGACAGACAGAGAAGCGCTCACTTATGTGAGTCTGCTGTCTCTGCTATATAAGGTTAGTTGAAGAGAGAGTAGAGAGAGACAGAGACACACACAAAGACATAGTGACATTATGAGAGACACATAGACATTTAGAGAGACACAGAGAAGGGAACTGACTCGTCAGCGTCCTCTACGATCTTCACCAGCAGAGAGTGGCCATCACGGCTGATAAACTCCTGGGCAAAAGTGACGTCAGTGGACACGCAGGCCAGCTGCTTCAGCGAATCACAGCGCACACCTGAGTCTGAGCTCTGGATGCCCTTGTAGAGGTCCTCGGCACAACGGCCCTACAACACACACAGCATAAAAACACACAGACAAAGGATGGATGAAGTAGATATACCCATAATGTAATACAATTGCAATAGGCCTACATAGCTTGCAGACACACACACACACACACACAGCCAAGAGGGGATTATGTAAGGAACAGAGCATGGTTGGTTTGTTAGGCTCTTGTTTGCAGACTCACCGGTGCCTTGGTCAGACGGAGAATGCAGCCATTCTTAATGTCCAGACGGTTCTAGAACATGAAGACCACAGAGCAGACACAATAACAAATATAGTCATACACACAATGATTACTAATTTCACACTCCACTGAGGAACATGTACTGAACAAACATATAAATGCAACATGCAACAATTTCAAAGATTTTACTGAGATACAGTTCAAATAAGGAAATAAGTCAATTGAAAAAAATTCATTAGCCCCTAATCTATGGATATGTATTTGTTGGTCACAGATAACTCATAACTATATACAGTAGGTCCAGTATAACTATATGCAGTGGGAGAATAACAACTATATACAGTAGGTCTACTATAACTATATACAGTAGATCTGCTATAACTATATACAGTAGGTCTAGTATAACTATATACAGTAGGTCTAGTATAACTATATACAGTAGGTATACTATAACCATATACAGTAGGTCTGCTATAACTATATACAGTAGGTCTACTATAACCATATACAGTAGGTCTGCTATAACTATATACAGTTTTTCTAGTATAACCATATACAGTAGGTCTGCTATAACTATATACAGTTTTTCTAGTATAACCATATACAGTAGGTCTGCTATAACCATATACAGTAGGTCTGCTATAACCATATACAGTAGGTCTGCTATAACTATATACAGTAGGTCTGCTATAACCATATACAGTAGGTCTGCTATAACCATATACAGTAGGTCTACTATAACCATATACAGTAGGTCTGCTATAACTATATACAGTTTTTCTAGTATAACCATATACAGTAGGTCTGCTATAACTATATACAGTAGGTCTGCTATAACCATATACAGTAGGTCTACAATAACTATATACAGTAGGTCTGCTATAACCATATACAGTAGGTCTACAATAACTAAATACAGTAGGTCTGCTATAACTATATACAGTAGGTCTGCTATAACCATATACAGTAGGTCTGCTATAACTATATACAGTAGGTCTACAATAACTATATACAGTAGGTCTGCTATAACCATATACAGTAGGTCTGCTATAACCATATACAGTAGGTATACTATAACCATATACAGTAGGTCTGCTACAACTATATACAGTAGGTCTGCTATAACCATATACAGTAGGTCTACAATAACTATATACAATAGGTCTGCTATAACCATATACAGTAGGTCTACAATAACTAAATACAGTAGGTCTGCTATAACTATATACAGTAGGTCTGCTATAACTATATACAGTAGGTCTGCTATAACTATATACAGTAGGAATTATATATACAGTAGGTCTACTATAACTATATACCGTTTTTCTAGTATAACCATATACAGTAGGTCTGCTATAACTATATACAGTAGGTCTGCTATAACTATATACAGTAGGTCTACTATAACCATATACAGTAGGTCTGCTATAACTATATACAGTAGGTCTGCTATAACTATATACAGTAGGTCTGCTATAACTATATACAGTAGGTCTGCTATAACTATATACAGTTTTTCTAGTATAACCATATACAGTAGGTCTGCTATAACTATATACAGTAGGTCTGCTATAACTATATACAGTAGGTCTACTATAACCATACACAGTAGGTATGCTATAACTATATACAGTAGGTCTGCTATAACTACATACAGTAGGTCTGCTATAACTATATACAGTAGGTCTGCTATAACTATATACAGTAGGTCTGCTATAACTATATACAGTAGGTCTGCTATAACTATATACAGTAGGTCTACTATAACTATATACAGTAGGTCTGCTATAACTATATACAGTAGGTCTGCTATAACTATATACAGTAGGTCTGCTATAACTATATACAGTAGGAATTATATATACAGTAGGTATGCTTTAACTATATACAGTAGGCATTCTATATACAGTAGGTCTGCTATAACTATATACAGTAGGTCTACTATAACTATATACAGTAGGTCTGCTATAACTATATACAGTAGGTCTGCTATAACTATATACAGTAGGTCTGCTATAACTATATACAGTAGGAATTATATATACAGTAGGTATGCTTTAACTATATACAGTAGGCATTCTATATACAGTAGGTCTGCTATAACTACATACAGTAGGTCTGCTATAAATATATACAGTAGGTCTGCTATAACTAAATACATTAGGCATTCTATATACAGTAGGTCTGCTATAACTATATACAGTAGGTCTGCTATAACTATATACAGTAGGTCTGCTATAACTATATACAGTAGGAATTATATATACAGTATGTATGCTTTAACTATATACAGCAGGTCTATTATAACTACATACAGTAGGTCTGCTATAACTATATACAGTAGGTCTATTATAACTATATACAGTAGGTCTGCTATAACTATATACAGTAGGTCTGCTATAACTATATACAGTAGGTCTGCTATAACTATATACAGTAGGAATTATATATACAGTAGGTATGCTTTAACTATATACAGTAGGCATTCTATATACAGTAGGTCTGCTATAACTACATACAGTAGGTCTGCTATAAATATATACAGTAGGTCTGCTATAACTAAATACATTAGGCATTCTATATACAGTAGGTCTGCTATAACTATATACAGTAGGTCTGCTATAACTATATACAGTAGGTCTGCTATAACTATATACAGTAGGAATTATATATACAGTAGGTATGCTTTAACTATATACAGCAGGTCTATTATAACTACATACAGTAGGTCTGCTATAACTATATACAGTAGGTCTATTATAACTATATACAGTAGGTCTGCTATAACTATATACAGTAGGTCTATTATAACTATATACAGTAGGTCTACAATAACTATATACAGTGGGCATTCCATATACAGTAGGTCTGCTATAACTATATACAGTAGGTCTACTATACTATATACAGCAAGTCTACAAAAACAATATACAGTAGGTTTACAAAAACTATATACAGTAGGTCTGCTATAACTATATGCAGTAGGTCTGCCATAACTAAATACAGTAGGTCTGCTATAACTATATACAGTAGGTCTACTATAACTATATACATTATGTCTACTATAACTATATACAGTAGGTCTACTATAACTATATACAGTAGGTCTGCTATAACTATATACAGTGGGTCTATTATAACTACATACAGTAGGTCTGCTATAACTATATGCATTAGGCATTATATATAGAGTAGGTCTGCTATAACTATATACAGTGGGTCTATTATATCCATATACAGCAGGTATATTATAACTAAATACAGTAGGTATTATATAACTATATACAGTAGGTCTTCTATAACTATATACAGTAGGTCTGCTATAATTATATACAGTAGGTCTACTATAACTATATACAGTAGGTCTACTATAACTATATACAGTGGGCATTCCATATACAGTAGGTCTGCTATAACTATATGCAGTAGGCATTCTACATAACTATATACAGTGGGTCTATTATAACTATATACAGCAGGTATATTATAACTATATACAGTGTGTCTGCTATAGCTATATACAGTATGTCTACAAAAACTATATACAGTAGGTCTACAATAACTATATACAGTAGGTATACTATAACTATATACAGTGGGTCTATTATAACTATATACAGCAGGTATACTATAACTATATACAGCAGGTATATTATAACTATATACAGTGTGTCTGCTATAGCTATATACAGTATGTCTACAAAAACTATATACAGTAGGTCTACAATAACTATATACAGTAGGTATACTATAACTAAATGCATTAGGCATTTGTCGTGGCTGAATCAGAATTAGTTAGGTAACATTGATAAATAAGATGTTTTATTTAAATAATAACGCTTATGTGAGATATTTGTCATTAGGATGTCTTCTTTTGGATAATACTGTTGGCAGTTTGCAGTTATCCCTTCCCCAGGGCTTAATCACTAGGGGCCCAGAGAGGGGAGAGGTCAGGCTTGTCTTCATATGTCAATATATCTGTTAAACCATGTGATGCTATGAAGAATATCAGAAGGGGAGGAAGACAGAATGGAGGCTTGTCTTCTTATGGGAATGTGTCGGTCCCTATTGTATGTCCCCTCTGAGGTTGCCCTTATCTTGATCTAGTATATGACCTAAGAGGCTCACTGTCTCGGTGAGCTTGTCCAGGAGGGGCTGTATTTGAGATGGGAGTATCTAGAATTGACAATTGATATACTGTATGCCTTTGGATGAGGTAATGTTTTGGTACTATGTTGTACCAAGAACGAGAAGTAGAACCTCGTTTTAGGAGAGCAAACTGAACGATAATTTATAGCTAGTGCTATCTAGCTATGGGATACTCCTCTTTCAAGTAAAGTCTTCCTTTGTAATGTTCCTAAGATCTGTGTTTCGTCATGTGAGTTGAGATGGGTGTGTCTTGGCTATAAATGATACTAAGAACTGTTTTGTAAGCACTCTCAGAGAATTCATTTATAGACACTGAATTGATCTGAGAGTCAAACAGCGCTATGGTGAAGCTCATATATAAATAAAGATGGGACTTTATAATAGAACTCTGACTTGTGTGTGGTTTGCTCTCTCAATGTTTAGTAATACAGGAAATTACCACAACATATTCTATATACAGTAGGTCTTCTACAACTATATACAGTGGCTCTATTATAACTATATACAGTAGATATATTATAACTAAATACAGTAGGTCTGTTAAAGCTACATACAGTAGGTCTGCTATAACTATATACAGTAGGTCTAATAAAACTATATACATTATGTCTACTATAACTATATACAGCAGGTCTACGATATGTATATACAGTAGGTCTACTATAACTTTATACAGTAGGTCTACTATAACTATATACAGTAGGCATTCTATATACAGTAGGTCTGGTATAACTACATAAAGTAGGTATATTATAACAATATACAGTAGGTCTGCTATAACTATATACAGTAGGTCTACAATAACTATATACAGTAGGTCTACTATAACTATATACAGTAGGTCTACTATAACTATATACAGTAGGTCTACTATCACTATATACAGTAGGTCTATTATAACTATATACAGTAGGTCTACTACAACTATATACAGTAGGTCTGCTATAACTAAATGCATTAGTCATTCTATATACAGTAGGTCTGCTATAACTAAATGCATTAGGCATTCTATATACAGTAGGTCTGCTATAACTATTTACAGTAGGTCTAGTATAACTACATACAGTATGTCTGCTATAACTATATACAGTAGGTCTAGTATAACTACATACAGTATGTCTGCTATAACTATATACAGTAGATCTGCTATAACTATATACAGTAGGTCTACTATAACCATATACAGTAGGTCTGCTATAACTATACAAAGTAGATCTGCTATAACTATATGCAGCAGGAATTCTATAAAAAGTAGGTATATTATAACTATATACAGCAGGTATACTATAACGATATACAGTAGGTCTGCTATAACTATATACAGTAGATCTGCTATAAATATATACAGTAGGTCTGCTATAACTATACAAAGTAGATCTGCTATAACTATATGCAGCAGGAATTCTATAAAAAGTAGGTATATTATAACTATATACAGCAGGTATACTATAACGATATACAGTAGGTCTGCTATAACTATATACAGTAGGTCTGCTTTAACTATATAAAGTAAGTCTACAATAACTATATACAGTAGGTCTGCTAAAACTACATACAGTGGGTCTACTATAACTATATACATTATGTCTACTATAACTATATACATTATGTCTACTATAACTATATACAGTAGGTCTACCATATACAGTAGGTACGCTATAACTATATACAGTAGATCTGCTTAATATTGTGTTTATATTTTTGTTCAGTAGAATTAGAGAGGGGGGAAAGAAAGAGAGTGAGGGAGAGAGAGAAGGGGGGAAAGGAGAGAGGGGGACGAGAGAGAAAGAGAGAGCGAGAGAGAGCAAGAAATTAAGTTGGTTTAGTTTAATTTGTCATTCATGCCTGCACTGGCCCAGGAAATAGCTGGAATCTCTCCTCAGACACACAACTGTAACAGTGCCAACCAGCCCTCCTATTACCCCATGCTCATCACACACCCAGTGGAATAACAATGAACACAGCCACAGCATACCCCTTGGTAGAGGTTTGTGTTTGGCCTTTTCAAAAGTCACAAGCTTAGTTTAGCTCCAACAGCTACCAAGGCCACTGGCGTTGATGACATTTCAGACATCACTGGCATGACAGGGACACCACACCCTCTACTGTCAACTTAAAGTATTGAAGTCACACACTGGACAGACAGAAAGACCTATGTTTGTTTACAGACAGCCTCCATGTTCACTGAAAAGAAAGAGAATAACTCACAGATTCAGTGATGTAGGTCTGAACACCGTCGGCATACTGGAGGGCGTAGTTATCAGGGCCTGGAAGATTCCACCTAAAACCCAGTCATCATAGGCACTGTAACTACTGCAAGTGGACAAAGTATTTGCTTGAACTCTACAAGGATAACATGAACACACACACACAGACACTTACCCATCACAAACCTCCTTTATTACAGCAGAAAGGGGCTTTTTCTGTCAGGAGAAGAACACAGTTGTGGTCAATAAGCAGCAGAAGGTAAGAACTGATTTAGATATCATGCTTTCATTTTGGAAACCATGGTGGATTAACTATAGTACACTGGTCCTATGACCCTGAGCCTGCTGATCCAAGATAAACTCAAAGCTTTTACTTCCTATATGCTGTTGACTTATGAGGCAACAGGGACATTCGGTAGAGTGAATAAATAAGACAAACTGAGACAAACTACTTTAATGTCTACACTACAATTGCCCTGTAATTTGTGGTATACATGGTGGTCAACCAATCAAAAGTGTTTGTGTACTGTGGTAGACCTATCACTGCCCTGTAATTTGTGGTCTGTAGGGGGTCAACCAATCAGAGGCTTTTGGTGAGGTCTGGTAGTCCAATAGGAGTGCTACTGAGGGACTTGCCGTTAGTTTTTTTCTCCCATGAAATGTCTACAGAAGCAGCTTGTTCAAACTTCACAGGCACCCATATCTAACTAAAACCTTTTATTTAATTATGGCCTTGGTCTATTAACAGTTTGACATCCTAAACACCCAGCACATTAGCTCCCGAGTGGCGCAGCGGTCGAAGGTACTGCATCTCAGTGCTAGAGGCGTCACTACAGACCCTGGTTCGATTGCAGGCTATATCACAACCGGATATGATTAGGAGTCCCATAGTGCGGCACACAATTGTCCCAGCATCGTCTGGGTTAGTGTTTGGCCGGGGTGGGCCGTCATTGTAATGCCGAGGTGCATCAGCCCTTCATAAAAAACATTATTATCCCGCCCATCGCCGCTCAGTATTGCTACATATACCACAGCTCTAATACAACCCACAGGCTGCAATATGGATTCCTATTGTAACTTTCCACTTAGGCGTTGATAGTACAGTAGATTTTCTAAATTATCTGACTCAGGCTCCACTCCTTTGTTCTGATGCTTACCTGGTCCAGTTGAATGAGCTGAGGGTATGCCCCTGGCATCTGGATGGCAATCTTCACAATATCCTGTTGGGGCATCTTGAAGTGTGTGTATGTGTGTCCTCCTAAGACTCTGAGAGATAAGGTCAAATGAGGTTAATATTACTATCAAATAATTCAGACAGTAAATTAGTATTTTTCTGTACGTTTCTTGCCTGACCAGATTGGCCCTGCCCTCGAGTCATTGGAGCTTTCATTTTCCAAATGAATTTGCTGAACTTATATCTTCCTCTTTTAAGGTACTATGTCTACGTTTGCTTCAGTGTGTACAGAAACATAGCCCTTTCTGTGCATAGGACTACATACAATTGAATACAAAGCCAGACAAAGACAGACATGCATACACAACCTCCATGGCACACATAGACATCCATTTCCTCCTCAGCTCACAGATGGGAGTCCCAGAGGAGAGGACAGTCAAGCTCTTTTCATACTCTCTCCAGCACATATGGAAACACTAAAGTTTTTTAAACAATTCTGCACATGCTTCACTTGATGAAAAGGGAAATATATGTGTGTTGTGTGTCTCCCATTCATAGGTCAATGGAACTAACCTACAAAAAATCTGTTGTTTTATTATTGGTGTTTAAGTGCCATTTCTGTCAAAACATGGACACTTCCTCTTTCACCTGACAAACTGCACATAGTTTTCTAGAACCCTTCCATTTCAGTAGCCCTATGTCATCCCAAGTAGGTCAATAGATGTTAACTTGTAGCCTACATTGATAGCTGATCACATAACACTGTAATTACTGGAATGTCATAAGCTCTTCAGCCTTGGTATTTTGTTAAGACACATTTAAAGCAGAGCAGATGGAAACTCTAACCTGAAAATGTTCTCACTCACTTCATATACTAATACTCTTGAAGGCTTGTGAAAGACAATGTTCCTTCGACCCAAACATTACTATACTAGCCTACTATTAATACAAGGCAATTATAATAATAAGCCTTTTGTGAACTAACACTCGCACTTTACTTTTTTCCCTCTTACTAGCAGTGACTTTGCTGATAGCTACTTTATTGAGGACAATGTTACTTATTATGACTGAGATATTTGGTTGTACCACCTAGCTATCTTAAGATGAATCCACTAACTGTAGGTCGCACCGGATAAGAGTGTCTGCTAAATTACTAAAATGCAAAATGTAGGCTACATGACAGGCTGGCAGGGAGAGCAGTGTTTGGGTTTCCTAGGCTCTCTCCCCTGCCTGTCCCAGCATGCATTGGGCTGCACCCTCTCGCTGCTACTACTGCAAGAGGAAGAGGTGCGAGAGAGAGAAAAAGAAAAGAGAGAAAAAGAGAATGTGTTGCATGACTGTAGAGGTAAAGTGTGAATCAGTGTCTCTGCATTTGTAAATCCTGTATATGAATGGTATAACTACTGTTCACTCCTCTTATGTTTGTTGTGTAGTAAATATTTCACTTTTTATTTTCATAATTTTTTGTTTTTTCCTGTGAAGCACATTGCGTTGCATTCCATGTTGGAAATGTGCTGTATAAATAAAGCTTGATTTGATTACAGTGAACCATATAGTAATAGTGCCCATGACCATATAGGGCTATGCATAAATGTGTATCCTCCAGTATCCCTTCTGTTAGCCTGCAGAACTAACACTGTGCCATGCCCCTTGACGTTGTAATAACCATCCCACCGCCTGTCCCCTTAGGGGGTGGGGAGGAGCTGGCCTTCAGCTCCCTGGAATTCCAATCCTGACAGACCACCTACAACTGCCACCACAAACACACACACACATACAAACACACACACTTTGAAGTCTGTTGTCATCGGCACCACCACTTGAGAGGGGTTATTAGTGCCTGAGGCTTTACATTCTGGGTGCTGAGTAGAACTTTGTCAATGGTAGTTGTCGACACACTAGTGAAATTGATCCATGGCCCGAGAGCCAGCCCTTTTCTATCGTGATTAATTGCAAATGTATGTCGAAACATTGAGGATTGCTTGTTACCTGACACTTTACAAAAATGGAATGGAAACGATTTTCTTTGCAGTAAGCCATTTCACAGTACATGCTAGCATACACTGAGAACGACTTTAAAAATACCAACCAATGAATTAAACTATTAATTATGTAGGTTGATTCGAGTTGTTGTTTCACTCATATATAAAAGTTAGGGTGACTGACTATTGATGATGTCAACGCTCCTCAGCCCGTGTATCCTACTAGTTCGCCATAGACACAAAAAAAGGACGAAACAGGTAACGTTAAAAAGAGACAGGTAATGCTGAATTTGGGACCCGGGGGCCATTTGTATCAGGTTCACGAAACAGATTTGTTCATTCTCGTTCGCAAAGTTTAGCGAACAATCAAAGAAAATATCTGGTTGAGTTGCACTTTTATTTGGCTCCTACCTGTTTGAAAAGAAAAATTACTGTCCTCGCGAAAGCGCCGAAATCGGGACTGGAAGCATTTGAAATCTCTCCCTAGAGAGGACGACAATAATCCGAGAGTGAATTATATTTTCAACTATTTTGGAGAACCTATGTGCCTAGGTGGAGAGGTTTCCAAAAATTATTGACCATGCAAAGTTCCGGGTTGAGTTTAGTCACCCGCCCCCTGTAGGAAGCACTGTGTGTCGACCATAGACAGTGAAAAGAAGGTATGGAGTACCACAGTATGAATCATAACACCCATAAAACCTAGTGGTCAAACAGGGAAATGGTTCCAATCGTTTTTACACCATTCATTTTTCCCGTAGAAGATTTTAGAAACACTTAAAATAAGGGCTGTGTAGGCTTACTGTGGTGTGACGTTTCGATAACCATGTAAATCCCTCTTGGACAAGGTAACTTTTATCAATATATTCGCCTGTATTTACCCCCAAAAATGTAAATGCTAATTAGCTGCTAATGTGGCTATCATAAACAAATACATATGCCATGATGATCTGGACGAGACTGCCGAATCGAGGCAAAAGTAAAAACATCTCTGGATTTACTATGTCATCTAAATGTAGTTATTAAGTTTTAAATTGACACAATTCCTGTTAGCAAAGGTGTCAGCTAGAGATGAAATGCAGGAGCTTGCAGGGATTTATAGTTTTGCATGATGTCTACTTTGATGAAAATTAGCATTTTCGAATCTGAGAGTAAATAGAGTCGAATATATTGATAAAAGTCACCTTGTCAGATAGAGACTTACATGGTTATCAAAACGTCACGCCAGGGTAAGCTATTTTAAGTGTTTCTAAAATGAATGGTGGAAAATGATTGGAACCATTTCCCTGTTTGACCACTTGGTTTTATGTAAAAAAAACAACAACAAGTATTTAACCTTTATTTAACTAGGCAAGTCAGATAAGAACAAATTCTTATTTACAATGACGGCCTACACTGGCCAACACCGGACCAATTGCGCGCCGCCCTATAGAACTCCCGATCACAGCCGGTTGTGATAGAGCCTGGATTCAAACCAGGATGTCTGTAGTGACGCCTCCAGCACTGAGATGCAGTGCCTTAGACCACTGCGCCATTCGGGAGCCTCAGTTATTATGACACCTCCACCGTGGAGCTGTATATAAACCCTGGAATGCTGAGCTATGTAGTGAGAGGCTTATATCTCAGTGCTATGGAGACACCGGTCGGCCATATTGGCACTCCCAGAAGGAGCAGTCCTACCACAGTATGAATCATGTGTTTAGTGAATCCGCCAGATCGGAGGCAGAAGGGATGACCAGGGATGTTCTCTTCATAAGTGTGTGAATTAGACCATTTTCATGTCCTGCTAAGCATTCAAAATGTAACAAGCACTTTTGGGTGTCAGGGGAAATGTATGGAGTAAAAAGTACATCATTTTCTTTAGGAATGTAGTGAAGTCATAGTTGTCAAAAATAGAAATAGTAAAGTAAAGTACAGACACCCCAAAAAACGACTTAAGTAGCACTTTCAAGTATTTTTTTTGAAGTACTTTACACCACTGAGTATGAGTCATAATGCTCATAAAACCCAGGTCTATCTTGGGATAGTTCTAAAAAATCTTTCACCTCGAGGTCAAACATGGAAATGGTTCCAATATTTTTTCCACTATTAATTTGATCCATTGTGGATTTTAGAAACACTTAAAGTATGGGCTGTGATTCATGTAGGCATGCCATTTTGATAACGGTATAAATCTCTCAATATTTTCGCATGTATTCACCCCCCCCCCCCCCCCCCCAAATGAAATGCTAATTAGCTGCTAATGTGAACCACAAATGTATACAGAAATGCCTGTCTCAAGTTTCACGTCACTCAACAAGGCCATGATGATCTGGACGGGACTGCCAAATCAAGGCAAAGGTAATGCTGCGTTCACGTGCTAGTAGGAACTAGGAAACTCCAAAATTTCCCACTTGCTAATTGGTTGTAGTTATACACGTACGCATTCAACGAATCAGCAGGTCCGAAAATGTCCTAGTTCCCGCTAGTATGTGAACACAGCATAATAATCTCTCTGGATTAACTATCTAATGTTAGCTACATTTTGTAATTAATAAATTAGCTAAAGTTGTTTAAATGGACAATTGTGAACTATGCTAGGCAAGTTTTGGTTAGCTAGTTAGCATCATTAGCCTGGCTAGATGGTTACATTAGTGGTCTTCGTCTATCCATTTAAATGCATGTGAAATTCATAAAAACTAGTTTAGCTTTCTTTGGCTTTTATAAACCAACAGTATAGCTTGCTAGTTAACTAGCAAGATAACTTAAGATAGTGAAGCTGGGGCTAGGTATTCTTGCCTATGTGTGTTTGTGGGTGAGGGGTTGTTAGCCTACATCAAGTACTACTTAACTTAACCCTAGTTAGCTGTATTATTTTAGTCTGGCTTTTGATTAACAACCTCTCTCGAATCAACAGTGTGCCATTGAATGCAAGGGAAGCCAGCGAGCATTTGGTCTCCCTTGATTAAAAAAAAAGTATAAAATACAAGCCAATCTGCATTGAGCTCAGCTGGCGCACCAAAAAAAAGGGTCAAGGAAAGCCAGTTTGGATTTGCTTTACACCAATTACATCACATCATGAGCAAAGTGTAATTGACAAAAATTAGCCATGGATGGAGATAAAGATTTGGACTTGTGGGTTTACTTTATTCTCTGTACGGGCCAATAGAGCCCCACAGTGGAGAGGTCATAATACCCTTAAAACCTAGTGGTCAAACAGGGAAATGGTTCCAATTGTTTTTTCCATCATTTTATAAACTTAAAATAAGGCCTGTATTTCATGTAGGCTTACCCTGGCGTGGCGTTTTGATAAACATTTAAATCTCTCTTGGACAAGGTGACTTTTATCAGTGTATTCGTCTCTATTTACACTCGGATTCGAAAATGAACCGATCCCCACCCTTTCTATATGTTGTCTTGTCTGTCTTTCCCCCTCTATATTTTGTCCCATAGCAGTAGAGTCCGTTAGAGGGTTGGCAGAGTAGAGCAGGGCCAAGGGTGGGCCCCATATTGTGTGCAGCAATAGAGCGAGATTGTAGTGCCTTTCACCATATTGTTTGCAGTGCCTTCCCTTAGAATAACTATCTTGTTGCAGTGCCACATCAGAATAATTCACAGTGTGCAGTAGAGTGAGATTTGTAGTGCCTTTCACCACATTGTTGCAGTGCCATATCAGTGTGCAGTGTGTCACCTTTGCATGCCCGATGTGGGATCGGGGTCCGATCCATGTTAACCCATGAATTTAAAATAAAACTTACCTTGAGCACACTTACCTGTCCTGGTCTTCTTTGTTGGGATTGTGTGCTGGATAATATTAAGTCCTGTGTTGAGTGGAGTAAAAAGGGTTCACACTAAACTGTGATACACACATATTTATTCTACTTTGTTCATGTTTCACCTAACCTCATGACCAAAAACACATATTGCTATAGATGTCATAATATGGGCTATTTTCAGCCCTTTTCCTGGGTAGCTTGATCTGAGTTGAATCTTTGTCAGGTCATTAATCACCCTCCTCCCACCCCAACAACCTGCTCCTTAAACAGAAAGAGCCTTAGAAGACTGAAAGCAACAAAAAAATCTAGAAAACAAAAACAAGCTGTGGATTTTTGTCCATCCTTCCCCAATTCAGAATATATAATTGTCATACTCATGGCACGCTTTGTGTAACAGCATTGAAGATTGAAATAAATAAATAAATACTATAAAATAAAACTGTGGATTTTTGGCCATCCTCCCCTGAGTCTGAATATGTAATTGAAAAGTTTCATAGGCATCAATACTCTCATGGGAATCCACCTCTCTCATCGGTACTGGTCCACTGATGCAGCCCTCAGTGTACACATACATAGCTAGTAAAATGGCACGCAAACGCATTGAGCAGCTACGTAGGTACATGCACTTTTTGGATCCAAATTCAACAAATGAGACAGACAAATTGTAGAAAGTTAGGCCTTTCATCCACATTTTGCAACACAACTTCCCCAAACTATTTCATCCCTGGCAAGCCCTCTCTGTGGATGAGGCAATGATCCAATTTGACAGTAGACTCTTTATGGAAACAGGTCATGCTGAAGAACCCAGTGAAGTGGGGGTTTAAAATATGGTGTCTGTGTGACTCATTGACTGGTTACTGCCTTGTTTTCAATGTGCACACAGGTCGGGAGGGTGGGGTGAAGCATGAGAGGCTACCTATTGTCACACCACCATCTTTACTCAGACAACTTTTTCAAATCCATTCCTCTGGTGAGAGACTTGCTTGACACCAACACATATTATGGTGGCACAGTAAGGCCCAATCGTAAGAACTTCCCAAAGGCCATTATGGAGGGCAAGCTCCAGAGAGGTCAGTGTGAAATGGTCAGTAGATCATGTCGCTGGAGGGACTAAAAAGAGGTGTATTTTCTGTCCACAAACAGCTCAGGGAAGGACATCCTCAAACCATTGTCTTAAGTTCAGGCAGAACAAATGTATATATTTTGCAGAGTTTGTAATGAATTACAACAAGAAAATGGTCGGAGTTGACCATCTTGACCAGCTCAGGAGCAACTATAATGTTGGACGCACTGGCAGAAAATGGTGGAAATAACTTTTAACATGGCACACCTGTTAATTGCAATGCATTCCAGGTGACTACCTCATGAAGCTGGTTGAGAGAATGTCAAGAGTGTACAAAGCTGTCGTCTAGGCAGAAGGTGGCTACTTGAAGAATCTCAAATATACACTGCTCAAAAAAATAAAGCGAACACTTAAACAACACAATGTAACTCCAAGTCAATCACACTTCTGTGAAATCAAACTGTCCACTTAGGAAGCAACACTGATTGACAATACATTTCACATGCTGTTGTGCAAATGGAATAGACAACAGGTGGAAATGATAGGCAATTAGCAAGACACCCCCAATAAAGGAGTGGTTCTGCAGGTGGTAACCACAGACCACTTCTCAGTTCCTATGCTCATGGTGTGGCGTGGCATTTCTTTGGGCGGCCGCACAGCCCTCCATGTGCTCGCCAGAGGTACCGAGATGAGATCCTCAGACCCCTTGTGAGACCATATGCTGGTGCGGTTGGCCCTGGGTTCCTCCTAATGCAAGACAATGCTAGACCTCATGTGGCTGGAGTGTGTCAGTAGTTCCTGCAAGAGGAAGGCATTGGTGCTATGGACTGGCCCGCCCTTTCCCCAGACATGAATCCAATTGAGGACATCTGGGACATTATGTCTCGCTCCATACACACCACAGACCACCACAGACTGTCCAGGAGTTGGCGGATCCTTTAGTCCAGGTCTGGGAGGAGATCCCTCAGGAGACCATCCGCCACCTCATCAGGAGCATGCCCAGGCTTTGTAGGGAGGTCATACAGACACGTGGAGGCCACACACACTACTGAGCCTCATTTTGACTTGTTTTAAGGACATTACATCAAAGTTGGATCAGCCTGTAGTGTGGTTTTCCACTTTAATTTTGAGTGTGACTCCAAATCCAGACCTCCATGGGTTGATAAATTTTGATTTCCATTGATCATTTTTCTGATTTTGTTCTCAGCACATTCAACTATGTAAAGAAAAAAGTATTTAATAAGAATATTTCATTCATTCAGATCTAGGATGTGTTATTTTAGTGTTCCCTTTATTTTTTTGAGCAGTGTATATAATTACTCTACAATGTAGAAGATAGTAAAAATAAATAAAAACCCTTGAATGAGTAGGTGTCCAAACTTTTGACTGGTACTGTATATATTTTGAGTGAGTAATTTAGTCAAATATACGACAATTGAAATACTTTAGGGTTCTATGTTGTGTTGAGAGATAGTATTTTTTGATAGTGATTGTCTACACAAAATGAGTGTTATTCCTATTTACATGAATGCAGTGTCATATTAAAGAAAAGGTGGTGCTCATTACAACTAAGTTAACTTGTAATTGTTAATTGTCTTTTTTTTTAGCTATGTCTTTGTTTGAAATGTGTGAAAATTCTCAGTAATCTACAGTATAATTCTATTGGGGTCTAAAGAGTTAGTGTGAGTATATATAAATCATTGTTGTAGACCTAGGATGGTGTCACACTTTCCCCCCATCCTTAGCAATTACAGATTATTAAACTAATTGCAGTCTAAACTGAAGATCATGATTACTTGATTATTACTCAGGTGTTAGCTGGGGCAAAAGTGTGACAATCATGTCCCGAAGGACTGGAGTTGCCCATCCATGTTACATTTTAGGTATTTTGCAGACACTCTTATCCAGAGCTATTTACATGAGCAATTAGGGTTAAGTGCCTTGCTCAAGGGCACAGAGTTTTTTTAATCTAATCAGCTGATTTTCGAACCAGTGAACTTTCAGTTACTGGCCCAATGATCTTAACCGCTAGGCCACCTGCCGCCCTGTTGTAGACCATAGACCCTTCCCAACTTTTCCAACATTACAGTAGGTCTACTGTAAATGCATTTTCATTTCAAGGGGAAATTCAGTGAAACACCTATAGAGCGCTCAAAATTAGTATAGGTGGGTTTAGAATACACTAAAATATGGCGCATATTATTTTCCACATTCAGTATTGAAAAATGTAATACATTTTTGGGAGGAATGATGTGATCGTTGTCCACATTCAAATATATATGGTATTTAAATTATATAGGCTACTACTAATCCATAAATATGAATCTGGTCTGATAAATATTGTGTCAGATTCTATTATCTTGATTTTGGATAACCTACCTACAGAGCTGTGCAGCAGCCAATGCTACATGTTTTGCAATCCAATTCATGCAGTCATCATAGTTGTATATGGGGTTCTTTAGCCATAGTAAGTTTTAACATTGCATTACCTGCAATTTGGCCTTCTCTGCCAACAACATTAAGATAAGACAAAAACGGAAAAAAAACTATGCAAAGTTTACAAATACATATTTAAAAATATATATATTCCTTTCATGTGTGATGTAACTCAACAGTTTAGTCATCATGATCCTATTATTACGAATGGAATGATACTGTAGATCCTCTGAGCCTCTTAACACATCCAATGTTACATGTAAGCAGACTCAGCTTCAATTCCCTGGGCAATGAAGGCTTCAGTGAACTGGCAACACCACCCAACCCAGACCGATGGTGCAATCTTAACGGGTTGGAGTGGTGTAAAGTGCAATGATGTGAGAGAAGTTTGATACAGATGCTAGTTTTGTCAATATATTTCATACACCATAACCACAAATTAGTAATATATCTGACAGATATACACTGAGTATAGAAACATTAAGAACACCTGCTCTTTCCATGACAAAGACTGACCAGGTGAATGCTATGATCCCTTATTGTAACTTCTTAAATCAACTTCGATCAGTGTAGGGCAGGGATCCTCAACTAGATACAGCCACGGGCTGATTTATTTTCTTGAGCGGATGGTCGGGGGCCGGAACATAATAACAAATAATTTGTAGCCTGCAAATTGACAGCAAGAAACCCAGACATATTTTATTAAAATATTATTTCAAACCTTGCTTACATATATGATAATGTATATGATCATGTGTCGCTCTATTATGTTTGGAAATACATAGGAACAGATTTCCCAAATAAAAATAAATTGGAGCTGATTTCCTGGTGTTTTTTACATTTTTTAATAGAAAACAATAGAAATTCAACTTTTTTTTAACTCAGAAAACCTGTGGGGGGGCAATAAAACACTGGTGTAGGGGTATGGTAGTAGGTGCCAGGCACAGCGGTTTGGATCAAGTACTGCAACGCTGCTTGGTATTTTCACGCTCAACAGTTTCCCACGTGTATCAAGAATGGTCCACCACCCACAGGACATCCAGCCAACTTGACAAAACTGTGGGAAGCTTTGGAGTCAACATGGACCATCATCACTGTGGAACGCTTTCAACACACACACACACAGTGGCTAGTGAAAGTATTCACCCCCCTTGGCATTTTTCCTATTTTGTTGCCTTACAACCTGGAATTAAAATAGATTTTTTGGGGGTGGTTTGTATCATTTGATTTACATAACATGCCTACAACTTTGAAGATGCAAATTGTATTTATTTATTGTGAAACAAACAAGAAATAAGACAATTTTTTTAACTTGGGCGTGCATAACTATTCACCCCCCCAAAGTCAGTACTTTGTAGAGCCACCTTTTGCAGCAATTACAGCTGCAAGTCTCTTGGGGTATGTCTCTGTAAGCTTGGCACATCTAGCCACTGGGTTTTTCCCCCATTCTTCAAGGCAAAACTGCTCCAGCTCCTTCAAGTTGGATGGGTTACGCTGGTGTACAGCAATCTTTAAATCATACCACAGATTATTGGATTGAGGTCTGGGCTTTGACTAGGCCATTCCAAGACATTTAAATGTTTCCCCTTAAACCACTTGAGTTTTGCTTTAGCAGTATGCTTAAGGTAATTGTCCTGCTGGAAGGTGAAACTCCGTCCCAGTTTCCATGAAGAATTTCCCTGTATTTAGTGCCATCCATCATTCCTTCAGTTCTGACCAGTTTCCCAGTCCCCGCCAATGAAAAACATCCCCACGGCATGATGCTGCCACCACCATGCTTCACTGTGGGGATGGTGTTCTTGGGGTGATGAAAGGTGTTGGGTTTGCACCAGTGTTTTCCTTGATGGACAAAAAGCTACATTTTAGTCTCATCTGACCAGAGTACCTTCTTCCATATGTTTGGGGAGTCTCCCACATGCCTTTTGGCAAACGCCAAACAAGTTTGCTTATTTTCTTCTGGCCACTCTTCCGTAAAGCCCAGCTCTGTGGAGTGTACAGCTTAAAGTGGTTCTATGGACAGCTACTCCAATCTCCGCTGTGGAGCTTTGCAGCTCTTTCAGGATTATCTTTGGCAGCTTCATTAAATAGTACCTGCAAAACACCAGTCTCAACGTCAAAAGTGAAGAGGCGACTACGGGATGCTGGCCTTTTAGGCATTGTTCCTCTGTCCAGTGTCTGTTCTTTTGCCCATCTTAATCTTCTGTTTTTGTTGGCCAGACTGAGGCGTCTGTTTCTCAAACTAGACACTAATGTACTTGTCCTCTTGCTCAGTTGTGCACCGGGGCCTCCCACTCCTCTTTCTATTCTGGTCAAAGGCAGTTCTCTCTGTTCTGTGAAGGGAGTAGTACAGAGCGTTGTACGAGATCTTCAGTTTCGTGGCGATTTTTCGCATGGAATAGCTTTCATTTCTCTTAACAAGAATAGACTGACGAGTTTCAGAAGAAAGAATTTGTTTCTGGCCATCTTGAGTCTGTAATCAAACCAACAAATGCTGATGCTCCAGATACTCAACTAGTCTAAAGAAGACCAGTTTTATTGCTTCTTTAATCAGGACAACAGTTTTCAGCTGCGCTGACATAATTGCAAGAGGGTTTTCTAATGATCAATTAGCCATTGGAACACAGGATTGATGGTTGCTGATAATGGGCCTCTGTGCGCCTATGTAGATAATCCATAAAAATAAAATCCTGCCATTTCCAGCTACAATAGTAATTTACAACATTAACAATGTCTACACTGTATTTCTGATCAACTTGGTGTTATTTTAATGGACAGAAAATGTGCTTTTCTTTCAAAAACAAGGGCATTTCTAAGTGACCCCAAACTTTTGAACGGTAGTGTTGTTATAGTGGTGTATAAAAAATGCTCGTCTATAATAAAAGGGAAACAATGTATTCTGGGAACGAATGAAAACAAGAATGAAAACAGAAGGAACATTTAAATAAATATTCTCTCACAAAAAGAACAAAGTCAACATTTGTGTTTCCATAGTCATGGTGAAAGCATGTTGGGGAACGTTTTTTGTATTGAACACAGTTCTGAGCAACATATACAGACTATAGACCAGTTCTCAAAGCACTAACCCCTACTTCATAGGAACGAATTACTGTATCTGTAAAAAAAAATAATAATAATAATTTTAGAAACAGACTGAATAAAATAATATTCATATACATAATTTGCAAGAAAAAACAAGAGCCACACACAATGTTGAAAAGTGAATGAAATGAGTAAGAAATTAAACTTACTGACAAAACAACGCAAGGGGACCAAAGTGAATGATAAACGTGTAGCAGTTGATCCAATGCGAGCTACATCTGAAACACTGCAACTTTCTCTGTCTTTGTTTGGCACCCTAGTTCACTACTGCTGTCTCAATGTATTTCACATGTAGTTCATTATACACAACTCCACAAAGGCTATTAATACAAAATATAAATATTCTCTATATACAGAACAAAAGCGCATAACTTTGATCAGCTGTGTATCTGTACACATTCGTGCGTACTGTCCGAGTGTATGCAGCTGCCTAGGTGTCTTTGAATCTGTTGACACCGAGTTGATGAGGATCAGAGTGTGATGACTGCCGTTGCCAGTTTGTTACATATATATTTCAAACATAGATAAATGAGGGAATAGAGTTAATCACAGGTCAGCATGAATGCGAGGCATTTCACCCGAGAGATCATCCGTTCAGATTGGAGAGGACTGTACCCCTTTTTATCTAACCTAAAGCCACTACGCCCTCAAACATTTGCTGCCAATGTTTAGTGGAAATATTTGGGTACGACATAAAAACACTTAATTGTTTACACAGAAAAATCTTATAATACACCAGGATCCAAAAATAGAATCACACATTTGTTTTTTTCCATAGAAAATGGTAAAAATGATTCTTAAATTTCCTTACATAATACTTTTTTTGGGAACTCAGCTCAGAGGTCAAAGGTTAAGAATCGGAACATCAAAGAGGTCACACAGGCCTTCAGTTTCGTCCAGGTTATATATGTAGTCGTGGTCACCCGGAGGGGGAGATAGACGGAGGAGTGGAGAGAACACTAGGAAAAAGAGAGGGACATAAGAGATTAAAAGTAGTGATGCACCGACATGCCATTTTTGGCTGATACCCAATATTCTCCTTGTCAAATACCCGATACAGGTAACCGATATAAGAAAAATGTACTAGCATTTTAGTACAGTTACAGTTAACACACACACATGAACGCAGCGATCTAAGACACTGCATCTCAGTGCAAGAGGCGTCACAAAAGTCCCTGGTTCGAATCCAGGCTGTAGCACATCCGGCTGTGATTGGGAATCCTATAGGGCGGTGCACAACAGGCCCAGCGTCGTCCGGAATAGGCCGTCATTGTAATTAAGAATTTTTTCTTAACCGACTTTCCTAGTTAAGGTTACACACACACACACACACACACTGACCACACTGACCACACTGACCAAAAAGTTATTTTGTTGGCATTTATGCATGTCCCCATTACCAGTAAAACAATCAAAACCTATTTATTTCACTTACTTGCTGCTCTGTTTCGTTGTTCATTTGTTCAGTCGTTTCGTTCTTAACCAGGATTTCTATGGAACACCGTTTGGGTCTTTGCGTGTCAAAAAAGATACACGTCAAATAACACTATTTGACGTGTTAAATAAGCTTGTTGAACAATCAGGACCTGAATATGACTGCACGTCACATAATAATTTAACGCATTCATTCATTTTTTACCTAGTTATTACACATTGATTACACTACCACTATCTCATATATCACAACAATTCATCGATACGTATGCTATGATGCTGGTAAAGTTGTCTCGCGCACCTACAGTGCTGGTCATAAAAAAAGCTAGCTAGCTCGCTCATGGATGCAAACAATGTTCTTCCCCAAAAGTATAGCAAAACGACAATCTGTTTCAGTAGCTATAGTTAGCTAGCTAACTATATAGCTAGGTGTCATCATCTAAAATAACCCTACTTTATAAGACAGTTCTTATTTGATTAATGGTGGTCGGACCCATCTATGTGAAGCTAGCCACAATAAGGATTAGCCACAATTGTTGACTCTGCGGTTAGCCCTCAAAATAAGAGTTTGTAATTGACAGTGATGCAAATGAATACAAATACTAGAATTCTGCCAGTATTGAATAGATCATGCTAAATGAGGTTGGAATGTTATAGAAAATCAACAAAAGACAATAATTTGTTAATGTGACAAAAATCTGTTGAAATCACACTGGATGTATTATACTTTAGAATTGCATTGGGGGCATACTTATTTCACTGTACAGCCATACCTATGGATTGTGGATCAATGACATGGGGTATCAGTCTACTCAGTGACACCCAGAGAACATTAGCATCGTAGCTCTTATTGCAGGACTCTGAAACAACTTAATTGAGCCACATGTATTGTCAACCTGTGTGTATTGAACACTATTCCTGAGGAAAAACAATACTACATGGATGTTTTGGAGTCTGATAAAAAATATATTGAGTATTGAGTAGACTGATACACCATTTCATTGATCCCCAATCATTAGGTAAAGCTGTACAGGGCAATATGAATGTCAATACACACAATAGGCTAACTGGGAAGGTGCTTTCACACAGTCACAGTCCCGCAATAAGAGCTACAATGTTAATATTTGCATAAACTCTTCACAGTTGTGTTCTGTGGGTGTCACCGAGTAGACAGATTTCATTGCTTCACAATTTCATTGCTTCACATTCCATTCCATTCCATTAACATTATCTAGTCTAAATATGACAAGATTCTACCAATTAACCATTTACATCACTTTCAAAGAGGTACTTTTATTTTGAAGGCAAACCGCAAATTCCACTATTGTGCCAAATCCTTATTGTGGCTTGCTTCACAACACATAACCCGGTCTGGTCGAGCCTCACTAGCCAGATGAAGCTAGCTGGCTGCTTATAACGTTAGCTTTGGGCAACAGGTTTAACTAGCTGGCTAGCTACTTAAGTTCAATTTCAATGGGCGAACAATAAGTGGCTACCTAGCTAATACTTACTCACAAGGATTCCTAAATCATTGCTAAGAATAAAGAAAATGACTGCAGTTGTAGGCTGGTTGTATTGGTGCTAGCAAGGTACCAAGCTACCCCAGAAGTTGCGGTCGAACAAATAATGCTTTATTACCAACGCGGTATTGTAAACACATCGTTTGTGGCCGATGTTTGCAGACCTTTTTTGTACAGCTTTGACAGTGCTACTGATAGTAGTGGTGGCACTTGGCTTGCACGTGCAAATTCAAAACACACAACATTCTATAATAGAACTCTGTTATTTTACATGTCAAATTAAAAGCTTTATTTCACGTGTCAAAGTGTTATTTGACGTGTATCTTTTTTGACACGCAAAGACCCAAACGGCGTTCCATCGTATGTCGTGAAGCTAATAGCAGGGACGCTATTACTGTGTAACTTCCGGTAGGGCAACATCTGAAAAATAGCGCACTTGGTAGTGTGTACCTGTGCTCGACCAGTCGGCGAAAACCAACATCACCCATGACAGAGAATAGTTGATTGTCAAGGGCAATGAATTCCATTATCTTGGCGTTAATGGATTTTGTCTTTGAGTTGTCTTGCTGAATTGTTCTTACTCTTTCAAATGACTGCTCGACTTGTTGACTGCTCGAGCCACACAGCAGACATTGTAGGCTAGGTTAGGAATGCTGTGTTACACATGTAGCGCAACATTTTATGTGGCGTCATTACGTCATGTACATACGTTATATAGGTATGCACGTCAGCTTTGACATCGGCTTTGCACATCGCCGTTAAACTAGACATAGGGCCGATACCAATGTTGGCATTATTAGCTAATATCGTCCGATTCCTATATGTTCACCGATATATTGTGCATTCCTAATTAAAAGACAATCCTCTTTTAGTTGTGATAGGTTAAGTAAATCTTTGCTGATCCACAAATCCACGTCAGCAGAACTGTATACTTAAGCAAGAAGGCCTGAGGTGGTGTGGTATATGGCCAATATACCACAGCTAAGGACTGTTCTTATGCACGTTGCAACGCAGAGTGCCAGGATACAGCCCATAGCCGTGGTATATTAGCCATATACCACAAACCCCAGAGGTTATCAATGTAATTAGAGCAGTAAAAATAAATGTTTTGTCATACCCGTGGTATATGGTCTGATATACCACGGCTGTCAGGCAATCAGCATTCAAGGCTCGAACCACCCAGTTTATAAATGTCAACTTACCCTCGGAAGACATCAACTCCTCCAACAGGTCTGCACTCATGATCTCTACTCAGAGAAATGGTGTGAAAGAGAGGGAGAGATATGGGAAATGAGGATGAGGGGTTAGAATAAAGATATACAACATCTATTCTGGTATCTATAATTTCAAATGATTGTCTATACATTGATATAATCTGTAATAGCATGTTCATACAGTGGTTACACATGTCAACTCCTTCAATAGACTTCATAATATTTTGAGGTAATCTTTACCTTTAGTCGGGTCAAACATGTCTGAAAGTTCTTTGGGGAAATACAGCACTACAAACAGAAGACAGAAAACATTAGTCACTCACTCAACAACTCCCAAAAACAATTGATACAAAGAGTATCTAAACACACTAAATAAACCTAGACTCTGATGTAAATGTAGTAGTTATCCGGTATCCCCCTTGTATGAATTTGTAGCAGGATAGAGAAGCATCATGATCTTAGGGAAACAGCAGATGACACTTACATTCTGAGGGGTCAGCCTTGATTGGTTCAAAGACTGCTGAAGAAGAACAGCAGCCATCCAATGAGGCAGAGGACTGGAGAGGCTGGGTGTCCAACAGGGGAGTCAATTGGGCATTTGTGTTTGTAGTGGGTGTGGGTGTGTTTGTAGTCGGTGTGCTGGACACTGTAAAAGAAGGATGGTGATATAAGTGACATCTTTTTATGCAATTTCACTTCATCACGTAATAACTACGCTGCTCAGATAAAGACCAAATCGTACCTGCAGTGGTGACTGCCTGATTAGAAGTAGCTGTGCAGGCAGGTAAGAGTGTGGCAGGACTGGGGTTGGAGGAGTGGGCCAGAGGCTGGCTGGGCTGTGAGGGGGCAGTAGGTGTCGGTTTTGTGTTGGCAGCAGCAGGCACTGGAAGGCTCTGGAGCATGTCCTCGGGTGGGGGGACGGACAGTACCACTGGAGACGGGCTGGATGGGTCCTTGTTCACAAGGAGAACCTCAATGGGTCCTGCTGAGCTCTTGAGACGGATCTGATACTTCTTCTGTCCAATCAGTACCTGCCAACAATCACTCAGTCAGACGGTCGTGGCACAGGGAAGTCCAACTCAGATTCTGTAGAGCTGCTACGTGTAGGCCTTTGTCTCAACCCAGCACTGACACAGTTGATTCATATAATTGTATAAATCGTTGTCCAGACTGCGATTCGTTTATTTTTAAAAGTAGAATTAGTGCTAGGCTGGAACAGAAGCCTGCACAACCTTGGCTGGCTACCATCCACATCGCTCCAGACAAACTGAAGTTTCTTCTTCACAGTGAGTCTAGATTTGCCTTCCTCCCACTATGATTTCTAGAATGCAAACACATTCTGACCGTTCTGATTGGTCCCAGATACCGAAGGGTTGGGCAAGAGCCAGCCTACATAATGACCTTATCAACTTTGATATTCTGATTGGTTAAATTAGTTTGAGACGATCCAATCGCTGATTGATTTATTTTGTACAAAGCCCATTTTGAAGTCACACAAACGATCTCTAGGATTGCTGATTCAGACTGAATGTATGTAGCAATCGATAGAGAATAGGAATTCAATTCAGGGTGTGTCGTCAGGCCATGCACAACCAACAGCTCGCCAGAATCCAAGTTGGAGACCCCTGGTCTGAGGATGGTGAGACAGAAAGGGGAGAGTAGTTGGGTCTAACAGTACAAACACTTACCGACTCAGGTATGGGCACCTCCAGTTGTGTGCCTGTGGGAGCGCGGATAGCTAGGAGAGTGTCACCTGTGGAGGCCAGAGATGGGGTGAGTGGGAATTTTTATTATTATTATTTTATTTTTTTAAATAGGTAGAACAAAAAGGTAATTGAAGAACACAGAAAAATATAAGAGAGAAACATACCTTTGAAAGCACTACAGAGGTCTTCGTGTTTTACATAAGCCATAGTGTGCTTGTGTTAAGGGTCAAGAGTTTATTTACTACTGCAACATGAATTTAAGAGCTAAGCATTGAGTTAAAAATCTGATCACTACCATCTAAAGCATCTTGGGGTGACCTTAACCCATTTTGGCTCCCGAGTGGCGCAGCGGTCTACGGCACTGCATCTCAGTGAAAGAGAAGTCACTACAGTCCCTGGTTCGAATTCGGGCGGTATCACATTTGGCCGTAATTGGGAGTCCCATAGGGCGGCGCACAATTGGCCCAGCGTCGTCCGGGTTTGGCCAGGGTAGGCCGTCATTGTAAATAAGAATTTGTTCTTAACTGACGTGCCTAGTTAAATAAAGGTGAAATAAATAAATACAAATATCTAGTAACTAACACGCTAGATCTGCTAAGCTTAGTGACTACTAGACAGAGGGATTGTAGTTGAGGATATGGGCTGTTCTGTGAGTCGTCTGTGACGTTCATGATGCTCTGCTGGACCCAGACCCTCTGTTGATCCAACTCGTGCTCCCGCTTGTCCAGATCATCCAGTTCTGCCTTCAGATCAATGAGTTTATCGGCTATCTCCTGTGTGTTACAGCCAGGACCAACACCCCTGGGGACAGGAAACAGGTATCACAAAGAAATGTACCGTGTTGTGGTATCAACAATTTGCATATCTACTTTCACTGGAAATGTTTATAGTTTTCTAAATCTATTTCAGAAATAGAGAGCACAACACGGGAAGTGTTATCACTTAGCAACGGCTATGGAGGAAAAAGTGGCGCTCTCGGAATGTTCAGACAGAAACCCCATTGACCCAACTCTCTAAATATATGACTCTGGATAACACAGACACAACAGTCAACGGCAAGGCATTGGTAGGAACACAGTTAAGACACCTCTCCTTATCTGACTTCACTTACATAACAGACAGCTTAGCACACTTGTAGTTTCTGAATGGCGAGAGGGTGTCACCCAATATTTACTAACGGAGCCCATAACGCCATGCCCTTGACTTACTTCCACTGAATACTGTTCTTAGACTTCTTCTCGATCAGTCCGATGCCCTCAAGCACATTGGTGATGTCGTAGATGCGCCGCTTCTGTCTTACAGCTAGGGTGTCTGCTGCCTGTGGGAGAGAAAGAGTGGTCAATGTTTTTTATACATTGGTGTAGAGCAGTTTGGGGGTCCGTTGAACAAATCCACAGCTAAAAACAAATAGCTTGGTAGATTCTATAACGTTGAGGAAGCTTAGCTATTCATGGGCTTCAAAGTTACACATAACTGAGTCTTCAACGAGCACTTACAGCAATAAACATATGGCTAGTGCTGATAACTACGATGGGTTAATCCTCATTACTGCAATGGGATGACATATATTCTATTGTGGTCAGTCACGCCCAGCCTAAACAAAACCTAACATATTGTCAGCATAATTTAACCAATGATAATTTTGACTTGCGGATTTATTTATTTTCTAGCTACATAAAAAGGTGTGTGACTCTGAACCGGGTTCGGGTTTTAACTGTTTTGCCAGATTCAGTTCATGACAACAATGTGCAGCCTTGCGTGCTTGTCTTCATTGCGGCTGCAGGGGGCAGAATATATAAAGTTAGCTGGCTAGCTTGCTGCTTAGTACCTCAACCAATGACTGTGTGACCTCAACAGAGGAGTTGAAGTAACGTTACTTGGCAACTGGCTAGCCAACTTTTCCTACATTCAGTGGACGGGCAAATTGTAACAAACTAGGGAGTTAATTGAACTATTCAAACACATAAACAGAAGAAAAAAAACACTTGACCCAATGTATCACGCTGATGGCTAATGTTAGCTAGCGAAAACCTTGAATTAGATTTACTACTAACGGTAGCAAGCCACAAGCTACATTTACATCCGCGTGCCAACAACAAAGAGTAAGGCATGCTTACTGCTTTCAGGTCTAGAACTCCATCCTTGGCCTCTTGTAGCAAAGATACAAATTTGGTTGTAAGCAATCCTAGACTCTTCTCGTGTCGACTTGGGGTTTGAGGTTGAAGCGAGTCACCCATAGCTCCAAATTCGGTTCTTTCCGACTCCAGCTCCATCTGATTAGGAATTCTTGTTCGAATCCGTACAACAGTAACGTTAGCTAGCCGGCCCCAAACTCACTTGCTAGCTAGAAACCCCTTTACATTCGCCGTGCTAAAGTGAGATTTATCTATATAAAATACTTTGCATGGTACTAATTGTAGGATAATACAATATGGTCCGGTCCAGATTATTGACCTGATAATTAAAAAAAAAAAACAGGCCTGCAAAATATTTCAACGAGTGTACGGTCCGAAGCCGTTAGACACACGAGGTATGCTGGGATGGTTTGGTTTGTGAAGCTAAGGGGCCACCTGCAAAACATGAGATACTATGAAAAGCGTACACTATAAATTGTAATCGTTTTACTTGACAAGAAAGTCAACTGTTGCTAGTAAAGCATTTCGCAATATTAGATATTACCTCATCACATATGCTAAATCACAAGATCATTAAATGTTTGTTTATTATGGATTAGACTGCACATGTGGCCCTTTTTAGGGACAGTTCTATTTTCTACATGCCCTAACTACTTTCATTTTACAGTCAAATAATAATAAATTTTTCGAGGATATGCTTAGGCTAAATCTTTAAGATTTTACAGTTTAAGAAATGCTTAATCAATTGCAATTCATGTACCAGGATATTAAAAATGAGAATGTGGTGCCTATTTTGTCTGATATTACTACTTTTTTTCATTGCATACTCATTGCTTTATAGACATTATATCGCATACATGAAGACAATCTCAGTGGTAATGACAAAAAAGCTATGGTCACGCTAGTGACAATGACTGTGTAATAAATAGAGAATTATAGATGCCAAATTCTATTTACCAGAACACTGTTTGTGCAAATGTGCGCATGCGTGTACGCCCATGTCTGTCACTTTGGAGAAGAGGAGCGCAGTGTGCTGTCACTATGGTTGGATCTGAACAACATGTATGGTGTGTTCAATTGTTCTGTGTGGATATGCATCTACCTCCTCATCTTCTTCCGAAAGGTTAATAGACCCAAAAACTTTCCTCCTGGTCCCATTCTAATACTGGACCCATTCTAATATTTGGGAATCTTATGAAAGACCTGGAGATGGTAGGTCTTGTATACAACTCTATTATTATGCCATTCTTCTAACTTTCATTAATAATCAATAAGTACTTGATGTGTCAGATTAAAAAAACATAGCCTACTGTAAGTCTTCCTTGCAATATGAAGAATCTATGAAATACTTTCATCAAAGCAACCTTTGCACATAAACCTAAAATTGAGTAACATGTCTCTTGGACATGAAAGGTTTATGTCGCATGTAATCTCTAGGCCAGGGCTATTCAACTATATTCTTAAATGGGCCAGATGTAAAAAAAAATCTTCAAAAGAACTGTGTAAAAAAAAAGATAGGTACAACCACTAATAAAGCACTTTTCTTAAGATTAAATGTTGCTAAAACTCAAACCAATTTGAGTTGAGGTGCAACCAAAAAATGTGATCATCATTAAAAGGTGCAGTATGCAGAAATCGCTCCGCCATTTCCTGGCAGCTAAATTTCTAATAGTTCGCCCAATTTCCAGTGTTTTAAAGTACTTAAGTAAAAATACTTTAAAGTACTACTTAATTATTTTGGGGGGTATCTGTACTTTACTATTTATATTTTTGACTACTTTTACTTCACTACATTCCTAAAGATAATCATGTACTTTTTACTCCATACATTTTCCCTGAAACCCAAAAGTACTCGTTACATTTTGAATGCTTAGCAGGTCAGGAAAATTGTCAAAATCATGCACTTATCCAGAGAACATCCTTGGTCATCCGTACTGCTTCTGATCTGATGGAATCACTAAACACAAATGCTTCGTTTGTAAATTATTTGAGTGTTGGAGTTTGCCCCTTATTATCCGTAAATACACATTTTAAATAAAACAAATTTGCTTAATATAAGCAATTTGAAATGATTTATACTTTTACTTTTGATACTTAAGTATATTTAAAACAAAAGGCTTTTAGACTTTTAATCAAGTAGTATTTTACAGAGTTACTTTCACGTTTACTCAAGTATGACAATTGGGTATTTTTTCCAATAATATCACAAAATGTCAAATCAGGTAACGCCACTTTGAATTAATTTCCTTCGGTCATTAGATGTGTTTTTTGTCACACTGTCTTCTAAGATCAAGTCAATGGCTGTGTCTGAGAACGATCAAAACCGCAATGTATCATGCGTAAATTCTGACTGATATACAAATGGTAATGGGTTGTTATTTGTGATGCAAGGTGATTTGTAGATCAGTCAGTCGGCAGTCGCCTATAGTCGTTTTGATGATCTCGAACATGGCCCTTCAGGCTCCCAAGTGGCGCAGCGGTCTAAGGTACTGCATCTCAGTGCAGGATGCGTCACTACAGTCCCTGGTTTGAATCCAGGCTGTATCACATCTGGCCGTGATTGGGAGTCCCATAAAGTGGTGCACAATTGGCCCAGCGTCGTCCGGGTTTGGCCGGGGTAGGCCGTCACTGTAAATAAGAATTTGTTCTTGCCTAGTTAAATAAAATATAAATACAATTTTAAAAAATGTGAGTATCAGAGCAACAACAACTCAGCCACACAAGAACAGGACCGCAAAGTGCTGAAGTGCGTAACGTGTAAAAGACGTCTGTCCTCGGTTGTGTTGGGTCCACTTTTCTGGGCTCCGTTATTTACTTAACAAATAAGGAATATTCAAAAAGTGCACTTATAAATCATATCAATTTTAATCAAAATACAGCTGTAGACAGAAGTCAAAGATCATTCATCAAACATACAACTGATGTCTCTCCTGAGTACTGCAAAATAGCAAAAGTCCAAGTTGCTTTTAATATGCTTGCAGTCAACCCCTAGTGATGTAACTGCCTACGTCAATACCTTCTGCTCATGAGACCAAACCCATTGTAACGGTTTTGACTTGAGGTTATTATTTATAGGGGTGACAGGTAGGTTGTGCCTACCAGAGAAAACATTGGTTTCTCCTTTTGGTTTGGGAGGGAATGAGTCCCATCTGGTCCGTCATGTCTACACCAATACAAAGGACTTATGTAAAAGTCAGGATGGAAATAAACTTTTCATAAACCCTTAAAACAGTCGAAAGAACTTCAAAAACAACTATTATTTTGCGTGGGTTGTATTACCAACATAAATTATTACACACACATATAATAATATAACACCATGAGTTCTGGTTCCTCTATATAACAATTATTTTACCACACAACTATAAAGCGTATCAACTCTTACTAAGTCCTCAACTACAACTAACTACACAAATCATCACAGTATACATCAAACAAATGAAATACCGTATACAAAAAGGTTGTAGTCAGTCGGTCAGTCAGACAATCCAATCCGCCAACAGATCTCCAGCGGAGAAAGGGCACGAAGAACATAGAGGTGTAGTCCACTGACGCAAAGAGTGGATCCGATCCTGGGTAAACTCTATTAGGCTACAAAACAAACGGAATAGAGAAGCTTCGGAACTGAGGTTTGAACACATCCTCATTCACGTCTCCATCACAACCCCACTTTTGCGCAGCTGATGCTGGCTATTTAATTGGGAATTAAAGGGAAAGCGCCCTATTGGAAGGATAAGCGCTGAGACGTTCAGAAAAATTCAGGGCCGTCACACCATGCATGTACAGTTTTACAAACTTGCAGGAGATACAATAGTTCCAGTGTTTTCTAGTGCTCAGCAGTAATTTTCCACTCCCCAAGTTGCTTTATAGTGGTATGTCTGACTAGTCTCATCTCTTTCACTCCACTGCAAGGTTCTGTGTCTATGAATCTCTTTTAGTCTTGAGGCGCTTTCTCACAGACACCCTGTTTTGACTGCAATAACTCACACATCTCTCAGACCGTTTCTTTATAAGAGGCAGAGACTGAAAAGAACTGTGGAACCATTTTAAACCTTATAATGCATATATATATCAACAATGGACTCTGGAGCAGTGGAAACGTGTTCTCTGGAGTGATGAATCACGCTTCACCATCTGGCAGTCCAATGGACTAATCTGGGTTTGGTGGATGCCAGGACAACGCTACCTGCTTGAATGCATAGTGCCACCTGTAAAGTTTAGTGGAGGAGGAATACTGGTCTGTTGTTCATGGTTCGGGCTAGGCCCCTTAGTTCCAGTGAAGGGAAATCTTAACACTACAGCGACATTCTAGACTATTCTGTGCTTCCAACTTTGTGGCAACAGTCTGGGGAAGACACTTTCCTGTTTCAGGATGACAATGTCCCCGTGCACAAAGCGAGGTCCATACAGAAATGGTTTGTCGAGATCGGTGAAGAAGAACTTGACTGGCCTACACAGAGCCCCCTCAACCAAATCAAACAACTTTGGGATGAATTAGAACGCCGACTGCGAGCCAGGCCTAATCTCCCAACACCATTGCCCGAGTTCACTCTTGTGGCTGAATGGAAGCAATCCCCGGAGCAATGTTCCAACATCTAGTGGTTAACCTTTCCAGAAGAGTGAAGGCTGTTATAGGACCAGAGGGGGGACCAACTCCATATTAATGCCCATGATTTTGGATCGAGATGTTCAACGAGCAGGTGTCTACATACTTTTGGTCATGTAGTGTATCTTTTCTTTCTATAACAGTTTTTCTCCCTTAAAAACATAACAATAATTTGATATGTCAATAAATACTCACCGACTCTAATAAACTCTCCTAGGTGCCATTCTTATGGGCTACGGCTCCTGCTGGAAAGAGCATCGTCGCTTCGCCCTGATGACCTTTTCAGAGGCCCAACTCATCTTTTACCTCCTGAACTTTCACTTTGCTGGAACAGACACCACCTCCAAGACACTGCTCACTGTATTCCTCTACCTTATGACCCATTGAATGTTTGCATTCAAATTGTGTCTTTCTACTTCTACAGTTGTTGTAGATTATTTTGCAAGAACAAAGGTGTCAGGCAATGTTGATAATCCCTTTTGATTTTAGCACTTTTTTTGTCGCCAACATCAATCAAATGTATTTATAGAGCCCTTCTTACATCAGCTGATGTCACAAAGTGTTGTACAGAAACCCATCCTAAAACCCCAAACAGCAAGCAATGCAGGTGTAGAAGCACAGTGGCTAGGAAAAACTCCCTAGAAAAGCCAGAACCTAGGAAGAAACCTAGAGAGGAACCAGGCTATGAGGGGTGGCCAGTCCTCTTCTGGCTGTGCCGGGTGGAGAATATAACAGAACATGGCCAAGATGTTCAAATGTTCATAGATGACCAGGAGGGTCAAATAATAATAATCACAGTGGTTGTCGAGGGTGCAACAGGTCAGCACCTCAGGGGTAAATGTCAGTTGGCTTTTCATAGCCAATCATTCAGAGTATCTCTACCACTCCTGCTGTCTCTAGAGCGTTGAAAACAGCAGGTCTGGGATAGGTAGCACGTCCGGTGAACAGGTCAGGGTTCCATAGCCGCAGGCAGAACAGTTGAAAATGGAGAAGCAGCAGGGCCAGGTGGACTGGGGACAGCAAGGAGTCATCAGGTCAGGTAGTCATGAGGCATGGTCCTAGGGCTCAGGTCCTCCGAGAGAGAGAGAAAGAAATAAAGAAAGAATGAGAGAAAAAGAGAGAAAGAGAGAAAGAGAATTAGACAGAGCATACTTAAAATCACACAGGACACCAGATATCGGCCTATATCGAATCTTCAATTCCTCTCAAAATTTTTTGAAAAGGTTGTTGCGCAGCAACTCACTGCCTTCCTGAAGACAAACAATGTATATGAAATGCTTCAGTCTGGTTTTAGACCCCATCATAGCACTGAGACTGCACTTGTGAAGGTGGTAAATGACCTTTTAATGGCATCAGACCGAGGGTCTGCATCTGTCCTCGTGCTCCTAGACCTTAGTGTTGATTTTGATACCATCAATCACCACATTCTTTTGGAGAGATTGGAAACCCAAATTGGTCTACACGGACAAGTTCTTGCCTTGTTTAGATCTTATCTGTCGGAAAGATATCAGTTTGTCTCTGTGAATGGTTTGTCCTCTGACAAATCAACTGTACATTTCGATGTTCCTCAAGGTACCGTTTTAGGATCACTATTGTTTTCACTATATATTTGACCTCTTGGGGATGTCATTTGAAAACATAATGTTAACTTTCACTGCTATGCGGATGACACGTAGCTGTACATTTCAATGAAACATGGTGAAGCCCCAAAATTGCCCTCGCTAGAAGCCTGTGTTTCAGACATAAGGAAGTGGATGGCTGCAAACTTTCTACTTTTAAACTCGGACAAAACAGAGATGCTTGTTCTAGTTCCCAAGAAACAAAGAGATCTTCTGTTGAATCTGACAATTGATCTTGATGGTTGTACAGTCGTCTCAAATAAAACTGTAAAGGACCTCGGCGTTACTCTGGACCCTGATCTCTCTTTTGACGAACATATCAAGACTGTTTCAAGGACAGCTTTTTTCCATCTACGTAACATTGCAAAAATCAGAAACTTTCTGTCCAAAAATGATGCAGAAAAATGAATCCATGCTTTTGTTAATTCTAGGTTAGACTACTGCAATGCTCTACTTTCCGGCTACCCGGATAAAGCACTAAATAAACTTCAGTTAGTGCTAAATACGGCTGCTAGAATCCTGACTAGAACCAAAGAAATTGATCATATTACTCCAGTGCTAGCCTCCCTACACTGGCTTCCTGTTAAGGCAAGGACTGATTTCAAGGTTTTACTGCTAACCTACAAAGCATTACATGGGCTTGCTCCTTCCTACCTATCTTTCTGATTTGGTCCTGCCGTACATACCTACATGTACGCTATGGTCACAAGACGCAGGCCTCCTAATTGTCCCTAGAATTCCTAAGCAAACAGCTGGAGGCAGGGCTTTCTCCTATAGAGCTCCATTTTTACGGAATGGTCTGCCTACCCATGTGAGAGACGCAGCCTTGGTCTCAACCTTTAAGTCTTAACTGACGACTCATCTCTTCAGTGGGTCATATGATTGAGTGTAGTCTGGCCCAGGAGTGTGAAGGTGAACGGAAAGGCTCTGGAGCAACAAACCGCCCTTGCTGTCTCTGCCTGGCCGGTTCCCCTCTCTCCACTGGGATTCTCGGCCTCTAACCCTATTACAGGGGCTGAGTCACTGGCTTACTGGTGCTCTTTCATGCCGTCCCTAGGAGGGGTGCGTCACTTGAGTGGGTTGAGTCACTGACGTGATCTTCCTGTCTGGGTTGGCGCCCCCCCTTGGGTTGTGCCGTGGTGGAGATCTTTGAGGGCTATACTCGGCCTTGTCTCAGGATGGTAAGTTGGTGGTTGAAGATATCCCTCTAGTGGTGTGGGGGCTGTGCTTTGGCAAAGTGGGTGGGGTTATATCCTTCCTGTTTGGCCCTGTCCGGGGGTATCATCGGATGGGGCCACGGTGTCTCCTGACCCCTCCTGTCTCAGCCTCCAGTATTTATCCTGGGCCACAAATGTATCTTGGAGAAGGACTCGCTCGCATGGAGCTCTTCCTCGTCACGGTTACTCTACTGTGATGGTTCAAGTTGGTCTGGCCTGAGGACGCAGGGGAACCTGACTACACCCCTGTGTTTGGTGCAACCATGTCCCCAAAACCATACTGTCACGATCGTCTAAATAATTAACGGACCAAAGCGCAGCGTACATAGAGTTCCACATGTTTATTAAATGAAACTCACAAAAAACAGTAACGAACCGTGACACAAATGCAGTGCTCACAGACACTACACAAAAAACAAGATCCCATAAACAGGTGGGAAAAGTCTGCCTAAACATGATCCCCAATCAGAGACAAAGATAGACAGCTGCCTCTGATTGGGAACCATACCAGGCCATCATAGAAACGAAAAACCAGAATGCCCACCCTAATCACACCCTGACAGAGGAAACTAGTTAAGGGGATATTCTAGACAGAGGTTCAATCGGATTGATGTAATCTAATATGTAAATTTGGGTTTACATATTTTTTTTTTTTTTGATTTGCGTATATGTAACAGGAAAGGGAGGACCATCCTCCTCAGTAAATTTCATAAAAATAGTGAAAGTTATCCTTTTGAGATAAAACTATACTAAATGTATTCACGTCACCAAATAATTGATTAAAACACACTGTTTTGCTATGAAGGTCTACAGTAGCCTCAACAGCACTTGGTAGGGTAGCGCCAAGGTGTAGCCGGGGGACAGCTAGTTTCTGTCCTCCTCTGGGTATATTGACTTTAATACAAAACCTATGGGGCTCATGGTTTTCACCCCCTTCCATAGACTTACACAGTAACTATGACAACTTCAGGAGGACGTCCTCCAACCTATTAGAGCTCTTGTATCATGAAATGACATGTTGTCCACTCGGTCAAAGGATCAGAGAATTAATATAGTACTGAAAGCATGAGCTTCAGTACTAGCTACCACTGCAGTGCATAATATTTGGTGAGTAGTTGACTCAAACAGAGAAAGACAATTGTGAACAATTTTGATCAAATTAATATCTTTAAAAATGAAGGAGAGGCAAGAGGGAGCTAGCTATATTTCATTGTATTTTTTCACATAGCTAGCGAATGCAGCTAGGTAGTTAAGCCTTCTCAAACACCCGACTCAAACACAGTGGGATGCTATTTTAGCTATCTGGCTATGGCTATCCAACACTGGAACTCTTCCATGCTTTTGTAACTGATAAACTGCTTGCTGATGCATTAGTTCTAATAGCTACGACGATGTAGGTAGGCTGTGTGTAGCGGTAATGATATGAAGGTTTGGCTTGGAACGTTTTTTTCCCGCCTGGTCACAGACAGCTGATGTGTTGTGCACTGAAGTCCACAAGTGAAGGGAAAAGGTGAGAGGAGGAGAGCAAGTAGATGTGAGAAGAAATTCTACAATGAGCAAAATTATCATGCTGTTTGTATGTGGCTGCTGTGAAATTGAACTGTGTTTGCGTATGATCAGGGGTGGATTCATTCAGCCGATTCTGCTGAAAACCTTTTATTTTGGACTAATGATTACACCCTAGAGGTCGACCGATTAATCGGCATGGCCGATTTCAAGTTTTCATAACAATCGGTAATCGGCATTTTGGGACAGCGATTGTGGCCGATTACATTGCAATCCACGAGGAAACTGCATGGCAGGCTGACCACCTGTTATGCAAGTACAGCAAGGAGCCAAGGTAAGTTGCTAGCTAGCATTAAACTTATCTTATTAAAAAACAATCAATCTTCACATAATCACTAGTTAACTACACATGGTTGATGATATTACTAGGTTAACTAGCTTGTCCTGCGTTGCATATAATCAATGCGGTGGCTGTTAATTTATCACCGAATCATAGCCTACTTCAACTTTGCCAAACAGGTGATGATTTAACAAAAGCTCATTGCCGAAAAAAGCACAATCTTTGCACAAATGTTCCTAACCATAAACATCAATGCCTTTCTTAAAATCTATACACAGAAGTATGTATTTTTAAACCTGCATATTTAGTTAAAAGAAACCCCCACACGTTCCATGAACATCCTCCAGACCCTCGAAGTGAACTGGGGACCCCGATCAGACACTATATCCTCAGGCACCCCGTAGTGCCGGAAGACATGCGTAAACAAGGCCTCCGCAGTCTGTAGGGCCGTAGGGAGATTGGGCAGAGGAAGGAGATGGCAGGACTCAGAGAAACGATCCACAACAACCAGGATCATGGTGTTTCCATGATGGGGGAGATCAGTCAGGAAATCGATCGACAGGTGCGACCATGGCCGTTGTGGAATGGGTAAGGGGTGTAGCTTACCTCTGGGCAGGTGCCCAGGAGCCTTACACCGAGCACACACGAGCAAGATGAAACATAAACCCTCACGTTCAGAGCCATGACGACAGCCAACAGCTCCCGGTCCCCCACGTCATAGTTTCACTCCGCCAGGCTGAGCTTCCTCGAGAAGAAGGCACAGGGGCGGAGCTTCGGTGGCATACCCGGGCGCTGAGAGAGCACGGCTCCTATCCCAGCCTCGGACGTGTCCACCTCCACTATGAACGCCAAAGAAGGATCCGGATGGGCCAGCACAGGAGCCGAGGTAAACAGAGCCCTCAGGTGACCAAAAGCCCTGTCCGCCTCAGCCGACCTCTGCAAACGCACCGGTCCCCCCTTTAGCAATGAGGTAATGGGAGCCAAAACACCAGATAAACCTCTGGTAGTAATTGGCAAACCCTAGAAACCGCTACACCTCCTTTACCGTGGTGGGAGTAGGCCAATTAAGCACAGCTGAAATGCGTTCACTCTCAATCTCCACCCCTGCGGTGGAAATGCGGTACGCTAGGAAGGATACGGACTGTTTAAGAACAGGCATTTCTCAGCCTTGACGTACAGGCCATGCTCCAACAGTCGACCAAGCACCCTGCGCACCAGGGACACATGCTCGGCGCGTGTTGCAGAGTATACCATAATGTCATCAATATACACCACTACCCCCTCCCGTGCAGGTCCCTGAAAATCTCGTCTACAAAGGCTTGGAAGACTGATGTAGCATTCCTCAACCCGTACGGCATGACGAGGTACTCATAATGCCCTGAGGTCGTACTGAACGCTGTCTTCCACTCGTCTCCTTCCCTGATACGCACCAGGTTGTAAGCGCTCCTGGGATCTAGTTTGTTGAAGAAGTGCACCCTGTGCATTGACTCAATCGCTGTGGCGATAAGAGGTAGCGGGTAACTGTACCTCACCATGATCTGATTTAGGCCTCGATAGTCAATACGCGGGCGCAGACCTCCCTCTTTCTTCTCACAAAAAATAAACTTGAGGAGGCGGGTGAAGTGGAGGACCGAATGTACCCCTGACGGAGGGATTTGGAGACATATGTTTCTATAGCCGCCGTCTCCGCCTATGACAGGGGATACACGTGACTCATGGGAAGTGCAGCGTCTACCAGGAGATTTATCGAGAGCCAAATCGGCATATTCGGGGGGGATGCGCACGGTGGAGACCTGGTCTGGACTTTCCACCGTAGTAGCACCAACAGAAACCCCTAAAGACCTCCCTGAGCACTCTCTTGACCACCCCATGAGAGTCCTCTGTTGCCATGAAATGGTGGGGTCATGACCAGCTAACCAGGGAAGACCTAGTACCACGGGAAACGCAGCAGAGTCAAGGAGGAAGAGACTGTTTCTCTCCTCGTGATCCCCTGTGTCACCATGCCCAGGGGGATGGTAGCTTCCCTAATTACCCCGGACCCTAATGGTCGACTGTCCAGAGCGTGAACTGGGAAAGGCCTAACCACTGGAACAGTAGGGTTCCCTAACCTATGGGCGAATGCTCTGTCGATAACATTGCCAGCCGCGCCTGAATCGACGAGTGCCTTATGCTGGGAATGCGGGGAAAACTCAGGAAAGTAAACATGCACAAACAGGTGTACAACAGAGGGCTCTGGATGAGAGTGGTGCATGCTCACCTGGGACGACGCCAGAGTGCCCTGCCTGCTGCCTCGAGCCCTAGAGAAAGCAACCCGGCACCGACCAGCAGTGCGGCCACAGATGGTACACGTGAAAGCCCCTCCTCCGGCCGCCCTAAGCGCAGCACCTCCCAGCTCCATAGGCACCGGAGCGGTGGTGCTGGGAGAGGGAATCGACAGAGCCCTCTCTGGACGTCCGCGGGTGACCACCATCCAACCAAATGGACAGGTCCACCAGCTGGTCGAAGGTGAGGGTGGTATCCCTGCAGGCCAACTCCCGACGGACATCCTCGCGCAGGCTGCAACGGTAGTGGTCGATAAGGGCCCTGTCGTTCCATCCCGCTCCTGCGGCCAGGGTCCAAAATTCGCATCTCCTTCTCCCCACACGGCGTTAGCCCACTCCAGAGCTCTCCCTGAGAGGCATGAGACGAGGGCGGACACCTCTCCCTTCCCGAGGGAGCCGGGTAAACGGTTCCCAGGTATAGGTCCAGCTGTAGCAGGAACCCCTGGCACCGTGCCGTCGTCCCATCATACTCCCCGGGAGGGGCGAGACGCCTCCCACTGGGACCGGGTACAGAAGGGACGAGTAGTGGGAATCCATGTTGTGCTGGTGGAGGGGCTGGAGTGGCTCCCTGTCTCTCCCAGAGGTCCATGGTCTGAACGACGCAGTCCATCGCGATGCCGAGATGTTGTAGCATCGTCGCATGTTCTCTGACGCACTCCTCGACTCTTATAACCGGGGTACCTGCTCCTGCTGACTCCATGGTGTGGAATTCTGTAATGGGGTGCGTAACCGGTGGCAGGGAGGTCAGACTCAGGAGAGCAGAACTAGGTAATAGCCGGAGCAGTTTAATATCAAAACCACCGGCATAAAGAATAACAAGACATGCGTACAAAACCCGTCGTGCACCAGTCAACATGTGCACAAGCACTTACAATAAACAATTCCACACAAAGACATGGGGGGAACAGAGGGTTAAATACACAACACTTAATGAGGGAAATGAGAACCAGGTGTGTAGGAAAACAAGACAAAACAAATGGAAAATGAAAAGTGGATCGACGACGGCTAGAAGACCGGTGACGCCGACCGCCGCCCGAACAAGGAGGGGAACCGACTTCGGTGGATGTCATGACACTAGGGAAATTGTGTCACTTCTCTTGCGTTCAGTGCAAGCAGAGTCAGGGTATATGCAACAGTTTGGGCCGCCTGGCTCGTTGCAAACTAATTTTCCATAATTTTCCATAATTATGACATAACATTGAAGGTTGTGCAATGTAACAGTAATATTTAGACTTAGGGTTGCCACCCATTTGATAAAATACGGAACAGTTCCTTATTTCACTGAAAGAATAAACATTTTGTTTTCAAAATGATAGTTTACGGATATGACCATATTAATGACCAAAGCCTCTTATTTCTGTGTTTATTATATTCTAATTAAGTCTATGATTTGATATTTGATAGAGCAGTCTGACTGAGTAGCAGGCTCGTAAAAGCATTCATTGAAACTTTACTGTGTTTGCCAGCAGCTCTTAACAATACTTGAAGCACAGCGCTGTGCATGACTTCAAGCCTATCAACTCCTGAGATTAGGCTGGCAATACTAAAGTGCCCATTAGAACATCCAATAGTCAAAGGTATATGAAATACAAATGGTATAGAGAGAAATAGTCGACGCATCATAATTACTACAATAACTACAACCTAAAACTTCTTAACTGGGAATATTGAAGAACTGGGAATATTCAACCACCAGCTTTCATATGTTCTGAGCAAGGAACTTAAACGTTATCTTTTTTACATGGCACATATTGCACTTACTTTCTTCTCCAACACTGTGTTTTTGCATTATTTAAACCAAATTGAGCATGTTTCATTATTTATTTGAGACTAAATAGATTTTATTTATGTATTATATTAAGTTAAAATAAAAGTGTTCATTCAGTATTGTTGTAATTGTCATTATTACAAATATATATATAAAAATCGTCCGATTAATCGGTATCAGCTTTTTTTTGGGCCCTCCAATAATCGGCATCAGCGCTAAAAAAATCCTAATCGGTCAACCTCTATTACAGCCTAGATCAGCTAGATGCATTGAAGAGTGTGCTAGGCAGTATTGAATGTGTCACGGTCTGACACATGGATTAATAAAACAATTCTCTCAACCTGTGCACTTATAGGCTAGGTTGTAGCAACCTTATGATGGGTATAGGGAAAATTACAGTATCATGTAGTAGCCTAAACCTATCGATGTTACATTGAGAATATGCTGTAATTGAAATAAGGCCATTCTACAAAAAAAAATAATCATCCTCCCTCATCTTAAACGTCACCGACCGCCAATGATTTGTAACATATGACTCATTACACACACCCTCAGGGCCTTGACCACTGCTAACAACTCCTGGTCCCCCACATCATAATTAAGCTCCACCGGACTGAGCTTCCTCGAAAAGAAAGCGCAGGGGCGGAGTTTTGGTGGCGTATCCGAGCGCTGTGATAGCACGGCACCCACCCCAGCCTCAGACGAGTCCACCCCCACTATGAATGCTAGAGGAAGCACCAACACGGGTGCATCCGTGAACAGCGCCTTCAACCTATTGAAGGCTCTGTCCGCCTCTGCCGACCACCGCAAACGCACAGCCCCCCCTTCAGAAGTGAGGTAATGGGGGCCGCTACCTGGCCAAAACCCCGGATAAACCTCCGGTAGTAATTGGCAAACTCCAAAAACCACTGCACCTCCTTCACCGTGGTAGGAGTCGGCCAATTACGCACGGCCTTAATGAGGTCACACTCCATCACCACCCTGATGTGGAAATACGATAACTCAGGAAGGAGACGGCTCGTTTGGAGAACACACACTTCTCAGCCTTGACGTATAGGTCATGCTCCAGCAGTCTACCAAGCACCTTGGGTACCAGAGACACATGCGCGGCGCAGGTGGCGGAATAGATCAGAATATCATTGATATAGACAACCATGCCCTGCCCGTGAAGGTGACTGAGAATCTCGTCTACAAAGGATTGAAAGACGGTTGGAGCATTCTTTAACCCATACTGCATGACGAGGTACTCATATTGGCCCGATGTGGTACTAAATGCGGTTTTCCACTCGTCTCCATCCCGAATATGCACCAGACTATACACGCTCCTGAGGTCCAGTTTTGTGAAAAACTGTGCTCCGTGAAATTATTCCACCGCCGTAGCGATGAGAGGTAGTGGGTAACTAAACCCCACTGTGATGGCATTTAGACCTCTATAATCAATACACGGACGCAAACCTCCCTCCTTTTTCTTCACAAAAAAGAAACTCGAGGAGACGGGTGAGATGGAGGGCCAAATGTACCCCTGCCCCAGAAATTCCGTGACATATGTCTGCATAGCCAACGTCTCCTCCTGGGACAATGGGTACGTGTGACTCTTGGGAAGCGCAGCGTTTACCTGGAGATTTATCGCACAATCCTCCTGTCGATGATGTGGTAATTTAGTCGCTCTCTTCTTACTGAAAGCGAATGCCAAATCGGCATATTCAGGGGGGATGCGCACCGTGGAACCCTGGTCTGGACTCTCCAACGACGTGGCACCGATGGAAACTCCCAGACACCTTCCAGAACACTCCTCTGACCACCCCTGGAGAACCCCCTGGAGAACCCCCTGTCTCCACGAAATCTTAGGATTGTGACTAGCCAGCCAGCACCACTGGAAACGCAGGCGAATCGATAATGAAGAGACTAATCCGCTCCTTATGATTCCCCTGCGTCACTATGTCCAGTGGAACCGTGGCCTTCCTGACCAACCCTGACCCTAATGACCGGCTATCTAGGGAGTGCACAGGGAAGGGAGAATTAATCGGCACGAGCGGAACACCCAGTTTGATGGCGAGTCCACGATCCATAAAATTCCCAGCTGCACCTGAATCGACTAGCGCCTTATGCTGGGAAGAGGTGGAAAAATCAAGAAACAAAATCAAGACAAACATGTGACCAACAGAGGGTTCTGGGTGAGTTTGGTGCCGACTCACCTGGGGTGACCGAGAAACGTTCCGCCTGCCCTCTCGACTCCCAGATGGGCCCCCCCAGCACTGATCGGCCTCTCCGACCACAGCTGGTGCAGGGGGAGCCTCCTCATCCGGTACCCCTCGGCACGGCCCCCCCTAACTTCATAGGAATGGGAGCAGGAGCGCTGGGTGGTGGAACGAACAGGACCCTCTCCGAACACCCGCGGGCAGCCAGCAGATTGTCCAGCCGGATAGACATGTCGATGAGTTCATCAACGGATAGAGCGGTGTCCCGACACGCTAGCTCCCTGCGGATGTCCTCCCGGAGACTACACCGGTAGTGGTCTATCAGGGCCCTGTCGTTCCACCCAGCCCCAGTGGCCAAGGTCCGGAACACCAATGCGTAATCCTGTGCTCTCCTCTTCTCCTGCCTAAGGTGGAACAGTCGCTCACCCGCCGCTCGGCCCTTGAGGGTGATCAAACACGGCACGAAAGCGTAGTGCTCCTTCGCCGAGTCTGGGCCATTCCAGACCGCGTTTGCTCACTCCAGAGCACGACCCATCAGGCAGGAGACGAGGACACTCACCCTCTCCGCTCCCGAGGGAGTGGGCCTCACGGTCGCCAGGTACAGTTCCAGTTGGAGCAAGAACCCCTGACACCCCGCCGCCGCTCCATCATAGTCCCTTGGGAGCGCAAGACGGAGAGCGCCGGAGCCGGACGGGGAGGGAGGAGAAGGGGGATCCAGAGCTGGAGGAACCGAAGGTGGAGAGAGGAGACCACTCGTCTCCCATCGGTCCATTCTCTCCATCATCTGGTCCATCGCTGATCCTATCCGATGGAGGACGGTGGTATGGTGGAGGACACGTTCCTCCATCGATGGGAGGGGGTTGGCAGCTGCTCCTGCTGACTCCATTTTTTAAGGGTGCGGGATTCTGTAACGCCCGGGGTGAAGTGGGGAAGAAGTCAGGCGCAGGAAGCAGAGAGTTCAGGGTAACGCTACTTTTTAATGCACCACAACGGTGAACAGACGCCAACCCAAACAGCAGACGGGCCGGCTGGTAAATAAAGCCCAACCAATTAACCTAAACTAAACACAGGTGCAACCAATAAACAGAAAAGGGGGAAAAGGGATCAGTGGCAGCTAGTAGGCCGGTGACAACGACCGAGTGCCACCCGAACAGGAAGGGGCGCCACCTTCGGTAGGAGTCATGACACACATTCCATCCACACAGTTCATGGTCAGTTAATAATAGGACAACATAACTTCCAATAAGCCTGATAGGCTTTTATCAGACCTGTAAATATTGACATAATGATGAGACTGTTGAAAGTACAGTTGAAGTCGGAAGTTTACATACACATAGATTGGAGTCATTAAAACTTGTTTTTCAACCACACCACAAATGTCTTGTTTTGGTAAGTCAGTTAGGACATCTACTTTCTGCATGACACAAGTAATTTTTCCAACAATTGTTTACAGACAGATTATTTCACTTATAATTCACTGTATCACAATTCCAGTGGGTCAGAAGTTTACATACACTAAGTTGACTGTGCCTTTAAACAGCTTGCTTGGAAAATTCCAGAAAATAATGTCATGGATTTAGAAGCATCTGATGGGCTAATTGACATCATTTGAGTCAATTGGAGGTGTACCTGTGGATATATTTCAAGGCGTACCTTCAAACTTTGCTTGACATCATGGGAAAATCAAAAGAAATAAGCCAGACCTCAGAAAAAAATTGTAGACCTCTGGTCTGGTTCATCCTTGGGAGCAATTTCCAAACGCCTGAAGGTACCACGTTCATCTGTACAAACAATAGTACACAAGTATAAACACCATGGAACCATGCAGCCGTCATACCTCGCTGGAAGGAGACTCGTTCGGTCTCCTAAAGATGAACGTACTTTGGTGCGAAAAGTGCAAATCAATCCCAAAACAACAGCAAAGGACCCTGTAAAGATGCTGGAGGAAACAGGTACAAAATTATCTATATCCACTGTAAAACGAGTCCTATATCGACATAACCTGAAAGGCCGCTCAGCAAGGAAGAAGCCACTGCTCCAAAACCGCCATAAAAAAGCCAGACTACGGTTTGCAACTGCACATGGGGACAAAGATCATACTTTTTGGAGAAAGTCTTGTGGTCTGATGATACAAAAAATAGACCTGTTTGGCCATAATGATCATCGTTATGTTTGGAGGAAAAACGGAGAGGCTTGCAAGCCAAAGAACACCATCCCAACCATGAAGCACGGGGGTGGCAGCATCATGTTGTGGGGGTGCTTTGCTACAGGAGGGACTGGTGCACTTCACAAAATCAATGGCATCATGAGGTAGGAAAATTCTGTGGATATATTGAAGCAACATCTCAAGACATCAGTCAGGAAGTTAAAGCTTGGTCGCAAATGGGTCTTCCAAATGGACAATGACCCCAAGCATACTTCCAAAGTTGTTGCAAAATGGCTTAATGACAACAAGGTCAAGGTATCACAAAGCCCTGACCTCAATCCTGTAGAACATTTGTGGGCAGAACTGAAAAAGTGTGTGCGAGCAAGGAGGCCTACAAACCTGACTCCAGCAGTTACACCAGCTCTGTCAGGAGGAATGGACCAAAATTCACCCAACTTATTGTGGGAAGCTTGTGGAAGGCTGCCCGAAACGTTTGACACTGTCACGACTTCCGCCGAAGTTGGCTCTCCTGCCTGTTCGGGCGGTGCTCGGCGGTCGTCGTCACCGTCCTACTAGCCACCATCGATCCCTTTTTCGTTTGTCTGTTGGTTTTGTCTTATTAGTTTCACCTGTGTGTATTTTAGTTTATTGACGTCCTTATATGTAGTAGGTTGTCCCGCCCTTGTTTCGTGCGGGATTGTTTTGGTTTCATGTGTTTTCGTGAATACGTATCGTGTTATTTGCTCGGATACATTTAATCCTGTGTTGGATTATTTCACCCTGTATTTTGGGTTGACCGTGTTTGGTTCCGGAGAATAAACATTCGACTCACTGCACCTGCTCTCTGCGCCTGATTCCACCCACCTTGTTAATACGTGACAGAATCCCGCACCACCAATGGAATCAGCAGGAGCAGCCGCGTCTCCTCTCCCATCGATGGAAGAGAGAGTCCTCCACCACACCAGCGTGCTCCATCGGATTGGTTCTGCCATGGACCAAATGATGGAGAGGATGGATCGATGGGAGAGGAGTGGTCTTCCCACATCATCGCTAGCACCCCCTTCTCCAGCACCTCCTGTTCCTGCGACCACATCTGGCTCCGGGGCTCTGCGGTTGACACTCCCACGGGAGTATGACGGAACGGCGGCTGGGTGCCAGGGTTTCCTCCTTCAACTGGAGCTATACCTGGCTACCGTGCGTCCTGCTCCCTCTGGAGAGGAGAGCGTGAGCGCCCTCGTCTCCTGCTTGACTGGGCGAGCCCTCGAGTGGGCCAACGCAGTATGGAATGGTCCGGACTCGGCAAGGGATAATTACCCAGAGTTCACCCGCCGATTCCGAGCTGTTTTTGACCATCCACCAGAGGGTCGGGCGGCGGGTGAACGGCTGTTCCACCTGCGGCAGGAGACGAGGAGCGCACAGGACTTTGCTCTGGAGTTCAGGACCTTGGCCGCAGGAGCAGGATGGAACGACAGGGCCTTGGTCGACCATTTCAGATGCAGTCTCAGGGAGGACGTCCGCAGGGAGCTGGCATGTCGGGACACCACCTGCACACTGGATGAGCTCATTGACTTGGCTATCCGTCTCGACAATCTGCTGGCTGCCCGCGGGCGTTCGGATCAGGCCCTGTCGTTTCCACTTCCCAGCCCTCCTGCCCCTATCCCTATGGAATTAGGAGGGGCAGCTTCGAGGGAGACCGGAGGAGGAGTGTCCTCCTGCACCAGTTGTGGTCGACGAGGGCACACGTCAGACCGGTGCTGGAGGAACTCGTCTGGGAGTCGGGAGGGCAGGCGGAGCACTGCTCGATCACCCCAGGTGAGTAAGCACCAGACTCACCCAGAGCCTCCTGTCGGTCATGTGTATGTTTTGACTTCTTTCCCTGGGTTTTTTCCCTCTCTACAGCATAAGGCGCTAGTCGATTCAGGCGCAGCTGGGAATTTCATGGATCGTGGGCTTGCGTTAAGGCTAGGGATTCCCCTGGTGTCGGTAGACCAACCTTTCCCCGTGCACTCCTTAGATAGCCGACCATTAGGGTCAGGAGTGATTAGGGAGGCTACGGTGCCACTGGACATGGTAACGCAGGGGGATCATAGGGAGCAGATTAGTCTGTTCCTTATAGATTCACCTGCGTTTCCGGTGGTGTTGGGGGTTCCCTGGTTAGCTCAACACAACCCGGTGATTTCCTGGCGACAGGGGGCTCTTAAGGGGTGGTCAGAGGAGTGTTCAGGTAGGTGTAGAGGAGTTGCCATTGGTGCGACTACGGTGGAGAGTCCAGACCAAGTTTCCACCGTGCGCATTCCCTCTGAATATGCCGATTTGGCTATCGCCTTCAGTAAAAGGAAGGCGACCCAATTACCACCTCATCGTCGAGAGGACTGCGTGATAAACCTTCTGGAGAACGCTGCACTTCCTAGGAGTCACGTGTATCCATTGTCCCAGGAGGAGACGGTAGCGATGGAAACATACGTTGCTGAATCGCTGAGACAGGGGTACATTCGGCCCTCCGCATCACCCGTCTCCTCGAGCTTCTTTTTTGTGAAGAAGAAGGATGGAGGTCTGCGTCCGTGCATTGATTATAGAGGTCTAAATTCCATCACAGTGGGGTTTAGTTACCCACTACCTCTCATCGCTACGGCGGTGGAATCATTTCACGGGGCGCGCTTCTTCACAAAACTGGACCTGAGGAGCGCGTATAATCTGGTGCGTATCCGGGGAGGAGATGAGTGGAAAACTGCATTTAGTACTACATCTGGTCATTATGAGTACCGCGTCATGCCACGGGTTGAAGAATGCTCCAGCCGTCTTCCAATCCTTCGTAGACGAGATTCTCCGAGACCTGCTCGGGCAGGGAGTGGTAGTGTACATCGATGACATCTTGATCTATTCTGCCACACGCGCGGCGCATGTGTCTCTGGTGCGTAAGGTACTTGGGCGACTGCTGGAGCATGACCTGTATTGCAAGGCGGAGAAATGTGAGTTTTTCAAACAGTCCGTTTCCTTCCTGGGATATCGTATTTCCACCTCTGGGGTGGTGATGGAGGATGACCGCGTTACTGCCGTGCGTAATTGGCCGACTCCGACCACGGTGAAAGAGGTGCAGCGGTTTTTAGGGTTTGCCAATTACTACCGGAGGTTTATCCGGGGTTTTGGTCAGGTAGCTGCTCCCATCACCTCGCTGCTGAAGGGAGGACCGGTGCGCTTGCGCTGGTCAGCAGAGGCGGGCAGAGCATTCACTCGTTTGAAGGAGCTGTTCACCAATGCGCCCGTGTTGGCGCATCCGGACCCCTCTTTAGCGTTCATAGTGGAGGTGGATGCGTCCGAGGCTGGGGTCGGAGCCGTGCTGTCCCAACGCTCGGGCGTGCCACCCAAACTTCGCCCTTGTGCTTTCTTTTCGAGCAAGCTCAGCCCAGCGGAGCGAAACTATGATGTGGGGGACCGGGAGTTGTTAGCTGTAGTCGAGGCTCTGAAGGTGTGGAGACATTGGCTTGAGGGGGCTAAACACCCCTTTCTCATCTGGACTGACCATCGTAATCTCGAGTATATCCGGGCAGCGAAGAGACTGAATCCACGTCAGGCTAGATGGGCCATGTTTTTTACCAGGTTCCGGTTTACCCTCTCATACCGGCCCGGCTCCCAAAACACCAAGGCCGACGCGCTGTCCCGCCTCTATGATACCGAGGAGCGGCCCGTTGAGCCAACTCCCATCATTTCACCGTCATGTCTCGTGGCACCGGTGGTATGGGAGGTGGACGCGGAGATAGAGGAGGCCTCACGGTCAGAGCCGGCCCCCCCCCAACTGTCCAGTAGGAACCCAGTACGTACCGAGGGGGGTCCGGGACAAGCTGATTCGGTGGGCTCATACTCTCCCCTCCTCGGGTCATCCTGGCATCGAGAGGACAGTGCGGAGTCTGAGAGTGAGATACTGGTGGCCCACGCTAGCTAAAGACGTGAGATTTTATGTCTCCTCCTGCTCCGTGTGTGCTCAGAGCAAGGCTCCTCGGCACCTGCCTAGAGGGAAATTACAACCCCTCCCCGTTCCACAACGGCCGTGGACACACTTATCGGTGGACTTTCTGACCGACCTTCCCCCGTCCCAGGGAAGTACTACGATCCTGGTCGTTGTGGATCGGTTTTCTAAGTCCTGTCGTCTCATCCCGTTGCCCGGTCTCCCTACGGCCCTGCAGACTGCTGAGGCCTTGTTTACCCATGTCTTCCGGCACTATGGGGTGCCTGAGGACATCGTTTCTGATCGGGGTCCCCAATTCACGTCCAGAGTATGGAGGGCGTTTATGGAGAGACTGGGGGTCTCGGTCAGCTTAACCTCAGGTTTTCACCCCGAGAGTAATGGGCAGGTGGAGCGCGTAAACCAAGAGGTGGGCAGGTTTCTGCGGTCCTATTGCCGGGACCGGCATGGTGAGTGGGCAAGGTATGTTCCCTGGGCTGAACTAGCTCAGAACTCCCTACGCCACTCCTCAACTAACTTGTCTCCTTTTGAGTGTGTGTTAGGTTACCAGCCGGTCCTGGCCCCATGGCATCAGAGCCAGACCGAGGCTCCTGCGGTGGAGGAATGGGTACAGCGCTCCAAGGACACATGGAAAGCCGTTCAGGACTCACTACGGTTAGCGGGCGAACGGCAGAAGAGGAGCGCTGACCAGCACCGCAGTGAGGCCCCCGTATTTGCACCGGGGGACAGGGTCTGGCTCTCGACCCGGAACCTGCCCCTCCGCCTGCCCTGTCGGAAGCTGGGGCCGCAGTGTGTGGGGCCGTTCAAAGTCCTGAGGAGAATAAACGAGGTGTGTTACAGGTTACAACTTCCTAGGTATTACCGTATTAACCCCTCGTTTCATGTGTCTCTCCTCAGGCCGGTGGTGGCTGGTCCCCTGCAAGAAGGTGAGGTGCCTGAGGTCCCTCCGCCCCCCCTGGACATCGAGGGGTCCCCGGCGTACACAGTTCGGGGCATTCTGGATTCGAGACGCCGGGTGGGGGGCCTACAGTACCTCGTGGACTGGGAGGGGTACGGTCCGGAGGAGAGATGCTGGGTTCCGGTGAGGGACATTTTGGACCCTTCTCTCCTGAGAGATTTCCACCGCCTCCACCCGGATCGCCCAGCACCTCGTCCTCCGGGTCGTCCTCGAGGACGGTGGCGGCGCGCTGCGGGGGCCGCGCGTCAGGGGGGGGGTACTGTCACGACTTCCGCCGAAGTTGGCTCTCCTGCCTGTTCGGGCGGTGCTCGGCGGTCGTCGTCACCGTCCTACTAGCCACCATCGATCCCTTTTTCGTTTGTCTGTTGGTTTTGTCTTATTAGTTTCACCTGTGTGTATTTTAGTTTATTGACGTCCTTATATGTAGTAGGTTGTCCCGCCCTTGTTTCGTGCGGGATTGTTTTGGTTTCATGTGTTTTCGTGAATACGTATCGTGTTATTTGCTCGGATACATTTAATCCTGTGTTGGATTATTTCACCCTGTATTTTGGGTTGACCGTGTTTGGTTCCGGAGAATAAACATTCGACTCACTGCACCTGCTCTCTGCGCCTGATTCCACCCACCTTGTTAATACGTGACAGACCCAAGTTAAACAATTTAAAGGCAATGCTACCAAATACTAATCGAGTGTATGTAAACTTCTCACCCACTGGGAATGTGATAAAAGAAATATAACCTGAAATATATATTTCTCTCTACTATTATTCTGACATTTCACATTCTTAAAATAAAGTGGTGATCCTAACTGACAGGGAATTTTAACTAGGATTAAACGTCAGCAATTGTGAAACTGAGTTGAAATGTATTTGGCTAAGGTGTATGTAAACTTCCGACTTCAACTGTAAGTAAAACATTACATGATTTCAATATCCAGACTGTAGTGTCTTAACACTTAGTACTTATTTATGTAATAAGAAAGACTTGGAATACAAGCAATTGAACTGGAGCTTCACATTTACTCAAACTAGTTAGTACCAGAATAACATAGAACAATACTGCGCATGACCAAGGGTGCTCCATCCTTAAAGGGGACATCAGTAATTAACAGAACATAACATTCCTTCTCTTATACAATCAGAGTTACTTTTACCAAACCACAACTGAAACATTTCCCAGAACTTGTTGTAGTTATTTTGCATCTTTTAATTTGAACTTGAACAGTTTGTTTTTGTTTGTTTGTTTATAAGTCTAGTCTGTCTGGTGGACGGTGCCTTCGTTCTGGGTAGCGCCTCAGATTGTCTGGAGGCTCCTGAACATCCTCAGTGTGTGCTTGTTCCATTATAGCGTCTGCTATAGCAGCACCTTCATCAACACGTTCCCTTCTTTCAGCCTGGGGTCTCTCTACTGCCCCACCGTCCTCTACAGTTCCTTGTGTGTCACTCTCAGGAGCTCTCTGTGCCTGTTCTCTCTCAATTGTTGTGCTGTTTTCCCTGGAATGCATTTGATTAATGTGACGCCCCAACATTATGTCTGGGCTCACTTGAACCTGGGTCCCGTTTGTGTGTGTACGGTCCCTCTTGTCCATTTCCCTCCTATTCTGTAGTCTCGCACCATCACTTCCTGTCCTGTTTGGAGATGGCGCTCCCGGCCACCGGAGAGCATCTTGGCTTGTTTGTTCAGCACTTCATTACGCCTGTTTGGCTTCATGATGTCCAGCCGTGTGCGGAGAGGCCTCCCGAACATCAGTGCGGCTGGGCTTTCATTTGTCGTGGCATGTGGGGTGTTTCGGTAGGAGGCCAGGAACTTGGCCAGTTTTGTTTGCAAAGTCCCTTCGTCTCGTTTTGCTGCACGGAGTCCTTGCTTTAGGGTTTGCACAAAGCGTTCTGCCAGCCCATTGGTGGCAGGGTGGTACGGAGCTGAGGTTGAGTGTTTGATTCCATTTACTGACATGAATCTTGTAAACTCGTCACTTACGAAAGCTTGCGCGTTGTCACTTACCAGCTGCAGTGGCAAACCGAAGCGTACAAACGTTGTTCTGAGACAATCTATCGTCTGAGCTGAGGTGGAGGAGTCAGTGCAAAACACCTCTGGCCATTTGGAATGGGCATCAACTATAACCAGAAACATGTGCTTTTCAAAAGGACCAGCGTAGTCCACATTAATTCTCTGCCATGGCTCTGCGGGCCATTCCCATGGGTGGACTGGGACAGGAGCAGGCATGTGAAGGGTTTCCAAACATCCACTACAGTTCTTTGCCATATTTTCTATCTGTTGGTCCAGACCTGGCCACCAAAAGTGGCTCCTTGCGAGCAGCTTCATTTTGACAATTCCAACATGACCTTCATGTAGTTGCTGCAAGACTAAATGTTGGCATTTCTGGGGTATCATGACTCTCATTCCCCACATCAAACATCCTTGGTACGTTGTAATTTCGTTTCTCCGCTGGAAATACGGAGTCAGCTCCTTTCTGCCAGTAGCTGGCCATCCTGACATGGTGTAGGTGTACACTTTTGACAAGGTCACATCTTTCCTTGTCTCCTGTTTGATAACTGTGCTTGTGACCGGTAGGGCCTCGAGCTGAGCGGTATGGAACATGTCCACTGCATCCACCCTCCTTTGTCTTTCTCTTGTACACGGCAGTCTGGATAATCCATCTGCATTTGTGTGGAGGGATGACGGCTTAAACTCAATGTCATACATATGACTGGCAAGGAACAGGGCATATCGCTGTAACCTGGCTGCTGTCATTGCCGGAATGCCTTTCTTTGGACTGAAAATGGAAAGCAACGGCTGGTGATCTGTAACCAGTGTGAAACGCTTGCCATATAGGTATGCGTGGAATTTCTTGACGCCCCACACTAGTGCCAGTGCTTCTTTGTCGATTTGTGAGTAGTTTTTCTCTGCATCATTCAATGTTCCTGACGCAAATGCAACTGGCCTCTCTGACCCATCTTTCAGTGTGTGTGAAAGGACTGCCCCTAATCCATAAGGGGACGCATCACAAGCCAACTTCACTGGCATTTCAGGGTCGTAATGCATCACAGACATTGTTCTTCTGTGCAGGCCAATAGGTGTTGAAGCCCTAATAGAGATGGAAATGTGGAAATGGCCAGGGTTGCGTGCCAAGGACCAAGTTATACCTATAATTCATAACTGGCTCAAAATGGCTGTTATTTAATCAAGATCATTGTGAGATGATAAGACATAAAGTGGTCATACATGCTTATGACAAGTCTTAAAGTGCATATACCTAATAAAGCCTTTACCAAAAGGTTTTATTAGTACATACATGGCAGTCATACACACTTAAAGTCATGGGTATTACATTTATAGTTAGAGAATAACAAGAATGATACAAACTTATATTGTCTCATATAACTTCAATTCAGCAGCCTGTTTTGTTTTCTTATTTTTGTTCACAAATGTTTATCATACCGAGAAGCATAGGCCTACCTCCCGCAATGGCAATGACTTAAGTACACAAAAGCCAGTGTGTAAACATTTGTACACCCGTGTGTGAATGTCCTGTGTGTGTATGAAGAGCAGTGTGCAAGGTGGAACAGAACAACAGATCATCATCTTTAATTACTTGTTACTTTTATCTATTATTCTTATCCATATTTTTTGAAACTGCACTGCCGGTTAGGGGCTCGTAATTAAGCATTTTACTGTAAGGTCTACTACACCTGTTGTATTCGGCGCATGTGACTAATAAAATTTGACTTGATTTGGCTCGTTCGTTCTGCTGTGCATAGGCATCTATCTGCCTCTTCTTCATCCTGAAGATTAATAGACCCAAAAGCTTTTCTCCTGGTCCACAACCCATTCCAATATTTGGGAATCTGCTGCATCTGAGTTTGGGGAATCCTTTGATAGCTCTTGAGATGGTACAATTTTTATGCATCAAATAGCGTCAAGAATCAATGGCGTCAGTGTTCAAATCAGTTACATTATTTGTTCCAAACATTGTCATTACTTCACCAAGGGTGTGGACTTTGCAGGACGACCCCAAAACCTTATGGTCAACCATGCCTTACAAGGAAGAAGAAATAGCATCAAAAACTATACTATTGTTGGAATCAAGAAAACACATTTCAGTAATTTAGCAATTATGAATCTTTGATTTTCTGTGAAGACCACCTGAAACTATGATTCTAGTTCATTTTATTTGATCTAAAAATCATGAAAATACAGTACCAGTCAAAAGTTTGAACACACCTACTCATTCAAGGGTAACAAAAAAGTGTTAAACAAATCCAAATATATTTGAGATTTGAGATTCTTCAAAGTAGCCACCCTTTGCCTTGATGACAGCTTTGCACTTTCTTCTTTCTTCTTCTCTTATTTCAGGGCACTCTTATCATTACAAACCTCACGTCTGTGCTGCACGAAGAGGGTCAGTGGAAGTTCCCCCGTGAGTTCAACTCCTTAAACTTCCTGAACGAGTAGGGAGAGTTTGAGAAGCCTGAGGCCTTCATGCCGTTCTCTGCAGGTGGGGGTTAGAGCAACACAAGTTGCATCACTGATGTTGTTGACAGCATAGGAAGTAAAGAGGTAATGCAGTTTGTTGTTGTTGCAGGGCCACGAATGTGTCTTGGAGAAGGACTCGCTCACATGGAGCTCTTCCTCATCATGGTTACTCTCTTGAGACACGTCAAGTTTGTCTGGACTGAGAACGCAGGGGTACCTGACTCTACCCCTGTGTTTGGTATTACTCTGTCCACCAAACCCTACAGACTTGATGTAAGGAACTAGTTAGGAGCAGTGGCATGTATTCATGGATGCCAAGGGAAGCCAGGCTTCCCCAAATATTTGACCAATATAAAAATGATAAAATAATGTACACTGCTCAAAAAAATAAAGGGAACACTAAAATAACACATCCTAGATCTGAATGAATAAAATATTCTTATTAAATACTTTTTTATTTACATAGTTGAATGTGCTGACAACAAAATCACACAGTCACACTCAAAATTAAAGTGGAAAACCACACTACAGGCTGATCCAACTTTGATGTAATGTCCTTAAAACAAGTCAAAATGAGGCTCAGTAGTGTGTGTGGCCTCCACGTGCCTGTATGACCTCCCTAAAACACCTGGGCATGCTCCTGATGAGGTGGTGGATGGTCTCCTGAGGGATCTCCTCCCAGACCTGGACTAAAGCATCCGCCAACTCCTGGACAGTCCCAGATGTGCTCAATTGGATTCAGGTCTGGGGAACGGGCGGGCCAGTCCATAGCATCAATGCCTTCCTCTTGCAGGAACTGCTGACACACTCCAGCCACATGAGGTCTAGCATTGTCTTGCATGAGGAGGAACGCAGGGCCAACCGCACCAGCATATGGTCTCACAAGGGGTCTGAGGATCTCATCTCGGTACCTAATGGCAGTCAGGCTACCTCTGGCGAGCACATGGAGGGCTGTGCTGCCCCCCAAAAGAAATGCCACCCCACACCATGACTGACCCACCGCCAAACCGGTCATGCTGGAGGATGTTGCAGGCAGCAGAACGTTCTCCATGGCGTCTCCAGACTCTGTCACGTCTGTCACATGTGCTCAGTGTGAACCTGCTTTCATCTGTAAAGAGCACAGGGCGCCAGTGGCGAATTTGCCAATCTTGGTGTTCTCTGGCAAATGCCAAACGTCCTGCACGGTGTTGGGCTGTAAGCACAACCCCAACCTGTGGACGTCGGGCCCTCATACCACCCTCATGGAGTCTGTTTCTGACCGTTTGAGCAGACACATGCACATTTGTGGCCTGCTGGAGGTCATTTTGCAGGGCTCTGGCAGTGCTCCTCCTGCTCCTCCTTGCACAAAGGCGGAGGTAGCGGTCCTGCTGCTGGGTTGTTGCCCTCCTACGGCCTCCTCCACGTCTCCTGATGTACTGGCCTGTCTCCTGGTAGCGCCTCCATGCTCTGGACACTACGCTGACAGACATAGCAAACCTTCTTGCCACAGCTCGCATTGATGTGCCATCCTGGATGAGCTGCACTACCTGAGCCACTTGTGTGGGTTGTAGACTCCGTCTCATGCTACCACTAGAGTGAAAGCACCGCCAGCATTCAAAAGTGACCAAAACATCAGCCAGGAAGCATAGGAACTGAGAAGTGGTCTGTGGTTACCACCTGCAGAACCACTCCTTTATTGGGGGTGTCTTGCTAATTGCCTATAATTTCCACCTGTTGTCTATTCCATTTGCACAACAGCATGTGAAATTTATTGTCAATCAGTGTTGCTTCCTAAGTGGACAGTTTGATTTCACAGAAGTGTGATTGACTTGGAGTTACATTGTGTTGTTTAAGTGTTCCCTTTATTTTTTTGAGCATTGTATTTCAATAATAAACACAGCCAGAATTATTTTAAAAATTAAGGGGGGAAATTAAAATGTAATCACAATGACCAACCATGCCGAAAGAAACTTTAAACATTTAAATAAATATTTTATTATGTTTTGACATGACCATGTAGTACTGCGACATGACGTCAAAGATGCGACACACGTGGTTTGCGGAAATGAACACATACCAATAGCGTAAGCTTTCTGGAATCTACTTTGTATTAAATTATTCGTGAATTACACTAATATTTGAGTTGTACAACAGCACAATTTCTTGCACAGCATGGCAACCGATGCTAAAAGACTCAAGGTAGAGATATGGTTTATTTTGCTAAGCTACATACTTGTATGTTGGAAAACGCGTTGTTGTTAGTGATGCGACTAGCTAGCTAGCTCATGGGTTCACGATTTCAAGTTATGAATGCTAGCTAGCTTGAAAGTTACCAACCCGTAGGAATAACTAGCAAACTAGGTGAATAAGAATCTTTGATAGTGGTGTTTTTTTTGCACGTGTCAATATGTTTAATCTTACCAGTCTGCATCGTTGATTATTGTTTGGTCATGGGAGTCTGATGGTGTGATGATCCTTGTTTCCTGTGTAGACAGAGGGCAGCGACCCTCTCCAGAGCTTCCTACAGTGGTGTGAAGGAGTGGGGCTGAAACTCAACAACAAGGTAATCACAACAATCAGAAAGCGTACAAAGACATTGTCTGCAATTTGTAAAATGCCATGTATTTCACATACCTACAGGATTATTGGGGTTGGAACTCACCAGACTATTGATATGGGTTCTGTGTTAATGGTCATTCAGTTGTATTCATTCTCCAAGGTGTACATCAGCAATGAGGGCACAGTGGCAGAGTATGGCATGCTGGCTAAGGAGGACATAGATGAAGGAGAGTTGCTCTTTACTATACCCAGAATGGCTCTTCTGCACCAAGGCACCACCAAGGTCCTGGCTGTGCTGGAGGAGGGTGAGACTACACACACACACACACACACACACACACACACCTCTTGTTGGAGGCCCCCAAAGAAAACATCTGTTCCTCCCTAGGTAAAGCATCTTTGGAGAACACGTCTGGATGGGTGCCCCTCCTCCTGGCACTGATGTATGAGTACACATCTCCCCAGTCCCACTGGAGGCCTTACCTATCCCTCTGGTCTGACTTCACAGCTCTGGATCACCCCATGTTCTGGTAAGGGCAAACACATACAGTATGTTCTAATATTCTTGAGTTGAGTAAACTGTTGCATTTGAGTATTCTGAGTTGTATTTTGTGGATGTGATTTGTAGGTCAAAGGATGAGCGGGACAGACTCCTGAAGGGGACAGGGATCCCAGAGGCGGTGGATACTGACCTCACCAACATCCAGAAAGAGTACAAAGACATCGTCCTACCTTTCATTACGTTACACCCTGACCTGTGGGACCCAGAGAGACATACACTGGACCTCTACAGAAGCCTGGTGGCTTTTGTCATGGCTTACAGGTGAGGTTGTATGGCTCAGGCACCAAGGAAAGCATGAGGAGGAGTGGGGTGACAGGCGTTCTACTAAGCTGCTTGTACATTTGGAACATATTGCAGAGGTCTACACGGGTTCAAAAAGTTAGACCTGTTCCGAACTGGGTCCGTGGCTTTCCCACCTGACCAGATGTGCATAAATTAAAACATTTTAAAACCAAGACCTGTTCCGAATGGACCTGAGAACAATCAGACCAGTCCCAAAAAGGCCTGTGGAAAAACAGATCCAAACAGACCGTGCCGTTTCGAATCCGAGAGAAGAAAGGGCGAGAAAGAAACCTCTGACTGGCTGCTACCAGCGCCATCAATAAATGAGCGATAATGGCCAAATGATACATAGTTATGTGTCCTTAAAAACTGCCTATAACCCAATAAAAAATATACAAAAATCATCGATGTGTAGCATATTCAAAATGTTATATCCTATTGTTTTTGACTTTATATTTGTCCACCTCAATGTTCAGCTGTCAGAGATTTGAGTGCTAAATACATCAAGCATTATATTTATATAGGCCTAAGCGCCACTGTATGATATATTTAAAATATAAAGCAAGAGAAACCTAGCTCTAGAGAGACCAAGAGAAACCTAGCTCTAGAGAGACCAAGAGAAACCTAGCTCTAGAGAGACCAAGAGAAACCTAGCTCTAGAGAGACCAAGAGAAACCTAGCTCTAGAGAGACCAAGAGAAACCTAGCTCTAGAGAGACCAAGAGAAACCTAGCTCTAGAGAGACCAAGAGAAACCTAGCTCTAGAGAGACCAAGAGAAACCTAGCTCTAGAGAGACCAAGAGAAACCTAGCTCTAGAGAGACCAAGAGAAACCTAGCTCTAGAGAGACCAAGAGAAACCTAGCTCTAGAGAGACCAAGAGAAACCTAGCTCTCTGGAGACCAAGAGAAACCTAGCTCTCTGGAGACCAAGAGAAACCTAGCTCTAGAGAGACCAAGAGAAACCTAGCTCTAGAGAGACCAAGAGAAACCTAGCTCTAGAGAGACCAAGAGAAACCTAGCTCTAGAGAGACCAAGAGAAACCTAGCTCTAGAGAGACCAAGAGAAACCTAGCTCTAGAGAGACCAAGAGAAACCTAGCTCTAGAGAGACCAAGAGAAAGATGGAGAAGTGCCAGCGCCATGTTCCCGACATCGACATGCATTTCTTTATGCTTGTCAGATAGTTAACTACCGCTATAGAGATATAGTCGTAAAGAAGGGGGCAAATTTGTTAATTTTCAATCAAAATATATTTTTTACAAAGATAAGCATTGGTAGGCCTAAAACAGTCTTCTGCACCTCAAGTTCAGGAGTCAGTTGGAACGCTGATGTGCACTGCCTTCATAGCTAAGCCTAATAATAGCCATAACACACTAAACCTTCACAAACGTTTCGTAACTTTATTAGGGTAATATCAAAAGTAGGCCGGAGACATGTTATTGGGAAAATATGAACAGCATATTCTGTCTCAACAGAATTAAACAAAACACGTGTTGCATATCCTATTTAAAGAACTGGTTTAAACCTAAACAAACGTTTTGTACAGGCCTAGCTTGCTGAAATTACCAACAAAGCAAGTGCCTATCGCAGACCTACCCAACAAATTACAGCAATAGGCTAATGCTAATTATTTTACAACAGGTCTATTATTTTTTACAACAGGTCTATTATTTTTTACAACAGGTCTATTATTTTTTACAACAGGTCTATTTTTTTTTACAACAGGTCTATTTTTTTTTTTAACCAATCTTCAACTAAATACTTAGAACAAAATTAAGAAGACAGTTAGAACACAATTTTTAAAATGTATCAACAAACTGAAACAATACTTTTTGCATATATAAAGAACTGGCTTAGATTTTTAAATATGCCTACAATAATAATAATGATGATGATAAAACAAATGATAATAAATACAAGTTAGAAAATTGTTGGACCCGTGAAGACCACTACTGCAAAGCAATCGGTTACACTTCAAAGGTGCATAATTGAACAGTTACAGAAGTTGACAGTACTTCTATGTATAAGTCAATATCTTTGTATTTACAATTTAAGCCCATATTTGTATTGTTCATTTTACACAAATCACTGATAAAGCTGAAGTGTAACTGGATAACCAAGCTAAGGAACAGCAACTTAAAATATTGCTGATGTGTTTTGGGGGAACCAGGTTTGTTTCTGGCAGCATACATTCAACCCAGATTCTCTACAATATTCCTTCGAAAGCCACTCCTGTGATTGGGTGATGATTTCCACACAACACACCCCTCTTGTGATTGGATGATTTACACACACCACACCCCAGGTAACCTAACATAGCAGGTGTGAAAGAAACACACAAAACTAGTTCCCCTACATACTGTTCTTGACGAGAAGAAAAAATCTGTCAGGAGGTTCTTCTGCACTGTTCAACCAATTCAGTAAATGTGGAGGAGTTAAGATGGAGTGGAGTCCAAAAGTGGAAGTCGCGTGTCTCATCACAGGCTCTTTTCCCATTTCCCCTGAAAACCGGAACATCCGGTTGTTGGGGACTCGGCAGAGGCTACACCCCAGGTGAGACCAGTGTCTTACTATACAGTACTATAAGGAAAAACTTCATGGCTGTTTAAACAACATTCACCTTCTCCCTCATTACTTGTGTCCAGCTTCATGGTCCATCAAGCTTTGGAGGTGATTTACCTGTCAAGGATTTGTCTTTCTTCAGTATGTTGTCCATTTTGATGGAACAGCTGGAGTGTTTGACGCTTTTGTAGTGCTACTGATACTCTTCAAGTGCTGATCAGTTTGCTGTCTGGCTCTGAATACAATCCCATAATCCATTCCATCTCATTTCTTCTGCAGTTTCCAGGAGCCCCTGGATGAGGAGGATGAGGATGAGAAGGACCCCAATCCTCCCATGATGGTGCCCATTGCGGACATGTTGAACCATGTGTCAAATCACAACGCCAATCTGGAATACACACCCGTGAGTAAAACCCCCGTACAGTTGACATTCTGTTCACTAATCCTATATAGTGGGTGTATAGCAAGAATATGATATGTCCTTTTTTCTCTCTGCATTCACAGGAGTGTTTGAAGATGGTGTCAGTGCGAAGTATCCGGAAAGGAGAGGAGGTGTTCAACACATATGGTCAGATGGCCAACTGGCAGCTCCTACACATGTATGGCTTTGCCGAGCCATATCAAAGTAATAGCAACGACACGGCAGACATACCCATGTCCAATGTATACAAAGCAGCTGTGCAAGGTGATTACTGATCAGACAACTAATACACAAACTGAATCAACCCAAATTAGAGACCAGATTTCTAAATTGTCCTTATGGTTTTGACAATTTCACGTCTGTTCCATCCTCTTCTTCCACATCTCAGTGACTCGGTCTGAAGCCGAACAGCGCCTCCTTGTGGAGAAGTGGAGTCTTTTGTGTGAGATGGAGATGGTTGGAGACAAGGGAGTGTTTATCTTTGGAAAGTCAGGGTCCCTCACTGACACAGAGATGTACACAACACTCAAGGTAACCATATTTAAGCAATGAGGGGGTGGGGTATTTGGCAAATATACCACGGCATATTGGCCTTATTGCTGTAAAAAAGTGGTATGTGGTCCGATACACCAGAGCTCGAACCACCCAGTTCATAATCAAGACTATCCAGTATACTACTGGGGTGGCAGGGTAGCCTAGTGGTTAGAGCGTTGGACTAGTAACCGGAAGGTTGCAAGTGAGCTGAGCTGACAAGGTACAAATCTGCCCCTGAACAGGCAGTTAACCCACTGTTCCTAGGCCATCATTGAAAATAAGAATTTGTTCTTAACCGACTTGCCTAGTTAAAGGTAAAATTAAAAAAATACATTGCTGTTTGCCTCTCCCTAGATCCTGTGCATGTCAGTAGAGGAGTTTGAGGACTTCAGAGAGAACGAAGGCTGGGAGGAGGCAGATGATGACGAGGAGAAAATGTTGCAGGCACTCTCCAACGAAGGCCTGCCTAGTCTGCCCCCTCTCTGGAGGCATCTGGTGCACGCTGCAGCCCGCTTCACACTGGCCTCTTATGGGGAGGATATGCTGAGAGACAAGGTGCTGCTGGAGGATAAAGATGGCTATGCAAAACTGAGCAGCCGGCAGAGGAGAGCACTCCAGGTCCGCTACGGACAGAAGACTATCCTGCATCAGCTTCTGGAGCTCACCAAACCATAAGTTCCCACAAAAAGCACGCCGATTTATGATCTCCACTCAAAACAAGCCTAAAGGGTTAGAGCCAGTGGCCAGCTTTAGGCCTATTTTAACTGTATATTCTTGTGAATTTATGTGACTGATGAGCAATGGCTTCTTTGAGACTGTTGGAAGTACTTCATGGGTCATTATAAGTTACCCAAACCGGCAATGGACCTTAGGTGGCCGCAGCTGTCGAGTGAACTGCTTGTTAAACATATCGTAATGTACACTATCATGTTTTGCATAATAAAACAAACAGCAGTTTCCATTTGTTATCACTGAGGGAAACAAATGCAGTTGAATTGTTTAATGAGTTAACTACAGTATGCATACATACAGGAAATAAGTAGCAAGAACTAAAAGAATTACAAAATACACACGGACCAATACATTTACAAAACATTCAAAATCCTTACAAAATGGGCTGTATTGGTCCACAATTTGGATCTTTGTACAAATTAAGGTTCAATTAGTCATCTCAAATTTTCCAAGTGCCGGGGAGAACCTAACCCACTTTAAAATGGAAAGACCATTGACCCCCACCACACCCCAAGCAGATAAAGGAGTGAACCCAGGAGAACCTTTCTTCCCACTCAAATCAAATTAGGCTGCTTTTTATTAAATCCACTATCCATTAAGCCTCAACGCAAATAAATCAGTCAAGAAATATGTAAAACAATGTAGGAGGGAGACAAAACAGGGCTTTGGTAGTGAGTGAATGTGTGTCTGTACACGTCATCTTTACATGTTAGATAATTTGTTGGACACTCCTTTCAGACATGGAGCTCTCTCCCTTTTAATATTTACATCAAAATTATATTAAACAGCATTCAACTCCAGGCCATATCCAGGCCAAAAAAAAAAAAAAAAGATCCATGAGCAGCAGTCCTTAAACTTCAAATCAGCGTTTCCAGTTCATCCAGTGCTAACAGTAATAGGGGGGTGGGGCATCTGTGGGGTGGGTCCAGGGATGGAGGGTTTGGCCCTAGCATCTCTCCTGCAGGCTGACTAACTGGCACCAGTGCCCTCCATCACCTGCTGAGCCTGCTTTTGCCCCATGCAGCACTGAGCCACTGACTGGAACAACCTGAGAGAGAGAAGACAGCGGAGGGCTTTTAATCCAAGTCCTTCCATTGCAGCTTATCTTAGAATGATATTTCTTTGTTGTTGAATAAAGCAGAGCATGAACACAACGTGCTGCTAACTGGTTATCCTCCAGCATCTACTCTGCAGGTGAAGTCATCTCAGCTGAGTGAGAAGCCAACTCTGGTAGAGAGTGAATGAGCACATACTTTTCGATCTCTGGGGCACAGTGCACAAAGTCGTGGCTCCAGAACTTGAAGGCAGGGTTCTTGATGAGCTCGATGAACGTGATGAGCAGTCCCCAGGGGTGAGGCCTGTTCACAATAAGCCTCTCCAGAAGAACCCTGCAGACAGGAGAAAAAGCTACTTAACAAAATACAATTGGAAAGGAAACAGATCCATGAAATGTAGGTAGTTCTGCAATGCAATAACTTTTTGTAGAGAACAACATTTACCTGGTGATCTGCTCCTGGATTGCCTCCGTGTTGGCCTCAGCAAACAGGTAGAGCATGGTGCAGCTAAAGTAATGGGTGTGGCTGTTTGGGTAGCGCAGCTGATTAGCAATCGCATTCAGGAAGAGATAGCGCCCTGGGAACAAAGGAATGAGAGAATACCACTGTATACAAAAACAAACAAAAAAGTTTGCTTTTGTGTGTGTGTGTGTGTGTGTGTGTGTGTGTGTGTGTGTGTGTCTTACCCTCAGTGTCCAGGTCCACAGCCAGGTTCTGGAAGATGTCCATGTGGGCTGAGTGAGTGATGGTGCTCATGGAGGGAGTGCTGCCCTTGTTGTGGATGTGTGCGATGGCCTGGGTCCCCACATACAGCACCAGTGCATTGATCAGCTGGATGTTGTAACGATTGCCTGGCTCATTTGACACCTAGAAGAGGGTTGTTGGGTAAAAAGGAGAACAAAAATGTAAAACCAACACTACGCAATGGAAGGAGACTAGTTTTGTTTCCAGATTGCATTGCTTAGATCTAGACACGCAATGAAACACCCATGTGTTGTATGATGACACTTCAGAAACAACGCATGACAAAAATCCACATTTGAACATTCGCTCAGAGTCAAAACTTAACCTGGTCTAAAGATGTGTCGTTGTGCTGCAAATACTTCCAGGGACCCAGAGTGGCGCCCCCTACCTGCAGATTGCTGCGGAGCTCAGAGAGGAAGGTGACAGGGGAGCGCGTCTTCAGGTACGAGTCCAGATCCTTCTTGAACTGAGAGGGCATCACTCCGGTAAAGTTAGTGAGGATGCGTGGAGCAATGTTGATCTCGCTGAGCATGTCAACCTAGTAAAGAAAAAGTAAAACAAAAAAATATTGACTAAACCTTAAGAGTTACAGAAGACCATTTCCTGTGCAAGAATGTATTTAGGGTCTGTCATTCAGCTGTACCTTCAGATTGGGAGTGAAGGGGTCTGGAAGTCTCATATTGCGTGGGAAGGCACTCAGGATCAGGTTGCGGAGCTGGATGCAGTTGGGCGGGATGACATCACAGAAGCCATAGTGGTAGTCACACAGGAACTCTGGGAAGTCATGCAGCAAGACAAGCAGGACACGCAGGGTACCCTGAGGACAGGAGAAAAATCCAGTCAGTACTAGTCATTTCAAGGGAAAAACAAAAACATTTAGAGCAGTTTACATACCTTGTAGAGGATTTGCATAGGTTTGTTGAGCTCAACATTCCTCAGGAAGGGCGCTAGGTATTTGAAAAGATCAATGAGCAGCTGGGCATACATGGGCCAACCCTAAGAGAAAAGAAAACAAAGGTTATCAATGGTTGCTTTTAAGCAGCAAAAACACCCACCCAGACATTGCATTAACACGTCAGTGACTTGTCCTTGCCTTCTGCTGTGGGGTGTGTGCCAGCATCCTGGCGATGAAGATCCGGTGAGAGATCAACTCCAGCCAAGCGTAGACAAAGCCAGGAGCTTTGGTAGGCCTCAGGATGTGGAAAGTGTTGCTGTGGATAAGGGAAAAAAACGATACATCATACAGAGTTGAGGAAAGTAACCTTTAAGATATCTTGACAATCAGTGATCAATATTGTCTAACAGACATGGCAGCATTTACCAGAAGGCGGTGAGGGTCTGGAAGTTGATGGTCTCCAGCACATGCTCGGGGGCATTGAGCTCAAGCAGCAGCATGATGAAGATGCGGTGGTAAGGCAACTGCTGAAACTCTGTCTGTCTTACATCATGGTCCTGGATCAGCACTCCAACCACAATACCTAGAACCTGAGACCAGTCAAGGGGCATTCAGATGAGCCCAGTAATCATGACATCAAGAGCATTTCTTATCTTAAATCTGATGTGTATGAAAAAAAAATATATATACATTTATTTGATATTGCAGTTTGAGGTTTTCAAATCTAAGATTGTCTTTGAGAGATCTTTACAAAGCAGAAAGCTTATTATTCAGCCTCCATGGTGAGCATCCTCCTAATTCTTACCTTGTTGAGCAGGTTGATCTTGGTGACTGTGTTGGTGGCCTCTCCAGAGTGCTTGACCAGCAGAGCGATGAGGCGAACAAAGGCATCCAGGTTGTGGTAGCACTTGGCTCTGATGATGGCGGCACTGGCCGCAGGATTGTGCTGCTGCTCGGCCTGGGCGCGGTAGCTGATCTCCACACACATCTCTGTGCACAGCCGGAAGAAACGCGTGATCAGGTCATCGGTCTTCAGAATGCCCTGCTGGTGCATCTGGGGAGGACAATTAAGTACAGTAGTGAGAATTGCCATTCGCTTCTACCGTCTTCCATAATGTAGTTAGAATTGTTGTTTATTTTTTCCTGAAATGAACAGCTACTGTGTATTTGTATTTTATTAGGGATCCATTATCTGGTCCCAAGGAAGCAGCTACTCTTCCTGGGGTCCAAACACATCAAGACACTTACATTACATCATAGAACACCACATATCCACAACACAAAATGTATGATAACACAATGTACGTGCGTGCGCATGTGTCGGTAGCTGTGCATCTTTTCACAGTTCCCGCTGTTCCATAAGGTGTATTTTTATCCGATTCTACTGCTTGCATCAGTTACCTGATGTGGAATAGAGATCAATGTAGTCATGGCTCTATGTAGTCATGGCTCTATGTAGTACTGTGCGTCTCCCATAGTCTGTTCTGGACTTGGGGATTGTGAAGAAACCTCTGGTGGCATGTCTTGTGGGGTATGGTTGGTGTCCAAGCTGTGTGCTAGTAGTTTAAAAACAGACAGCTCTGTGTATTCAGCTTGTCAACACATCTTACAAAAACAAGTAGTGATGAAGTCACTCTCTATCACTGAGCCAGGAAAGATTGACAAGCATATCATTACTGTTAGCTCTCCGTGTACATTTAAGGGCCAGTCGTGTTGCCCTGTTCTGAGCCAATTGCAATTTTCCTAAGTCCCTCTTTGTGGCACCGGACCACGCGAATGAACAGTAGACCAGGTGCGACAAAACTAGGGCCTGCCTTGTTTATAGTGTTGTTAAGGCAGAGCAGCGCTTTATTATGGACAGACTTCTTCCCATCTTAGCTACTGTTGTATCAACATGTTTTGACCATGACAGTTTACAATCCAGGGTTACTCCAAGCAGTTTAGTCACCTCAACATGCTCAATTTCCACATTCATTACAATATTTAGTTGATGTTAAAGTGAATGATTTGTCCCAAATACAATGCTTTTAGAAATATTTAGGGCTAACTTATTCCTTGCCACCCATTCTGAAACTGCAGCTTTTTGTTAAGTGGTGCAGTCATTTCAGTCGCTGACGAGTATAGGTGTTGAGTCATCCAGCAGCATACCACCCTGCATACCACCGCTGGCTTGCTTCTGAAGCTAAGCAGGGTTGGTCCTGGTCAGTTCCTGGATGGGAGACCAGATGCTGCTGGAAGTGGTGTTGAAGTGCCAGTAGGAGGCACTCTTTCCTCTGGTCTAAAAAAAATATCCCAATGCCCCAGGGCAGTGATTGGGGACACTGCCCTGTGTAGGGAGCAGTCTTTCGGATGGGACATTAAACGGGTGTCCTGACTGAGGTCATTAAAGATCCCATGGCACTTATTGTTAGAGTAGGGGTGTTAACCCCGGTGTCCTGGCTAAATTCCCAATCTGGCCCTCAAACCATCACGGTCACCTAATAATCCCCAGTTTACAATTGGCTCATTCATCCCCCTCTCCCCTGTAACTATTCCCCAGGTCGTTGCTGCAAATGAGAACTTGTTCTCAGTCAACTTACCTGGTAAAATAACAAAAAAGAAAACATTTGCATACAGACACTGGCTTTACTCATTAGAAAATAAATAGGCTGCCCTGGGGAATTCCTGATTCTACCTGGATTATGTTGGAAAGGCATCTATTAAAGTACACCTTCTGTGTTCTGTTAGACACGTAACTCATTATCCATAAAGCCATAACAAAAAAAAAAGTCTCCACAAGCAGACTATGATCGATAATGTCAAAAGCAACATTGAAATTTAACAGCCCCCCAATCTTATCAATTTCTCAGCCAAACAGTAATTTGTGTAACAGCTGTGCTTGTTGAATGTCCTTTCCTATAAGCAGCTGAAAGTTTACTGTAAAATAATGTATCTGGTCAAACCATTTTTTCCAAAAGTTTACTAATAGGCTGATTTGTCTACTATTTGAGCCAGTAAAGGGGGCTTTACTATTCTTATGTAGCGGAATGATTTACGCTTCCCTCCAGGCCTGAGGGCACACACTTCCTAGTAGTCTTAAATTGAAAATATGGCAAATAGGAGTGGCAATATTGTCTTATCCTCAGTACTTCTCCATCCAAGTTGTCAGACCCCGGTGTCCTGTCATTATTGATAGACAATCATTTGTTCCTCTTCCACACTCACTTCACAGAATTCAAAATTACAACACTTGTCTTTCATAATTTGGTCAGTTTTACTTGGAAAAGTACAGTTTATTTTATTGTTTAGTCATGATTTCTCAATACCTTTGCCAATCGGTTGTGCAGGCAGACTTATTTGCCATTCCTTTTGCCTCATCCCTCTCAACCATAGAATTTTTCAATTCCTCAATCCACAGGATTTAACCGTTCTTAGTCATTTTCTTAATGGGTGAATGCTTATTAGTAATTGGAATAAGCAATTTCATAAATGTGTCCAGCGGCACCACAGACCAACAAATACTCTTCACATCAACATAGGAATCACTACAAAATGTATTGTATGACCTCATACACTATATTAGGCCCAGCCTTTGGAAATCCTAGATATGGCTACTATATTGTGATCACTACATCCGGATACTGCTTTCAAGCAAATTTCTGCAGTATTAGTAAAGATGTGATCAATATATGATGATTTCATTCCTGTTGGTAACTACACTGGTAGGTTGACCGATAACCTGAACCAGGTTGCAGGCACTGGTTACAGTTTGAAGCTTTTTCTTGAGTGGGCAACTTGATGAAAGCCAGTCAATATTTAAAATCACCCGGAAAATATACCTCTGTTGATATCACATACAGTCGTGGCCAAAAGTTGAGAATGACAAATATTACATTTTCACTGCTGCCTCAGTTTGTATGATGGCAATTTGCATATACTCCAGAATGTTATGAAGAGTGATCAGATGAATTGCAATTAATTGCCAAGTCCCTCTTCGCCATGCAAATGAACTGAATCCCCAAAACCATTTCACCTGTATTTCAGCCCTTTCATAAAAGGACCAGCTGACATGTCAGTGATTCTCTCGTTAACACTGGTGTGACTGTTGACAGGGACAAGTCTGGAGATCACAGTCATGCGGATTGAGTTCAAATAACAGACTGGAAGCTTCAAAAGGAGGGTGGTGCTTGGAATCATTGTTCTTCCTCTGTCAGCCATGGTTACCTGCAAGGAAACACGTGCCGTCATCACTGCTTTGCACAAAAAAGGCTTCACAGGCAAGGATATTGCACCTGAATCAACCATTTATCAGATCATCAAGAACTTCAAGGAGTGGTTCAATTGTTGTGAAGGCGGCTTCAGGGCGCCCAAAAATGTCCAGCAAGCGCCTGGACCGTCTCCTAAAGTTGATTCAGCTGCGGGATCGGGGCATGTTCATGTTTGGGGTTGCTTCTCAGCCAAGGGAGTGGCTGACTCACAATTTTGCCTAAGAACACAGCCATGAATAAAGAATGGTACCAACACATCCTCCAAGAGCAACTTCTCCCAAGCATCCAGGAACAGTTTAGTGACGAACAATGCCTTTTCCAGCATGGAGCACCTTGCCATAAGGCAAAAGTGATAACTAAGTGGCTCTGGGAACAAAACATAAATATTTTGGGTCCATGGCCAGGAAACTCCACAGACCTTAATCCCATTGAGAACAATCCTCAAGAGGCGGGTGGACAAACAAAACCCCACAAATTCTGACTAACTCCAAGCATTGACTATGCAAGAATGGGCTGCCATCAGTTATTTGACAGCATGCCAGGGTGGATTGCAGAGGACTTGAAAAAGAAGGGTCAACACTGCAAATATTGACTCTTTGCATCAACTTTATGTAATTGTCAATAAAAGCCTTTGACACTTATGAAATGCTTGTAATTATACTTCAGTATTCCATAGTAACATCTGACAAAAATATCTAAAGACACTGAAGCAGCAAACTTTGTGGAAATTAATATTTGTGTCATTCTCAACTTTTGACCACGACTGTACATTATCAAGCATTTCACACGTTATCCAGATAATGTTAGCACATGGTCTATAGCAGCTTCCTTCCAGAATGGGCTTTAGGTGCGGCAGATGAACCTGTAGCCGTATTACTTCCAACAGTATTTAACATGAGATCTTCAAAGCTTTTCAGGAATGTGGTTCTGAATATAAAAACAACATTGGCATTTGTCTTTTCAGTAGATTTTATAACCATGTATTGCTACCACTGTATCAAAGGTATTATGCAAGTGAGTTTCAGAGATAGAATATGAATATCTGTTACAAGCAAGTTATTAATTTCCTGAACGTTGTGTCATATGTTAACGTGGGATACAGGAACACAAATTACTAAGATTTTAGTATAAATGTCCAGTCTCATAAGTAACACTGCTGCTTGGTGAGCACAGCAGTGAGTTCCAAGATAATGGGGTTACTACCATGAGCACTAAGACCCACTCTGTCAAGGACATGACTTGTGCTGTGCTCTTGTATTTTAAGGCAAACCAGGTAACGGCCTTGGAGGAACCTGTCATAAGGAAAGACGGTTAAAAGACAAGTGTGTGTGCTGTACCTGGCCCACAAAAGCAGAAAAGGCCTTGGTGCTGTCCCGGCCGGCGGCTGCAGAGTGGTACAGGTTGACCCATTCCCTTAGCAAGTACTCCGCCTTCTCCCTCAGGCCCGGCGGGTCGTCGTACTCAGACGCTTGGGAGATGCCAGAGTGCATCATAAAGTTGGGTCCTCCATGGGCCCGGTCGATCATGGCCTCGTAGTTAGAGCGGACCACATCCATCAGCTGAGGAAGCCTGGGGATCACAGGACACAAATCAGTTAGAAAACTAAACACATGTACACCAACACCCCAATAAACTCCACATCTCCAAGGTGTTATTCATTATGCACCAAATGGAAGACAACGAACTGAAAATAGGCACAGCCTGAACTACAAAATATAAATACGCCACATGTAAAGTGTTAGTCCCATGTTTAATGAGCTGATAGTAAAAAAATATCCCATAGATTAGGACATAAATGTATTTCAATTGACTGATTTCCTCATGTGAACTAACGCAGTAAAATCTTTGAAATTGTTGCATTCATATTTTTGTTCAGTGTATTAACACCCATTTTACAGTGTGTCTTAATGAACACAACCCAAAATCCTAATTAAATTAGGACAGAAAAGGACTCACCCCTCGGGTGCATTGGCCCTGGAGTGTGCGCTGGTTCTCATCAGAGTCTCGATGGTATGGAACAGATCGGCCTCTGTGATGTGGCTCACACTGCGCTCATCCACCAGCAGCAGCTTTACCAGCTGCATGGCAAATGCCACTGCCATGTAGTGCAGACCGTTCTCCATAGACTAAACAAGAGAAACATACACACAGGGGTTTTAAGATGGTGACAAAGGGACGGAATACACCACATGCTCATTATTCAGTTGTATAGAATCAAGATGGACTATTGACAGATGGCGTTGCTCACACTAGAATATCTCAATGCTTAATAAAAGGTGTGTAGCGGTGTTTACCTGTGCCAGGTGCAGGTCGTACTGCTGCATGTTGACCAGGTGGTTTCTGATCAGCAGCTCCACAGCCTCCACATTGTACTTGTACTCATCACGGCACTCAATCAGGCACCTGGAACAAGTAAAGATATCACAAACATTAAATTAATGAGTGGATTTAGTTTCCCCTCTTCATTCGAGCAAAAACCTTAACCCACCCATAGGAAGGTTAAGGGGATACCAACCTGGTAATCTGTTTGTTGCACCATTGTGGTCCGTATGCCCGGCCGTCCTGGAGGGCTTTTAGCACCAGCAGGTGACACTCTCTGTACCGCAGGAGCAGGTCAGCATCGGCACCACTGGTGGCATCGAGCAGACCCTCCACAGCCTAGAACAAGGAAGGAGAGATGAGGGACACAGGAAGAGATCTTTTCTACTGAGACCGGTGTATTCATAAAGACAACTAAACAACTTTTCTATCCATGTATGTTTTCCTAGTGTTGTTGTGTGCGGAGTAGTCCCTGACCTTCTGCAGCAGGCCCAGAGCAGCAATGCCATCCCGGGAGTTCCTGGCCAGGGCCACTGCCTCCAGCAGACTGCGCAGGGCTTGAGTCTGGGGGTTCATGGCCAGCGCTGGGGGGATGGCATGGAGGTGCTGCTCCAGGTCAGCCATGCACTTGTCATAAATCTGAGCCACATCGTCTGTGGCCCATGCTTGTTGCTGTAATAAACACAGGACAGAGACATTTATATGGTACTTGGGTAAAGTTCTTAAGCTTAAAATCAGACTGGGTTATGTCAAAGACAGCAGAAAATGTAATTTCAGGGAGTTCTCTCTTCCAGTGGTATGAGAGTCTACCTTCATGGGCTGGGCAAGGAATCCAGTGGGCTGAGACAGGTCGTTGCTGGGTAGGAAGCCTGGAACATTCCTGGCAAACTCCTCGTACACCGCCAGCTGTTTGGGGTCTACTCCTCCAACCTGTAGTAGAAATTTTGCTCAGTAAATAGTCCAGATGCAAACGCAGTCTTTGATAAAACCTTTTTTAATTTACGTTTTCTTGACTTTACCGATAATAGGAGAGAAAGTGGAGTGCTATAAACTAGGTGTGCTCACCTTGAGTCTGATCTGCTCTGGCATGCGCTCTGCCTGGTAGGTCAGCACCACAGGGTCGCAGTAGCGACGACCCTCCTGACGGGCGTGCTTCCTCAGCTCAAACTCCTACAGGAGAGAAAGAGTAAAGGTACAAGTCAGCCATCATACAAAAGTTGTGGACAGTAAACAGACAAGAGCAGCATCCCAGTGCCAATATGGTGATGAGCCCATAACCACTAACCGTGGCTAGTCTCTTGTCCATCTCTGGGCCAGCCTTCTCCACTGCAGTCTTCTGGATGAAGCAGCAGGCCAGCTCACAGTTGTCCTGGGCAACCCTAGCAGCAGCCTCCTCCATCATCTCTCTCTGCTGGGGGGTGGGGGCCTGGAGGGGGACAGGACCAAAGCTATAAGCAAAAGGAACACTAATAAGACTTATTTTATATAGCGCTTTGTGGATGTGAATGAAGGCGACTGTACCCTGAGGGCTGCGGCAAAGCTGTTCTTCAGGTTGGTAGCGATACTCATGAGCAGGGGCTCCCGGCAGGTGATCATGGCCATGCCGGCAGTCAGGTTACGCATCATGTGATGGGCAGCCACACGCATGCGCGACTCCTCGGAGTCCAGGGCAAAGTCCTTCCTGACAATCTGCTCGCAGGTAGTCATGGCGATCTTGATGGAACGGTCCACCACAGGGTGGACGAGCTCCTGCACGGCCCGCTCAATGGACTGTCTCACACACTGCTTCAGCTGAGGGTGGGCTTGGAGCAAGGGGATCTGCAGGGAGAGAAGTCTTAGTACCCAAAATACCATGTGTAGGTCAACACCCAGGTGTTTGAGTGAGAGTGCTACTTACATTGATGTTGATATTGATGTGAGGGGCTAGCCCTGCAAGCGCGTACACATTGATGTCATGATAGCTAAACTGTGGGGTAGGGGGACCAGTAGCTGAGCAAGTGGTGGTTGCGGCAGGAGTGGATGGCGCAGCTGCAAATGGAAGAAAGTCTCCTGTTGGTTACAAAATGCTATTTTGATTAAAATATAGTCCGAGAGCAGCAGCTCGATGAACAGAACAAATAAAAAAAGCAATGGGTTAAATGTTCTTGGCAAAACACTTGAACAAATGTAGGTTATTGAAATTGAAATGATCGTATTATGAGCTAAAATCATTCAACAAATTATGATGAAATATTTCCATTTCAATATACATGGGGACCAACATCACAATCAGATGAAACAAACATTCAAATACATTTGTTAGAAAGATATTCACACACCGACAATGGGCATCCCAATTTGAAAGTGCTGGATACCTGTGCTAACAACAGGGAGCATTTCTTCAGGGGGCTTGGCCTCTTTCTTTGGTGCAGAGAGCTGTTCCTCCAGTCTCTTCAACTGGTCTTTGTCCTTCAGAAGGGTGCCAGGCTTCAGGTCATTGATGTCCAATGATAAGTTCTTACACAGCACTTCAATCTCAAACTTCAAATTCAGCTGTAGTGAGAAAAGCACAATGACAAATCAGTACCTGAAAACTTTTAGAAACATGGTGTGACTGGTAGATGAAAGAGAAGGGGTTCCCTGACCTTGAGATCATGCTCCGTATGCAGCTCTGCCAGAACATTCATGATGGCCATCGTCCAGGGATTCTGGGGTCGGAAAATCTGAGGATATTAAAATGGCTTTTAAGTCAACCTGCTCTTAAAAACATTGAAGGCATAATAGCTAGGAAATGTGCCAATACACAAACCCAGTGCTAACAAGTAAAAATAAATTACCCAGAGAGCCATTGGCTCCTAAACAAAAAGTATATATATATTTTTTAACAAAAATATTGCACACATACTCTGCACCTCTTTGCCTCCTCTGGAGGTGGGCTTTAATGCATTCTATACTTGTCTACGTCATCTAGCTCTGACTGGCTCCCTGTCTGCTGCTGTAGGTACTCTGCCTGATGGAACTGGCTCACTTTCTTTTTCTGTGGATCAGTCTTAGGGCCCATTATTTCTCTTGACCATGCGACCTGCCCAAGAAAAACTAGTCTAGTAATAGGCAGGCCGTAGTCAGGGGAAATACTCCAGGCCCAAATATTGTCTGTTGTGTTGGCCGTCTCGCTATTCCTGCCTGCCGGGGATGGCTCAGTCTGTGCTGGGCTCAAGCTCACTGAACAATTCGCACTGTCAACAATGTAAAAGTTTTCCTAGAAATTAAAATGTGAATCCAGATGCATATTGATATACTTAAAAATGTTGGTGAGAATGTGGCTTTACCACGCTACGTAAACTGGATTCCAGGACTTTGGCCACAAACGGGACCACATAGAGTAGCTCCTGCTGCCCCTTGACATACGCTTCCAACAACAGGGATTTCACCTCCAAATCCTAACAGGAAAAAAAAATAAAAAAATAAAACAGGTTAAACACAAAATACCACCTTGGGGCACAATTACAAACATTTGGTTAATTGTTGGGAGGAAAACAAAATGGAAAATTTAATACAGGCCAACATTTAAAAATTAGGAAATCTACTCACTGTGTACAGGATGGGCTTGTTTTTAGCCAGAGTGATCATACCAAGCCAGTGACCCAAATTCTTCAGTAGGGATCGATCAGAGAAGTTTGCAGCTGCCTTATCAGAGGTAAGGAGAACCTGTCACATGGAGAGAGAAAAGGTTAGCAATTAAATATATCTTTATCTGATGAGTTTACAAACTATTGTCCATAAAAATTGATTAAGTGAATAACTCTTCACCTTGATGTTTCTGTAAGTTTCATTCAGGGCCATTTTGACAAACTCTGGGTTCTTCAGGGTGTCCAAGAAGTTGGAATACAGGCTGTGGAAGTTGGGCTCAATGCTGACCCTCTTCATGACCAGATACTGAGAGACCCAGGGCATGAACTCCTCTTTGACAGTCTCCTTTAACTCCTCAACCTTGAGAGTTAGATGAAAGTACACAAGCATTAGTAGAAGTAATAGTAGAAATCTTGGCCAAAACTAAGATCCTCAATATAGCAAGCTTTTGCAACACCAGGTAGTAAACAAAAATATATCTATGACTGACCTTCTGTGTCATGTTGGATTGTGACAGGTTATTGAAGATGAAAGCAATTTTCTCTTGAACATTTTCTGGGGGTTCCACAATCCCCTCGGTTTGGTCTGTTGCTACTAGAAGTGTGTCGATGTTTGTAGTGTTGATGGAGGGCTGAAATTACAATATACATTCAAAACAAAATGCTGCTATTCTATATTAGAAACTCTTCTTGGGAAACCTCAATTCTTAGTGAGCGCATATTTGCCAAACAACTACACTACTGGAGAATTTCTTCAGTGAAATAGCTTCACCAACTCATTATTTTAGGCTCGAGTATTTGTTAAAAATGAAAATATTTCCTGGTGTTTACATTCCTTTAGTCTTTGTAAACTAAAATGAGCATTTCAAATGTGAAAACCAGAGAGCGTTCCTCATAGAACGGTTCAGAATGTTGCCATTGACACAAACTATGGCAACGCAGGAAAACTGATGCACTGGTTTGCTAGAGTCATTTTACATGACCAGAGAAAAACATTGGCATATATATGGTGCAAGAGACTCCCTGATGTTTCCCCAGGTACTCACCGGCACATCCTTCTTGAAGCTGCCAGGGGTAGGCCGGGTGATGGTAGTGGTTTTGGCGACAGTGGTGGTGGTGGTAGCTGTGGTGACCAGGGTGCTGGGCGGCTGTCCAGGCTGGGGGGCTTTGGGAGGCTGAGACAAGGCCTGAGCTTGAGCCAACGCCAGGCTTCCTGGGGTGGTGATGGATCCCTGCATCTTCACCGGAGGGTCCCGTGACTGTTGGCCATACTCGATATACTGCACGCACAGGATATTCGAAAGTGCCAGAGCAAGATACTTATTTATCGTGAAGTAGGATCCGCACCTCTGGCTAAGATGTTACAGTATACAGGAGTTACAGGAATCAGTATAAAAACAAGGAAGATACATGTACGGATGAAGAATGACCGATTGTGTCACAAATATACAGGAAATCCAATTACCTCTTGTAAATGATGGGGGAATTGCAGAAAGTGGCCGATTGAGGCCAAGTGCTGACAATATTGGGGATAGTCCTTCAGTCTAGAGAGGGAAAGATCAAATTAGCCCTACAGCAGTCACAGATAATTTGAATCACACATGCGCAACATGCAAATATTCAGTGTGGAATTCCATTAAGCATCTGAAGACAGATAATAGTCCATACCTATTTTTGAATCTATCTAGAGCAGCGATCCCAAAGTAATACATTTTGGACCCAAATGGCTTCCTCAAGGCTTCGAGTACATATCGAAGGGCCAGTCCGAGAGCCATGTAGGTGACAAGGCCTTTCTCAATGATCCCCCCGAACAGGCAGGCGGTGATGTGTAGCTCCTTGTCAGGGTACTGGGGGAAGAAGCGGTACTCCTCAAACAAGTTCCTCAACATACAGTTAAAGACCTCACGCTCTCGCTTGATGGTGGAGTCCTTGAACCTCTGCAGCATCTCCAGTACCTGGCAGAGAGAGACGGGCGCCAAGGATTTAGCAGCTGCAAGCTGCAAACATGGTCACTGGATAAGTGCCTGCAACAGCCTGCAGACTAGGGATGTCACAATACCACAATTAGGGTTTTCACGATACCAGTATTGACACTCAACGGTGTTGTGGTAAGGAAACAAAACATAAAGCAGAAAAATTGAGGAAAACAGTCCTAACGTTGATAACAAGCAGCCTTATGTTGTCAACCAAAATCACATTTCTTTTCCAAGCTATAGCACCACTATTTTGCATACAGTAGATTTAATAAAGGACCATAGATTTCAGACTGCTTTGCGTTTTCCTTTTTGACATGGAAAATCAGGTATTGTCATATCGCGACAACTCTAATCACAAAACGATACAGATGCAAAAGAATATAGCGCATTAGCCACTTGACTTCTGTAGTTAAAATAAGAGAAACAAATAAATGTGGACAGCCTAAAAATCCTTCTACAAAACCATATAAGACAGCATACAAAATACAATAAAATTGGATAAATAGAATAAATGTGCTTATCTATGGCCAAATTATATCAACGTTAAAAATAGAATGTTGCCCCTTTGAGCTAGCCTCTCTTTTGAGAAAGTTCTGGCTACAGTAGCCAATATGAATGCTAGATGTCTTTTTGTAGAGCTATCAACAGTAGCCTATTGCTAATTTGCTACTATTTTCACTATTGAAATAAATTTCCCTAAAAGAAAAAAATAAGCTCAGCAAGTGGATTGATGAGAGCTTTTGAATAGTCTGCACAACTCGTGTGTGCCGTGTGAATGCATCAGCTCGGTCAAGTGAAGAGTGGGTGCTTGAATGAACGGCCAATCATATTGCTCAAATATAGCATGAGTTTTGTGCGGGTAAACTCACTATGACACCAGCAGTTTTCTACAGCAGACTGCAACAGAGCATATAAACGCAATCAATGCACTGAGAAGTTACTGGCCCAGTCGACAAATTACCAGACATTATCCTGTCAGTCAGTGTACGACACATTTAACCAAAGAACCAAACATTTGGAACTAAACTGTTTCCATGTTATAGTACCGAAAAATGCCCAAAGTTTCAGTGTACCGTGCAACACTACTGCAGACCCTTTTATTCAGAAACTAACCTCATCCACAGACATGGTGGGGTGTGGGGGGTGGTTGTAGATGCGCTGGAAGTAGCTGTTAGCCTCATCGTCAATCTCCTTACTAAAGTGCTGGTTAGCCTCTGGCCACACCTGAGATAGGTCAGCTGGGAAAAAAGGCGATAGACCAAATCAAACAATACTGCCAAAGGTTTTGTGATGAACTAAAGCAAATAAAAAAACTATTTATAGTGCAATTTTACCTTAAGACTTCACACTATCAAAGCAATAAACAGACAAATAAACATTAAATTAGAAGCATAATAATTTGCGTTTAATGGATGACTGATCTGTATTTCCTCTGATTCAATGTGTGAAAGACCATTTCTTCCCAGATCGTACTCAATATTTGTTTAGATGAAAACTGTTAAAGCATTTGTAATCGATTCAAGTAAACCCTCATTACTTCAAGAGGCTATTAGGAGATACTAAGAATATTTTCAGAGGAAATACACTCAGTCACACCACCACCACTTACAGGCCATCTTACTCTGCTGAAAGGTGGGCGGATTCAGGCCTGGTGTGCTCATCTTCCTCGTCCCAAACGGATCACTGCTCACCGCTGGCATTCCAAGACCAGAACCAATACCAGAGCCAATGCCTGATCCCAGCGGACCTAGACAAAAGAAAAACATCCCACTTCAGTCCTCCATATAGTGTAATAAAAACACTATTCAAATATCTATGGCACGTTCTCTCCTCATACCTGGGTTACCTAGCTGTGAAGAGAGACTTCCAATCCCCCCAAATGGTGTGCTGGGGTTGGACAGTGGAGGGAAGGCCTTAGCTGGGGACTGGGGGTTGCTGAAAGCAGAGCCCAGCGGGGTGGGAAAGCCCTGCATACTCTGTGTGTGAGAGGTGGCAGAGCTGCCCAGGTTGAGGGAGCCCATGGCTGTCAGGGGATCCATCTAACACACAGAATGGAGCACCAGGTTGAGAAACCTGCCTTTCAGGCTAATGTTCACAATTATGTTATAAGACAAAACAATTGAATCAAATTTAGGGAATGATGAAAGTAATGCTTCTAGCTGATACACATTCCCCAAATAAACAGTGTTAGATAAAACTCTCTTCACCTGGAGAGGAGACACCGACACTTGCACAGGGGAAATTGCATCTAGGCTGCTGGTGCTGGGAGCACGGCCCTTTGGCATGACTCCTGGTGGCGGCTGGCGGGCTTTGTTCATGACGTTGCTACAGTTGGCAGCCATGGTCAAGATCGTCTCGGAGAGCTCTTGAGTGACGCTCCTGGAAAAACATTTAACATATACATACACCAAATAAAGAAACGTCCCCTTTTCAGGACCATGTCTTTCAAACATCATTCGTAAAAATACAAATAACTTCACACAGATCTTCATTGTAAAAGGTTTAAACACCGTTTCCAATGCTTGTTCAATGAACCATAAACAATGAATGAACATGCACCTGTGGAACGGTCATTAAGACTAACAGCTTACAGACGGTAGGCAATTAAGGTCACAGTTATGAAAACTTAGGACACTAAAGAGGCCTTTCTACTGACTCTGAAAAACACCAAAAGGAAGATGCCCAGGGTCCCTGCTCATCTGCGTGAACGTGCCTTAGGAATGCTGCAAGGAGGCATGAGGACTGCAGATGTGGCCAGGGCAATAAATTGCAACGTCCATACTGTGAGATGCTTAAGACAGCACTACAGGGATACAGGATGGACACCTGATCGCAGTGGCAGACCACATGTAACACCTACACAAGATCGGTACATCCGAACATCACACCTGCGGGACAGGTACAGACAGAATGGCAACAACTGCCCAAGTTACCCCAGGAACGCACAATCCCTTCATCAGTGCTCAGACTGTCCGCAATAGGCTGAGAGATGCTGGACTGAGGCCTTGTAGGCCTGTTGTAAGGCAGGTCCTCACCAGACATCACCGGCAACAACGTCAACTACAGGGCACAAACCCACCGTCGCTGGACCAGACAGGACTGGCAAAAAGTGCTCTTCACTGACGAGTTGCGGTTTTGTCTCACCTGGGGTGATGGTCAGACTCACATTTATCATCTAAGGAATGAGCGTTACACTGAGGCCTGTATTCTGGGGCGGGATCGATTTGGAGGTGGAGGGTCCATCATGGTCTGGGGCGGTGTTGTCACAGCATCATCGAACTGAGCTTGTGGTCATTGCAAGCAATCTCAACACAATGCGTTACAGGGAAGACATCCTCCTCTCTCATGTGGTACCCTTCCTGCAGGCTCATCCTGACATGACCCTCCAGCATGACAATGTCACCAGCCATACTGCTCATTCTGTGCGTGACTTCCTGCAAGATAAGAATGTCAGTGTTCCGCCACAGCCAGCGAAGAGCACGGAGCTCAATCCCATTGAACACGCCCGGGACCTGTTGGATCAGAGCCGTTCCCCCCAGAAATGTCCGGGAACTTGCAGGTGCCTTGTTGGAAGAGTGGGGTAACATCTCACAGCAAGAACTGGCAAACCTGGTACAGTCTATGAGGTGGAGATGCACTGCATTACTTAATGCAGCTGATGGTCACACCAGATACAGACTTACTTTTGATTTTGACCCCCCACCCCCTTTGTTCAGGGACACATTACATTTATGTTAATCACATGTCTGCAGAACTTGTTCAGTTTATGTCTCAGTTGTTGAATCTTTTTATGTTCATTGAAATATTTACACATGTTAAGTTTGCTGAAAATAAACACAGTTGACAGTGAGAGGACGTTTTATAAAAAATAAAACACTTCTAGATGAATATGATCATTGTAGATAATACAAGATAAGTTGAAATTAAATGAATTATGAAACTAGACCTTAAAGCACCATACAACATGACTGAGTAATGAAAGAGCAAATTTGATCATAGGCCCCATAATTCGCAAGGAGATTCCTGCAAAAATATTATTTGAAGATAGGTAAACCCACCCTGCACAGGACTGCAGACAACCCAGCATGGTAGCCATCGTTTCAGGGGGAAGGAGGGCGCTTTTGGGTTGGTCTTTTTCTAGGGCCAGACCACCAATGATAGAGGGACAACGTCTCTTCAGGAACGTAACACACGCCTGGATGAAGGGCTCCTAGAACAGCAAACAGGTCAATGACTCATGTACTAGATCCCTATAACTTCTTATAGCAAAGTGTATGCATGTATAGTGCTTGTAATTGCTGTAAATTAAAGGCTCAACTCACACCACTCACCCCATGCTCTCGGATTTTGTCAGTCAGCCATTTGTCAAGTTTGAGGTATTCACGGCGAGAGGCAAGTGCAGCAAGGTCGATAACGAAGGCAAATGGAGTACCATTAAGCAGCATAGATAGAGACTGAAAAACAAGAGGAACAGTTTGGATATTGCAAAAAAAACATTTGCCCAAAGTAGCCGTATATAGCATACAAAATCAAAAATGTATCTTTTGACCAATGGGTAAAATGGGTTAATTATGTAGATATTCAAAAAAAAAAAAAAGAAAAAAAAAAGTGACATGAGGTTGGGACCATCATAATCCATTCAAAACTTAATGGAGTTTCTACCCTTGTAGGATGGTCAAAATTAGGGCAACTAAATCAATGAAGGCCAGAGAAAGAAAAAGGTAATAAATCAAGAAAATTGCATTGCATCAGTAAGGCTGGATTGTGTGCGAGGATTAACCTGTTTGGGCTAGGGGGCTGCATTTTCACTTTTGGATGAAAAGCATGCCCAGAGTAAACTGCCCTTTCTGATTCCAGAAAATCACATTGTAGAATTTTTAATGAATTTATTTGCAAATTATGGTGGAAAATAAACTTTTGTTATTGACCAAATACTTATTTATTTTCCACCATAATTTGCAAATAAATTCATTAAAAATTCTACAATGTGATTTTCTGGATTTTTTTTCTTCTCGTTTTGTCTGTCATAGTTAAAGTGTACCTATGATGACAATTACAGGCCTCATCTTTTTAAGTGGGATAACTTGCACAATTGGTGGCTGACTAAATACTTTTTTGCCCCACTGTATATGCATATTATTAGTCGTATTGGATAGAAAACACTGAAGTTTCTAAAAAACGGTTTGAATGATGTCTGAGTATAACAGAACTCCCATGGCAGGCAAAAACCTTAAAAAATCCAAACGGGAAGTGGGAAATCCGAGGTTTGTAGTTTTTCAACTCAGCCCCTATTGAAGATAGTGGGATATTGGTTGTTGCACTTCCTAAGGCTTCCACTAGATGTCAACTGTCTTTAGAATGTTGTTTGATGCTTCTACTATGAAGGGTGGCTGAATGAGAGGGGAATGAGTCAGAGGTCTGCCAGAAGTCACAAGCTCAGTCACGCGCATTCACATGAGGTAGCTCCAGTTCAATTGCTTTTCTACAGACAGTGGAATTCTCCGGTTGGAACATTATTAAACATTTATGATAAAAACATCCTAAAGATTGATTCTATACATCGTTTGATGTGTTTCTACGACCAGTAATATAACTTTTGGGAATTTTAGTCCTACCTTTCCGCTGGATGTTGCATGCGCATTTCGACTAACAAGAGGTATATGGACATAAATTAACTTTATAGATCAAATCAAACATTTGTGGAACTGGGTGCATTCTGATGAGGATCATCAAAGGTAAGTTAATATTTATAATGCTATTTCTGACTAATGTTGACTGCGCAACATGGCGGATATCTCTTTTGGCTGGTTTGGGCTCTGAGCTCCGTACTCAGATTATTGCATGGTATGCTTTTTCCGTAAAGTTATTTTGAAATCTGACACCGCGGTTGCATTAAGGAGAAGTATATCTAAAGTTCCATGCGTAAGTTGTAATTTCATCAACGTTTATAATGAGTATTTCTGTAAATTGATGTGGCTCTCTGCAAAATCACCACATGTTTTGGAAGCAAAACATTACTGAACATAACATGCCAATGTAAAATTAGATTTTTGGATATAAATATGAACTTCACCAAACAAAACATACATGTACTGTAACATGAAGTCCTATGAGTGTCATCTGATGAAGATCAAAGGTTAGTGATTCATTTTCATCACTATTTGTGTTTTTTGTGACTCCTCTTTGGCTGGAAAAATGGCTGGGTTTTTCTGTGACTTGTTGGTGACCTAACAATCGTTTGTGGAGCTTTCGCTGTAAAGCATTTTTGAAACCAGACACTGTGGCTGGATTAACCTGTTGTGACTAGGGGGCAGTATTTTCATTTTTGGAAAAATAACATTCCCAAAGTAAACGGGATATTTTGTCAGGACAAGATGCTAGAATATGCATATAATTGATAGCTTAGGATAGAAAACACTAAAGTTTCCAAAACTGTAAAAATATTGTCTGAGTATAACAGAACTGATATTGCAGACGAAAGCCTGAGAAAAATCCAATCCGGAAGTGACTCATGTTTTGAAAGCTCTGCGTTCCAATGCGTCCCTATTGAGTAGTGAATGGGCTATCAACCAGATTACTTTTTCGACGTATTCACCAAGGTGTCTACAGCATTGTGACGTAGTTTTACGCCTTTATGTTGAAGAATACCCGTAAGCGGCAACATTGTGTAAGTGGTCACCTGATGGCTCTGAGTGATTCTCGCGTAAAATACAGAGGAAGCCATTTTTCCTTTCGCTCCTACTGAAAAACCAATTGTCCCGGTGGATATATTACCGAATAGATATTTGAAAAACACCTTGAGGATTGATTATAAACAACGTTTGCCATGTTTCTGTCGATATTATGGAGCTAATTTTGAATATTTTCTTGAGTTTGTGACAGCAATTTCCGGTCGATTTCTCAGCCAAAAGTGAACAACAAACAGAGCTATTTCGCCTACAAAAATAATATTTTGGGGAAAAAGGAACATTTGCCATCTAACTGGGAGTCTCGTGAGTGAAAACATCCGAAGCTCATCAAAAGGTAAACTATTTAATTTGATTGCTTTTCTGATTTGTGACCAAGTTACCTGCTGCTAGCTGGACATAATGCTATGCTAGGCTATCGATAAACTTACAAATGCTTGTCTTGCTTAGGCTGTAAACATATTTTGAAAAGCTGAGAGATGACAGGGTGATTAACCTCTTGAAACTGTTGGCAGTATTTCATTTTTGGATGAAAAACATTCTCGTTTTAAACAAGATATTTTGGCACGAAAAGATGCTCGACTATGCATATAATTGACAGCTTTGGAAAGAAAACACTGACGTTTCCAAAACTGCAAAGATATTATCTGTGAGTGCCACAGAACTGATGCTACAGGTGAAACCAAGATTACATTTCAAACAGGAAATGCCCCAGATTTTGGAGGCGCTGTGTTCCAATGTCTCCTTATATGGCTGTGAATGCGCAAGGAATGGGCCTACACTGTCGTTTCCCCAAGGTGTTTGCAGCATTGTGATGTATTTTACCATTTGGTTCAGAGGAGAAACCAAACGGCCACGCGTGATTTATCATCGAATAGATATGTGAAAAACACCTTGAGGATTGATTCTAAACAACGTTTGCCATGTTTGTCGATATTATGGAGTTAATTTGGAAAAAAGTTTGCCGTTGTAATGACTGAATTTTCGGGTTTTTTTCTCAGCCAAACGTGATGAACAAAACGGAGCGATTTCTCCTACACAAATAATATTTTTGGAAAAACTGAACATTTGCTATCTAACTGAGTCTACTCATTGAAAACATCCGAAGTTCTTCAAAGGTAAATTATTTTATTTGAATGCTTTTGTTGTGAAAATGTTGCCTGCCGAATGCTAGGCTTAATGCTATGCTAGCTATCAATACTCTTACACAAATGCTTGTGTAGCTATGGTTGAAGAGCATTTTTTGAAAATCTGAGATGACAGTGTTGTTAACAAAAGGCTAAGCTTGTGAGCCAATATATTTATTTCATTTGCGATTTTCATGAATAGTTAACGTTGCGTAATGGTAATAAGCTTGAGGCTATAATTACGCTTCCGGATACGGGTTTTCTCGTCACAACAGGTTAACAAAAGGCTAAGCTGTGTTTCCATATATTTCACTTGTGATTTTCATGAATAGGAATATTTTCTAGTAATATTTATGTCCGTTGCGTTATGCTAATTAGTGTCAGTCGATGATTACGCTCCCGGATCCGGAATGGGTAGTATCAAGAAGTCACTCCAGACCTGACTGCCCTCAACCAGCACAAAAACATCCTGTGGCGGACTGCAATAGCATCGAATAGTCCCCGCGATATGCAACTGTTCAGGCAGTCAGTCAGGAAAGCTAAGGCCAGCTTCTTCAGGCAGAAATTTGCATCCTGTAGCTCCAACTCCAAAAAGTTCTGGGACACTGTGAAGCCCATGGAGAACAAGAGCACCTCCTCCCAGCTGCCCACTGCACTGAGGCTAGGTAACACGGTCACCACCGATAAATCCATGATTATCGAAAACTTCAACAAGCATTTCACAACGGCTGGCCATGCCTTCCGCCTGGCTACTCCCAACCTCGGCCAACAGCTCCGCCCCCCCCGCAGCTACTCGCCCAAGCCTCTCCAGGTTCTCCTTTACCCAAATCCAGATGTTCTGAAAGAGCTGCAAAACCTGGACCTGTACAAATCAGCTGGGCTTGGCAATCTGGACCCTCTATTTCTGAAACTATCCGCCGCCATTGTCGCAACCCCTATTACCAGCCTGTTCAACCTCTCTTTCATATCGCCTGAGATCCCCAAGGATTGGAAAGCTGCCGCAGTCATCCCCCTCTTCAAAGGGGGAGACACCCTGGACCCAAACTGTTACAGACCTATATCCATCCTGCCCTGCCTATCTAAGGTCTTCGAAAGCCAAGTCAACAAACAGGTCACTGACCATCTCGAATCCCACCGTACCTTCTCCGCTGTGCAATCTGGTTTCTGAGCCGGTCACGGGTGCACATCAGCCACGCTCAAGGTACTAAACGATATCATAACCGCCATCGATAAAAGACAGTACTGTGCAGCCGTCTTCATCGACCTTGCCAAGGCTTTCGACTCTGTCAATCACCATATTCTTATCGGCAGACTCAGTAGCCTCGGTTTTTCTGATGACTGCCTTGCCTGGTTCACCAACTACTTTGCAGACAGAGTTCAGTGTGTCAAATCGGAGGGCATGCTGTCCGGTCCTCTGGCAGTCTCTATGGGGGTGCCACAGGGTTCAATTCTCAGGCCAACTCTTTTCTCTGTATATATCAATGATGTTGCTCTTGCTGCGGGCGATTCCCTGATCCACCTCTACGCAGACGACACCATTCTATATACTTCCGGCCCGTCCTTGGACACTGTGCTATCTAACCTCCAAACGAGTTTCAATGCCATACAGCACTCCTTCCGTGGCCTCCAACTGCTCTTAAACGCTAGTAAAACCAAATGCATGCTTTTCAACCGTTCGCTGCCTGCACCCGCACGCCTGACTAGCATCACCACCCTGGATGGTTCCGACCTAGAATATGTGGACATCTATAAGTACCTAGGTGTCTGGCTAGACTGTAAACTCTCCTTCCAGACTAATATCAAACATCTCCAATCGAAAATCAAATCTAGAGTCGGCTTTCTATTCCGCAACAAAGCCTCCTTCACTCAAGCCGCCAAACTTAGCCTAGTAAAACTGACTATCCTACCGATCCTCGACTTTGGCGATGTCATCTACAAAATTGCTTCCAACACTCTACTCAGCAAACTGGATGCAGTTTATCACAGTGCCATCCGTTTTGTCACTAAAGCACCTTATACCACCCACCACTGCGACCTGTATGCTCTAGTCGGCTGGCCCTCGCTACATATTCGTCGCCAGATCCACTGGCTCCAGGTCATCTACAAGTCTATGCTAGGTAAAGCTCCGCCTTATCTCAGTTCACTGGTCACGATGGCAACACCCACTCGTAACACGCGCTCCAACAGGTGTATCTCACTGATCATCCCTAAAGCCAACACCTCATTTGGCCGCCTTTCGTTCCAGTTCTCTGCTGCCTGTGACTGGAACGAATTGCAAAAATCGCTGAAGTTGGAGACTTTTATCTCCCTCACCAACTTCAAACATCTGCTATCTGAGCAGCTAACCGATCGCTGCAGCTGTACAGGCTATCGGTAAATAGCCCACCCATTTTTACCTACCTCATCCCCATACTGTTTTTATTTATTTACTTTTCTGCTATTTTGCACACCAATATCTCTACCTGTACATGACCATCTGATCATTTATCACTCCAGCGTTAATCTCCAAAATTGTAATTATTCGCCTACCTCATGCCTTTTGCACACAATATAGACTCTCCTTTTTTTCTACTGTGTTATTGACTTGTTAATTGTTTACTCCATGTGTAACTCTGTGTTGTCTGTTCACACTGCTATGCTTTATCTTGGCCAGGTCGCAGTTGCAAATGAGAACTTGTTCTCAACTAGCCTACCTGGTTAAATAAAGGTGAAATAAAATGATAAAATTATCTTTAAAATGGTGCCTAATACTTGTATGTTTGAGAAATTTGATTTATGAGATCTGTTGATTTGTATTTGGCACCCTGCAATTTCATTGGCTGCTGGCGCTAGCGGAACCCTGTTCCCAGACAGGTTAATCAGCATGATCATTACACAGGTGCACCTTGTGATGGAAACAATAAAAAAGGCACCTAAAATGTGCAATGTCTCAAGTTGAAGGAGCATCCAATTGGCATGCTGACTGCAGGAATGTCCACCAGAGCTGTTGACAGAGAATTGAATGTTAATTTCTCTACCATAACACACCCCCATAATTTTGGAGAATATGGCAGTATGCCCAACTGGCCTCACAACCGCAGACCACGTGTTACCACGCCAGTCCAGGACCTCCACATCCGGCTTCTTCACATGCGGGATAGTCAGACCAGCCACCCAATTATACTGATGGGCCTATGCCCTCCCAGGCCCACCCATGAAATTCATAGATTAGGGCCTAATGAATTTGTTTGTTGATTGATTTCCTTATATGAATGAACTGTAACTCTGTAAATCTTTGAAATTATTGCATTTATATTTTTGTTCATTATACTTCCCCAGTCAGATGAACTTGTGGATACCATTTGTATATGTCCGTGTACAGTATGAATAAAGTTGGGGGTAGTTTCGCAAGCCTAGGCTAACTAGTGTTAGCACAATGACATTGTATCTGCGAGCTGACAATGCTATTTTCCTGAATTTCCCCCCCCCTCTGGTCTCCACTGATTTAGTCACCCTAATTTCAACCATCCTACAAGGGTAAAAACAATTGAGGTAAGAGATATAAATTTTTAGACATGGCATGACATGTAGTACTTTCATATTTTAGTATACACTGTTCCTATTCATGTGAAGTTCCTGTAATTTTTTAAAGACTTCTCACAAAAACAAGAATATCTATGAAATGTCAACAGAGCACTGAGTGTACCCCAAGCTTTTTATTTTCAAAACCTTTACATTTATTTCAGCTCGGGTCATGCTAATTTTGCGACCCGCAGAAACAACTTGGAAGACGAGGACCACAAAATATAAAATCCTCAAACGTTTAGGCGATAAAGCTGCACCAATCCTTCAACAGAGCTTATTATTGGATGTATTAGGTTACAATACCCGACTTTTTAAATTTAATGTTAACGATATGTTAGGGAAACACCAGGCTCAGAACAACTCAGAACATGAAGAATCAATCGTCTTGGTAAAAATGTATTTTATAACATAAGCAAGTGAAATGCCATCAACAAAATGCATTTTAACAAAATGCGTTTTAACCCACTGGGCAGAATGGGTGAACACCATACCTTCACAAAACTATACCACATTTCCTGAAAAAAAAAAAAAAAAACATGGATCCCTCCCTACCTTCAAGTCCTGGGCCACATCCAGGATGCGGGACAGCTTTGCCTGGTCGTACTGCTCCCCTCTCATGTACCACTCAGCCATAGAGTGCATGATCAGCTGACGGATAGAGGGGGACTGGCCCTGTCCATGCCAGGCGTAGTGTAAGATGATAGCAGAGTTGGGGTGGTTGCCCAGGAAGATTGGCATGAGGGTGGAGATGAGCTCGTGGCGCAGGGTGTGCCAGGAGGTGCTTATCTGCAGCAGCGCCAGCACCAGCATGTCAGGACAGTGCTTGATGGGGAAGCTGAAGAGCTGCTTTACCTGCTCGTACTGGCCCACCTCAGAGAGGCGCAGGAGGCTTTCCACCAGGTCCAGGCTCTTCCTGTGAGGCGATAATCACAAATAAAGTATATCAAATGGCATGACATTGTTCTAATAATTAATGTAAAGGAGTACCTGGTATTGTGGAGGTCAGGAGAACTGTTTTACGTACCAGGTGGCTATCTCTCGATTATCGTCCTCAGGTGGGGCCTTCAGTATGTCAATTGCTACGGTGTGGCAGGGGTAGTCAGCAAAGCAGAACACATCTGGGCTCATGAGGGAGTGCTGGATGAATGACAGCTGGAAGAGAGTGATAATGGTCATGAGGGCTGAAGAGAGGAGTTCATTGATGTGAATGAAGGAGTTTGTTACTGCCGGAAATAAGACCAAAGTGTTGTGTCTTGTCATTTACATAAACCTGGCCCATTCTCCTCCTTACCTGTCCTTCAGCATGCTTCCAGGGCCGGTAGATTAGGTCGACCGGGAACACCTCCATGCCCAGGCCCCTCTGGATCCCATACACCACCATCTGCAGTCCCTTGCTGTCCCGGATTATGAAGCCAGGGTGGTCAAGCTCATAGGTCACCTCTTTAAAGTTCAGATTGGGGTTCTAAAATATAAAAAGGACATTCTGTACAAAGTGCAAGACATGAATGGCCAACTGAAGGGGAATAACATGTAATTCCACTATAACTTACAACTTCTTTGACCACATCAATTAGAACTTCTACATTCCAGGTGTGCGCCTGAGAGCCATCACTTTTGTCCTTTCCATCGCTCCAAATGCCACTGCCCGGAGCCGAGATGGACTGAGGAAGAAAAAAGAAAAACAATTGTATACTTAGAGCGCAATGTCATTTAATTACATTTTTAAAAAAATTTTTAACAGAGCTTCAGTAAGTTACCATCAGGTCAACCCTCACCTGTAGGGGGATTCCATCAGACAAGCCAGAGTGGGTGCGAGCCATCATCCCCAGGACCCTGGCCACCTGGCTGGCAGTAACCTCTCGCACCCCATACTGTAGGATTATGTTGCGGCATTCATCGAGGCTTAGAATGAAAGACAGACAATACATTAACAAGGGTAACGGACATTGAATTCCTTAGTGGTCATGCATGACATCAAAAACTATTTGTAATTTGCATTTCAGTTGCTAAATATCAGTCACCTTGCACAAAAGCCATAGCCAACTTCCTGCATGAACTCTGCGAGAGAACTCTCCATCATGGTCTTGGCTAACTCTCCCGAGTCTGGCAGAATCCTGTCCATCAGAATGTCCCGTTTTTCAGGGTATAGAAGTGGTGCGAGCACCACAGGGCAGCGCTCCTGCGGGAAATCTGAACCAGAATATTTAATTAATGGGAAAACATGTACAAAACGACCAGATTGTTGTGAATTAAGGAATCAGAGTTTGTGTTACTTCTGGAAATAATTAACATTTCCTTTCAAGTAGTGCGTCTATGCCCCTCACCTCTGCACAGTGTCTTGAGGAACGCGTCAATCTGCTCTTGTCCGACCCCGCTGGCTCCCTTCTGTCCAAAAAGAAGATGAGAGAGGAGCAGGTGCAGGACCTCTATGGCAATATCTTGGAAGCCACCTTCCTGGTTTCCTCCAAGGTCCGCGTCCACGTACGAGCGGAGGAGGTCCGGGAGCCTTTGTTTGACGAACTGCGCGGCTAAAGACAAATGGGGAAATATTTTAAATAAATACTTGTATAAGGATGAAATTGTCACCGGTTTCACGATAAACCACTGTATAAAACCCGACGATTAGTATTACCGTTTTACATTTTAATCATTAAAACCATGTTTGATTACCACGGATTGAAAAATTCATGGTAAATTCTGTCCTGCATCAACCAAAGTTAGCAACAGCCTTACGCAGGCACAGCATGCAACATGGGTTTTGTTTTGTGTGAAAACATGGCAGAAGGCAGTGACAGCGCTCGGCAGATTTTTCAGCCTTCTAAGAGGACCAAACCTGTGTGGTAGTATTTGGGGTTTCACAAGAGTGCTGAGGGAAGCTTAATCGAAGATGGTCACACTATCTGCAGAACATGCAAGGGACTGCAGATGGTGGTGTATGGGATCCAGAGGGGCCTGGGGGTGTTCCCTGTCGACCTAATCTACCGGCCCTGGAAGCATGCTGAGGGACAGGTAAGGAGGAGAATGGGTCAGGTTGGGAGGAGATTGGGCCAGGTTTATGTAAATGTCAAGACACTTAACACTTGTCTTATTTCCAGAGGTAACAAACTCCTTCATTCACATCAATGAACTCCTCTCCTCAGCCCTCATGACCATTATCACTCTCTTCCAGCTGTCATTCATCCAGCACTCCCTCATGAGCCCAGATGTGTTCTGCTTTGCTGACTACCCCTGCCACACTGTAGCAATTGACATACTGAAGGCCCCACCTGAGGACGTTAATCGAGAGATAGCCACCTGGTACGTAAATGACCTACACAATACCAGGTACTCCTTTACATTAACACTTCATAACTCTTGAGTCATCTTCATGACCACCAACCACTACTACTTTATAGCGAATACAAGCAAAGTTAACTTTTAGCTCAATGCATGATGTGGGGGAAAACGTCATGGTTTGTCTGTAACTTGCTAATAGCTTGTCAATAATGTAAACTGAAGCTTTCAGTGCTAACTACCCTTGTAAAAACACTACACGTTCTGCTGCTGTATGCGTCATGTGTCTGCAGACTACTCGCCCATTGCACACGATAACATGTTATGTAGTCACACAACCAATCTATTTTGTTAATTTAAAATCTGTCAGTCGTCGACTTGGTTGTAAAGGTGTTCCAACAGGAGAAACACTTTAGACTCCTATAAAAGACTCCATTATTTCTGTCAAATGTTGGGCTCATTGCAATTACCATCACCGTCTTAAAAACTTCTTATGGATAGGTGGGATGGTAGTGTCCCACCTGGCCAACATCCGGTAAAATGGCAGAGTGCCAAATTCGAATTACTATAAATATTAATCTTTCAGGAAATCACAAGTGCAATACATCAAAATAAAGCGTAACTTGTTGTTAATCCAGCCAAGGTGTCAGATTTCAAAAAGGCTTTACGGCAAAAGCAAACCATGCGATTATCTGAGGACAGCGTCCAGCACATAAATGCATAAATCATTTTCGACCAGGGAGTTGCGACACAAAAGTCAGAAATAGCGATATAATATATGCCTTACCGTTGAAGATCTTCTGTTGGCACTCCAAAAGGTCAGTTACATTACAAATGGTCCTTTTGTTCGATAAATTCCTTCTTTATATCCATAACTCAGTTTATCCACTCGGTTTCCCTCCGTCAAAATGCATACAAAATGAATCCCAAGCGTTACCAATAAACTTATCCAAACAAGTCAATCAACGTTTGTAATCTATCCTTAGGTACCCTAATACGCAAATAAACAATAAAATTTAAGATGGAGAATCATTAGTCTTTACCGAAGATAAACAAAAAGAATGCACTCTCTCGGCCATGCGCTTGGAAACACAACAGACAAAATGGGAGCCACTTAGAAAAACTACAACTTCTCCCTCATTTTCCCCCCCAAAAAACAGCACAAAACTCTTTCTAAAGACTCTTGACATCTAGTGGAAGCCCTAGGAACTGCAATAGGGGACGATTTCGCACTATTATAAAAGTGCCAGACATTGAAATCAGTGGTATGCTGAATTTGTTTTATTTTTAAGGTTTGTCCTCTGGGTTTAGCCTGCCATTTCAGTTTACTCACAGACATTATTTTAACAGTTTTAGAACAGTTTTCTAGCCACATCTACCAATTATATTCATATCCTAGCTTCTGGGCCTGAGTAGCAGGTAGTTTACTTTGGGCACGCTTTTTATCCGGATGTCAAAATACTGCCCCCTATGCCAAAGTTAAGACTCATTTGTATTTCTGTAAATTGCGCATGGGGCCATTGCATATACTCAAATGCAACACAGAAGATATACACAGTCTTAAGTGAATAATAATAAAAACGCCAATAATAATAATGACTACATTTACTATTCCCTTGTTAACAGAGTGGGCGTGCAGCAGGCAAACACCGGTGATGCACCTGGTCCCTCATCTAGTTGACACAGACAATCGAGCAAGCATTTAAAAAGGCAGGGTGCTTATGCACCCACATCAAAAAAATGCTCAAGACCTCACTCCAGCCCTTTCATATTACATTGCCACGGACATGGTGCCACTTCAAATTGTTGAGAGGCTTGGCTTTCTGGGGCAGATAAAGGTTGCCGTGCCTCACTACAAAGTGAGTGCTGCTAATTTAGCTGTTTATTTGATTTGCTTACTTAAGGCTGTGTTCATTTAAACCTGCACTAGGGAAGCTTACTTCATCGCCACATGGTGCAATTTTTTATGTTATTATTTTAAAGTTTATGCACACAAAAAGTACATAGTCCATAGCTAATTGTATTTGTTGTTTTCAATATAAAACTTGGTGAAATGATTTCAGTATGTGTATCAGTACTTTTTGAACATTTCCAGCACATTTTAACAATAGCGCAATAATACTGATAAGTGATAATTTGTCACTATGATTGTGATATGAAATGTTCATACCGTTTCATCTCTAGACTTGTATAACGGATGTCAAGCTTCTTGCTTAGAGAGTACGGCTTCCTCCTGATTCAGCTCAGAGGCTTGAACACAGGACCTCTGCCTTTTTAGCACACGTGACTGGCCCTTGCGAAGCATTTTTTTTAACAGTTGTGCCACGCGAAAAGCTAGCTATTTTTCAGCCCATGTAGGGACACATCAGGCTATGGAGTGAGTTTCACACATTTCCATGTGCTACACTTGGACACCTTGATAACAGAATAGCTCATGTGACCCCTCCATACAGATAAAACATTGTGTGGTTTCAAATCAGCAGGTATAGTCAAATGATTAAATATAAAACTGAGTTTACCAAAACCACGAAGGTCTGCGTTGCACGAATTCAGCAAAGCAAGGCCAAATATAACCTTAGGGGAAAAAAAGAAAGATTTATGTAGAATCTCAAATTGCTTGGCATATTATTTTTAAACACTTATAATAAAAAAACACCATCTGACAACATACATTTCCACATTACTTTACTTACTTCTTGAACCTTGCTTAACTTGAGAACTTTACTCAACTGAGTAAACAAGTGGGTGGAAGGCTTCAAACTCTGAAAATGATAAAGGTTAGAAAACAATGTTATTCTGATGCAGACAGTCATTTTGTCACAGAGGTCTAACGTGCACCCACTTCATCACTGCAGAAAATGTACAATAATATTTATGAATTGCTAAATTATTTTACGAAAATAAGAAAATAAGCACGTCTCCTACCTTCTGGTAGTGCAAGGGATTGTCGATTGTGTAGCAGAGTGTTGAAATAAAATTTGGCTTTGAAATCAGTGAAACACACTCCTGGATCAGAAACTGTGTCTTGGTCAAGTGGGCAAACGAAGGTAAAAGGGAGAAGAGGGAACATAACAGAACAGGTTAAGGACAAAATAGGAAAGCAGAGTCACTTTCTAAAATAATAAAGGCAAGATAGACAATACCAATGATAAGGACATTTAAAGAAACCCTTAATCCTCATTGCTAACATCTGTTTAGCAACTGGTGTAATGAGTATTATTAATCAGAAATTACCTGATGGAAATCTTTGCCACTGCTTTTACCATCGCCACTGAAATCCACATGGGAGAAAAGACAGCGTAACAAATGCCTGTCTGCCTCAGGGCCGTGACGATTCACTATCTGTTGGGACAGAACACATTCAACAAAAGAACAAATAACAGGTCAGCCGTCAGAGCCACAATATAATTGTCAGACCTTATGCAATTCTAAACCCAGGGTTTTCTCTGCATAGAAACATCTTGTTTATTCAGGCCACCTATATCCAAACATAGCCCTTCAAACGTCTGAAAATGTGTGTACTGCTTTTGTGGCAAAACTAGAAGAAAAAAAAAATGCAATTTGTGAGCATAATACCACATGCTACTCACATGTTGTATATCCTGCTGGCTGGCTCTGTAGTTTTTCTTAGTTAAATTGTCCACCAAGTAGCTGATTTGAGACAAAGCCAGCGAGAGCGAGTCAAGATTCATTGCTGGTTGGGGCGGAAGCAGGCGGCCGTGCCCGGCGCAAAATCACCATTATTCCCCTTAAGTCACTTCAGTGATAGGATACTTCTGCCCCCGCCCCCGCCCCCCCCCCCCCCCCCAGGTGTGAAAATGTTTTACAGCAAGCTACTTCTATCAGTGGATCTTGATACAAGGTAAAGTCCCTCAGTGCAACATCAAGTTCAGAATCTGAAAATAACCAAGAGAGAAAACTAGTTAATACAGATGCACATAAAAACAGTACAAACTCATTGAGCAAATACTACATAGTAGGGAGCCTAGTGGTTAGAGCGTTGAGCCAGTAACCGAAAGGTTGCTAGATCGAATCCATGAGCTGACATGGTAAAAATCTTTCATTCTGCCCCTGAACAAGGGAGAGAATAAGAATTTGTTCTTAACTGACTTGCCTAGTTAAATTAAAGGTTTTAAAGTACACTGCTCAAAGAAATTAAGGGAACACTAAAATAACACATGCTAGATCTGAATGAATGAAATAGTCTTATTAAATACTTTTTTTATTTACATAGTTGAATGTGCTGACAACAAAATCACACAAAAATGATCAATGGAAATCAAATTTATCAACCCATGGAGGTCTGGATTTGGAGTCACACTCAAAAAAGTGGAAAACCACACTACAGGCCGATCCAACTTTGATGTAATGTCCTTAAAACAAGTCAAAATGAGGCTCAGTAGTGCGTGTGGCCTCCCTACAACACCTGGGCATGCACCTGATGAGGTGGTGGATGGTCTCCTGAGGGATCTCCTCCCAGACCTGGACTAAAGCATCCGCCAACTCCTGGACAGTCTGTGGTGCAACGTGGCGTTGGTGGATGGAGCTAGACATGATGTCCCAGGTGTGCTAAATTGGATTCAGGTCTGGGGAACGGGCGGGCCAGTCCATAGCATCAATGCCTTCCTCTTGCAGGAACTGCTGACACACTCCAGCCACATGAGGTCTAGCATTGTCTTGCATTAGTAGGAACCCAGGGCCAACCGCACCAGCATATGGTCTCACAAGGGGTCTGAGGATTTAATCTCGGTACCTAATGGCAGTCAGGCTACCTCTGGCGAGAACATGGAGGGCTGTGCGGCCCCCCAGAGAAATGCCACCCCACACCATGACTGACCCACCACCAAACCGGTCATGCTGGAGGATGTTGCAGGTAGCAGAACGTTCTCCACGGCGTCTCCATTGCAGGCAGCAGAACGTTCTCCACGGCGTCTCCAGACTGTCACATGTGCTCAGTGTGAACCCGCTTTCATCTGTGAAGAGCACAGGGCACCAGTGGCAAACTTGCCAATCTTGGTGTTCTCTGGCAAATGCCAAACATCCTGCACGGTGTTGGGCTGTAAGCACAACCCCCACCTGTGGACGTCGGGCCCTCATACCACCCTCATGGAGTCTGTTTCTGACCGTTTGAGCAGACACGCACATTTGTGGCCTGCTTGAGGTCATTTTGCAGGGCTCTGGCAGTGCTCCTCCTGCTTCTCCTTGCACAAAGGCAGAGGTAGCGGTCCTGCTGCTGGGTTATTGCACTTCTACGGCCTCCTCCACATCTCCTGATGTACTGGCCTGTCTCCTGGTAGCGCCTCCATGCTCTGAACACTACGCTGACAGACACAGCAAACCTTCTTGCCACAGCTTGCATTGATGTGCCATCCTGGGTGAGCTGCACTACCTGAGCCACTTGTGTGGGTTGTAGACTCCGTCTCATGCTACCACTAGAGTGAAAGCACTGCCAGCATTCAAAAGTGACCAAAACATCAGCCAGGAAGCATAGGAACTGAGAAGTGATCTGTGGTCACCACCTGCAGGACCACTCCTTTATTGGGGGTGTCTTGCTAATTGCCTATAATTTCCACCTGTTGTCTATTCCATTTGCACAACAGCATGTGACATTTATTGTCAATCAGTGTTGCTTCCTAAGTGGACAGTTTGATTTCACAGAAGTGTGATTGACTTGTGTTGTTTAAGTGTTCCCTGGTATAATCCTGATTCACACACCACCGCAATACAAAAAAAACAAAACTTTAAATGTAATATGAACTAGTTCTCATTTACAACTGCGACCCGGCCAATATAACGCAAAGCAGTGCGACAAAAACAACAGAGTTACAAACAAACGTACAGTCAATAACACAAAAGAAAAACATAAAAATCTATGTAAGTTACAGTGTGTGGAAATGTAGAAGAGTAGGGTAGTAGGCTAACTAAAAAACAGCAACAACTTGCTAGCTAGTTAATCAGCTACTTCACAACTTACAGGTAGAAAGTCACCATGACCGAGTTATAACGATGGTCACTTCTACATTTGCACACACTGTAACTTATAGATATTTATATTTTTATTTGTGTTATTGACTGCACGTTTGTTTCTAACTCTGTTTTTGTCGTACTGCTTTGCTTTATCTTGGCCGGGTCGCAGTTGTAAATGAGAACTAAGTTTAAGTTTGCCCAAACAAATTATCAATGTTAGCGAAAACTATGTCCACAACGTCGGTCTAAGTAAAACTACCAAGTTGGGCCTTGACTTGATGCACACCCTTTAACCGTTACTACCACTAACATTGAGTGGCTGCTGCCAACACACTGACACTGACACTACTCCAGCCACTTTAATAATGGGAATTGATGGGAAATGTAAATATATCACTAGCCACTTTAAACAATGCTACCTTATATAATGTTACTTACCCTACATTATTCATCTCATATGCATACATATATACTGTACTCTATATCATCGACTGCATCCTTATGTAATACATGTATCACTAGCCACTTTAACTATGCCACTTTGTTTACATACTCACCTCATGTATATACTGTACTCGATACCATCTACTGTATCCTGCCTATGCTGCTCTGTACCATCACTCATTCATATATCCATATGTACATATTCTTTATCCCCTTACACTGTGTATAAGACAGTAGTTTTGGAATTGTTAGATTACTTGTTGGTTATTACTGCATTGTCGGAACTAGAAGCACAAGCATTTCGCTAAACTCGCATTAACATCTGCTAACCATGTGTATGTGACAAATACAATTTGATTTGATTTGAATCAGCATCGTGTGCGCTGATAATACGGATGATTTCCTATATTTCTCTTCTACACTGACAACACGTGGTTAATCAATGAATAACCAAGCCAAAGTCGTTTAGATACTTAAAGCGAGTTATATTAATTTCTCACGTAGGTAGCTAGCTATGATTTCAGTGTCCCAGTAATAATGCAAATTAAACGTTAGTGAGAATACTAACGTTAGCTAGCTAACGGCAACTAAGTTAACGTTCGCATATTTGTCGTGTGTGTCTCAATTAAACAATTAAATGTGTTACAGTCCACGTAGATAACCTAATTCGCTAGCATCTGTTCACTCAATATTCTGCAACATCTCGTTAGTTAGCAAACGTCGCTCACGTTAGCTAATAATATCAACGATAGCCATGTTTGCTAGATGCAGAATGTAACTGACCAACTTGGTTCGTTAACGTTAGTTACATAACGTTAACCATCTGACATCTAAGTTAATGTTTACAAGTCAACTTATCCATTGAGACAAAGAGCTAGCCAGCAAACGTTAACTAGCCGGATAAGCAAGCACATTGCGTTTGCCAACACCAGCTAGCTAGCTAAATTAGCAGATGTGGCAAACGTCAGCCAGCTAATGTTAGCTAACGTCAACGCTCAGAAGGCCGTATGTTAGTTAGCCAACGACAGAAAAACAAGCTAACGTTAGTTACATTTGTTTACGTTGCAAAGCCAACAATTCTATAAACACTAGTTAGCTGTCGCACTAGCGATCGATTATTAGTTACGTTATTGTCAATGGAAATACATTGTCAACAAACTAACTAACGTTAGCTAACCTAACTGCTAGGTAATTTAATGTATGTATGCATGTGTATATGAATGAATGAATGAATAACCAGGTACCGTAACTAGCCAACTAGTGTTAGTTAACGTTGACTAGTTCATATAAACGTTATGACAATGTTCTCGGAGTACAGCATCCACAAACTCGAAATGAGTAAGCCATGTTAAACGTTAATATATGGTCATTTTCACTAACCAACTCTACTTTGAGATGGGACCATCCAACTGTTCCTAGCTGGCGAACTTTAGCCAACGCTACTGTAGTACGCTAGCTTGTCTTTGCTCACGTTAACTACGACGCCTAACGGGTAGTCGCACACTTTTTAGCTTACTAATGTGTCCTAAATATTTTTTAAATACCGCCGATTCTTTGCAATATAATGTTTAAAAAAAAACGTACCATGGTTCCCAAAATGTATTTGTGATATTCATTCCTTTTTGGTTGCTCTCCTTCCAGTTCGGTTTGATTTTTCAAAATAAAATGGCGACTATCATCCCCGCGCGCACACAGTGCAGTTTTCACTTTAGTGCTCGAGCCCGGGCTCGCGTCACTATAATTGTGCATGCCATGCTTCCACATGAGCTAAATAGAAAACGAGATCAATTGATAATACATTTATCCTAAATGTACTTGGGCCATGCACCTAATACCATCCACCAAAAATAGTTTGAATGTAACAACAGTCAATGTAGATATACCCATAGGGCTGATTCTGATCATATGGCAACTTCATTGTAATCTCTGTATATTTAATTTCACAATGATCTTTTCTAAAGGACTATAATAACAGTATATTGTTTGGTTTCCAGGCCCCCCTAGTTCATACTCCGTCAGTGTCACTGTTCACAGCTCTGAAATTACAGATGGGTTGGAGATGGCCCCATTTTGGTTGGGCTGAGACTGTTTTAAGGCTGTCCAGACTCCATGTCTTTCAAATCAGTGAGCACTGAAGAGATTGAGAAAAGGGCACAGCAACAATTTAGTGTCTTGGGACTCTGTGTCCCCCTATTGCTGAAATATGGAACTCCAACACAAGGCACATTACATTTGTGCACTGTTGCATAATGATGACCAACCTGCTATATGTAAGTGTGGTACTATGAAAACCTCTAGCACTGTTTGATCTCCAAACATGCACATTGTAGATGGAAATAAAAAATAAGAAAATATTGCTTTACATTAGCTCTCACAGTAGTCATTGGTGACAGACGTTCATTCATATGATCCAAGCCTAGCTACCGCACCAAAGGCATTTGTCAAGGAAATATCTTACCCAGTCTTAATGATGCAGGTTAGTGGTTGAGAATAAGGAAAACATCACATTAAAATGTAATTATTTACAAGCCACATTGTGATACAGAAATAAACATTCAAAGAGTCATTGCAATGGGTTAGTGTCAAGACAAGCTTAATGTTTTCAATGATTGAAATAAACTATTATAGACATTCAACCAAACAGCAGACTGGAAATAGACACCATGACCAACACTTCCCACAAATGTAAAAATAGTCTAAAATTCAGTAAAATACTGTACAATTAACAGTAGTCTACTGGAGAACAAGACTTTGCCAGAAGGCCAGTCATACCATGCATGATCAAGCATGTTGGGACGATGAAGAGTGAAACTGTTTTGTTGAGAGTAACTGAAAAGCAACTCATGATCTTCGCCCTTTCAGAAGCCTAGACTTTTTGTTATTGTGGTTTTACAGGGCCTGGGAATAGAATTGGAAGTCAAGCTTCTCTGAATGAATCTCTCCACAGCATCTTGTTGTGGCTCTGTACTCCAGAAATGATACAATGACTGAGGTTAAAGTGCAGACTGTCAGCTTTAATTTTAGGGTATTTCCATCAATATCGGGTGAATAATTTAGAATTTACAGCACTTTCTGTGCATAGTCCACCGATTTTAGGGGACCAAAACTATTGGGACAAATTCACGTGTATTAAAGTAGTCAAAAGTTTAGTATTTGCTCCCATATTCCTAGCGCGCAATGATTAAATCAAGCTTGTGAATCTACAAACTTGTTGGATGTTTTTACTGTTATGTTTCAGATAATTTTGTGCCCAATAGAAATGAATGGTAAATCATGTAGTGTCATTTTAGAATACATTTGATTGTAAATAAGAATTGACCGTTTCTAAACACTTCTATACTGAACAAAAATAACACAAAACAATTTCAAAGATTTTACTGAGTTACAGTTCATATAAGGAAATCAGTAAATTGTAATAAAATCATAAGGCATTTATTTATGGATTTCACATGACTGGGCGCAGCCATGGATGGGCCTGGGAGGGTATAGGCCCACCCACTTGGGAGCCATGCTCAGCCAACAAGTATTTGCTTCTCCCCACAAAGGCCTTTATTACAGACAATCCTGCAGGAGAAGAAGCCGGATGTGGAGGTCCTGGGCTCGTGTGGTTACACCTCTCAGGTGGATGGATTATCTTGGTAAAGGACAAATGACTAACAATCACTAACAGGGATGCAAACAGGTTTGTGGTCCAAACTTGAGAGAAATAAGATTTTTGTGCGTATGGAACATTTCTGGGATTTATATTTCAGCTCATGAAACATGGGACTATGATAAATGTATCACATGTAAATTGAGCTTTTATGATCCATAACCTAATTAATATTTTACAATTGTATACTGTAGTTATATTATGATTATTTTCTTTCTAATTTTTCATTTGGTATGTGGTATGTTCAATTCATTCATGTGGATGCTACCCCGATTACGGATATTCCTGAATGAATTGTGAATAATGAAGAGTGAGAAAGTTAGTTAGATGCACAAATAATATACCCTCAAGACATGCTAACCTCACCATTTTAATATCTGGGGAGTTTAGCATTTTTTTGAGGGGGGGGAATGATATGTGCGTCTAACTTTCACACTCATTCAGAATTATCCGTAATCATGGTAACGTCCACATTAATGTAGAAGTGTTTGGAAATATCCTATTCTTAGTTACAATAAAAGTGACTCCAAAATGACAATACATTATTTAGCATTAATTTCTATTGGGCACAAAATAATATGAAACACAACCAAAACAAACAGCAAATGCATCCAACAAGTTTGTAGTCTCAAGCTTGATGTAATCATTGTGTGCTATCAATATGGGACTAAATAAACTTGAGACTACTTTAATACACAAGTGAATTAGTTCCAATACTTTTGATCCCCTAAAAATGTGTGTGAGTGTGGGGGTGCTGTAATTTCTAAACGGTTCACCCGATATGGATGAAAATACCATCAGATTAAAGATGACTAACCTCAGTTACTGTATCATTTCAAATCCAAAGTGATGGTTTACAGAGCCAAAACAAAGAAAACAAATTCACTGTCCCAATACTTTTGGAGCTCAAGCACAATGGCTAAATACAGTAGGTAGCCAGGCAGATGGTACCATGAGCATGAGGGTGTGGATTAAAAGTCAATTCATGATGGGAACTCAGTTGTCACAAATACTTGAATGGGGGCATCTAAAGCTATTTGATATGCTTAAATCTGAAAGTTAGTGCAATATGCCTTGGCAGATAGCATATAAGAATGGTGAGGATTTAGTAGATGGCTCAACTTCACTTGGGGTCACCTCTGTTGGCATGCTCTTTGCTAAATGCAGAAATAGGATTTGTATTCAAGAGGTTGCTTCTTTTGGTGCAACCATTCTTTGTAGCACAATGTCCACAAAATACATATTTCAAAGTTCTTAGTCTAGAAACTGTCACCACCAAAGAGCCCTGAGCAGTTGTAATATAGTACCGCAGTCCACCATTCACTTATTGAAGTGACGACGATTGACAACATGTATGAACAAACTTCCCAATGAAAGTTGGGAAGACCGGCAGCATAATTACATTTCCATAAAAAGGAGTCAAGGTCACAACCAATGCACCTTTTTTTATGTAAATAAAATCAATGATCAGAAAGTGTCAACGATGGGTCATTTCATGTTGCTTATGAAAAAAAAAAACACACAAAAAAAAAAGTTTCTTAAGAAAGAGAATGTGTCCCTGAGAAAAACACCAACAGGAGCAATCTCTCACTTCACCCATTCATGGTAATCACATTTTTGGCATTATCACCAACAAAAAAAGACCACCAATTCAAAATCCAACTGAGGTCTTTCAAGCCAAGGATATAGTGATAGGGAAATTAAACATACACTAACAATAACTAGATCAGTAGCCATAATTACATTTCTCACATACACTTTGTACAATTATAAAATGATCAGTGTCACTTAAGACACATTTATATAAAAACATAAAAAAATCAAATTCATACTAACGAGTAAGACAAATATTCTTTGATAATATTAATCTTTGCCGACCTAGAAGATCTCCCAAACATTTAAAATCTAATTCAGGTCCACTTGTTAGTAGATTTTTGCTTAAATCCACCCAATACAAAGGTGATAGAGGCAACAAATACAACCGGTTTGCGAATATAAAAAAATAAATCACACACCCGTTACATTAACCATTGTAACAGGATTGTCATATCAAAGCCATTATTAACTTTTTCACAATACATAATTCAATGCCAGCAAAAGAAAAACAATAAAACACAAACACCAAAAGAGAAAGTGAAATAAATTAAACGATAACTTATATTTTCTGTAAATACATTCTGTACATTTGCTACTTGATATCTTTTTGCAATTTCAAATACCTTTCATAATAACAGCACTTTCAAGCTCCTGCCCTCCTTTGACCAATAGGTGGCACCAAAGGAACACATTTGATATGGTCAGTGATCCAACTATAGAGCAACGAGGAGTCATAACCCCTTCAGTAAACAGAACCAGTAAACTTAATGCGTTGGGAGAGTTATTCTTGGAATGGCTTCATGCATTAGCGTCAGATAGCTTTTACATACTGCGAGGCTGAGGTGCCTGGAGTGCTGCATCAAAATATACCCCCTCTCAAATTCGATCACTGGTGATTGTAACATGAGGGTAGACGAAAGGATAACATGAATATGCACTTCAGCACCATTTCAAATGAGTTCAAACACCATAGCGTCATTCTTGATCTTAAGTCAGACCAAACCAACACATGACAATGTCCCAAAGAGTGGTGATAAACTCTGGTAGCAGAAAGCAGCCTCTTCACTTGCCATTCTTGGCTTAAACAACAATATTTGCTTGTTTTGGCATAATAAGTAGTGTTGGTTGGAAGGACTAGTGCAAGCATAAGGTAAAAAGCAACAGCCAAAATAGATACGACAGCACGAGGCTCAGAAGCAAATGTTGTTCTATCAAACGTCATTTAAATTCCCAATGCCATGCGTCTTTGTACAATCCTGTGTTGTTGCGGTGCTTCAATTCTGAAACAAAGCCATATTTACTGTATAGCTCTTTTGATGGCCAGATCATATACAATCCAATGTCATTGCTGAGGATCCATGCAGTTTCTTTTTTTCTTTTTACAGCGCACCATCACCATGGGAAACGGTGTGCTTTCTTCTGTAAATCCATTATCTTGTTATCCAATTAGGGCTGTCAAATGATAAAATAAATTGAGTTAATTCCAGGATTTGTTGTGATTAATCATGATTAAATCGCAAATTCAGAATATGCTCAAATTGAGCTGTAATTTTATATTTTTTTATATGAAAAGCATTACAAGAATATTGAAGTCTTGATTTTGTTACGGTTAGCCAAATCAGGTAAATTGATAAAGCACACTTTCTTTAACCTAAATGTCAACTTGTTTGGACATCGCATCGTTGTTATAGATTATGTATTTTGTATGTTTCAGTTTATTTTGAACGCTTTCAGACAAAAAAATGTAATAAAATGAGCGCACTAAAATTAACTCAAGTTAACTGATTAACTCTGAAAGCCCTACATCCAATACTTCCACATCAAGCATGTGGCCATTAATGTGTCAGGTCAATCCATCCAAGCAATGATTCTTGCAAAATGTCACAACCGAAAGAGTATATGGGCAGGGGGGTGAGTTGTCCCTTCTCAAAGTTATTTCTGTAGACATCAGGGTCTTGGGCGCTATAGCAAGAAATGGTTGTTCCTGCTCAGCTTGAGAATCTTCCTTAGTCTCTGCTTAGCGGTGGCCATACCTTTCTTAGGACGTTTTCCTGAGGAGAAAAACATTGCACAGAGATCAATAAAAAAAGGATGAGTGAGAGAGGAATAATGCTATGCTAATTCCAGCTACTACTCCAATAGATTAGCTAGATAAAATAAATAAATAAATAAATATGGAGTCAAACCTTTAGTCGCTTGATTACTGATGGGTGGGGTGTTTGGTGCGGGCCTCTTGGAGGGGTGCCAGGGGGGTGACAGGGAAGTCTCACTGTACTGGTTGTCAGTCTCTGAGCTGGGGTCCAGGCGGAGGGGGCTAGAGGCAGCCTGAGAGGGGCTTTGGTCACCCCAGGCCTCGCTGCTGTTACTGTTACTCCCATTGCTCTGATTGGCCATGAAGTTCTTGTTCTCCTGGATCCTCTGGCTAAGCTCGGCTCGACACTCCTTACGCACATGCTGCTGTGCCCTCCGCTCATCCTAAAGGAAGGGGAGACTATACTTTACATTGGATCTGCTGTTCTTTGAACAAAATCCCAACTTGTTACCTAAAGAGGAATATTAGTAATTCAATTGTTTTAATTTTATTTCACCTTTATTTAACCAGGTAAGCTAGTTGAGAACAAGTTCTCCTTTGCAAATGAGACCTGGCCAAGACTAAGCATAGCAGTTTGACACATACAACACAGAGTTACAACAACACAGAGTTACACATGGAACGAACAAAACATAGAGTCAATAATACAGTAGAAAAAAAAGAAAACAAAGTCTATATACAGTGAGTGCAAATAAGGTCAAATAAGGGAGTTAAGGCAATAAATAGGCCATGGTGGCGAAGTAATTCCAATATGGCAATTAAACACTGGAATGGTAGATGTGCAAAAGATGGATGTGCAAGTAGAGATACTGTGGTGCAAAAGGAGCAAAATAAATAAATACAGTATAGGAATGAGGTAGATAGATGGGCTGTATACAGATGGGCTATGAACAGGTGCAGTGATCTGTGAGCTGCTCTGACAGCTGGTTCTTAAAGCTAGTGAGGGAGATGGGAATCTCCAGCTTCAGGGATTTTTGCAGTTCGTTCCAGTCAGTGGCAGCAGAGAACTGGAAGGAAAGGCGACCAAAGGAGGAATTGGCTTTGGGGGTGACCAGGGAGATATACCTGCTGGAGCGTGTGCTACAAGTGGGTGTTGCTATGGTGACCAGCGAGCTGAGATAGGGCGGGGCTTTACCTAGCAGAGACTTGTAGATGACCTGGTGCCAGTGGGTTTGGCGACGAGTATGAAGCGAGGGCCAGCCAACAAGTGTACAGGTCGCAGTGGTGGGTATTATATGGGGCTTTGGTGACAAAACAGATGCACTGTGATAGACTGCATCCAGTTTGCTGAGTAGAGTGTTGGTGGCTATTTTATAGATGAAATCGCCGAAGTCTAGGATCGGTAGGATGGTCAGTTTTACAAGGGTATGTTTGGCAGCATGAGTGAAGGAAGCTTTGTTGCGAAATAGGAAGCCGATTCAAGATGACATTTTTGATTGGAGATGCTTAATGTGAGTCTGGAAGGAGAGTTTACAGTCTAGCCAGACACCTAGGTATTTGTAGTTATCCACGTATTCTAAGTCAGAGCCGTCCAGAGTAGTGATGCTGGATGGGCGGGCAGGTGCGGGCAATGATCGGTTGAATAGCATGCATTTAGTTTTATATGCGTTTAAGAGCAGTTGGAGGCCACAGATGGAGAGTTGTATGACATTGAAGCTCGTCTGGAGGTTAGTTAACACAGTGTCCAAAGAAGGGCCAGAAGTATACAGAATGGTGTCGTCTGCGTAGAGGTGGATTAGAGAAACACCAGCAGCAAGAGCGACATTATTGATGTATACAGAGAAGAGAGTCGGCCCGAGAATTGAACCCTGTGGCACCCCCATAGAGACTGCCAGAGGTCCGGACAACAGGCCCTCCGATTTGACACACTGAGCTCTATCAGAGAAGTAGTTGGTGAACCAGGCGAGGCAATCATTTGAGAAACCAAGGCTGTTGAGTCTGCCAATAAGAATGTGGTGATTGACAGAGTTGAAAGCCTTGGCCAGGTCGATGAATACAGCTGCACAGTAATGTCTCTTATCGATGGCGGTTATTATATCGTTAAGGACCTTGAGCGTGGCTGAGGTGCACCCATGACCAGCTCGGAAACAAGATTGCATAGCGGAGAAGGTACGATGTGATTCAAAATGGTCAGTAATCTGTTTGTTAACTTGGCTTTCGAAGACCTTAGAGATGCAGGGTAAGATATATATATATAGGTCTGTAGCAGTTTAGGTCTAGAGTGTCTCCCTCTTTGAAGAGGGGAGATGACCACAGCAGCTTTCCAATCTTTGGGAATCTCAGACGATACGAAAGAGAGGTTGAACATGCTAGTAATAGGGGTTGCAACAATTTCGGCAGATCATTTAAGAAAGAGAGGGTCCAGATTGTCTAGCCCGGCTGATTTGTAGGGGTCCAGATTTTGCAGCTCTTTCAGAACATCAGCTATCTGAATATGGGTGAAGGAGAAATGGTGGGGGCTTGGGCGGGTTGCTGTGGAGGGTGCCGGGCAGTTGACCGGGGTAGGGGGTAGCCAGGTGGAAATCATGGCCAGCCGTAGAGAAATGCTTATTGAAATTCTCAATTATAGTGGATTTGTCAGTTGTAACAGTGTTTTCTAGCCTCAGAGCAGTGGGTAGCTGGGATGAGGTGCTCTTATTCTCCATGGACTTTACAGTGTCCCAGAACTTTTTTGAGTTTGTACTGCAGGATGCAAATTTCTGTTTAAAAAAGCTAGCCTTAGCTTTCCTAACTGCCTGTGTATATTGGTTCCTAACTTCCCTGAAAAGTTGGTGATATGCAACTATATTCGCTATTCGATGCGAATGCAGAACGCCACAGGATGTTTTTGTGCTGGTCAAGGGCAGACAGGTTTGGAGTGAACCAAGGGCTATATCCATTCCTGGAGGGAGGTCTATAGCAAGCGGCAACAGTGAGACACTTGTTTCTGGAAAGGTTCATTTTTAGAAGTAGAAGCTCAAATTGTTTGGGTACAGACCTGGATAGTAAGACAGAACTCTGCAGGTTATCTTTGCAGTAAAATTGCAACACCGCCCCCTTTGGCAGTTCTATCTTGTCGGAAAATGTTATAGTTATGAATGGAAATGTCAAGGTTTTTGATGGTCTTCCTAAGCCAGGATTCAGACACGGCTAGGACATCCGGATTGGTGGAGTGTATTAGGGCAGTGAATAAAACAAACTTAGGGAGGAAGCTTCTAATGTTAACATGCATGAAACCAAGGCTTTTACGGTTGCAGAAGTCAACAAATGAGAGAGCCTGGGGGATGGGAGTAGAGACCAGACTGAGCCTTGTTGTGACGTTTACACTGCAGGGCCTGGATTAACCTCTACATCACCAGAGGAACAGAGGAGGAATAGGATAAGGGTACGGCTAAAGGCTAACAGAACTGGACGCCTAGTACGATCAGAACAGAGAGTAAAATGAGCAGATTTCTGGGCACGGTAGAATATATTCAAGCAATAATGTACAGACAAAGGTATAGTAGGATGTGAATACAGTGGGGGTAAATCTGTGCATATAGTGATAATGAAAGAGATATTGTCTCTAGAAATGGCTTTTAAACCAGGTGATGTCACTGCGTGTGTGGGGGGTGGAACTAAATTGTTAGCCGAGGCGTGTTGAGCAGTGCTAGAGGCTCTACAGTGAAATAAAACAATAGTTACAAACCAGAACAGCAATCGACACAACGTTAGGGAAAGGCATGCATAGCCGGGTGATCTACAAGTCCAGTGCGTGGCTTCAGGCAGCTAGCGGCACGGGGCTAGCAGGCTAACAGAAAGGCCTTAGAGGGATGATGCGACGGAGGGAAGTCTGTTATGGCCCCCTCGTGCAGTTACATCAGCGGACGGATCAGCAGGGCTCCGTGTGGTAAACCAGGCCAATTGGCAAAATATGTATAGTGGCCGAAGACATATGTCCGAAGGGCCTCTTAATCCAGCAGTCCAATGTGCTTTAGATAGCTAGCAGGCCGCAGATTAGCGGCTGTGCGTTCAGGGGTCGTTAGCTGCTATAATTCCAGGTGGAAAAAATAATCATAAAAATGTTAAATATATTTAAAAAATAGGTTCAGAGCTTGCGGTAGGAATCCGGAGATATCGAGAAGAATAAGTCAGACTAGGTCTGGTTTGAGTCGCGCTGTACAGACTGGCGAGAGTTGTCCGGGATAAAGGTAGCTGATGACCGCTAGCAAAGGATAGCTGACTGCTAGCTAGTGGCTTCAGAATATATTCGATGGGCCTCGTAAGCCAACAGTCCGTTGTGCTCTAGACAGCTAGCATTCAGGGGACGTTAGCTGCGAAGGTCGGAAGGTGAGAAGGTTCAGAGCTTGCGATAGGAATCCGGGGATATGGAGATAAAAATAGGTCCAGTATGCTCTGGTTAAATCGCATTGTTCAAACTGGCGAGAGCTTTCTGAGCTAGAAGTTAGCGGATGACCATTAGCTGGCTAGTTTATGTTGGAGAGATTCCAGTAAGAGGCAAAGAAAAATACGTTAGAGAAAAAGCAGGTTCACACCACATTGGGTGAGGTGGGTTGCAGGAGAGTATTTTGAAGTAAGGGTTTAGAAAAAAATAAAATGATATGAGAAGAAAAACATATAAAATATATATACATGGGACACGACAAAACGAAGGACAAATACGTCTGACTGCTATCTTGGATCCAGTGGACGGATCAGCAGGAATACAGAGTGTGATTCTGATGTAGTCTCAAATTAGAGACATCAGACTTAAGAGATGTCAGTCTCAGCATGTGCAGGCATGACCCATTCACTCTTGATTATTATTATTATTATTACCTGAAGGATCAGTGTGGAGTTGCTGTCTGAGTCATCCCCTGACGCAGGCTCTTTTCCACCTACAGGACAAACAGAGAATTTGACTATCTGAAATTGATTGAATTAGTGGCTTAGTCAAATTGAAATCTTGAAGTTTATAAGCATTTCAGGACTGGAGTGTACCACTGTCGGGGGACTGATGAGCCAGGCTGGACCACCAGGGCTCCTGGGCAGTGCTGCTCTCCTCTGGTCGCTGTGGATAAAGCAGCCCTGCCATGGACAGCATGCCCTCAATAGCCTCCTCTTCTGTGGTTGGAGAGGTAGGGCGTTGTCTGCAAACGAGTGTAGGAACAACTTAATGAATCTCTTAACTCAACTGGATAATGAATGAATCATGCACCGTATGAACTAATTTCCCCCATTGTATTTGTATTGCATTGGATTGATGCATACAGAATCCTTAGAACAAGAACGCCACTTGGTCCATTCATCCATGCTTCCTGTACCCTTTGAGTGGTTCGTGAAAGTGGTGAAGGGCCTGGCTGGCCTGGTGTAGGTCCTTCACACTGCCTCGCGCCATCCTGCAATGCTCCTTATCCTCTCTTTTCTCCTCCTCCTCAGAGCTCCCCGAATCTTCCCCCGAGGAGTCCTTTTTCTGCACAGTCACACAGATGTGTCAGCCTTTATAACTTAAACAGTTCTGTGTGAAGGAGAGACAGGGCCTCGGTGAGGAAGTGGGATTAGCTACCTGCAAAGAGCAGCGTTCTTCGGACTCAGAGTCTGAAATGTCGGAGTACACTACGGCTCCTTTCCTGAGATCGGAATTCACTCTTTCGAAAAAGTCTGAGGAGGAACAAGAGAAGGATGAATTAAATATCTGCTCCTATAAATGTTAGGTGAAATGCTGGTGCATTCAAAGATGAGCCTACCTAAACCGTTGATTGACAGCTGGTGACTTGACCAGTTAGACTCACTGCTGAGGGGGCTGGGTTTCTCCTCTCTCTCGTGGTCTTGGTGCTGTTCCAGCTTGCTGTCATTGAGCTCGGTCTTCACCAGGACCCCTTCCCTCTGGTGGCCGCCAGTCCTTTTACCGTCCCGCACCGGACTACTCTTCACACTTGTGTGACGACGCTCATCTCTGTGCACACATACACACAATAGTAAGAGGAGAAAAAGCCTAGAGGCAAACAAATTACAGCATGTCATTTAGGTTATTATTTAGGTTCAAGTTTATTTAAGTGATGAGTTGAAACATGTAAAGATCGCATAGCGCAGGTGGTACGTCCTAACATGTTAAGGCTGTTACAACGGCCGCTCTGAGTTGTAACATGAAACCGCTCCAGCCAATAAGTTGAGCAGTGAGGAGCATCGTCAAAGCCAGTTGGAGATGTTGGGTGTTGAGTAGGTGGTGAGTTCTTCCAGCTCACCTAATAATCCTGCCATTGCACATCACCAGAAGGAGGTTGTTGTCCAGGCTCCTCTCCACCGCTGCAGCAGACGCCATGGACATCTTGTTGAACTTCGCCATCACCGTGGAGCTGAATGGAACATCCTGAGAAAAGGGAAAAGAGATTTACTTTAACAAAAATTTATAATTAACCTAGCCTCAGTGTATGGGTAACATCCTCCAAGACATGGATAAACCAGGAGAAATGTAGTCATTGTAAATAAGAATTTGTTAACTGACTTGCCTAGTTAAATAAAATCATTTTTAAAAACTATGGGTTACACAAGCAGCATGGGGGAGAGGGTCGTGTGTCAATGCCCTCACCTCCTCAAAGGGTCCCACCTCCAGCCTCATGAGCACTTGTCGTGTGTGCAGCTCCAGGATCTCCAGGTTGGAGGGGGTCTTGGGCGCATGGTGATGATGGTGATGGTGGTGGTTGTGCCGTAGCCGTCTGGCTGTCTTGCGAGCATGATGTCCAGCCATGTAAAGAGTCGACCGCGTCATCGGGCACGGTCCACATCCCTGAGATTTCACTGGCTTGCTACCTCCACTCTGCTCCTCCTCCTCCTGTGGTCAAGATATGCTAGTTAGTACAGAACCACAACGCTACAATATCCAGCTTCAAAGAAACAGTGCTTTTGACCTGGTATTTATAAAAAGAGAAAAAGGAAAATATTCAGGGACAGCCAACGTTTACTCAATGAGCACAAATGTTTACAACCAGCTCCAAGTAAGAAGCTTCAGTGTCCTTGTGAGTCAGAGAATTTCTTCTCCTTTATGTTCTCACATGACAGCCTGAGGCCCTCTCTCCCCTTCCTGTCTCCACGCTGGACCTTACCTCCAGGTAGCGGATTTCCTTTGTGAGTTCTTTAATCAGATGGTTGGGTCTGATATGGTCCGGGACATCGCTGGCCTGCTCTGTGACCTGAGGAGAGGCAGAGAGCAGGGGGACAATGAGGGGCTTGTACTGTCTTGTCTGCAGATGGTGGTTAGTTTCCCAGCCAGATCATACCATCACACCGGATACAACCTGCCCACCATTAGCCTTGAAGGAGCCCAATGTAGATTACATTAGAATGTAGATATTGTGACCAAATGTCCTATTCTGTAGAGTCAGATGTTGCACAGACAAAAGAAGCCAATTTGCCATCGATAATCTGTTTTTCTGTAGTATCCTACCTCTCGTTTCAGCCAGTTTTTCAGTGCATTAATCAAGGCTTTCACTCCATCTGTTAGGTAGACTGGGGGCTGGCAGTTATCCTCTCGTAACTCTGAGAATCATATGAGAAGGTTGAAAAAAAGGACAAAGTCACATCACCAAAACAGCAACAAACTCCTCCGCTGAGTGGTATTTCTCTCACCTTTTAGAGTCTCCAGTAGATTATTGGCCACGTACCAGCAGATTGCCTCAAAGTAAGGGAATTTGAAGAGGTCCGGAGTCTTTAACCGCCACTCCATTTCATAACACCTGTAGTTGAGGATGCAGCAATGGAGATCAAACACAGCTCCACAGGGCTGAGACCTAGGCTGAACACATTTAAAATACTCATATGCTGGACAATGGGATGATTTTACGGGACAGTTTGTAGCCTCCATTGGTTGACGATAAAGACATTGACCTATGTCTCTTCTTGCACTGCGCAGAATATCAGATCTCAACAACGATTTTAAAAGTGTTTAACATCACCAGTAACACATTCCTATGTTATATGTCTTGTCATAAGCGGGTTGGAATGTCAATTCACATCAAATGAATAGGAATTCTGACTGAAATATATGACAAAAAACTATTTTTGTAAATTAGTGGCATTTTAAATCCGTTGATAAAATGCAGAAAATTATTGTTTGGTAGCGTGGCGCGGGACAAAATGTGGGACTGTCCAGAACAATCCGGAACATGTGGTCATCCTAACAGAGACCCATCCCACTGGGCACAGATGTCAGTTCAATGTCTATTTTTTATTATACACTACATGTGGACACCCCTTCAAATTAGTGGATTCGGCTATTTCAGCCACATCCGTTGCTGACAAGTGTATAAAAATCGAGTGCACAGACATGCAATCGCCATAGACAAGCATTGGCAGTAGAATGAACCATACTGAAGAACACAGTGACGTTCAACGTGGCACCGTCATAGAAAGACACCTTTTCAACAAGTTCATCAAATTTCTGCCCAGCTTGAGCTGCCCCGGTCAACTGTAAGTGCTGTTATTGTAAAGTGGAAATGTCTAGGAGCAACAACGGCTCAGCCGCGAAGTGGTAGGACACACAAGCTCACAGAAAAGGACCGAGAGTGCTGAAGTGCCTAAAATGTTTGTTGTTGCCTGTCCTCGGTTGCAATACTAACTACCAAGTTTGAAAGCCACGTCAGCACAAGAACTTTGTCAGTAACTTGAAAATTGGTTTCCATGGCCGAGCCGCCACACAGGCAGTGGTTAGAGCATTGGACTTGTAACCGAAAGGTTGCAAGATCGAATCCCCGAGCTGGCAAGGTAGAATGCTGCCTCTGAACAAGGCAGTTAACCCACTGTTCCTAGGCCGTCATTGAAAATAAGAATTTGTTCATAACTGACTATCACCATGCACAATTCCAAGCGTTGGCTGGAGTGGTGTAAAGCTCACCGCGATTGGACTCTGGAGCAGTGGAAACGTGTTTTCTGGAGTGATGAATCCCGCTTCACCATCTGGCAGTCTGACCGATGAATCTGGGTTTGTCGGATGCCAGGAGAACGCTACCTGCCCCAATGCATAGTGCCAACTATAACGTTTGGTGGAGGAATAATAATAGTCTGGGGCTGTCTCATGGTTAGGGCTAGGCCTCTCAGTTACAGTGAAGGGAATCTTAATGCTACAGTGACATTCTTGACAATTCTGTGCTTCTAACTTTGTGGTAACAGGCCCTTTCCCTGTTTCAGCGTGACCATTTATTTTATTTTGCCTTTATTTAAACAGGGAGTCACACAGATTAAAAATATATATTTTGCCTTGTATAACATTACAATAAAAACAGAATAATAAAACAATATAATTCAGCACACAATAAACTTATTTAATAAAAACTATCACATTCAACTGCATAGAGGTCCTCAATCAATCATTTAAAACTGCCTGAGTGGCACCAACACATCTAACTGCAGTGAATTCTGCAGATTGCACAGGGGCAGTGTGGAACACAAAACTAAGTCCATACAGAAATAGTTTGTTGAGATCGGTGTAGAAGAACTTGACTGGCTTGCACAGAGCCCTGACCTCAACCCCATCAAACACCTTTGGGATGAATTGGAACACAGACTGCGAGCCAGGCCTAATCGCCCCAACATCAGTGCCCAACCTCACTATTGCTCGTGGGTGAATGGAAGCAAGACCCCGCAGCAATGTTCCAACATCTAGTGGAAAGCCTTCCCAGAAGAGTGGAGGCTGTTATAGCAGCAAAGGGGACCACCTCCATATTAATGCCAATGATTTTGGAATGAGATGTTCGATGAGCAAATGTCCACAAACTTTTGGTTATGTAGTGAATATACAGTACCAGTCAAAAGATTGGACATACCTACTCATTCAAGGGTTTTTCTTTTTTTTAATATTTTCTACAAACCATAAAATGTGTTAAACAAATCTAAATATATTTTAGATTCTTCAAAGTAGCCTTGATGACAGCTTTGCACACTCTTGGCATTCTCCCAACCAGCTTCACCTGGAATGCTTTTCCAACAGTCTTGAAGGAGTTCCCACATATGCTGAGCACTTGCTGGTCTGCGGTCCAACTCATCCCAAAACCCCAAATTCTTCACATCCCTGTTAGTGAGCATTTCTCCTTTGCCAAGACAATCCATACACCTGACAGGTGTGGCATATCAATAAGCTGATTAAACAGCATGATCATTACACAGTTGCACCTTGTGCTGGGGACAAAAAAAGGCCACTAAATTGTGCAGTTTTGTCCCACAACACAATACCACAGATGTCTCAATTTTGAGGGAGCACGCAATTGATATGCTGACTGCAGGAATGTCCCCCAGAGCTGTTGCCGAGCAGTACATCCAACCAGCCTCACAACCGCAGACCACGTGTAACCATGCCAGCCCAGGACCTCCACAGCCGGCTTCTTCATCTGCGGGATCATCTGAGACAAGCCACCCGGACAGCTGATGAAACCGAGGAGTATCTGTCTGTAATAAAGCCCTTTGGGTGGGGAAAAAACTAATTCTGATTGGCTGGGCCTCGCTCCCAAGTGGGTGAGCATATGCCCTCCCAGGCCCACCTATGGCAGCTCCCCTGCCCAGTCATTTGAAATCCATAGATTAGGGCCTAATGATTGTATTTATAAATCAACATATTTTCCTTATATGGATGTTGAAATTGTTGCATGTTTAGTTTATATTTTTGTTCAGTACACACACACACACACACACACACACACACACACACACACACACACTCCTGAAATCCAATCAGTTTTTCAATTTTTTGTTGTTGTTGTTGAAATGAAGTGGAAACAACATTGTTTCATCTAGTTTGTGCCCAGTGGGATCACGGTCAAACCATACAGACATTCTACCACTACTTCATCACTGGCCATTAAAAATAAGATAACAGCGGTGTATTTGGCCATTCATTTCATAATGTTATTACTTAGGTTATTACCAATAAGGACAGTTAATAAAATACGCATAGGCCAGGTGGGGCAGTTTTTCAGGTGCTCACCTGAGCTGCATGCCTATGTTGAGGTTGTGGAGAAAGTTCCCACCGAACGCCATGCAATCCTGAGAGGTGAGAACAGCATGGATCCATCCTGGGGAACACAGAGGAGGATGGACCAAATCAACGGCTGACCTACCGATGTGGAGCTAGTAGCACGAGGCAAAAACAGCCTGCCAACTGAAAATCAATCCATCACCCTCTCCAGTTTCAAGTTTCTCTGAACTCTGCTTTGCATGCAATACATTTACATTTGGAACATTTTGGAATTCTTGTTTTACAGCTGTATATGTTTAAGACACAAAGGGTTTAGGAAAGGATTGTATTATTACACCAGAGGATATATCCTTCCATCTGGCAGCAGTGCAGCCAAACAGGTGTGCCAATGCTGTGCCGGTGGACCCTAAACATAATAAATGTTCTGTCATGGAGGGTGAACATGGAGCTGCTGTGCCCCCAGCAGAGAGGATGGTAGCCGCTCAAGAGATTATATGGATGGCTGACACCAGATGGGGTTCTCTCTCAACCACTGGCTGTCTGCAGGTCGCCTACATACCAGCCATCAATAGCCCAACACTGACCTTCCCTACCAGGGGGCCTTTGGCTTCCCGTGACAATTAAAGTGTCTGAAATGGTTTATGTTACAACATACATTACCGGTCAAAAGGTTTAGAACACCTTCAAGGGGATCCGAAACAGCAACCTTTCAGTTACTGGCCCAACGCTGCCTGCTGCCTCATGGCTACCTTATGAGTGTCATTGATAAACAATGTCTTTACATGGGGATTAACATGGTTTGCATATTAAAGAATGCTGGTTGTGTCCGTTTATATACTGAGGGCCCGTGTGTGTGAACTGGGGGCCTGTGGGAGCGATTTGACAGGTTGGTGAAGAGGGACCATGAGCGTGACCCAATATGGACCAGGGCCGGGCAGCTCTCCCAGCAGGGAGCCACTCGTAATCTCAGTGTCTGCTAGCATCATCAGCCCAGAGAGCTTTCACACACCCCAGCCCACCAACTGGGAAAAGCAGCCTTGTGGGAAGCCATGTGGTTTCCCTCTAGTGAAAAAAATAAGTTTCACTATAAATAATTTGGAAATCTGCTTCTCTGCCCTGTGGTTAGAGAAACTGGATAATATATATATAAAAAAATCATACACAGTGCCTTGCAAAAGTGTTCATCCCCCTTAGCATTTTTCCTATTTTGTTGCATTACAACCTGTAATTTAAATGGATTTTTATTTGGATTTCATGTAATGGACATACACAAAATAGTCCAAATTGGTGAAGTGAAATGAAAAAAAGAACTTGTTTAAAAAAAATTTAAATAATAAAAAACGATAAAAATATCAAAATGCATATGTATTCACCCCCTTTGCTATGAAGCCCCTAAATAAGATCTGGCGCAACCAATTACCCTCAGAAGTCACATAATTAGTTAAATAAAGTCCACCTGTGTGCAATCTAAGTGTCACATGATCTGTCACCTGATCTCAGTACATATACACACCTGTTCTGAAAGGCCCCAGAGTCTGCAACACCACTAAGCAAGGGGCACCACCAAGCAAGTGGCACCATGAAGACCAATAAGCTCTCCAAACAGGTCAGGGACAAAGTTGTGGAGAAGTACAGATCAGGATTGGGTTATAAAAAAATATCCAAAACTTTGAACATCCCACAGAGCTCCATTAAATCGATTATTAAAAAATGGAAAGAATATGGCACCACAACAAACCTGCCAAGAGAGGGCCGCACACCAAAAGCTCCACAGCGGAGATTGGCGGATCTGTCCATAGGACCACTTTAAGCCATACACTCCACAGAGCTGGGCTTTACGGAAGAGTGTCCAGAAAAATGCCGTTGCTTAAAGAAAAAAATAAACAAATACGTTTGGTGTTTGCCAAAAGGCATGTGGAAACATTTAAATGTCTAGGAATGGCCTAGTCAAAGCCCAGAACTCAATCCAATTGAGAATCAGTGGTATGACTTAAAGATTTCTGTACACCTGCAGAACCCATCCAACTTGAAGGAGCTGGAGATGTTTTGCCTTGAATAATGGGCAAAAATTCCAGTGGCTAGATGTGCCAAGCCTATAGAGACATACCCCAAGAGACTTGCAGCTGTAATTGCTGCAAATGGTGGCTCTACAAAGTATTGCCTTTGGGGGGGGGGTGAATAGATATGTACACTCAAGTTCTGTTTTTTTTGGTCTTATATCTTGCTTGTTTCACAAAAAATATTTAGCATTTTCAAAGTGGAAGGCATGTTGTGTAAATCAAAACGACAGAAACCCCCTAAAAAAAAAATCTATTTTAATTCCAGGTTGTAAGGCAACAAAATAAGAAAAATACCAAGGGGGTGAAAACTTTCGCAAGCCACTGTGTGTGTGTGTGTGTGTGTGTGTATGTATGCATGTATATAAATAAAGTATCACCTATTTGACTTGCCATATGATGTGGGAAGGACCATATGACGTGAGGAAGTTATGTGAACCACAGTTGACGGAAGGAAGATGGCATGTGGTTCTGGTGTCCACGGAGACAAAGTGAATCACTCAGGCCCTTCGGCGCTTACAGTTGAAGACACAATCACACAGGCCTTCCTGTGAGACACCATCAAAGGCTAGCTGGTCCGCTCAGTGTCAAGTAGAAAAACAGCTCTACGGCTCCTTATGGCTCTTGTGTTTTTTAATGCCCTGAAGCAGAGCTTTGGAAATATAGTGCTGTATATGACGCATGTTGAAACAGTAGAGAAATTTGAACACTTTGAACTCAGACAAGTTCCTTATAAAAAATGAACACATTTTGTCCTGAGGTGAAAACAGAGAGTTGCAGAAATGTAGTCTCTCCTCACCTGTGGGGATGAGGACGGTGGTTCCCTGCGGCACCACACACTTGTAGCACTGGTCCACCTTGTCCCCGAAGAACACCTCGCTCTGGTTGGGGGACGAACTCCACACCTCGTATAGTGTAAGATTATCCTGGGTCGGTTTGATCAAGTAGAAAATCTTCTCTCCCTTCAGGACAAAGATTAAACATTTGAATTACTAACATAAATGTACAGTAGTGTATCTGAGGGGAATATTTGTGGTTAATCATGCTGGGCTGTCAGACAACATAGCCAAAGCAAACAGACTTGAACAACTCTAGCCTAACCGTAGCACATATTTCAAAAGGGATACGCTGCGGTCTGAAGATATACAATATGCTGAGCACAGCAATTCCCGAGTTTACCCAGAGTACATGGTACCACACAGATGTGCCTCCAAAGTCTATGTGGAAGTCTGTGTAGCTGTCCTTCACCCCCATCAGGCAGTACTTCTGAACAAAGGGCTTGGGGAAGAAGGAGTCCTCTGGCCAGTAGTTCTCCACCCAGGACATCTTCTGAGCAATATCAGGCACCACCACCAGCTCTGCCATCCTGAGAGAATACAAAATGAGAGTTTAGTGATGTTCTACCAGTAAGGCAGTCGTTTGTCACGCAACTCATTCAATACATCCATCATTGCGCACTAATAAGGCTAAACCGTTCGTCATGCGACACCTTCAGATCACTGTTCACCAATCAGCCAGGCATTGACCAATGAGATTCATTTAAAATAATGCATTTCTCCCGACCTCTTTGCCGTTTTCACTTTCTGTTTTACAGGTCACCCACCAACAGTTGAGGCCTCGTCTTATCGTAGGGGGATTGGCTTCATCGCCCCCTGCCTGCTAATCAGGCAGAGCTGATGGTTCTAAATCAGTCGGCCCTAATGGGGTTCCTCCAGAGGACATCTTTTCAGATGACAATACACATTCTTTTCTAAAAACAATACAGCCGTTCAAATGATCACTTCCACTGTGAAGCCTGGTAGAACATTGATGCTCAGTTATGAAGGATCAAAGCTCAGTCTCTTATTTTTTTCTAAACCTTTCCGTCTCTCTAAATAGGTTGTAAGCAAAGTGCATGTTGGCAGTGGATCCCTTCTGCTTGTCTGTAGTAGACAGCTTATCTTCAATAGTGCCGTCAGCGCTGTACTTCTGAACTCAGAAAGAATTTGCATCCCTGCTGTTTGGAGTGCAATGCTCATCTCCTCTCACTACTATACTTGCAAGCATGGGGAATATACATTTAGACCCAATTATAGTCCTACAATTTCACTGAATCACAGGAGTATTCGCTAAATGATAGCAGGTAATCTATAACAATTAAGTGCTTTTAGCTACAAATATTATAATTATAATGGTGAATATTTAGTGAAGCCAGAAAATACTAAAGTCAATCCAAATTATACATTGATCAAAGCAGCAACAGGACATGTGTTAACTGCGAAAAGTAACCAATACTTACTTGGTGTCTGAAAACTCCAGACTGATCACGTTCAGCACCTTTGGCCGATGAGGTTTGTAGTAATACTTGACAAACTCTCGAAGCTTCATTTTGCTGTCTGCCTGTCTGGCAACATCAATGACATCCACGATTTTGTCACCACCTGCAAGAGAATGTGTCAGATCAGATGATTTATGCCATGTGGGAGGGAGTTAGGCCTAAAGGGCAGTTGAGGAAAGGACATGCATAACACTTGAATGTAGAATGTTAGGTAAGGACAGGTGACAGATGGATTTGAAATTATATTACAGCCATATTATTAGGTGTGACTCATGATGGAATATCACAGAACAGCAGACTGATAAATGCTAAGCTCCGCTTAATTTTTTTTTTAAAACTAACATATTGAATTCTACCAGGTATAGTCAAACCAGTCCAATCCCTGCCCTCTCCCCCAGCCCAGCCACAAACTACTGCAGCAGAAATACTGGAGGCCGAGACACTGTGGCCCCATCCGATGATGCCCCCGGACAGGGCCAAACAGGCAGGAAATAACCCCACCCGCTTTGCCAAAGCACAGCCCCCACACCAGTAGAGGGATATCTTCAACCACCAACTTACCATCCTGAGACAAGGACAACTGCGCTTGAGAACTCTAGTGGCTCTGACTGGCCTCGTTCAGAGCCACTAGAGTTCTCAACGGGGCCACAGTGTCTCGGCCTCCAGTATTTATGCTGCAGTAGTTTGTGTCGGGGGGCTAGGGTCAGTCTGTTATATCTGGAGTACTTCTCCCGTCTTATCCGGTTTTAGGCTGGGTTTCTGTACAGCACTTTGAGATATCAGCTGATGTAAGGGCTATAAAAATAACTTTTATTTGATGGAGCTTGCTGACACTTTCATAACCCCCCTAATACTTCTGATGGAAACCTCAGTGCTGCTGCAGTCTCCCCACTGGAGGAGGTGCATTGAAACATCCAAAGCAATCTCTCCAGATGCAATTACTGTACTCCCAGTGATGAAGGCAGCAACAGGAGGAGGGAAGGCTTGGAGGGGACCTAGTAAGAGTTGGTTAATGTCTTTCATGTGTGTAAATAACCTCACCTGTATACAACTGGCAAACGGCAAATAGAAAATGGCGGAGGGGTGAACAGACCTGCCGTTAACATGGGGCTGTACCAGGACAGCTGGTGGTTGTGCAAGCCCAGCCCTGTTTGGCCCCACTGGCCACCTCCTGATGTCAGGGAACAGCTAAAGGCAGAGCAGCCTCACATACAGAACAGCCAGGAGACCACTTGTGTACAAATGGGGAAGGGCGCTGCCTGGGTGTAGTATGACCAACGACAAGTGGGGGCAATAAATCTCTCCAGACACAAATGTCCTAGGCAAATATTTATGGTACTCATATAAGCAATTATGATCCCTTCATCAATCTTTTCATCCAGTGACAGTCAGGTACCAGAAGCACAGGTTTCCTGGAGAATAGATGGGTCTTTCTTAGTTCCAGGTCTGAAGTGCGTGGATAGTGTGATGTAACAACCATGCTCTGAAAAGGGCAATAGCTGATTTACAACAGGTTTGCCATTATGCTAAAATGGAGAGATGGCATGGAAAACACATTTTTCAATACAATAACTTACAGGTTAGCAGGCAGAGTGCCCACTGAGCTAAATTGATTAGCTGGGCAGCTGGCCTGTGGTGAATGCTTGAGTTGTTGTGAAGCATTTAAACATTAATGTGAATATAATAATAAATGTATATAGCGCTTTTCATTAAACAGAATCTCAAAGTCTCTCAAAGTAAAATATGTCAAAATGAACAATGTCTGAATTTTTTTTCAGACTAATCTACCCCCAAAGAGACCCACACATGAATACGGCCATTCATTGACTGGAACATTTGGATTTGACTGTCAGGTTGACACCTTAACACCACAAGCTTAGCTTAAAGATGCACTATGCAGAAATCGCACCGCCATTTCCTGGTTGCAAAAATTTTAATAGTTCACCTAATTTCAGTTTATGTGACAAAACAAGCAAGTATAGTGTAGAGAATCATTGTACCATTTAAACCGCTGTGAAATATATTTTCTTTAATCAAAAATATTGTATTTTCAGCTGGTGTACAAAACCAAAAGTAAAAGATGCAAAAACGAAACTTAAGAATGGGAAGCATAGAATAACGCACATAGAACAGATATACAGCTTCTTAGACTGACGTTCAATGAGAAAGAAATGTGTGTTGTAGATCTTTCAATGTGAAAAAAGTAACATATTGCAGTGGTGCAAAGAGCTTTCAGGAGTCCCAGTGCCATGGAGAGTAACCAATTACTGGGAGGTCTGTGTGCTTCTGCCAGTGACAAATAACATTGTGTTCAGACCTACAGAACAGTGCACAGAATGATTTAGTCTCTGACATAGTAGTGAGATCAGAGTTTGGAGCATGTTTATCCCAATGGAAAAGCATACCATTAACCCTTTCTAGTGTACAGTTCCACTGCCACACTGACCATGGGCATTACATTTAAAAAACCTTGAGACAATGATTCCCATGCTAAGAGGCACAATGGCCAGTGCTGCACTTTCTCAGGTTAGCTGCAAAAGTGAGATGGTTTTGTCTCCACTCTGTGTGTGTGTGTGTGTGTGGGCAGTAGACTGAAGGAGCAGAGTGAACATAATTTGAGCCCAAAAGAAAGTTAGCCGGACATGAACCTGAGATGTCTGATAATGTACTGGGGAAGTAAGGGGATCCCATAAGTACCAAACTCAATAGTGGAGAGAGGTGATGAAACACTGTCTTATGTAAACTAATCCACCATTATCTACACACGTTTTTATTATTGGTGGATTAAAGGTAGACTCAGAGATATGACGTAGATGCAGAAAGTAAACAGCATTGTGGGTCAATTTCCGCAACAACTAAGAACATTGAAGTGCGAAGCTCAATCAGAACATTCCAGGCATTCCCGTGATTGGCAGATAGCAGGTTGATTGGCATGTCGGACCCCACGAACACTGGGTACTGGTAAGTACAACACAACCACCTACAACCCTAACACACAACACACAGCTGTCTGTGCGGGTCGCTACAATATATTAGCACACTGACCCAATTCCTTTGAAAATGGGCCAGTTTTGAAATATGGTACAGTTAATGTACACAAAGCAAACAAAGGCACCAAAACAGCACACTGACAGAGTGATCTAAACAGCACATACTGTGACAGAGTGATCGATTATTAAAATGTTCTCTTCTTACCAACATACTCCTCCACATCCCTGACAGAGAAGCTGGAGGGGGGCAGCTTGAGACCCAGTCCGCCTAGTTGGGGAACGGCGATGGGGTAGCTGAAGCCCTGCTTCTCCAGGTACTTCTGTGTTACCTGATGCCCCTGCATCTGCACCAGGATCTCAGCCGCACTGCAACAAAGGAAAGAGGGGTCATATATAAGAATACATCTGATCAAATAACATTTTATTGGTCACATGCGCTAAATGCAACAGGTGTAGCCTTTACCGTGAAATGCTTACAACACGAGCCCTTAACCAACCAAAGTGAAAAATACTATTACATAAAAAAAAATGTTAACACAATAAAATAACAATAACCATGGCTGCAGGAAGTAGTTGGGGTGGGGGTGTTGCAATTTTTGCAGATGTTTTTTGTGCCCCTTGATGAAGATGTCTATATCGGTCCGCTAATACAGTGAAGGCCCAATGTGCCAAAAGTTTTGAGAATGACACAAATATTAATTTCCAAAGTTTGCTGCTTCAGTGTCTTTAGATATTTTTGTCAGATGCTACTATGGAATAATGAAGTATAATTACAAGCATTTCAGAAATGTCAAAGGCTTTTATTGACAATTACATGAAGTTGATGCAAAGAGTCAATATTTGCAGTGTTGACCCTTCTTTTTCAAGACCTCTACAATCCGCCATGGCATGTTGTCAGTTAACTTCTGGGCCACATCCTGACTGATGGCAGCCCATTCTTGCATAATCAATGCTTGGAGTTTGTCAGAATGTGGGTTTTTGTTTGTCTACCCGCCTCTTGAGGATTGACCACAAGTTCTCAATGGGATTAAGGTCTGGGGAGTTTCCTGGCCATGGACCCAAAATATCGATGTTTTGTTCCCCGAGCCACTTAGTTATCACTTTTGCCTTATGGTCCATCATGCTGGAAAAGGCATTGTTCGTCACCAAACTGTTCCTGGATGGTTGGGAGAAGTTGCTCTCGGAGGATGTGTTGGGACCATTCTTTATTCATGGCTGTGTTCTTAGGCAAAATTGTGAGTGAGCCCACTCCCTTGGCTGAGAAGCAACCCCACACATGAATGGTCTCAGGATGCTTTACTGTTGGCATGACACAGGACTGATGGTAGCGCTCACCTTGTCTTCTCAGGACAAGCTTTTTTCCCAGATGCCCCAAACAATCTGAAAGGGGATTCACCAGAGAAAATGACTTTACTCCAGTCCTCAGCAGTCCAATCCCTGTACCTTTTGCAGAATATCAGTCAGTCCCTGATGTTTTTCTTAGAGAGAAGTGGCTTCTTTTACTGCCCTTCTTGACACCAGGCCATCCTCCAAAGGTCTTCGCCACACTGTGCGTGCAGATGCACTCACACCTACCTGCTGCCATTCCTGAGCAAGCTCTGTACTGGTGGTGCCCCGATTCCGCAGCTGAATCAACTTTAGGAGACGGTCCTGGTGCTTGCTGGACTTTCTTGGGCGCCCTGAAGCCTTCTTCACAACAACAATTGAACTGCTCTCCTTGAAGTTCTTGATGATCTGATAAATGGTTGATTTAGGTGCAATCTTACTGACAGCAATATCCTTGCCTGTGAAGCTCTTTTTGTGCAAAGCAATGATGACGGCACATGTTTCCTTGCAGGTAACCATGGTTGACAGAGGAAGAGCAATGATTCCAAGCACCAGCCTCCTTTTGAAGCTTCCAGTCTGTTATTTGAACTCAATCAGCATGACAGAGTGATCTCCAGCCTTGTCCTCGTCAACACCCACACCTGTGTTAATGAGAGAATCACTGACATGATGTCAGCTGGTCCTTTTGTGGCAGGGCTGAAATCCAGTGGAAATGTTCTTTTGGGGATTCAGTTCATTTGCATGGCAAAGAGGGACTTTGCAATTAATTGCAATTCATCTGATCACTCTTCATAACATTCTGGAGTATATGCAAATTGCCATCATACAAACTGCGGCAGCAGACTTTGAAAATTAATATTTGTGTCATTCTCAAAACTTTTGGCCACGACTAATATTTTTGTGAAAAAATGTAAGTTAAATATATTTCAGTGTTTACCAGCATTTGTAAACTTGCATTTGTAACTTGAGATAATTACAGTGCCTTTGGAAAGTATTCAGACTCCATGACTTTTTTGACATTTTGTTAAGTTAGTCTTATTCTAAAATATAATAAATAAATAAAAATACAAAAATAAAAAAAATACAAAAATACAAATGACAAAGCGAAAACAGGTTAAAAACAGAAATACATTATTTACATAAGTATTCCCTTTGCTACGAGACTCAAAATTGAGGTCAGATGAATCCTGTTTCCATTGATCATCCTTGAGATGTTTCTACAACTTGATTGGAGACCACCTGTGGTAAATTCAAATGATTGTGTCCATTTCCAAATCATGTCCACATCTATATAAGGAGCAAAAACCAAGCCATGAGGTCGAATTAATTGTCTGTAGAGCTCAGAGACAGGATTGTGTCGAGGCACAGAACTGGGGAAGGGTACCAAAACATGTCTACAGCATTGAAGGTCCCCAAGAACACAGTGGCCTCCATCATTCTTAAAATGGAATAAGTTTGGAACCACCAAGACTTCCTAGAAGGACAACCATCTCTGCAACACTCCACCAATAAGTCCATTATTGTATAGTGGCCATACGGAAGTCACTCCCCAGTAAAGACACAACAGCATGCTTGGAGTTTGCCAAAAGGAACCTAAAGACTCTCAGACCATGAGAAACAAGATTCTCTGGTCTGATGAAACCAAGATTGAACTCTTTGGCCTGAATGCCAAGCATCACATCTGGAGGAAACCTGGCACCCTCCCTACAGTGAAGTGTGGTAACAGCATCATGCTGTGGGGATGTTTTTCAGCAGCAGGGACTGGGAGACTAGTCAGGATTGAGGGAAAGATGAACGGAGCAAAGTACAGAGAGATCCTTGATGAAAACCTGCTCCAGAGTGCTCAAGACCTCAGACCGGGGTGAACGTTTACCTTCCTACAGGACAATGACCCTAAGCACACAGCCAAGACAATGCAGGAGTGGCTTCGGGACAAGTCTCTGAATGTCCTTGAGTGGCCCAGCCATAGCCCGGACTTGAACCCGATCGAACATCTCTGGAGAGACCTGAAAAAAACTGCACAGCGACGCTCCCCATCCAACCGGACAGAGCTTAAGAGTATCTGCAGAGAGGAATGGGAGAAACTCCCCAAATACAGGTGTGCCAAGCTTGTAGCATCATACCCAAGAAGACTTGAGGTTGTAATTGCTGCCAAAGGTGCTTCAACAAAGTACTGAGTAAAGGGTCTGAATACTTACGTAAATGTGATCATTTTAAATGAGCAACAATTTCTACAAACCTGTTTTTGATTTGTCATGTGGTCGTGTATGTAGATTGATGAGGGATTTAAAAAAAAATCAATTTTAAAATAAGGCTGTAACGTAACAAAATGTGGAAAAAGTCGAGGTCTGAATACTTTCCAAAGGCACTGTAAGTAGGGGTAAAAGTGACTAGGCAATCAGAATAGATAATAAACAGTAGTAGCATGTGAAGAGTGTGAAAGTGTGTGTGGGGGTGGGGGTGTCAATATGCATGTGTGTGTGTAAGAGTGTGTGGGTATATATTTACACACGTGTGTGTTGGAGTGTCAGTGTAGTATGTGTGAGTGTGTGGGTAAGTCCAGTGAGTGTGCATAAAGCCGGTGCAAGAGAGAGTCAGTGCAAATAAAAAGGGGGTCAATGCAAATAGCCATTTGCCATTTGATTCAATGTCAGCAGTCTTATGGCTTGGGCGAAGAAGCTGTTCAGGTGCATTTTGTTCAGAGATTTGCGCTCCGGTACAGCCTGATTTGACTCTTTAAGTATAAAAATTTGATTTGAGATGCATTCGTGGAGTGTGTTGACCAATAATCCTTCATGTATTCACATTCAAGGGCCACAGGCTGAATAGATGAAGGTAGTCTCTGTTGATGGTTGGTCTGTTGTCATAGTTTTCTATGACCTATTACAGCTGTCAAAGTAGGCACCACTGCAGTGTTTATGCTGCGCTCGTAACCAAGTGAGAATTTACCACATACGACTGAAAAATCCACTTGAACAGCCCTCCAACAGGTAATTACTAGTGGAAAACTTGTCCATCTTCCTGAGCTCCCACATGCTGACCTCTGACCTCACTTACTAAGGAAATTACCTCGATAATAGCATCTTCGGCAGTTAAATGCAACAAAACATTATTTATAAAAAGCAATCTATAAATATGTTGAACACTAATTTGTTAACAAGCATGATAGTTGTACTTTTAGTTTATGGTTTATGCAGCTTGAGGCCATTAGCAAATTGGCATTTCTCAACGAGTTTAAAAATAACGTAAATGCATCCAACTGGTAAATTCCCACCTCCCACTTGGTTACGAACACAACATTAGATGCAGCTGCGGATCCAACTTTTCTGGAGCCCTCTTCGTACAGCTAAAGGTCCCGAAGCTTCTGCGCATGTGCAGGATTCAGTCTCTGCTCTACTCGTAGAGAACAGGCTACTCTGGTGAATGGTGCTTGCTTAATAAAGTTTGATCAAAGCTGAATCAATGTCTGCAAGATCACATAATGATAGTATTCTACATAACAAAACCGAATATAATAGCATAGTATAATGTTACTTGAAGACCAAAAAACACCACCTCATTCCTTATGAGATTTTAGGATGATTGTGATAATGGTCACATTTCTCTCTCGTAGCCAAAACCCAAAAGTGCGCACCACTAGTCAAAATATGTGCTTCGAAACTAAAACACAGGTAGGCTATGCTACAGTTTGTTAGCCCTTAAATTCTCTCACTGTACATAATTCCAAACAACATTAAGATGCAAGAAAATCTAAAATGCATATGAATATGATTGCATGCATACTGCATGGACGTTTCACTGGAAAAAACGTAAAGAATTATCAATCACGATTGACAGTGAGAAACGTGAAGGGACAGTGACCACAAAAATGTGTGCGTAAAGTCGAGGTAAAGAAACACATGGGCAGAATGGGATTTGGATCTTTGGCTCTGCGGAAAAGGGATCCAGGGTGGCAGGACGGGGGTGTTTAACTTGAGTGTAGGGGGCAGGATTTTCGTTTTTGGCGAAAAAACGTACCCATTTGAAACAGCCTATTTCTCAGGCCCAGAAACTATAATATGCATGTATAATTGTCAGATTAGGATAGAAAACACTCTAAAGTTTCTAAAACTGTCCAAATATTGTCTGTGAGTATAACATAACTGATATTGCAGGCGAAAACCTAAGGAAAATCAAAATAGGAAGTGCTGTTTTTCCTGAAAGCTCTCTGTTCCATTGGATGCCTTGCCTCCATTTAAAGGGATATCAACCAGATTCCTTTTCCTATGGCGTCCTCAAGGTGTCAACAGTCTTTAGACATAGTTTCAGGAGGCTTTTATTTAGAAAAATGAGCGAGAAAGATAACATTGCGTCAGTGGATAGCTGGGTGCTCGCAGAGTTTTGCTTGCGCAACAGAGTGGGGCAGCCATCGTCTCTCCCTCTCCTATTGAAAAAGCGACAGTCCCGGTTGATATATTATTGATTATATATAACAACCTGAGGAAAGATTATAAAAAACATTTGACATGTTCCAGTGGACATTACGGATACTATTTGGAATTTTCGTCTGCGATGTCGTGACCGCTCGAGCCTGTGCATTTCATAATGCGCCAAACAAATGGAGGTATTTTGGATATAAAAATAATCTTTATGGAACAAAAGGAACATTTATTGTGTAACTGGGAGTCTCGTGAGTGCAAACATCCGAAGATCATCAAAGGTAAGCGATTTAATCTATTGCTTTTCTGACTTTCGTGACCAATCTACTTGGCTGCTAGTGTTTGTAATATTTTGTCTACTGAGAGAGATGTTCTTATATAAACGCTTGTTATGCTTTCGCCAAAAAGCTGTATTGAAATCTGACACGCCAGGTGGATTAACTTCTTACGGAGGTGGTCCCTGCACAGGGACAGCTCAGCGGAAATTTCAGAGCGCCACCTATAGTACTCGAGTATAGTACCCGATAAATCTCAAACTTTCATAAAAATACACATGCAAGGTACTGAATTAAAGCTACACTCGTTGTGAATCTAGCCAACAAGTCAGATTTGTAAAATGCTTTTCGGCGAAAGCATGAGAAGCTATTATCTGATAGCATGCACCCCCCCAAAATACCAGCACGACACGTAAACAACAGATTTTGCGGTAGCCGGCGCTACCCAAAACGCAGAAATAAAATATAAAACATTCATTACCTTGGACGAGCTTCTTTGTTGGCACTCCTATATGTCCCATAAACATCACAATTGGGTCTTTTTCCCGATTAAATCCGTCATTGTATACCCAAAATGTCATTTGCTGATGCTGCAAAAAGCCCATTTACAAGCCCATTTACAAGTCACTTTTTAAAATTACAAAAGTCGCCTATAAACTTTTACAAATCACTTCAAACGACTTTTCTAAACCAACTTTAGGTATTAATAAACGTTAATGATGTATCAAATTGATCACGGGGCGATCTGTATTCGATAGCAGCAAGTCTGGAAATCATTGTCCATTTTTTCAGTTTCACAACATACTGTGGTGCGCCTCAAGAAAGGAGGGGTCTATTCGTGTTGTAACCAAGGATAAATGAGTCAGAAATTGACAGCAATGGCGACATCGTGTGGAAGCGGTAGGCGGTACAGGGGATCCTCATTTATTTTAGGTCGCCTTAAACAATACATTGAATGGCGGACGGATATTTTTTTTGTGTTTTTGGTAAACAGTTTTACCAGGGATTTTTACTCCTAAACACGTTCTGTTATAGCCACAGACCCGATTTAACCAGTTTTAGAGACTTCAGAGTGTTTTCTATACACACATACTTATCATATGCATATACTATATTCCTGGCATGAGTAGCAGGACTTTGAAATGTTGCGCGATTTTTTACAAAAAGCTGCGAAAATTCGCATCATCCATAACAGCTAAGCTGTGTTTTGCTATATTGCACTTGTGATTTCATGAAAATTAAATATTTGTAGTAATTTAATTTTGGCACGCACCAATTCAGCAGGTGTTGATGAAAATGATCCAGCTAAGGGGTTGGGTGTGTCACGAAGTTAACTACAGATCCGTAGCCTCTTGCATTTTTTGTAAGAGTTGAGTTTGTATTTGAAATGTGTCACTAAGGGGCAAGAGCCCAGTTCATGGTGGTTCAGTGCAATGCCCAGACCACACCAGGAAAACACTGGTTTTCAACTCAAGGTGTGAACCTGGGACTTACTGCTATGTGGTGACTTGTGTGTGCATCTGTGGCTTGGTCACAGGGGTGTCAGGCCTGCTGGTGGCTGGTATCTTGGCTCCTTCAGTACCTGGGAAAGGGCCTGTTCTGCAGCTCTCGTACAAACACAGAGGTCCCCGCCTGCACCAGCCTGCTGCCATCGTCAGGCTCTGTGTAGTCGTGCCGGTGCCAGTTGATACGCTTTTTCACTGTAAAGATAAAGCAACAATTAATTGTTAAACTCTTGAACATTCAGAGACTCCGCGATCACAGTAGATACTACACAGACCTAGCAGGGCTAGATTAGCTACTTAAGTGTCTGAGGAACATGAAAGCCTTGAGTTATGGATAGTCTCCATAAACCGTTTCACAAGCCCATAAAGCCCACGTCCTCCGCAGACGAACGAGGGCCATGTTCAATCTCAATTTGATGATTACCCCGCCATTGAATTAGCTTAATAATGCCCCCATCAGTATGCTCTGGGAGGTCAGACCCACTTTAAAACATAAAGAGAGAAAAGGGTAGTCTACTTGACAGCCAACTATTCCCCAAAAAGCAATTAAAATCAACCGTGCTGGAGTAATACAGAGAGGGACAGAGTGCGTGGTGGTGGGGTGTAGAGGTCGACCGATTATGATTTTTCAATGCCGATACCGATTATTGGAGGACCAAAAAAAAGCGATACCGATTATGTTGGCCGATTTTTTTAATGTATTTGTCATAATGACAATTACAACAATACTGAATGAACACTTATTTTAACTTAATATAATACATCAATAAAAATCAATTTAGCCTCAAATAAAACATGTTCAATTTGGTTTAAATAATGCAAAAACGAAAGTGGAGAAGAAAGTAAAAGTGCAATATGTGCTATGTAAGAAAGCTAAAGTTTAAGTTCCTTGCTCAGAACATGAGAACATATGAAAGCTGGTGGTTCCTTTTAACATGAGACTTCAATATTCCAAGGTAAGAGGTTTTAGGTTGTAGTTAATATAGTATTTATAGGACTATTTCTCTCTATACCATTTGTATTTCATATACCTTTGACTATTGGATGTTCTATAGGCACTTTGGTATTGCCAGTGTAACAGTATAGCTTCCGTCCCTCTCCTCGCCCCTACCTGGGCTCGAACCAGGAACACGTCGACAACAGCTACCCTCGAAGCATCGTTACCCATCACTCCACAAAAGCCACGGCCCTTGCAGAGCAAAGCGAACAACGACTCCATGTCTCAGAGCGAGTGACGTTTGAAATGCTATTAGCACGCACCCCGCTAACTAGCTAGCCATTTCATATAGGTTACACCAGCCTAATCTCGGGAGCTGATAGGCTTGAAGTCATAAACAGCTCAATGCTTGAAGCACAGCGAAGAGCTGCTGGCAAAATGCAAGAAAGTGCTGTTTGAATGAATGCTTACGAGCCTGCTGCTGCCTACCACCGCTCAGTCAGACTGCTCAATCAAATATCAAATCATAGACTTAATTATAACACACAGATACGAGCGTTTGGTCATTAGTATGGTCGAATCCGGAAACTATAATTTCGAAAACAAAACGTTTCTTATTTCAGTGAAATACGGAACCGTTCTGGCAAACTAGTTCGCAACGAGCCAGGCGGCCCAAACTGTTGCATATACCCTGACTCTGCGTGCAATGAACGCAAGAGAAGTGACAATTTCACCTGGTTAATATTGCCTGCTAACCTGGATTTCTTTTAGCTAATTATGCAGGTTTAAAAATATATAATTCTGTGTATTGATTTTAAGAAAGACATTGGTGTTTATGGTTAGGTACAGTCGTGCAACGATTGTGCTTTTTTCGCAAATGCGCTTTTGTTAAATAATCCCCCGTTTGGTGAAGTTGGCTGTCTTTGTTAGGAAGAAATAGTCTTCACACAGTTCGCAACGAGCCAGGCGGCCCAAACTGCTGCATGTACTCTGTTGCAAGAGAAGTGACACAATTTACCTAGTTAAAATGAATTCATGCTAGCAGGCATATTAACTAAATATGCATGTAGAAAAGGCCCATGGAGTTGGTGGAATAATCCTTTAATTCATTGCCATTTACTCAGCTGGGCCAGGGGCGCTTTAATTAGGTCAGGTGGAAATGTCCGACAGATCTCAACTCCATAAAAGGAGGAAATTGCCATCGCCTGATCTCGCTGCTTTCTCTTCCTTGACTCCATCTGATCCAGAAGTTCTGTGCGTCCATGAATCCACGTAAGTCCACCGACTCTGTTACCTTTCATCTGAACTATCTGTTGCGATCAGAAGATGGGCCATCAGTTATTGTTTATAGTTATTACCGCAGAGCGCGGCTTGAAGTGCACGCTTCAAACATATTGTGTAATGTGAATTGTCAATGATCACTGCCCTACGGATCGTCATAGGCCAATTATGCAATCGATATGGTTCATATGTATTGAAATTAATTATATGTACACATGAAGACAATTGAAAGAGTGAAATGAGAAACGTCATTGTTTGCTAACTGATTGACATTGATAAATGGGGATTATAGATTGTATAACCATTCACTGTTTGTATTCTTTCATAATTTATGATAAATAGTTACGAGCCTAAATGACTCACGGATGATTACTATTGACTTCTTAATGAAGTGGACTGTTGAATTCCCTAAATTATGTTAATAATGAATGATATGATTTGATCTTTGATGAATTTGATTGGATACATGTTTTTTGTTTCCTTTGTGATGCAGCACAGACTACAGTAAATACCACTTTATGGTTAAAGGAATTCCTGCCTCAGTCTCATCCATTCCTCTGTCACCTGACACGTGACCACCTGTTCACCTTCACTGTCAGTCATCCTACCTGTCCAGCTACCCACACAGATTCCACTAATCTTTCATGCAGGTTTAAAAAGATATACTTGTGTATTGAATTTAAGAAAGGCATTGATGTTTATGGTTAGGTACATGTTGGAGCAATGGCAGTCCTTTTTCGTGAATGCGCACCGCATTGATTATATGCAACGCAGGACACGCTAGATAAACTAGTAATATCATCAACCATGTGTAGTTAACTAGTGATTATGATCGATTGATTGTTTTTTTTACAAGATAAGTTTAATACTAGCTAGCAACTTACCTTGGCTTCTTACTGCATTTGCGTAACAGGCTGGCTCCTCGTGGAGTGCAATGAGAGGCAGGTGGTTAGAGCGTTGGACTAGTTAACTGTAAGGTTGCAAGATTGAATCCCCGAGCTGACAAGGTAAAAATCTGTCGTTCTGCCCCTGAACAAGGCAGTTAACCCACCGTTCCAAGGCCGTCATTGAAAATAAGAATGTGTTCTTAACTGGCTTGCCTAGTTAAATAAAGGATAAATATAAGTTGTAAAAAATTTATAAATAGGCCAAATCGGTGTCCAAAAATACAGATTTCCGATTGTTATGAAAACTTGAAATCTGCCCCTCCGATTAATCGGTCGACCTCTAGTGGGGTGGTACTTACTCAAGCATGGTCCGTGTTGGACATCACAGTTGGGACAGTGGTAAACATCAATGTCGACGGCATGGTGCTCTTCCACTTGGACACAGCTGGGGCAAGAAGAGAAAAAGGAGACATTTTAGACTCAGTTTAAAGGAAATAAGCACATACTCAACACAAAATTCCACATCTCTAGAAAATATTTACTGAACAAAGATAAAACGCAACATGCAACAATTTCTAAGATTTTACTGAGTTATTTTTTATTTATTTAACCAAGCAAGCCAGTTAAGAACAAATTCTTATTTACAATGACGGCCTACAGCAGGCCAAACCCGGACGACGCCGGGCCAATTGTGCGCCGCCCTATGGGACACCCAATCACGGCCGGTTGTGATACAGCCTAGAATCGAACCAGGGTGTCTGTAGTGAAGCCTCTAGCACTGAGATGCAGTGCCTTAGGGCTCCTGAGTGGCACAGCGGTCTATCAGAAATCAGTCAATTGAAATAAAATCCTAATCTACAGATTTCACATCCATGGGCGGGCATAGGCCCACCCACAGGGGAGCCTGGCCCAGCCAATCAGAATGGAGTCTCTCCCCACAGACAAAAATACTCCTCAGTTTCATCGGCTGGTCTCAGACGATCCCGCAATTGAAGAAGCCAGATGTGGAGGTCCTGGGCTGGCGTGGTTACATGTGGTCTGCGGTTGTGAGGCGGGTTGGATATACTACCCCAAAAAAAAACAAAAAAAACCTTGAGGCGGCTTATGGTAGAGAAATTAACATTAAATTCTCTGCCAACAGCTCTGGTGAACATTCCTGCAGTCAGCATGCCAATTGCACGCTCCCTCAAAGCTTGAGACATCTGTGGCATTGTGTTGTGTGACAAAACTGCACATTTAGAGTGGCCTTTAATTGTCCCCCGCACAAGGTGCACCTGTGTAATCATAATGCTGTTTAAATCTGCTTCTTGATATGCCACAGCTGTCAAATGGATGGATTATCTTGGAAAATGAGAAATGCTCACTAACAGGGATGTAAACAAATATGTGCATAACATTTTAAAGAAATAAGACTTTTGTGCATATGAAACATTTCTGGGATCTTTTATTTGAGCTCATGAAACATGGGACCAACACTTTCCATGTTGCATTTATATTTATGTTAAGTATAGTTTAAAGTTAGGAAGTGATCCAACATCACCCTCAACACTCCTATTATTCTTTGTCATTAGCTGTCCCTTTGATATTGTAAATACATAACTGTTGCAAATTATGAATACTTCCCCTCTCATTCAAAAAGGGATCCAGCCGAGTGGTCAACCAACTACGAAACACATCAACAGCCATCTGTAGTAGGCACAGGGATAGGGACGAAGGGGAAGTGTCAAAGTTGTCTTATTTGAACTTGTGAGCTGTGTTTAGTTAGCTTCAGGAATGCAGGGAATCCAAATCTAACAGGGCTTTCTCCAAATCACATAAAGAAGCTATAAAAAAAAAGGTTTCAGCTCACTTCCTTTCATATACATATACTGTCATCCCAATCCAATGTCACATAAGGACATCATATTCCTCAAGTCATTTTGACTAGGCTACCTTAGGCAACATTCAAAATAAATTAGCTGTTTTAAGTGTTAAACCAGCTTGCCTCAGAGCGTCATAAGCCTGCAGAGTAATGATCTCCAGAGGGTTCCACTGGCTTCAGCTATGGAAACGGTTGCCAAGGGGAAGTTAAGACAACTTCAACCCCCTCAGAGCAAAGTGAGACCTAGATCTATGCCACTCACTCAGCTGGAGAATTTCCATCACTTCCAGAGCAGCGCTACGCAATGCAGCAAGCATGAAACTAACAGTGCTGCCGCACATTGGCTAACCGGGCTACCTGCATTGTGTCCCACCACCCACCAACCCCTCTTTTACGCTACTGCTACTCTGTCAATCATATATGCATAGAGAGACTGTACGGAACCGACTACAACCCACACCCACACACCTTCTCCTTACGTTATGACTGCAGTCATGCATCAGAATAGTGGGCCCTATATTTTTCATTCCACTACTTCCAATCACTCTATTGCGGAGCTCCCCAGGGGTGTGTGCTCAGTCCCTTCCTGTACTCCCTGTTCACCCATGACTGCATGGCCAGGCACGACTCCAATACCATCATTAAGTTTGCTGACGACAGAACAGTAGTAGGCCTGATCACCGACAACGACGAGACAGCCTATAGGGAGGTGGTCAGAGACCTGGCCGGGTGGTGCCAGAATAACAACCAATCCCTCAACATAACCAAGACTAAGGAGACGATTGTGGACTACAGGAAAAGGAGCACCGAGCACATACCCATTCTCATCGACGGGCTGTAGTGGAGCAGGTTGAGAGCTTCAAGTTCCTTGGTGTCCACATCAACAAACTAGATTGTTCCAAACACACCAAGACAGTCGTGAAGAGGGCATGACAAAGCCTATTCACCCTCAGGAAACTAAAAAGATTTGGCATGGGTCCTGAGATCCTCAAAAGGTTCTACAGCCGCAACATCGAGAGCATCCTGACCGGTTGCATCACTGCCTGGTACGGCAATTGCTCGACCTCCGACTGCAAGGCACTTCAGAGGGTAGTGCATACGGCCCAGTACATCACTGGGGCAAAACTGCCTGCCATCCAGGACCTCTAACACCAGGAGGTGTTAGAGGACCAACCAGTGCTCCCTCCCGCACATTGGCTAACCAGGCTATCTGCATTGTGTCCCACCACCCACCAACCCCTCTTTTTACACTTCTGCTACTCTGTTCATCATATATGCATAGTCACTTTAACGATACCTACATGTACATACTACCTAAATGGTCTGACCAACCAGTAAATGGCCCGACCAACATTGTCTAACCGGGCTATCTGCATTGTGTCCCACCACCCGCCAACCCCTGTTTTTACACTTCTGCTACTCTGTTCATCATATATGCATAGTCACTTTAACGACACCTACATGTACATACTACCTCAATAAACCTGACTAACAGGCGTCTGTATATAGCCTTTCTACTCTTTTTTCAAATGTCTTTTTACTGTCGTTTTATTTCTTTACTTACCTACACACACACACACACACACCTTTTTCCCCCGCACCATTGGTTAGAGCCTGTAAGTAAGCATTTCACTGTAAGGTTTACCTGTTGTATTCGGTGCATGTGACAAATACACTTTGATTGTGAAAGACACAGAGCTATTAACAATTCGCAGCTCAGATTGTTTGCGGAGCAGGCTAATGATGAAACCACCACTCTCTCAGGAAACGCACGAGTCACCAGGCCACCAGTAGGTATGTATGTCACAGTGAAAGGAATTCCCGACTTAGTGTAGGACATTCAGGCTGGTTCAAAGGAGGAAGTGGAGATCTTACTCCCAATGAGTAAGTTTTAGGCTGGGCATAAGAGGAAAATGCACTAACAATTTTACTGTACTATGAAAGGGGAGAAGACAAGGCAGTTTGGCTAAGCAACAGAGTAGAAAGAGTAGACCTATATTCACAAGAAGAGCAACAGAACAAATCAATATAGGATATATGGTTTCCCACCGTAAGGGGCGAATAAATAAACCGCAACCACAGACAATAATGTACTCAACACCCTGTCTGGCTCACCACCAACCAGAGCTAGTGACGTGCTTCTGTTACTAGGCTATACCATTCTGCCTTTGTTCTCATCTCCTCTTTGGATATGGAGTAAAATTATGCAACTTTCTCAGTGAGGACATGCAGATCACTCCTGTGGCTGGGATGCTCTAGCGGCAGGAAGCCAAACAGACAGCTAGATCACTACCTCAGTGAGAGGGAGCTTACAGAGGCAGACAAAGCATGGAGCATGATGGGAGCAATGAGCATGTGATGGGGATCCAGTGGTGAACTCTGCTCTTTTCTGGCGCCATTGTTACCCCCAGTCTCTCCCGTTCATTAAACCCTCAATATATGATCATTCCTGGGAGTCTAGCCTGCTCATCATCTTCATCGTGAGAGACACACCAGGTACAAAACAGGATTGTGGTTGTGGGAGGGAGAGATCATCTTTGGCAAAAACAAAGACTAGAGATGACACAAAAACAGTCCTGGCTGCGCATTAGTATTATTTTGAATTGAATGTGAAGCAGGGGTGTTCTGGTGGATGATCCCATTAAAATAAAATAAAAATACTGATGAAATACCAAGGATAAAGATTACATTTCAAGAAACACTAATGTATAGCAATCTTAGCCAGAGAGAAAACAGAAACAAGTGCATTACTGTTGACCCCTGGCTGCACGAGTCATGCCTTAAAATGCCTAAATCCCTCCAGAGTGTGATGGTCGGTGCATGAAACTGCCTGCCAAGAGAGAGGGGGGATTCAAGCAGAACTAGCAAGGTACATAACTAAGCAGCACTCCAGAGATAGATAGGGAGCCAATGAGGGTGAAATCCTCTTCTTCTGCACAAGAGCCCACTGACAGATTGACGATCCGTCGCCTCATTGCCTCCACACTAAAGAGACCTGCCGTCTTGTCTGAGTGGTGTAGTTCATTAGTCAGATGTGCAGCCAGAGGTTCATTGTGTCGGTCTTTATTAGTAGTAACCATGAGGAAATGGTTCCAAAATTCAGCTAAAAGAAACAGGTTTGTGTCAGATGGTGCACAAAAGAATCTTGGAGAGCAGGGTTAGTGGGGGTCATCAGGTTAGCATTGTGAATGTGCACACACCTGGGTGGGTTCACTTATGAAGCACCATTGGCCACCCTACTTCAGCCCCCGCTGGCCTGATGTCAAAACATTTTCACTGCATATTTCCCCCTGGCTTCCGCATTGAGAAGCGAGTCTAAACAAATAAAGCAATCTGTCAGAGGCAGAAGGCTGCCCTGTGCATCACCTAGCCTTATGGTGGCCCAACAAAGATGTCTCCATGGTGACAGCAGACACACTGGCAGTGTTCAGAGTCTTACTGTACAACACCTCTGCTCACGCACCTATACACACTGACTGAAGCTGCAGCCCCATTCCGCTGCACCATACCGGTATTCTAGAGAAAGCTGAATGTTGGTGGATAAAGCTAGTGGACAGTTCAAAATTATGTTCAAATTAAATTATTTAAAAAACAATTTAAATAAAATTTGATTTGTCAAATGCATGCGTTGTAAAAAAAAAAAGAATAAAAAAAAAGGAGAAAAATAAATAATAATAATAATAATAATAATAATAATAATAATAATAATAATACAGGTGTCCCTCTATTATGGTACCTTCAGGCATTTGGAAATTGCTCCCAAGGATGAGCCAGACTTGTGGAGGTCTACAAAAATATTTCTGAAGTCTTGGCTGATTTCTTTTGAATTTCCCATGATGTCAAGCAAAGAGGCACTGAGTTTGAAGGTACGCCTCCAATTGACTCAAATTATGTCAATTAGCATATCAGAAGCTTCTAAAGCCATGACATTTTCTGGAATTTTCCAATATGTTTAAAGGCACAGTCAACTTAGTGTATGTAAACTTCTGACCCATTGGAATTGTGATAGATTATTTCACTGTGTCTGTAAACAATTGATGGAAAAATGACTTGTGTCATGCAAAGTAGATATCCTAACCGACTTGCCAAAACTATAGTTTGTTAACAAGAAATGTGTGGACTGGTTGAAAAACAAGTTTTAATGACTCCAACCTAAGTGTATGTAAACCTCAGACTTCAACTGTATAAATATATGGATGAGCGATGGCCAGGAGGCATAGGCAAGATGCAATAGATGGTATAAGATACAGTACATACACATCTGAGATGAATAATGTTTACATATCTTACATTACTCAAGTGTAATTGTTTAAAGTGACTAGTCAGTCTGAAGGAAGCAGCCTCTCCGAGTTAGTGATTGCTGTTTAGCAGTCTGATGGCCTTGAGATCGAGAGACTGAAAAACAGCTTCTGTCCCAGCTTTGATACACCTGTATGGACTTTGCCTTCTGGATGGTAGCGGGGTGAACAGGCAGTGGCTCGGGTGGTTGTTGTCCTTGATCTTTTTGGACTTCCTGTGACATCGGGTGCTGTAGTTGTCCAGGAGGGCAGGTTTGCCCCCGGTGATGTGTTGCGCAGACAGCACCACCCTCTGGAGAGCCTTGTGGTTGAGGGCGGTGCAGTTGCTGTACCAGGCGGTGATACAGCTCAACAGGATGCTCTTAATTGTGCATCTGTAAAACCTTGTCAGGGTTTTTCCTTCAGCCTCCTGAGGTCGAAGAGGTGCTGTTGCGCCTTCACCACGCTGTCTGTGTGGTTGGACCATTTCAGATCGACGAGGAACTTTAAAAACCTTCTCCACTACTGTCCCTTTGATGTGGATAGGGGGTGCTCCCCTGCTGTTTCCTGAAGTCCACGATCATCTCTTGTTTTGTAGACGTTAAGTGAGAGGTTGTTTTCCTGACACCACACTGTGCCCTCACCTCCTCTGTAGGCTGTCTCGTCGTTGTTGGTAATCAAGCAACATTTTTAAAACCCTGTTTCTTCCCAATTTCGTGGCATCCAGTTGGTAGTTACAGTCTTGTCTCATCGTGGCATCTCCCATACGGACTCGGGAGAGGCGAAGGTCGAGAGCCGCGAATCCTCCGAAATACAACACAACCAAGCTGCACTGCTTCTTGACACAATGCCCACGGAAGCCAGCCACACTGATGTGTTGGAGGAAACACTGTGCACCTGGCGACGGTGTCAGCGTGCACCGAGCCCAGCTCGCCACAGCCAAACCCTCACGACGCTGGGCCAATTGTGCGCCCCCCCATGGGTCTCCAGGTCACAGCCGGCTGTGACAGAGCCCGGACTCGAACCCAGAATCTCTAGTGGCACAGCAAACACTGAAATGCAGTGCCTTAGAGCACAGCGCCACTCTAGTCTGTGTCGTCTGCAAACTTGATGATTGAGTTGGAGGCGTGCATGGCCACGGAGTCATGGGTGAACAGGGAGTACAGGAGAGAGCTGAGCACGCACCCTTGTTGGGCCCCAGTGTTGAGGGTCAGTGAAGATGTTGTTTCCTAGCTTCACCGCCTGGGGACAGCCCGTCAGACCCAGGACCTCCAGCTTAATGATGAGCTTGGATGATCCTATGGTGTTGAATGCTGAGCTGTAGTCAATGAACAGCATTCTTACATAGGTATTCCTTTTGTACAGATAGGATAGGGCAGTGTGATGGCAATTGCATCGTCTGTGGACCTGTTGAGGCGGCATGCAAACTGAAGTGGGTCTAGGGTGGCAGATAAGGTGGAGGTGATATTATCCTTGACTAGTCTCTCGGTGCACGTCACGATGACAGAAGTGAATGCTATGGGGCGATAGTCATTTAGTTCAGTTACCTTTGCCTTCTTGGGTTCAGGAACAATGGTGGCCATCTTGAAGCATGTGGGGACAGCAGACTGGGATAGGGACCGTTTGAATATGTCCGTAAACACACCAGCCAGCTGGTCTGCACATGCTCTGAGGATGCGGCTAGGGATGCCGTCTGGGCCAGCAGCCTTGCACGTTTAAATGTCTCACTCACGTTGGCCATGGAGAAGGAGAGCCCACGGTCCTTGTGGGCCGCGTTGGTAGCACTGTATTATCCTCAGAGGACAAAGAAAGTGTTTAGTTTGTGTAGAAGCAATACGTCAGTTTCTGTGACGTGGGATGTTTTCTTTTTGTAGTCCGTAATTGCCTGTAGACCCTGCCACATACACTACCTTTCAAAAGTTTGGGGTCACTTAGAAATGTCCTTGTTTTTGAAAGAAAAGCTAATTTTATTTGTTCCTTGAAAACAACATTGAATTGATCAGCAATACAGTGTAGATATTGTTAAATGTTGTAAATAACTATTGTAGCTGGAAACAGCATATTTTTTTATGGAATATCTACATAGGCGTACAGAGGCCCATTATCAGCAACCATCACTCCTGTGTTCCAATGGTACGTTGTGTTAGCTAATCCAAGTTATCATTTTAAAAGGCTAATTGATCATTATAAAACACTTTTGCAATTATGTTAGCACAGCTGAAAACTGTTGTGCTGATTAGTTTGAGAAACAGACAACTCAAGTCCTCAACTTCATTAAATAGTACCTGCAAAACACCAGTCTCAATGTCAACAATGAAGAGGCAACTCCGGGATGCTGGCCTTCTAGGCAGCGTTCCTCTGTCCAGTGTCTGTTCTTTTGCCCATCTTAATCTTTTACTGGCCAGTCGGATACGGCTTTTTCTTTGCAACTCTGCCTAGAAGACCAGCATCCCGGAGTTGCCTCTTCACTGGTGTTTGAGGGTACTATTTAATGAAGCAGCCAGTTGAGGACTTGTGAGGCGTCTGTTTCTCAAACTAGACACTAATGTACCTGCTCTTGCTCAGTTGTGCACCGGGGCCTCCCACTCTTTCTATTCTGATTAACACACAGCGCTGTACGAGATCTTCAGTTTCTTGGCAATTTCTCGCATGGAATAGCCTTCATTTATTTTTTTGTGTATTTTCAACAATTTTTTCTCCCCAATTTCATGGTATCCAACTGCTTGGGTTGTGTTTCGGGGGACGCATGGCTCTCGACCTTCGCCTCTCCCGAGTCCGTCTCATCGCTGCAACTCCCGTACGGACTCGGGAGAGGTGAAGGTCGAGAGCCATGCGTCCTCCCGAAACACAACCCAACCACACTGCTTCTTGACAATGCCCATCCAACCCGGAAGCCAGCCGCACCAGTGTGTCGGAGGAAACCCCATACACCTGTCAGCGTGCACTGCGCCCAGCCTGCCACAGGAGTCGCTAGTGCGCGATGAGACAAGGATATCCCTGCCGGCCAAACCCTCACTTAACCCGGACGACGCTGGGCCAATTGTGCGCCGCCTCATGGGCCTCCTGGTCGCGGCCGGCTGCGACAGAGCCTGGACTCGAACCCAGAATCTCTAGTGGCACAGCTAGCACTGCAATGCATTGCCTTGACCACTGCGTCACTCGGGAGGCCTAGCCTTCATTTCTCAGAACAAGAATAGACTGACGAGTTTCAGAAGAAAGTTATTTGTTTCTGGACATTTTGAGCCTGTAATCTAATTTACAAAAGCTGATGCTCGAAATACTCAACTAGTCTAAAGAAAGCCACTTTTATTGCTTCTTTAAATCAGCACGACAGGTTTCCAGCTGTGCTTACAGAGGCCCATTATCAGCAACCATCACTCCTGTGTTCCAATGGCACGTTTGGTTAGCTAATCCAAGTTTATAATTTTAAAAGGCTAATTTAAAACAAAGGCCAAAAAGGCTAAACTTTTGAACGGTAGTGTACATCTCGTGACAGAGCTGTTGAATTGCGACTCCACTCTGTCCCTATACCGACATTTGACTGCCTTGCGGAGGGAATAACTACACTGGTTTATGTTTGGCCATATTCCCAGTCCTCTTTCCATGGTTAAATGCGGTGGTTCGCGCTTTCAGTTTTGCGCAAATTCCGCCATCCATCCACGATTTTTGTTTAGGGTTGGTTTTAGTCACAGTGGGTACAACATTTCCAATGCACTTCCCTTATGAATTCACTCACAGAGTCAGCATATCGATCGATGTTGTTATCCAAGGCTGCCTGGAACATTTCCCAGTCTGCGTGATCAAGACAATCTTGAAGCGAGGATTCCGATTGGTCAGACCAGCGTTGAACGGTTCTCTTCACTGGTACATCCTGTTTGAGTTTCTGTCTATTGGACGGTAGGAGCAAGATGGAGTCATGGTCGGATTTGCCGAAGGGAGGGCCTTGTATGCGTCACCGAAGTTCGAGTAGGTGCTGAGAGAAGGACAGTGTACCGCCTAGCCATACTCCCAAGTACTTGTACGAGGTGACTACCGCAAGCTCTAAACCCTCAAAGGTAGTTATAACACCTGTGGGAAGAGGGGCATTCTTCTTACCAAACCACATGACCTTTGTTTTGGAGGTGTTCAGAACAAGGTTAAGGGTAGAGAAAGATTGTTGGACACTAAGAAAGCTTTGTTGTAGAGCATTTAACCTTTTGCGTGTAGGGGGCAGGATTTTAGTTTGTCTAAAAAAATGTACCCATTTGAAACTGCCTATTTCTCGTCCCCAGAAACTAGAATATGCATATAATTGTCAGATTAGGATAGAAAACTCTAAAGTTTCCAAAACTGTAAAAATATTGTTTGCGAGTATAACAGAACTGATATTGCAGGCGAAAGCCTGAGGAAAATCCAATCAGGAAGTGCCTCTTATTTTGAAACCTCTGTGTTCCTATGCATGCCTATCTTCCATTTAAAGGGATATCAACCAGATTCCTTTTTCTATGGCTTCCCTAAGGTGTCAGTCTTTAGACATAGTTTCAGGCTTTTATTTTCAAAAAAGAGCGTGAAAGATCACATTGCGTAAGTGGATAGGTGGGGGCTCTCAGAGTGAGTTGTGCAACTGAGTAAAGCGGCCATTGATTCTCCCGCTGTTATTGAAAAAGCTACACACTCAGTTGATATATTATTGAATATATATTTGACATGTTTCTGTGGACATTATGGATATTATTTGGAATATACGTCTGCGTTGTCGTGACCGCTCTTTCCTGTGGATTTCTGAACATACCGACGTTTGTTTGTCGCGTTATTTTGGGTATAAAAATCATCTTTATGTAACAAAGGGAACATTTGTTGTGTAACTGGGAGTCTCGTGAGTGAAAACATCCGAAGATCAAAGGTAAACTATTTTTTTGATTGCTTTTCTGATTTTTAGAGGTGGATCAAAGAATCACCAGCAGCGAGAGCGACATCATTGATGTATACAGAGAAGAGCGTCGGCCCGAGAATTGAACCCTGTGGCACCCCCATAGAGACTGCCAGAGGTCAAGGACAACAGGCCCTCCGATTTGACACACTGAACTCTACCGGAGAAGTAGTTGGTGAACCAAGCGAGGCTAGTAATAGGGGTTGCAACAATTTCGGCAGATAATTTTAGAACGAGAGGGTCCAGGTTGTCTAGCCCAACTGATTTGTAGATCTTTCAGAACATCAGCTATCTAGATTTGGGTGAAGGAGAAGTGGGGGAGGTTTGGGCGAGTTGCTGTGGGGAGCGAAGGGCTTGTTGACCAGGGTAGGGGTAGCCAGGTGGAAAGCAAGGCCAGCCATAGAAAAATGGTTCTCGCAATTCTCAATTATTGTGGATTTATCGGTAGTGACAGTGTTTCCTAGCCTCAGTGCAGTGGTTGATATATTATCGAATAGATATTTGAAAAACACCTTGAGGATTGATTATAAAAAACATTTGCCATGTTTCTGTCCATATTATGGACATAATTTGGATTTTTTTCCGGCCTTGTCGTGACCACAATTTCCGGTGGATTTCTCAACATAACGTGACCAACAAAAGGAGGTATTTTGGGTATAAAAATAATCTTTATGAAACAAAAGGAACATTTGCTGTCTAACTGGGAGTCTCGGCAGTGAAAACATCCGAAGATCATCAAAGGTAAACGGTTAATTTGATTGCTTTTCTGATTTGTGACCAAGCTTCCTGTTGCTAGCTGGACATAATGCTATGCTAGGCTATCGATAAACTTACACAAACGCTTGTCTTGCTTTGGCTGTAAAGCATAATTTCTAAATCTGAGATGACAGGGTGATTAACAAAAGGCTAAGCTGTGTTTCACTATATTTCACTTGTGATTTCATGAATATGAATATTTTCTAGTAATATTTTTTTGACCGTTGTGCTATGCTAATTAGTGTAGTTGATGACAATTCTCCCGGATCCGGGATGGGTACTTCTAAGTTAATTAAGTGTGCCTTGAATTCAAAATAATTCACTGATAGTGTCACCAGCAAAGCACCCCCACACCATCGCTCCTCCTCCATGCTTCACGGTGGGAACCACACATGCAGAGATCATCCGTTCGCCTACTCTGCATCTCTTCAAAGACACTGTTGGAACCAAAAATCTCTAATTTGGACTCAAACCAAAGGACATATTTACTCCGGTCTAATGTCCATTGCTCGTGTTTCTTGTCCCAAGCAAGTCTCTTTTTCTTATTGGTGTCCTTTAGTAGTGGCTTCTTTGGAGCAATTTGACCATGAAGGTCTGATTCACGCAGTCTCCTCTGAATAGTTAATTTTGAGATGTCTGTTACTTGAGCTCTGTGAAACATTTATTTGGGTTGCAATTTCTGAGGCTGGTAAATCTAATGTATTTATCCTCTGCAGCAGAGGTAACTCTGGGTCTTCCTTTCCTGTGGCGGTACTCATGAGAGCCAGTTTCATCGTAGCACTTGATGGCTTTTGCGACTGCACTTAAAGAAACGATCAAAGTTCTTGAAGTGTTCCGTATCTTAATTTTTTATGGCTGCAGGGACAGTTGAGTAGCTTGGATGAAAAGGTGCCCATTGTAAATGGCCAGCTCCTCAGTCGCTAATATATGAATATTATTATTAGCATTGGATAGGAAACACTCTGTTTCTAAAACTGTTTGAATTATGTCTGTGAGGTATAACAGAACTCATATTCCACTTCCTGTTTGTATTTTTTCTGGGGGTGGCAGATTTTCAACCAAGCTCTCATTGAAATTACAGCGAGATATGGATGAGTTTTCATTTCCTACGCCTTCCACTAGATGTCAGCAGTCAATATAGAACTTTGTCTGATGACTAATGTGAAGGGGAGTGGAATGAGACAGGAAATAGTCACCAGTGCCACAAGTTGACCATTCTTTCACCATGCGCGTTCACAGGTGAAGGACCTGCGTTCCACCGGTCATCTGAAGTTATTCTAATTCTCCAGTTGGAACGTTATTCAAGATATGTGTAAACAACATTCTAAAGATGGATTCAGTACATCATTTGACTGTTATGGAACTTTTGGACATTTCATCACGTTATTTATTTTTTATTTTACCTTTATTTAACTAGGCAAGTCAGTTAAGAACAAATTCTTATTTTCAATGACAGCCTAGGAACAGTGGGTTAACTGCCTGTTCAGGGGCAGAACGACAGATTTGTACCTTGTACAACCTTCCGGTTACTAGCCCAACACTCTAACCACTAGCTACCCTGCCGCCCCACTAGGCTACCCTGCCGCCCCACTAGGCTACCCTGCCGTTATAGTGGACGAGCTTTGTGACTTTGGAATTGTTTACCAAACGCGCTAACCAAAGTAGCTAATTTTCGAACAAATCAAGCATTTATTGTGGACCTGGGATTCCTAGGACTGCGTTCTGATGAAGTGCATCAAAGGTTAGAAACATTTATCATGTATTTTCTGGTTTCTGTTAACTCCAACATGGCGGCTAATTTGGCTTCTGTTCTGAGCACCGTCTCACTTTTGCATGTGTTGCTTTTTCCGTAAACTTTGAAATCTGACACAGCGGTTGCATTAAGGAGAGGTATATCTATAATTCCATGTGTATAACTTGTATTATCATGTACATTTATGATGAGTATTTCTGTTGAAACGATGTGGCTGTGCAAAATCACTTGATGTTTTTTGGAACTAGTGAATCTAATACGCCAATGTAAACTTTATATAAATATGAACTTTATCAAACAAAACATGTGTAACATTGTGTAACATGATGTCCTATGAGTGTCATCTGATGAAGATAATTCAAGGTTAGTGATTAATTTTATCTCTTTCTGCTTTTTGTGAATGCTATATTTCGCTGGAAAATGGCTGTGCTTATTGTGGTTTGGTGGAGACCTAACATAATCGTTTGTAGTGCTTTCGCTGAAAAGCCTATTTGAAATCAGACACTTTGGTGGGATTAACAACAAGATTAACTTTAAAATGATATAAGACACATGTATGTTTTAGGAATTATAATTATGAGGTTTCTGTGGTTTGAATTTGGCGCCCTCTATTTTCACTGGTAGTTGTCATATCGATCCCGTTACCGGGATTGCAGCTATAACAAGTTTTAAAGTAATGATTGACTGTCGTTTCTCTTTTGCTATTTTTGAGCTTTTCGTGACATGATATGTAGTTGGTCTTTTATCACCCCTACCTTGTCACAACACAACTGATTGGCTCAAACGCATTAACCTCTTGAGGATATGGAGACGCTAGCGTCTCAACTGGCCAATTGCTTGGGGAAATGCAGAGCGCCAGATTCAAATAAAATTCAAACTTTCATTAAATCACACGATACTCAATTAAAGCTACACTCGTTGTGAATTTAGCCAACATGTCAGATTTTAAAAATGCTTTTCGGCGAAAGCATGAGAAGCTATTATCTGATGCATGCACCCATCTGAATCAGTAGTAAACAAAAGAACTAGCGTAGCAAAACGCTGAAATAAAATATAAAACATGCAATACCTTTGACGAGCTTCTTTGTTGGCACTCCAATATGTCCCATAAACATCACAATTGGTCCTTTTTTTCGATTAATTCCGTCCATGTATACCCAAAATGTCCATTTTATAAAGCACGTTTGATCCGGGAAAAAACTGCTTGCCAAAACACAACGTCACTACAAAACATTTCAAAAGTTGCCTATAAACTTTGCCAAAATATTTCAAACTACTTTTGTAATACAACTTTAGGTATTTTTAAACGTTAATAATCGATCAAATTGGAGACGGGGGCAATCTGTATTCAATAGAGCAAGTAAACAAACCATGCACCTTTTTTCATCTTGCTTAACTGTTAAGGGAATTTTTATCAATGATGACTAATTATGTATACATTTCAATCAGGACATACTAATCCGAATACTATTATGTTACTGTATATGTACTAATCACAATACTATTCTGTATGAGTTTTCTTTCTTGAGCCCAGTACTGAATATAATGTGTGGGAATGTGGTCAAGAGTTTAGAACAATGACTCTGTTCCTTGGTACAAATTAATCAGATTGGCTAGAATGCTTATCTACACAAGAAAACCTTGACTCGTAAATTATATTAAAGTGGTAGGGAGACGGATGTGGGAAGACTTGAGATACAGCCTTTGTACTGGAACGGAGATGGCACGGGGTGGTGTTGGAACTAATGACATCATTTTCAGTTTATAACCTGTGGTAACCTGTATTGTGGCAGTACTCTCTTGAATAAACTCTGCTATCATTATAGAATAAGGGAATTACAAATCCTTATGAATTGACAGTGTTTAATTTTTATTGGATATTAAAACATAGAGCAATTTAATTCCTTTAACAGTAACTCAACAGTGTAACATTGTTCCAGGATGTGCTTATTCTTCGTTGCACCAATGATTAACTTCAACCCAATTCCAAAGACTGGTGACATCCTGTGGAAGTCGTAGGAACTGTAAAATGGTTGCTATCAAATATCCCTTGGCAAAGACAACTGAGGGAACGGTCAGAGGCAAAAAAAAATAAAAAATCTGAACAGTTTTTCCCTCTGGGTTTTGCCTGCTACATAAGTTCTGTTATAGTCACAGACATGATTGAAACGGTTTCAGAAACTTCAGTGTTTTCTATCCACACCTACTAATCATATGCATATAATATATTCCTCCTGGCATGAGTAGCAGGATGTTGAAATTGTGCACGCTATTTATCCAAATGTGAAAATGCTGCCCCCTATCCCTAAGAAGTTTTAAGAAGGAAAGAAATTCCACAAGGTAACTTTTATCAGGGTACACCTATTAATTGAAATGCCTTCTAGGTGACCTCTTCATGAATCTGGTTGAGAGAATGCCAAGAGTGTGCAAAGCTGTCATCAAGGCAAAGGGTAGCAACATTGAAGAATATATTTTGATTTGTTTCACTTTTCTATTTTTTTTGGTTACTACATGATTCCATATTTTCCAATTTACATCAACAACATAGCTCAGGCAGTAGGAAGCTCTCACATCCATTTATATGCAGATGATACAGTCTTATACTCAGCTGTCCCTCCCCAGATTGTGTTAACTAACCTCCAGATGAGCTTCAATGCCATACAACTCTCCTTCCGTGGCCTCCAACTGCTCTTAAATGCAAATAAAACTAAATGCATGCTCTTCAACCGAACGCAGCCCGCACCTGCCTGCATCACTACTCTGGACGGTTCTGACTTAGAATATGTGGACAACTGCAAATACCTAGGTGTCTGGTTAGACTGTAATCTCTCACATTAAACATCTCCAATCCAAAATCTAGAATCGGTTTTCTATTTTGCAACAAAGCATCCTTCACTCATGCTGCCAAACATACCCTCGTAAAACTGACCATCCTACCGATCGACTATGTCGATGTCATTTACACCAGCTATCAGAGCAGCTCACAGATCACTGCATATAGCTCATCGGTAAATAGCCCATCCAATCTATCTTATCCCCATACTGTATTTATTTATATCCTTTGCACCCCAGTATCTCAACTTGCACATTCATCTTCTGCACATCCTACCATTCCAGTGTTTAATTGCTATATTGTAATTACTTGGCCACCATGGCCTATTTATTGCCTTACCCCTCTTATCCTACCTCATTTGCACATGCTGTATATAGATTTTTCAACTGTATTATTGATTGTATGTTTGTTTATTCCATGTGTAACTCTGTTGTTGTATGTGTCGAACTGCTTTGCTTTATCTTGGCCAGGTCGCAGTTGCAAATGAGAACTTGTTCTCAACTAGCCTACCTGGTTAAATAAAAGGTGACATGTGTGTGTGTGTGTGTGTGTGTGTGTATATATATATATTTTTTTAATGGGGGGGGGGGGGGTAAAGGTTACTACATGATTCCAAATATGTTATTTCATAGTGTTGATGTCTTCACTATTATTCTACAATGTAGAAAATAGTAAACATAAATAAAAAGCCTTGAATGAGTAGCTGTGTCCAAGCTTTTGACTGGTTCTGTATGTGTATTTGATGTATTGATACAGGGCTCACCCCATGCTAAAATAAAGGTTCAATAATGTAAGTAATAGTAAACTTGAGTTCTGAATTTTTTTAAATCCTCAAAAGTGGTAGAGTCAGATGACCTTTGGAGCAAACTCCAAAGACACAACATTCAAGTCATCCATCCCCCACTCATTCAAACATAGGAACGAACTGGTTCCTCCAGTCTGACCCCTCTGCCATCTCTGGCTCCACACCCACCCGGTCATCTAGAGGTGTGAAGGTTAGTACCTTTTATGGGAGTGTGTAAACTTACACAAAAGCTATGGTAATAAAAAAAAATGTATGTTCTCTATAGTTACGTACGTGAAAATGTATCAATTGACTAAGTCGGCCACATCTGGGCAAACTCGTAAGCGACACCCGGGAGACGTCATACATAATATTTTGTATCTCTCTCATCCTTGAATGTAGCAGTCTGAAACTTTGCACACACACACTGTTTCCATGTTGTGGACAACATCTAAATTATCACCAGCTTCCTATCTCAATGTTTGGCCTTTCTTTTGCATTTCAAAAGGTGATGCAACAAAAATAAGAAACGCATGTTTAAAAAAATATTTTACCAGATCTAATGTGTTATTCTCCTACATTAATTTCAAATGTCCAAACTTCAAAGTGTTTCCTTTCAAATAGTATCAAGAATATGCATATCCTTGGATAAGGTGCTGAGCTACAGGCAGTTAGAGTTGGGTGTGTCATTTTAGGCGGAAATTGAGATGAGGAGTCCAATCCTTATGAGGTTTTTAACTGCATTTCACGGTAAAGTCTACACCTTGTATTTAACCCATGTGACAAATACATTTTGATGGATTTTATTTGAATTTGAGCTGGGAGTCAAGATGGGCACCTGGCGATGAACTCAGAGTTCATCAGTCACCAACTTTACCGGACGATTAGCATCCTCCTTTAGGTTACATATTGATTTATTAACGTTATTCAGAAACAAAAACTTGCCGCGGGACAGGAGTCTGGGAGAACAACCTCTCACAAAAGACTTCACTAAACACACAGCCGGGAGGCAGGAAACGTAGTGAAGAGAAGGACAGGAAAAATAAAGTGAGTCTTCCCCCTCATCCCCGGTTTGTGTCGCTCTTTGTTTGAACCATGCCAGGCTGCAGCCTTTCTCAGCAGAGAGACTACTTAAGGGCCATGAAGAATAATTATTGTAGGAAGTGTCGCCCCCACGTCAAAGGAAGCAGCCCCCTCTGGCCTCTGGACACCTATGCTGACAAGGCCACTGTCCTGCCTGCCTCTCAGGGCCAACGTCCTGTGACAGGATGCAAGTCGAGAACATAGGCTACACACAACAAACCCCTTGTATGATTAGCCTATTGGGCCCTGAGGTTTTATAAGTCAGTGCCCATTGGTCAGAAATCCTGGACCCAACTACAGCCTAAATGTGATTGATGGCAGGCGTTATTCCTCACCCTGTGACCTGAGCAGGATAAACTCCGGAACCACATGTATAAAGTATTTCATAGATGGTGTGTCCCATCATTTACAAGTTATGCTTCAACAAGGGTTCTTCAATGTCCTATTTTCATAAACAACCCAAGGCAGACACCAAGTGGGCTACAATGCATTTAGTGAGAAGGGAAAAAAATACAGTTCTCATGAGACTGTCACTGAATGAAGGCCATCAAGTCTTTTAAAATGTGTATTATCCAAGCCCATACCGAAATTGACTACAGCCAGTGACAATCTACGCCCAGTGCTTCATTCATAAAATGTAATGGACAATAAGCCTAATTCAGATTGATTTACATTCCCTATTTAATAACCATTGATATGGTCTTGATTAATATAATTTGATTAACACAGACAAACCATTCCAATAGCTACTATAAAACATGGACTCACAAAACCAATTACTGGAATTGAAAGGCTGCGCAACACTGGATGATTAGAGGTAAAGCAATACATCTACATGATACGTCAGCCTCTCGCACATGTGGACAGACACACACACCATTAAAATAATATCACTCATCCCAGAGCTATCGTAACGACATAGTAGTGGCCTACATAGAGTAAACCACCAGACCAATCATACTAAAACACTTAAGGATTTAATCACATGGGCCATCCATCTCTCCCTGGTGTTTTCATCCTGGAGGGACATTGATAAATGGAACACTGAACTTGCCTAAGGCCAATGGCGGTGCTATCAGTCTGTCAGTCAGTCAGTCACACACACACACACACACACGTTTGAGAGTCAGAATTCTAGGAAGCCATCTAAATACTTGTATCTTCGATGGCACTGACTGAAGGAAGTAGGAAAGCAACATTCTCCAGGAGAGAGAAACTCTGAAGAAAGATCCAGGAATGGGTACAGCATGGTACAAATCAGTAAGAGTTTAAGATTAATGTCTGGCATGAATATCAAAAACACACCCCTGAGCACTCACCCCCCTGCAGCTCCCCAACTGGCGTGTGCTCAGTGCCTGATAATAACACAGCCTACCGGCTAGACAGAATAATCCTATTGGGACAGGCAACACTACAGAGGAAAAGAGGGCTCCCAACAATAGAGACAACACACAGGCTCAGGCAAGGTAACCCCACCAAAAAGGGATGCGGCTGGGCCCACATAATCTACCATGCTGGGGAGCCATCCGGACCTGGGGGCACAGAGGAATAGAGGGCGTAACAGACAAGCTCCTGACTACGATCCCTTTGTTGAGAGAGCCTTCAGTAAACACATGTTCGTACACACACACACACACTAGTTGTAGTGCAGCATTCATGCCTTGATCCCTTTTAGGGAGCAGACAGACACCTTGAATTCCTTGCTCAGTTTCTGGCACCACACTTCATAGTTGCATAAGCCCAAAATGTTATGTTGTTTTCTGTAAAGCTAAACATCACAGAATGCACAGTGATATGGGTGTACTGTGGACCACCTCTGATATGCATGAGAGGCCTCATATTGGCGTGAACCAAGCAGTTTGGCTGAAATAATTTATTGCAATGTCTTATCCTTGCCCCATTGGGAACTATGAGTTTGAGCATGTCAACTTTCCTATTTAGAAGGAAAAAAAGTGATTTTGAGGGACGTCAAACATGTGCATTTCCCTTTAAAATGTGTTTCTTCTTTCTAACCGTAGATGGCTCTCACCATGTGCACGTATTTGTTCATTTGGGTCATTTAAATTTCCGTCCTCGACTTTAACATTACACTCCTTTTTGGTCAATTTCTCACTGATGAGACGAACAGCAAAATAATGTCCAACAGCAAAATAATCACTATAATTCAGGCTACTTCCTCTACTGGCAAAGAGTAGACAGCAAAACTCATTATTTCGCCAATTGTTTATTGCCTCCTCCCAAACCACCGAAAGTCAACCTTCTCTGAAAAAGGTTAATCAGGATAATCTGACATCGTCGCGCCATAACTACAGCTGGTGAAGGTTCAGGGTGGCTGCCAACTCGACAAGCACTAGTTACTGACAACAGAGCAACTAACAGTAGTTATGCTTGATTGAAAGTTTCTGACAAAGCTTCATCTACAGCTAATAAAGTACAATTGGCTGACAAACCAACTGTCCAACTCTTAACCAAAGACTATGAAATTGCTAGCAATCTCATTACTCTGATGTCAACTACCGAATCGTCGTCTGTAGGCATACAAGAAACTGGCTGGGGTTAAGGGAAAGAGTAACCGAGTTGGACCTCCGCCGAGATCCGTTCGCTCACACTGGGTGCTCGCGCTGCGCTGTCTTGATTGAACACAGACTGACATCGCAATACAACTTAACGCACTTATGTCATTTTCGTACATGTCATTAAGGAATATGTCGGCTCCTTACCTGCCATGAAACCAGTCCTTACAAATGTCGCATTCAATCATAAACCGGCTAACATCATACGACTGCTGGCAGACACAATACAGCGAGGCTGCCGCCATCTTCATAGTGTCCCCAAACAACGCAGGCAGAAAGTTGGGCGGGGACTATGTCCACCACACACTCAAAAAGCCGAATGCGAAACGATAAATTACGGAAACGTTTCAGAAGACAAAAAAATGACCACTCAGTCTAGAACGTCATATGTTTATGACAATCAATCATCTCTCACTATTAAACCCAAATTACGAATGCAACACCATAATGTCGGATATATACACGAGCATGCACTTTATATGTTGTCCTAAACTTTAAGAAATGATTTTGTTTGCTTCATAGTGTAACATGCCAGAGCTATTGGCCCCAGGTGCTCCAAATTGTAAATTAAAGGTAGACTCAGCGATATGACATAGATGCAGGATGTAAACAGCATAATGGGTAAATTTCGGTAACAACTAAGAGCATTTAAACGCGAGGCTCAACTGTTTTGGTCCCCTGGCTACCACCCTTTAACAGGGTGAAGCGAACCCATACACATGTACAGATACTGTGTGTGACTGTGTGAGGGTGCGAAGTATTGTATCTCGCGCATCTGAATGGGCGCGTTCCTATGCCCAGGCGTTGCTGACGCCTGCCAGATCTTACAAAGTCTGGATAGGTATTTTACGTATCAGCTAACCACGTAATATGCTATAGCAACATGTCAGTCGATTACACAGTTTATGATGTGGCACGCAACCATTGGTTGATGCACGCAAAGTCTGAGCAGGGGAACACAACCAATATCTGTGGTGTTGCTTGTAGCAACATCATTTCGCTGAGTATACCTTTAATGGCATTGTAGACCTATTTAGATCTATTCAGTCTTGAGATCACCTCAGCAACGGAACGGTATGGGGGCCATGACAAGATTCACTACATATACAAAAGTATGTGGACACCTATTCAAATGAGTGATTCAGCTATTTCAGCCACACCCATTGCTGACAGGTGTATAAAATCGAGCACACAGCCATGTACTCTCCATAGACAAACATTAGCAGTAGAATGGCCTTACTGAAGAGCTCAGTGACTTAGAACGTGGCACCGTCATAGGATGCCACCTTTCCAACAAGTCAGTTCGTCAAATTTCTGCCCTGCTAGAGCTGCTGCAGTCAACTGTAAGTGTTGTTATTGTGAAGTGGAAACGTCTAGGAGCAACATTGGCTCAGTCACGAAATCGTTGGACACACAAGCTCACAGAATGGAACCACCGAGTGCTGAAGCGCGTAGCAAGTAAAAAATGTTTTGTCTGCCCTCGGTTGCAACACTCACTATCAAGTTCCAAACTGCCTCTGGAAGCAGTGTCAGCACAATAACTGTTTGTCGGGAGCTTCATGAAATGGGTTTACATGGCAGAGCAGCCGCACACAAGTCTTAGATCACCATGTGCAATGACAAACATCGGCTGGAGTGGTGTAAAGCTTGCCACCATTGGACTCTAAGTAGTGGAAATGCATTTTCTGGAGTGATGAATCACTCTTCACCATCTGTCAGTCTGACAATACAGTAAAAAAAAAAAAAAATTTTTTAAAATACCTTTAAAAAAAAACAATAACAAGGCTATATACAGGGGGTACAGATTCAATGTGCGAGTGCACCAGTTAGTCGATATAATTGAGGTAATATGTACATGTAGGTAGAGTTATTAAAGTGACTATGCATAGAGAATAACATCATTTGCCAGTCTGACGGACAAATCTGGGTTTAGAGGATGCCTGGAGAACACTACCTGGGCAAATGCATAGTGCCAACTGTAAAGTTTGATGGGGAGGAATAATGGTTTGGGGCTGTTTTTCATGGTTTGTTGAGATCGGTGTGGAAGAATTTAACTGGCGTACACAGAGCCCTGACCTCTACCCCATCGAACACCTTTGGGATGAACTGGAACACCGACTGTGAGCCAGGCCTAATCGCCTAACAGCAGTGCCCGACCTCACTAATGCTCTTGTGGCTGAATGGAAGCATATCCTTGCAGCAATGTTCCAACATCTAGTGGAAAGCCTTCCCAGAAGAGTGGAGGCTGTTATAGGTGCAAAGGGGAAACAACTCCATATTAATGCCCATGATTTTGGAATGAGATGTTTGACAAGCAAGTGTCCACATACATTTGGTAATGTAGTTTATGTGATGTAATACCAATTTTCAGGGACCTTTTGGCTCAGGAGCACTACTTCTGAACTACTGGCTAAAAAGTATACAAAAGTACCAGAGAATCTCTTTAATCAAATGTTCTGCCAAATGGCAGCCCCACCACTTGATTTGCTGAGGATGGGGCTAGAGAAATGTAATAGAGGGGTTCAGGGGTGCAATGAATGACCATCCATGGCTTTTCACTTTGAAGTTACAATATACAATGTTTTACATTGTTTTTAAAAACAAATCTTATTCTAGGTTATGATGAGGGTAAAATAGGACAGCCCATGGGTTAATTTTTAACATTTAAATAACCATTGAGCAACAGCTAATATATTTGCACATACATATATTTTACCTTTATTTAACTAGGCAAGTCAGTTAAGGACAACTTCCTATCTTCAATGACGGCCTAGGAACAGTGGGTTTAACTGCCTTGTTCAGGGGCAGAACGACAGACCTTGTCAGTTCGGGTTTCAATTTTGCAACATTTCGGTTACCAGTCAAACCACTAGGCTAACTGCCACCCCAAATTAGGCCACAATATTGCAGATTGCTTTAAAGATTTGTCTATGGCAGGATACAACTAATGTACATATGAAGCAGGTCGTTATATTAGCATTATTTTATTATGTTTTATTTATTTAACCTTTATTTAACTACGCAAGTAATTTAAGAACAAATTCTTACCTACAATGACACCTAGCAAAAGTCCTGCGAGACGGTGTCTGGGTTTAAAAATAAAAATACATGATTAAAAATATAGGACAAAACACACATTACTACAAGCGAGACAACACAAAATTACATATAAGGAGATACCTAAGACAACAACATAGCATGGTAGGAGCACAAAAAACAGGGTACAAACATTATTGGGCACAGACAACAGCACAAGGGGCAAGAAGGTAAAGACAACAATACATCACGCAAAGCATCCACAACTGTCAGTAAAAGTGTCCATGAACTATTCGTAAGTGGATTTGGGCTATATTTATAAACCATTAACGGTATCCCACTATACTGTTCTTCAATTTTGGGTAAAGACCACCACCTAGTGTAATTTTGATGAAACAGTTTAGGCTATAGTAATTATCCGACAGTGACGGGTTTGGGGCGTTGCCTTTATATTACGGGGACCAATCGGAGATCTGGCAGAAACTTTGTAAACAAGTCTTGCACGTTGTGTGAAAAACAATTTATTTTATCATTACAAAAGAGATTTATCGTTGGAAACAACGCAGGACTTGAAGACTTCACTAAGGTAAGACTAAGGGAAAACTAGGGTATATTTTGTCACAAAACATTTTTCTACAAAATATATATCTTTCTACATCAATCGTAGGCTGATAGTAATAACGTTAGGCTGTTGATGGATTTAGCTCGAGCGCAAGTACAATTTTTGGCAGACATCCGGTGAGAGTTAACAAATTCCGTGAACAGCATAAATTACACAATTAATGTCCCCCTTTTCACTATTGTAACACAAAAAAACATGTTTTCAGTAGCTTTGGGATACAACATCGGGAGCACAGGCTCTCGATGTTGTGTCCCAAAGCTAAATTTTCAGCTGTAATTGTTCTTCAATAACAACCAACCACAAAACTGTCGTGATAATCGCCAGCCCATTGTTGCGCAAATCTGTAGTTCTCCCGCTGCTGGAGCAAAGAGGCTCCGCAAGATTCTGCATCTCGCTGCTTTGTTACGACTGTCAAATGTGTGGCTGTAGGTGTCCGCTACAGCTGTGGCTCACACAAGTCCATTGCTGCTCATCAGCCACGGCGTTTTTTGTAACAATATAAAAGTTACTTTACCATTAATCCTATGCAGCGTTAAATGCTTTTCGAAATTGAGAAAGGTTGTGGGTTTGTTCCAGATGTGTTCAGATTGTGTGAACGAGCCTGCATAGTCCAAATGATGCGCGTGACAATAGAGCTGGTGTAATGCTCCTGAACAAGGCAGTTAACCTACTGCCCGTCATTGTAAATAACAATTTGTTCTTAACTTACTTTCTTAAATAAATAAAAAAGATGGACTTGAACATCTGAGTCTTACTTGAATGAAGTCTTACTTGAATGGAGTCTTGCTTGAATGGAGACTGACTGGACTAATGACTTAGGCTACTTGGATGTGTCTATTTCCCTAATATATTTCTTGATGGAATTAATAGTTAACAAATGGAAGGAAGGAAAAATAGGGAGGCTATTAGTAGTGCTTCGGTTTTGGTTCGATTATAAAAAAATAATCATGATTTTCAATTATTGTTTTCAACATTAAATGCACTATGTTGAATGTTGTAATGACAGAATAAAACAATTAATAAAAGGCCCATTATGGTAGTGACTGCCCATGACAGCTTATCATTTATCAACTATCAGTTATTCATATTACTTTAAGAAAATATTTCAGTTGATATGTATATTACATTTGTTTTATTTGATTACTTTATTATGCTGTCTGACAAAATCACTATTTTAGTAGTTTTTCAAAGTAAATAAGGCATACTTTTATGACTGCTGAATACCAGCTATCACTCAGTTAGATCATGTATTTTCAGGTAGAGATACCTAGCGAAGAAACTGCTATATGTATGTATCCCCTCCTGATCAAGCATTCTTCTCTCTTACATAGCAGGCTTAAAAGAAACACAGACCGGACAAGTTACCATGCAATAGATTATGGTAATTGTAGTTAATTACCAAGTTTTCTGCGCAAACTATGCAGAACATTTGCAAGTTAGAAACCTCAACTGACAAGTTGAATCAGGCGTGCTAGATGTGGAATAGTCAAAACACATGGAACAGCTGGGGGTCCCAGAGGAGAGATTTGTACAACAATTCCACAGTTCAAAGATGTAAAATACCAAAGGAAAACTTGGTGTGATTTTCTACTTCAAGTTATTAGTTCAGAACAGAAAAGCTCTAGTAGGTAATTTTTCTTCCTGTCGTTACTCTGCTACAGACACCAGTGGGGAGGTGGGAAGATGTAGAAGCCATCTTAGGTCTGGGGCTAGAACAAAGGATGTGGGCACCGCCTTCATTGTACAACATGACGTCTGTAGGCACTGTACATATTCGGTACGCCACCTCTAGTGAAGGACGGGGGATTCGGGGGGAGGGTTAAAGCTTCCTGTCAGAAGGGCTCAGGATTGGAACACTTTGTCTTCTGGCAGGAAGGGAGAGGTTTGTGTGTAGGCCTAGTTATTTATAGTTATATAGTAGTGTCTACCTTGCAGGATACTTATTTTTACTATTTTCTACACTGTAGAATAATAGTGAACAAATAAAAACTATGAAATAACAATATGGAATCCTGTAGTAACCAAAAAAGTGTTAAACAAATCAAAATATATTTTATATTTGAGATTCTTCAAAGTAGCCACCCTTTGCCATGATGACAGCTTTGCACACTCTTGGCAATCTCTCAACCAGCTTCATGAGGAATGCTTTTCCAAAAGTCCTGAAGGAGTTCGCACATACAGTTGAAGTCGGAAGTTTATATGCACTTAGATTGGAGTCATTAAAACTAGTTTTTCAACCACTCCACAAATGTCTTGTTAACAAACTATAGTTTTGGCAAGTCAGTTAGGATATCTACCTTGTGCATGACACAAGTGATTTTTCCAACAGTTGTTTACAGGCAATTGTTTCAAATATAATTCACTCTATCACAATTCCAGTGGGTCAGAAGTTTACATACACTAAGTTGACTGTGCCTTTAAACAGCTTGGAAGATTCCAGAAAATTATGGCATGGCTTTTGAAGCTTCTGATAGGCTAATTGACATCATTTGAGTCAATTGGAGGTGTACCTGTGGATGTATTTCAAGGCCTACCTTCATAATCAGTGCCTCTTTGCTTGACATCATGGGAAAATCTAAAGAAATCAGCCAGGACTTCATAAAAATAACAGTAGACCTCCACAAGTCTGGCTCATCCTTGGGAACAATTTCCAAACACCTGAAGGTACCACGTTCATCTGTACAAAGAATAGTACGCAAGCATAAACACCATGGGACCACGCAGCTGTCATACCGCTCAGGAAGGAGACGCGTTCTGTCTCCTAGAGATAAACGTACTTTGGTGTGAAAAGTGCAAATCAATCCCAGAACAACAGCAAAGGGCCTTGTGAAGATGCTGGAGGAAGCCACTGTTCCAAAACCGACATAAAAAAGCCAGACTACGGTTTGCAACTGCACATGGGGACAAAGATTGTACTTTTTGGATAAATTTTCCTCTGATGAAACAAATGATGAAACAAAAATAGAACTGTTTGGCTATAATGACCATCGTTATGTTTGGATGAAAAGGGGGGAGGCTTGCAAGCCGAAGAACACCATCCCAACCGTGAAGCATGGGGTGGCAGCATCATGTTGTGTGGGTACTTTGCTGCAGGAGGGACTGGTGCACGTCACAAAATAGATGACATCATGAGGATGGGAAATTATGTGAATATATTGAAGCAACATCTCAAGACATCAGTCAGGAAGCTAAAGATTGGTCGCAAATGGGTCTTCCAAATGGACAATGACCCCAAGCGTACTTCCAAAGTTGTGGCAAAATTGCTTACGAACAACACAGTCAAGGTATTGGAGCGGGCATCACAAAGCCCTGACCTCAATCCCATAGAACATTTGTGGGCAGAACTGAGAAAGTGTGTGCGAGCAAGGAGGCCTACAAACCTGACTTAGTGACACCAGCTCTGTCAGGAGGAATGGGTGAAAATTCACCCAACTTATTGTGGGAAGCTTGTGGAAGGCTACCCGAAACGTTTGACCCAAGTTAAACAATTTAAAGGCAATGCTACCAAATACTAATTGAGTGTATTTAAACTTCTGATCCACTGGGAATGTGATAAAAGAAATAAAAGCTGAAATAAATAATTCTCTCTACTATTATTCTGACATTTCACATCCTAAAAATAAATTGGTGATCCTAACTGATTTAAGACAGGGAATTTTTACTAGGATTAAATGTCAGGAATTGTGAAAAACTGAGTTTAAATATACTTGGCTAAGGTGAACTTCCGACTTCAACTGTATATCTGAGTACTTGTTGGCTGCTTTTCCTTCACTCTGCAGTCCAACTCATCCCAAACCATCTCAATCTGGTTAAGGTCGGGTGATTGTGGAGGCCAAGTCATCTGATCGACTACATCACTATGCTTCTTGGTCAATTATCCCTGAAACAGCCTGGAGGTGTGTTGGGTCATTGTCCTGTTGAAAAACAGATGATCGTCTCACTAAGCGCAAACCAGATGGGATGGCGTGTCGCTGCAGAATGCTGTGGTAGCCATTGGTTAAGTGTGCCTTGAATTCTAAATAAATCACTGACAGTGTCACCAGCAAAGCACCATCACGCCGCCTCCTCCATGCTTCACGGTAGGAACCTCACATGCAGAGATAATCCGTTCACCTTCTCAGCATCTCACAAAGACACGGCGGTTGGAACTAAAAACTCAAATTTGGACCCATCAGACCAAAGGACAGATCTAAAGTCCATTGTTCATGTTTCTTGGCCCAAGCAAGTCTCTTCTTATTATTGGTGTCCTTAAGTAATGGTTTCTTTGCAGCAATTCAACCATGAAGGCCTGATTCACGCAGTCTCCTCTGAACAGTTAAAGTTGTTATGTGTCTGTTTCTTTAACTCTGTGAAGCATTTATTTGGGCTGCGTTTCTGAGGCTGGTAACTCTAACGAAGTTATCCCCTGCAGCAGAGGTAACTCTGGGTCTTCCATTCCTGTGGTGGTCCTCATGAGAGCCAGTTTCATCATAGCGCTTGACGGTTTTGTGACTGCACTTGAAGAAACATTCATAGTTTTTCAAATGTTCCGCATTGACTGACCATGTCTGAAAATAATGATGGACTGTCATTTCTCTTTACTTATTTGAGCTGTGGACTTGGTATTTTACCATAATATGGACTTGGTATTTTACCAAATAGGACTATCTTCTATATATCACCCCTACCCTGTCACAATAGAACTGATTGGCTCAAACACATTAAGAAGGAAAGAAATTCTACAAATTAACTTTTAACAAGGCACACCTGTTAATTGAAATATATTCCAGGTGACAACCTCATGAAGCTGGTTGAGAGAATGCTAAGAGTGTGCAAAGCTGTCATCAAGGCAAAGGGTGGCTACTTGTAAGAATCTCTAATATAAAATATATTTGAATTTGTTTAACACTTTTTTGGTAACTACGTGATTCCATATGTATGATTTCATAGTTTTGACTAAATACCCTTGAATAAGTAGGTGTGTCCAAACTTTTGACTGGTACTTTTGGAAGTTTACATACGCCTTAGCCAAATATATTTCAACTCAGTTTTTCACAATTCCTGACATTTAATCCTAGTAAAAAGTCCCTGTCTTAGGTCAGTTAGGATCACCACTTTATTTTTAGAATGTGAAATGTCAGAATAATAGTAGAGAGAATGACTTGTTTCAGCTTTTATTTCTTTCATCACATTCCCAGTGGATCAGAAGTTTACATACACTCAATTAGTATTTGGTAGCATTGCCTTTAAATTGTTTAACTTGGGTCAAACGTTTCAGGTAGCCTTCCACAAGCTTCCCACAATAAGTTGGGTGAATTTTCACCCATTCCTCCTGACAGAGCTGGTGTCACTAAGTCAGGTTTGTAGGCCTCCTTGCTCGCACACGCTTTTTCAGTTCTGCCCACAAATTTTCTATGGGATTGAGGTCAGGGCTTTGTGATGGCCACTCCAATACCTTGACTTTGTTGTCCTTTAGCTATTTTGCCACAACTTTGGACATTGTTCTTCTGGAAGACCCAATTGTGATCAAGCTTTAACTTCCCGACTGATGTCTTGATGTTGCTTCATTATATCCACATAATTTTCCTCCCTCATGATGCCGTCTATTTTATGAAGTGCACCAGTCCCTTCTGCAGCAAAACACCCCCACAACATGATGCTGCCACACCCGTGCTTCACGGTTGGGATGGTGTTCTTCGGCTTGCAAGCCTCCCCCTTTTTCCTCCAAACATACTGATGGTCATTATGGCCCAACAGTTCTATTTTTGTATCATCAGACCAGAGGACAGTTCTCCAAAAAGTACAATCTTTGTCCCCATGTGCAGTTGCAAACCGTAGTCTTCTTCCTTGCTGAGCGGCCTTTCAGGTTATGTCGATATAGGACTCGTTTCACTGTGGATATAGATACTTTTGTACCCGTTCCTCCAGCATCTTCACAAGGTCCTTTGCTGTTGTTCTGGGATTGATTTGCACTTTTCACACCAAAGAACGTTCATCTCTAGGAGACAGAACGCGTCTCCTTCCTGAGCGGTATGCCGGCTGCGTGTTGCCATGGTGTTTATACTTGCATACTATTGTTTGTACAGTTGAATGTGGTACCTTCTGGTATTTGGAAATTGCTCCCAAGGATGAGCCAGACTTGTGGAGGTCTACAATGTTTTTTCTGAGGTCTTGGCTGATTTCTTTTGATTTTCCCATGATGTCAAGCAATGAGGCATTGAGTTTGAATGTAGGCCTTGAAAAACATCAACAAGTACACCTCCAATTGACTCAAATGATGTCAATTAGCCTATCCAAAGCTTCTAAAGCCATGACATCATTTTCTGGAATTTTCCAAGCTGTTTAAAGGCACAGTCAAATTAGTGTATGTAAACTTCTGACCCACTGGAATTGTGATACAGTGAAATCATCTGTCTGTAAACAATTGTTGGAAAAATTACTTGTGTCATGCACAAAGTAGATGTCCTAACCGTCTTGCCAAAACTATAGTTTGTTAACAAGAAATTTGTAAAATTGTTGAAAAACAAGTTTTAATGACTCCAACCTAAGTGTTTGTAAACTTCCGACTTCAACTATATATTAGAGCCAGAATACAGTGATACGGTGTGTCTGAGATTCTAGCATATACAGTACATGATATCAAATTTGAATGGACGCGAACACATATTTTGCAGATGTATTCGAAGATGCAGTAATATACTTATGTTTCTAGCAGTGCGGTATTCTGAGGACCAGCGGGGGCTGGGGACATGACGTGTCCCTGCCTGGCCCTTTTCACAACTGTCTTGGTGTGTTTGGACAATAATAGTTTGTTGATAATGTGGACACCAAGGAACTTGAAGCTCTCAACCTGCTCCACTACAGCCCCGTCGATGAGAATACACTAACAATACAAAACAATACCCACAAATCCCCAAAATAATAAAAAAATAATCTGAACAAGCAATGTCAGTCTGGAATATATATACACACTACTGTTCAAAAGTTTGAGGTCACTTAGAAATGTCCTTGTTTTTGAAAGAAAAGCACATTTTATTTCTCCATAAAAATAACATCAAATTGATCAGAAATACAGTGTAGACATTGTTCATGTTGTAAATGACTACTGTAGCTGGAAACTGCATATTTTCTATGGAATATCTACATAGGCGTACAGAGGCCCATTATCAGCAACCATCACTCCTGTGTTCCAATGGCACGTTGTGTTAGCTAATCCAAGTTTATCATTTTTAAAAGGCTAATTGATCATTAGAAAACCCTTTTGCAATTATGTTAGCACAGCTGAAAACTGTTGTCTTGACTAAAGAAGCAATAAAACTGGTCTTCTTTAGACTAGTTGAGTATCTGGAGCATCAGCATTTGTTGGTTCGATTACCGGCTCAAAATGGCCAGAAACAAATAACCTTCTTCTGAAATTCGTCAGTCTATTCTTGTTCTGAGAAATGAAGGCTATTGCCAAGAAACTGAAGATCTCATACAACGCTATGTGGAGAATATATTTTTCTATTTTACAATCACCAAAATAATTTCCCTTAGAATGCCTTTGTTATACTTGTTCAGCAGCTCGAACCCAAAAATGATCATTCACAGGAATATTTTTTCTTTGTGTGAAATCACAACTTTGCAGTGTGATGCAGACAGAAATGGCATTATCTGGAATCTTTTTTTTTTAATTTTCAAGAAGGAAATGACACATTTTTTTCACTTTCATAAGTCAATGTTGGGCAATTCCATGGTAACAGAATGATGCTGAGACTCAGATTTTCCATTTAAAATGTTTGTCAAACAAAAACCAATGATTGCAAAACCAAAGACTACTTTTAACAATTTAAAACTTTTCAAAAACAAATTTACTTGAAGAACAGTGGAGATTCAAAGTTTGGTAACAGAGTGACGGTTTGTCCTGCCATTCTGTTACCAAACTTTGCATCTACACAGTTCTTAAAGTAAATGTGTATACATTTTGAAGTGAATAATCTGAGTCTCATCTGTTATTGTGTAATTGCCCTTCAGATATCAAACCGCTTTAGTAGAAACAGATTGACGTCACCATTTCCTGTCGTATCTCAAATCCCAACAAAGAGATATCACCGCAGTGACACAGAAATAAGTATACAAACATTAAAGGGTCTTTTAAATTTTTTTATACGTTGTACTTGTGACAGCTTCAAGTTATAATTTGTAACATAAAGCCTATGGTAAAATACTAATATTTTCATTTGTTCAGAGCAATACGCCAGAAAGCTTTTTGACAGGGTACAGTAGGTTGTGAAGTGATCAGTAAATGTTTTTTTGTGTGTGTGTGGCAGTCATCGCAGCTGCTTTAAGGAGTGGCTCATTGTTTTTTTTTCTCTTTCTTGTAAATGCTACTGATGCGTTTGTGGTAGTGCTGAGAATTCCCCTATATATATTTGCAAACCTTTCTAAACCTGTTTTTGCTTTGTCATTATGGGGTATTGTGCGTAGATGAGGGGAAAAAATAATTTAATCCAATCTGATTCACGCAGTGTACTCTGAACAGATGTTGAGATGTGTCTACTTGAACTCTGAAGCATTTATTTGGGCTGCAATTTCTGAGGCTGGTAACTCTATTGAACTTATCCTCTGCAGTAGTGGTAACTCTGGGTCTTCCTTTCCTGTGGCGGTCCAAATAAGAAAAACCTTGGTGTAGGTGTGTCCAAACTTGACCGGTACTGTGTGTATGTGTGTGTGTGTGTGTGTGTGCACGCACAAGTGTGCCTGTGCATATTGCTGCAGCTCCATCCAGGCTGTGCGTGTGCTGTAGGTGGCTGGGGAACAGATGCTCCTTGGTCTGAATGTGTTTCTTGTGCTCGGCGGTGTGGAGGTGACTGGGTATCAGGACACACTCCTCCTGCTGCTCGCTACATAGCGCAGACATTTTCCATTCTGTCAGAGCGAGCACACTGGCTTCTTCCAAACTCAGCGCCACTTCATTAAATGACTTCAGATGTTGAGATGTGTCTACTTGAACTCAGAAGCATTTATTTGGGCTGCAATTTCTGAGGCTGGTAACTCTATTGAACTTATCCTCTGCAGTAGTGGTACCTCTGGGTCTTCCTTTCCTGTGGCGGTCCATAAGAAAAACACTGGAGTAGGTGTGTCCAAACTTGACCGTGTGTGTGTGTGTGTGTGTGTGTGTGTGTATATATACAGTGCCTTGCGAAAGTATTCGGCCCCTTTGAACTTTGCGACCTTTTGCCATATTTCAGGCTTCAAACATAAAGATATACAACTGTATTTTTTTGTGAAGAATCAACAACAAGTGGGACACAATCATGAAGTGGAACGACATTTATTGGATATTTCAAACTTTTTTAACAAATCAAAAACTGAAAAATTGGGCGTGCAAAATTATTCAGCCCCCATCCATGTTCATCTGTACAAAGAATAGTACGCAAGTATAAACACAATGGGACCACGCAGCCGTCATACGGCACTTCCGGCGCCGACAGAGATGGCCGCCTTGCTTCGCGTTCCTAGGAAACTATGCAGTTTTTAGTTTTTTTACGTGTTATTTCTTACATTGGTACCCCAGGTCATCTTAGGTTTCATTACATACAGTCGAGAAGAACTACTGAACATAAGAGCAGCGTCAACTCACCATCAGTACGACCAAGAATATGACTTTCGCGAAGCGGATCCTGTGTTCTGCCTTTCACCCAGGACAACGGAATGGATCCCAGCCGGCGACCCAAAAAAACGACTTCGTAAAAGGGGGAAACGAAGCGGTCTTCTGGTCAGACTCCGGAGACGGGCACATCGTGCATCACTCCCTAGCATTCTTCTCTCCAATGTCCAGTCTCTTGACAACAAGGTTGATGAAATCCGAGCAAGGGTAGCATTCCAGAGGGACATCAGAGACTGTAACGTTCTTTGCTTCACGGAAACATGGCTCACTGGAGAGACGTTATCGGAGTCGGTGCAGCCAGCTGGTTTCTCCACACATCGCGCCGACAGAAACAAACATCTTTCTGGTAAGAAGAGGGGCGGGGGCGTATGCTTCATCGTTAACGTGACGTGGTGTGGCCACAACAACATACAGGAACTCAAGTCCTTCTGTTCACCTGATTTAGAATTCCTCACAATCAAATGTCGACCGCATTATCTACCAAGGGAATTCTCTTCGATTATAATCACAGCCGTGTATATTCCCCCCCCCCAGGCAGACACATCGATGGCTCTGAATGAACTTTGTTTGACTCTTTGCAAACTGGAATCCATGTATCCGGAGGCTGCATTCATTGTAGCTGGGGATTTTAACAAGGCTAATCTGAAAACAAGACTCCCTAAATTGTATCAGCATATCGATTGCGCAACCAGGGCTGGAAAAACCTTGGATCATTGCTATTCTAACTTCCGCGACGCATATAAGGCCCTGCCCCGCTCTCCTTTCGGAAAAGCTGACCACGACTCCATTTTGTTGATCCCTGCCTACAGACAGAAACTAAAACAAGAAGCTCCCGCGCTGAGGTCTGTTCAACGCTGGTCCGACCAATCTGATTCCACACTCCAAGACTGCTTCCATCACGTGGACTGGGATATGTTTCGTATTGCGTCAGACAACAACATTGACGAATACGCTGATTCGGTGAGCGAGTTCATTAGAACGTGCGTTGAAGATGTCGTTCCCATAGCAACGATTAAAACATTCCCAAACCAGAAACCGTGGATGGATGGCAGCATTCGCGTGAAACTGAAAGCGTGAACCACTGCTTTTAATCAGGGCAAGGTGACTGGAAACATGACCAAATACAAACAGTGTAACTATTCCCTCCGCAAGGCAATCAAACAAGCTAAGCGTCAGTATAGAGACAAAGTAGAATCTCAATTCAACGGCTCAGACACAAGAGGTATGTGGCAGGGTCTACAGTCAATCACGGATTACAAAAAGAAAACCAGCCCCGTCACGGACCAGGATGTCTTGCTCCCAGGCAGACTAAATAACTTTTTTGCCCGCTTTGAGGACAATACAGTGCCACGGACACGGCCCGCAACTAAAACATGCGGACTCTCCTTCACTGCAGCCGACGTGAGGAAAACATTTAAACGTGTCAACCCTCGCAAGGCTGCAGGCCCAGACGGCATCCGCAGCCGCGCCCTCAGAGCATGTGCAGACCAGCTGGCTGGTGTGTTTACGGACATATTCAATCAATCCCTATCCCAGTCTGTTGTTCCCACATGCTTCAAGAGGGCCACCATTGTTCCTGTTCCCAAGAAAGCTAAGGTAACTGAGCTAAACGACTACCGCCCCGTAGCACTCACTTCCGTCATCATGAAGTGCTTTGAGAGACTAGTCAAGGACCATATCACCTCCACCCTACCTGACACGCTAGACCCACTCCAATTTGCTTACCGCCCAAATAGGTCCACAGATGATGCAATCTCAACCACACTGCACACTGCCCTAACCCATCTGGACAAGAGGAATACCTATGTGAGAATGCTGTTCATCGACTACAGCTCGGCATTTAACACCATAGTGCCCTCCAAGCTCGTCATCAAGCACGAGACCCTGGGTCTCGACCCCGCCCTGTGCAACTGGGTACTGGACTTCCTGACGGGCCACCCCCAGGTGGTGAGGGTAGGCAACAACATCTCCACCCCGCTGATCCTCAACACTGGGGCCCCACAAGGGTGCGTTCTGAGCCCTCTCCTGTACTCCCTGTTCACCCACGACTGCGTGGCCACGCACGCCTCCAACTCAATCATCAAGTTTGCGGACGACACAACAGTGGTAGGCTTGATTACCAACAACGACGAGACGGCCTACAGGGAGGAGGTGAGGGCCCTCGGAGTGTGGTGTCAGGAAAATAACCTCACACTCAACGTCAACAAAACTAAGGAGATGATTGTGGACTTCAGGAAACAGCAGAGGGAACACCCCCCTATCCACATCGATGGAACAGTAGTGGAGAGGGTAGTAAGTTTTAAGTTCCTCGGCGTACACATCACAGACAAACTGAATTGGTCCACCCACACAGACAGCATCGTGAAGAAGGCGCAGCAGGGCTGTATCACCGCCTGGTACGGCAACTGCTCCGCCCACAACCGTAAGGCTCTCCAGAGGGTAGTGAGGTCTCCAGGACACCTACACCACCCGATGTCACAGGAAGGCCATAAAGATCATCAAGGACAACAATCACCCGAGCCACTGCCTGTTCACCCCGCTATCATCCAGAAGGCGAGGTCAGTACAGGTGCATCAAAGCTGGGACCGAGAGACTGAAAAACAGCTTATATCTCAAGGCCATCAGACTGTTAAACAGCCACTGGAGTAGGCTGTTTAACATTGAGTGGCTGCTGCCAACACACTGACTCAACTCCAGCCACTTTAATAATGGGAATTGATGGGAAATGATGTAAAATATATCACTAGCCACTTTAAACAATGCTACCTAATATGTTTACATACCCTACATTATTCATCTAATATGTATACGTATATACTGTACTCTATATCATCTACTGCATCTTTATGTAATAAATGTATCACTAGCCACTTTAACTATGCCACTTTGTTTACATACTCATCTCATATGTATATACTGCACTCAATACCATCTATTGTATCTTGCCTATGCCGCTCTGTACCATCACTCATTCATATATCTTTATGTATATATTCTTTATCCCCTTACACTTGTGTCTATAAGGTAGTCGTTTTGGAATTGTTAGCTAGATTACTTGTTGGTTATTACTGCATTGTAGGAACTAGAAGCACAAGCATTTCGCTACACTCGCATTAACATCTGCTAACCATGTGTATGTGACAAATAACATTTTATTTTATTTGAAGGAGACGCAGTCTGTCTTCTAGAGATGAACGTTCTTTGGTGTGAAAAGTGCAAATCAATCCCAGAACAACAGCAAAGGACCTTGTGAAGATGCTGGAGGAAACCGGTACAAACGTATCTATATCCACAGTGAAATGTGTCCTATATCGACATAACCTGAAAGGCCGCTCAGCAAGGAAGAAGCCACTGCTCCAAAACCGCCATAAGAAAGCCAGACTACGGTTTGCAACTGCACATGGGGACAAAGATCGTACTTTTTGGAGAACTGTACTCTGGTCTGATGAAACAAAAATAGAACTGTTTGGCCATAATAACCAGTATGTTTGGAGGAAAAAGGGGGAGGTTTGCAAGCCGAAGAACACCATCCCAACCGTGAAGCTCGGGGGTGGCAGCATCATGTTGTGGGGGTGTTTTGCTGCAGGAGGGACTGGTGCACTTCACAAAATAGAGGGCATCATGAGGGAGGACAATTATGTGGATACATTCAAACAACATCTCAAGACATCAGCCAGGAAGTTAATGCTTGATTGCAAATGGGTCTTCCAAATGGACAATGACCCCGATCATACTTACAAAGTTGTAGAAAAATAGCTTAACGACAACAAAGTCAAGGTATTGGAGTGGCCATCACAAAGCCCTGACCTCAATCCCATAGCAAATTTGTGGGCAGAACTGAAAAAGCGTGTGTGAGCAAGGGGGCTTACAAACCTGACTCAGTTATACCTGCTCTGTCAGGAGGAATGGGCCAAAATTCACCCAATTTATTGTGGGAAGCTTGTGGAAGGCTACCCGAAACATTTGACTGAAAATTTGTATTTGATGCTACCAAATACTAATTGAGTGTATGTAAACTTCTGACCCACTGGGAATGTGATGGAAGTAATACAAGCTGAAATAAATCATTCTCTCTACTATTATTCTGACATTTCACATTCTAAAAATGAAGTCGTGATCCTTACTGACCTAAGACAGGGTATCTTTACTTGGATTAAATGTCAGGAATTGTGAAAAACTGAGTTTAAATGTATTTGGCTAAGGTGTATGTAAACTTCCAACTTCAACTGTATGTATGTATGTACAGTGGGGCAAAAAAGTATTTAGTCAGCCACCAATTGTGCAAGTTCTCCCACTTAAAAAGATGAGAGAGGCCTGTCATTTTCATCATAGGCACACTTCAACTATGACAGACAAAAAAAAAAAATCCAGAAAATCACATTGTAGGATTTTTTATGAATTTATTTGCAAATTATGGTGGAAAATAAGTATTTGGTCACCTACAAACAAGCAAGATTTCTGGCTCTCACAGACCTATAACTTCTTCTTTAAGAGGCTCCTCTGTCCTCCACTCGTTACCTGTATTAATGGCACCTGTTTGAACTTGTTATCAGTATAAAAGACACCTGTCCACAACCTCAAACAGTCACACTCCAAACCCCACTATGGCCAAGACCAAAGAGCTGTCAAAGGACACCAGAAACAAAATTGTAGACCTGCACCAGGCTGGGAAGACTGAATCTGCAATAGGTAAGCAGCTTGGTTTGAAGAAATCAACTGTGGGAGCAATTGTTAGGAAATGGAAGACATACAAGACCACTGATAATCTCCCTCGATCTGGGGCTCCACGCAAGATCTCACCCCGTGGGGTCAAAATGATCACAAGAACGGTGAGCAAAAATCCCAGAACCACACGGGGGGACCTAGTGAATGACCTGCAGAGAGCTGGGACCAAAGTAACAAAGCCTACCATCAGTAACACACTACGCCGCCAGGGACACAAATCCTGCAGTGCCAGACGTGTCCCCCTGCTTAAGCCAGTACATGTCCAGGCCCGTCTGAAGTTTGCTAGAGAGCATTTGGATGATCCAAAAGAAGATTGGGAGAATGTCATATGGTCAGTAAAAACTCAACTCGTCGTGTTTGGAGGACAAAGCATGCTGAGTTGCATCCAAAGAACACCATACCTACTGTGAAGCATGGGGGTGGAAACATCATGCTTTGGGGCTGTTTTTCTGCAAAGGGACCAGGAGGACTGATCCATGTAAAGGAAAGAATGAATGGGGCCATGTATCGTGAGATTTTGAGTGAAAACCTCCTTCCATCAGCAAGTGCATTGAAGATGAAACGTGGCTGGGTCTTTCAGCATGACAATGATCCCAAACACACCGCCCGGGCAACGAAGGAGTGGCTTCGTAAGAAGCATTTGAAAGTCCGTGTTGCCCAGCAACAGCCCCAAAACATCACTGCTCTAGAGGAGATCTGCATGGAAGAATGGGCCAAAATACCAGCAACAGTGTGTGAAAACCTTGTGAAGACTTACAGAAAACGTTTGACCTCTGTCATTGCCAACAAAGGGTATATAAAAAAGTATTGAGTTAAACTTTTGTTATTGACCAAATACTTATTTTCCACCATAATTTGCAAATAAATTCATAAAAAGTCCTACAATGTGATTTTCTGGATTTTTTTTTTTTCTTCTCATTTTGTCTGTCATAGTTGAAGTGTGCCTATGATGAAAATTATAGGCCTCTCTCATCTTTTTAAGTGGGAGAACTTCCACAACTGGTGGCTTACTAAATACTTTTTTGCCCGTCTTTATGTGGTGTAAGCCCAGCCAATTCCCCTAACCTCTATTGTCATGTCATTTTTCAGATGGTTGTGGTTTACTCAGAGATAGTCTTGGGTGATTCTATCAAAACTCAGAACCATCCTGTGCTGATTTTTTTGTAATCTTGTAACAGTAGTCTTGTTTATTTTGTTTCCTTAGCTGATATTTTGACCAATGCCTTCAACTGTCTATTTAGTATTTCTCTTGTGTTGAAGCAGTGCTAAAACATAGCCCAGATGGGATTTAATTCAAGATGAATTATTAATGGGACTTGCGAAGCACACGTCATACGTCCCATTCTAAATAGTATTATTATTATTTGTGACGCTACTCCTCCAACATTTAAGCTAGAAAAGTCATAAATGGTCTGGAATAATGTGCTCGAATACAAATTTTTCATATCTTTTTTACTTTTTAAAATATTAAACTTTGTCATTTTTTAAATCCATCTTCATTCACTTTCATGGCATTTCCTCAAGATTATAAATGCCCCATTGTGATAGCATCACTTCCGACATTCCATTCACTGCAAATGCAGCAATGTAACTTTTGACACAAATCAGCTTTTCTGCTATTCAAATCTTTCATTTGAACAAAAATATCTCATTCTGATACAAAATTACAGCTGTTTTTATAACTGCAACAACATTTTCTGTAACTTTATTTATAAACAATGGACATTTGTACCACTTCCCCAGCAAGTTAGACAGAACCTTAGAGCATTTGAAACCTTCCTCTATTTCTCTGCTTTTCAATTAAAAAATTGGAACAGATATCTTCTACCAATAAAAGTTTACAGCTGTTTCTCAGAATTTAGATTGACAAAAAGATAGCTAAGTGTCTCATCATTGAGCAGCCCAAATGGAGCCGTTGCTATGGATACTCACAGATGACAAGGTACAAATCTGTTGTTCTGCCCCTGAACAAGGCAGTTAACGCACTGTTCCTAGGCCGTCATTGAAAATAAGAATTTGTTATTAACTGTCTTGCCTAGTTAAATAAAGGTAGAATATTGTATATATTTTTTTAATGCAGAGGAGCACATGCGGCAGTGTAGTCAACAATGATGATGAGGATTAAGAGTGACCACAACTACTGACCAAAACCACACAACTACTGACCACAACCACAAAACTACTGACCACAACCACTGACCACAACCACATAACTCAACATAACTACTGAACTACACAATTGCTGAACCACACAACTAATGACCACAACTTCTGACCACAACTACTGAACTAGACAACTAATGACCACAACTACTGACCTCAACTACAAAACTACTGACCACTACTACTAACCACAATCACACAACTACTGATCACAGTTACTGAACCACAAACCTTCTGACCACAACCACACAACTACTGACAAAAACTAATGCCCACAACCACAAAACTACTTGCCACAGGACGACGACACCGATCCCGTAGAGGTTAATTGCTTAATTAACTTAGGAACCACACCTGTGTGGAAGCACCTGCTTTCAATACACTTTGTATCCCTCATTTACTCAAGTGTTTCCATTATTTTGGCAGTTACATGTATATCTTTATGTAAGGTAATTAATGGTGGTTAATGTCCATGTGAAAGGGATTATTATTGGTAATGCATTTTACACAGCAGACAGTGTCATTGTATGTTTGCACTTTCCTCAGCTGTTTGTTAACCTTCTTGAAAGGATAGGACATCACTTAAACTGTATTCAGTTCTCTTTCAAACATGCATACTCATTACCACTGGGTGGCAGCAAAGTTCTACCAATACACAACATAATGCAGTCTAAATAAATTGATGGCTGTGAAAAGATATGAACCTCAAGCATGTTTACTTAACACTGAGTAAAGTATCATCTCTTTATCTATTACCAACCACACTATGTAATTTCACCCCTTTGCAACTTTATCAACGATTATTGGGGACTTTGATAGGCACTGATGCAACAATTTATGTGACTTTAATATCAATTCTACCCTCTTTCTACATTGTGTTTTCAAATTCTGAAGAAGTGTGGCGTGCACCATTTGACCCTTATTAAGTAATGATTGTGAGTCAGTCATTTGCCACTGCTTCATTATTTTCTCCCATGCGACATATTCAAATAATTTGCGAAAACTATACTGTGAGAAGAACTGTGCTCTTGTTGTTGTGTTATTCTTCATTATTTTCTCTTAATCCTTCTGTGCGACTCCAGGTAGGGAGTTTGGTTAGTTCTCTGCCCGCTTGTCTTCCTGGCCGAAACAACCCCAGAGTGTGGAGCTCAGGTCTGTAGCTCGGTGATGTACACATTCCCTGTGAAAAAAAATCCCAGCAAAATACTGCATGGCTCAGGGCTTGAAATTAGTCCACAATGTCTACATAAACAGACGCTGTAGCTGGCTGGAGCTCGTCTGGGCTGAACCAGCTCATTGAAAGGGCTTCTCCGCCAGCCTGGAAAAAGAGGGCAAGGAACTCTGATTATTGCTCCTCCATAATCCCACACCCTGGTCCTCTGTGTGCGTGTCTCCCTCTCTCTCTCTCTGTGTGTGTGTGCTCTCTGTTAACCCTCACTGAGATACCCCTCACCTTCCTGCATTGAGGGGACCAGAAACCTTCCTGTGGATAAGTTGCCTTGCCTTTTTGCCTTGACACAGGAAGATGAATAGCATAATTAGTGAAGGAATTTGGGCCCAACCTAGGTTAATTAGAACAAATAAATTGACTCGATTGGGGAAAGGTCACGGCACAGGACAGCTGTCACATGGAGCCTTCAAAAACTCACACAACATGACGGCTGCTAGAGGGGAAATGAACACCTCTCTCTGTCCAACATTTTTGTGTCTCTCTTGTTTTTCTCTCTTCACCCCTTCTCTCAACACTTGGGCTGTGACGCTGAGCTGTGTAGTGCATTAGGAGAGGCTGCATCTCTTCTTAACGCCAATGTTTCCATTCTGGTGTGTGTGTGTGTGTGTGTGTGTGTGTGTGTGTGTGTGTGTGTGTGTGTGTGTGTGTGTGTTTATGTTCAGAGAGTGCCTGCTCAGTGTGAGATGCCAGGTAGCGGGGGGAGGAGGAGGGGTGTGGGAACCACAGGGCAGACTGGGAACCTGTGGAAAGTGATGGATTCCTGACCCAGGAGAGCTCTATCTCTCACTGCTGCCCCCGGCCTGTCTGCGGCCTGCCCCCGGCCTGTCTGCGGCCTGCCCCCGGCCTGTCTGCGGCCTGCCCCCGGCCTGTCTGCGGCCTGCCCCCGGCCTGTCTGCGGCCTGCCCCCGGCCTGTCTGCGGCCTGCCCCCGGCCTGTCTGCGGCCTGTCCCCGGCCTGTCTGCGGCCTGTCCCCGGCCTGTCTGCGGCCTGTCTGCGGCCTGCCCCCGGCCTGTCTGCGGCCTGCCCCCGGCCTGTCTGCGGCCTGTCCCCGGCCTGTCTGCGGCCTGCCCCCGGCCTGTCTGCGGCCTGCCCCCGGCCTGTCTGCGGCCTGCCCCCGGCCTGTCCGCGGCCTGTCCGCGGCCTGTCCGCGGCCTGTCCGCGGCCTGTCTGCGGCCTGTCTGCGGCCTGCCCCCGGCCTGTCTGCGGCCTGCCCGCGGCCTGTCTGCGGCCTGCCCCCGGCCTGTCTGCGGCCTGTCTGCGGCCTGGCTGTCTTGACCGACTTGCACCGCAACACTCCTCATTTCACTTTTACAGTACCTCTTCCAAACAAGCAGTAAATCAGGACACCACAGTTGCTTTTCTGCATTGAAAAATTAAATGTAAATGCCCTTGATGTCGACTTTGCAATAGAAGGTTACCATTGTATAACTAGGGTTTGTTGAAGTAGCTTAGTCTAGCCCCCCCCCCTCCAATCCATGATATAATCCATGATATATGGCCGAGAGTAGAGTTGACCGATTTCTTTTTTTACACCTTTATTTAAGTATTGCTGTTACATTGCACAACCTTCAATGTTATGTCAAAATTAGCGGGCTGCGCGCTAATAGCGTTTCAAACCTCACTCACTCTGAGACTTGGAGTAGTTGTTCCCCTTGCTCTGCATGGTATATGAAATACAAATGGTATAGAGAGAAATAGTCGTATAAATACTATATTAACTATAACCTAAAACTTCTTACCTGGGAATAATGAAGACTCATGTTAAAAGGAACCACCAGCTTTCATATATTCTCATGTTCTGAGCAAGGATCTTAAACGTTAACTTTCTTACATGGAACATATTGCACTTTTACTTTCTTCTCCAACACTTTGTTTTGCATTATTTAAACCAAATTGAACATGTTTCATTATTTATTTGAGTATTATATTAAGTTAAAATAAGTGTTCATTCAGTATTGTTGTAATTGTCATTATTACAAATACATAAAAAAAAATTTTTTAAATGATGGATGATTAATCAGTATCGGCTTTTTTTGTCCTCCAATAATCGGTATCGGCGTTGAAAAATCATAATCGGTCGACCTCCAGCCGAGAGAGGGTTAAAAGTAAGCCCTCGAAGAATAAGAATGACTAAATTTCTTTACATTTTGCAATGGGACTCAGTTTCAGGTGTGTAAGGCTCATAGATCCATCATCACCAAGTGTACACTGCTTACATCAGCATGCTTACATCAGCTGGTTAATAATGGGCATTAATTGAATTTGTGATCCAGACTGGAATTAATACACTGATAATCTGAGTAATGCACTAATATAAAATATTTATATAGTGTTATTTAAGGGAAAACAATGTGGTTGCAGATGTATATGAATTGGCTATAGAAACACGTATAGAGCAGCTGATGCTGACTTACCCGCGCGGCCCATTCTGTACCTACAGCATGTTTTCTGCAGACCTCTTTTTAATGACCTAATCGTCTAAATGAGTAAATTGTGCAATTCATCGGCAAGATTCTCAACACAGCCATTGCCTGCTGCACAACATACCAACCTTCTGTAAACACATGAACAAACCTGCTGGACCCTGCAGGGGGACATTAGCTCACCCCCCCCCCCCCCCCCCCCCTCCAATACATAGCTGGACCAGGTGTTGCACAGAATCACTTTACTAGGTCACAGCTCTGACCATGCTTCCGGCGAGATAGGACAGGGGTCAGACTCCCCCGGGCCTGGGTGTGGGGATGCAGAGTCGCCCGTGGTGCAAGGCCCAGGTTTACCCCGCGCTAGTCCCAGAAATCCCCCCCTCAGCAGCACCCAGTGCAGGGGAACAACTATGGCCTTTGTTGGCCGCCCAGTGGATCTCTCACACACAGTTAACATAGACTTTTCCCACTGCCTCTGCCAAGAGTCTGAAGTCATTTAATGAAGTGGCGCTGAGTTTGGAAGAAGCCAGTGTGCTCGCTCTGACAGAATGGAAAATGTCTGCGCTATGTAGCGAGCAGCAGGAGGAGTGTGTCCTGATACCCAGTCACCTCCACACCGCCGAGCACAAGAAACACATTCAGACCAAGGAGCACTTGTGCGTGCACACACACACACACACACACACACACACACACACACACAGCACCGGTTAAGTTTCGACACACCTACTCCAGTGTTTTTCTTATGGACAGCCACAGGAAAGGAAGACCCAGAGTTACCACTACTGCAAAGGATAAGTTAAATAGAGTTACCAGCCTCAGTCATTGCAGCCCAAATAAATGCTTCAGAGTTCAAGTAGACACATCTCAACATTTGTTCAGAGGACACTGCGTGAATCAGATTGGATTAAATTATTTTTTCCCCTCATCTGTGTCTCTACGGACAATTCCTTCGACCTCATGGCTTGGTTATTGTTCTGACATGCACTGTCAACTGTGGGACCTTATATAGACAGGGGAGTGCCTTTCCAAATCATGTCCAATCAATTGAATTTGCCACAGGTGGACTCCAATCAAGTTGCAGAAACAGCTCAAGGATGATCAATGGTGATCAATGGTACAGGATGCACCTGAGCTCAATTTCGAGTCTCATAGCAAAAGGTCTGAGTAAATAAGCTATTTCAGTTTTACATTTTTTATAAATTTGTAAAAATGTCTTAACCTGTTTTCACTTTGTTATTATGGGGTATTGTATGTAGACTTGAGGCTGGGTGGTTATCGGTTACTGTACTGTGGAATGCTCCCGACTGTCACTGTAAGCCCTACATCAGTGGCTGAAAATTGGCTCAGCAGCTGCTGAAGCCTCATGCTCCAAACCTGAGCGTACAACCTGAACACTGAAGAATAACACAATGTTTCTACTCAACTCAACAGCTACAACATTCCCTTCATGGTGAAGTTTCAAAGAATGCCTTGTGTTGATTTTGTTTGGCATTGTTGGCAGTTATGTCCCTAGTCAATCATAGTAGGCCTGCTTATAGGCAAGTATATGGCTCCAGTGATCTCTTTGTTTATCTGTGCACAGCTTTATCTTTTCATGTCCATTTGTATGTGTGTGTGTGTGTGTGTCTATATATACACTGCTCAAAAAAATAAAGGGAACACTTAAACAACACAATGTAACTCCAAGTCAATCACACTTCTGTGAAATCAAACTGTCCACTTAGGAAGCAACACTGATTGACAATACATTTCACATGCTATTGTGCAAATGGAATAGACAACAGGTGGAAAATATAGGCAATTAGCAAGACACCCCCAATAAAGGAGTGGTTCTGCAGGTGGTGACCACAGACCACTTCTCAGTTCCTATGCTTCCTGGCTGATGTTTTGGTCACTTTTGAATGCTGGCGGTGCTTTCACTCTAGTGGTAGCATGAGACGGAGTCTACAACCCACACAAGTGGCTCAGGTAGGACAGCTCATCCAGGATGGCACATCAATACGAGCTGTGACAAGAAGGTTTGCTGTGTCTGTCAGCGTAGTGTCCAGAGCATGGAGGCGCTACCAGGAGACAGGCCAGTACATCAGGAGACGTGGAGGAGGCCGTAGGAGGGCAACAACCCAGCAGCAGGACCGCTACCTCTGCCTTTGTGCAAGGAGGAGCAGGAGGAGCACTGCCAGACCCCTGCAAAATGACCTCCAGCAGGCCACAAATGTGCATGTGTCTGCTCAAACAGTCAGAAACAGACTCCATGAGGGTGGTATGAGGGCCCGACGTCCACAGGTGGGGGTTATGCTTACAGCCCAACACCGTGCAGGACGTTTGGCATTTGCCAGATAACACCAAGATTGGCAAATTCGCCACTGGCGCCCTGTGCTCTTCACAGATGAAAGCAGGTTCACACTGAGCACATGTGACAGACGTGACAAAGTCTGGAGACGCCGTGGAGAACGTTCTGCTGCCTGTAACATCCTCCAGCATGACCGGTTTGGCGGTGGGTCAGTCATGGTGTGGGGTGGCATTTCTTTGGGGGGCCGCACTGCTCGCCAGAGGTAGCCTGACTACCATTAGGTACCGAGATGAGATCCTCAGACCCCTTGTGAGACCATATGCTGGTGCGGTTGGCCCTTGGTTCCTCCTAATGCAAGAAAATGCTAGACCTCATGTGGCTGGATTGTGTCAGCAGTTTCTGCAAGAGGAAGGCATTGATGCTATGGACTGGCCCGCCCGTTCCCCAGACCTGAATCCAATTGAGCACATCTGGGACATCCTGTCTCGCTCCATCCACCAACGCCACGTTGCACCACAGACTGTCCAGGAGTTGGCGGATGCTTTAGTCCAGGTCTGGGAGGAGATCCCTCAGGTTACCATCCGCCACCTCATCAGGAGCATGCCCAGGCGTTGTGGGGAGGTCATACAGGCACGTGGAGGCCACACACACTACGGAGCCTCATTTTGACTTGTTTTAAGGACATTACATCAAAGTTGGATCAGCCTGTAGTGTGGTTTTCCACTTTAATTTTGAGCATGACTCCAAATCCAGACCTCCATGGGTTGATAAATTTGATTTCTATTGATATTTTTTGTGTGATTTTGTTGTCAGCACATTCAACTATGTAAAGAAGAAAGTATTTAATAAGAATATTCCATTCATTCAGATCTTGGATGTGTTATTTTAGTGTTCCCTTTATTTTTTTGAGCAGTGTATATATATTTATTTTTTTACTGACTGTATCTGTGTGTATGTATTTAGTCCTTTTCAACTGTCTATTCACTCAGCTATCCGTGTGCAGATTGTAGTCATTTTTGCTATTCTATTGTGCAGCTGTCCGTTATTTCAAACACTCAAGTGTCATTTGCCTCTGATTTCATCCCTTTCTTCCTCTCCTCTTTCTATTGGTGCGCTGGCGTACAGTGCTCTTCTTGATCTCATTGAGGGTGTATCAGCAGGCGGATTCATTATTTTCTTTCCCAAAAGCACGTTTTTTTTTCTTCCATAGCAGCTGTAAGCCCCTTTTTAAAGCCACGCACAATGTGTTTTTGTCCCTCATCCTGCTTTTCAGTGAAGAGTGCGGGAGCCGGGGTCTCTCTCTCTCTCGCTGCATCTGCGGGTGTGAGGCGGTCCCGGACCCCTGGGGCATAATGAAGCATGCCCACAATATTAGAATGAAATGTAATAATTAATGGCGGCCTCTGCGAGGTGCACGTGGCCAGTGGTTCGCCTTGCGCCCAGCAGCTCCAGATAGCCTCCTGCTGCCCAGCCTCCAAAACAATGCACCGTCCCGGTCCACTTACCCAGCTCCACTCCAACACACTTGTTGTTGTCCCATCTTGTCCCATTCTCCCTACCGCTGGCTTTTCAAAGTAAATTTGCAGTGGCTAGTCGCCTGTATCATATGAAAGGGATACAAGGCAAACAGCTCTTACAGATTGTCTACTTGGCATTCCTTCATACCTCCTGTATCAATATCTTTCAGCTTCTTTAAGGGGAATTATATTTACAGCTGGAGATGTTACCTTCCATAGTTTGGCTGTTATGACTGATTCATTATGTGCATTCCATGCCGGGTTCCTCGTGATCATTAAATGGTATGGTCATCCCTAATAAATAAATCAGGGGAGAGTTGAGAGTGACCAGTCACTCTGCAGCTTCTCCATGCCCTTCACTTTTACTGAGATCCTGAGAAAACACTAGCACAGAGCATGAATTAGTGCTACTGTACATGTCCACTCCAGCCTGGGAGTTGGATACATTAACTTTATAAGGAGTCACAAAGAGCATATGAAATGCCCTCTCTGTGCCTACTGGCTCCCTGAGAGTGAGAGAAGTATGCTTGCTTGGATGGTTGGTTGGTGATGGAAATGCTAATTTTAATGCCTGGTTCTTTGAAGAGCTCTGGTCTGAATTCTGTTCTTGTATGACATTATGTGGTGTGAATGCTGGTAGTTTAGGATGGAAGGCAGCAGGGATGGGGTGAGCGAACAGAGCCTTGATTGATCCCACAGACCTCAGAGCTTCCATGTAAGGGTTAGTGTGTGTCTTGTGGTTTTTGCATGCAGGAGACACTGGTCGGCATGGGACAATGCGTAATGGAAAAGACCAACTCCATCACTCTTCTTCCTCCCCAGAGTCTTTCCACCTCCCAGATGTCCCCTTTGATGGTGGCTGCATGGCGCCCTGGCCGATTAGACAAAATAATTATGCTAATGAGTATGTACGTGTTCTGGAACGCGTCACCATGGAGACCAGGGGTCTGTTGGACGAGCCCCCGTGTCTCCCGTCTGTCTGGCTGTTTTTCTGGGATGATGGATGATGCAGGGAGATGGACGTGTCCTGCAAGTGCACACATGTGTCTGACTGGGGAAGACATGGAAAAGGTGATGGATCCATTCAGAAGGGGGACCCTATAGGGCCTCACATGTCATCGATGTGAAAAGAAGCTGATTGTCAACGGCCTGAGAAATTGAGATGGATTATTTTAATGAGCAACAGGTTGTCCATGGATGCATTATGTCCCTGGTCCAAGTTCATTCCCACAGTCGCCTTATGCTCTTCTCTCAGGTGACCTCGGACTGGGACTCCATTTAAGTTCACAGACCTAATGGCTCGTCAGGAGAGATGCTATCTAGCTCAACCTTACACAATGAGCACTCCTGATTGGCTGACACACACTGGGTACTTCTGATGTGAGCTGGCTCACCTCTCTGACGTCCATGGCTTTTCCACCCAGCTTTAAGAGTTAACAGCGGTGTGGTGACTCTAGAAAGCATAGAGAGCTGTGTGTGTGGGGATTTAGTGTATGTGGAGTTCCGTCTCCTCTGAGGCTGTCCAGTCTGTCTGATATACACTTTATAAGGGGCTTGGAAGAAGAGGGAGGGATGGAGAAAGAAATCTAAGTGTGCTTAGAGTGTGCCAGTTCACCAGTTTGGTGGTCTTCTTCTGAAGGTTGTTAATTAGTGCAGAATGCAGACTACAGTTCTACTGCCAGCTCTGATGAAAAGAGAGAAGGGAGAGGGAGAGCTGGAGAAAGAGAGAGAGAGCGCAGGGGAAAACTGAATGGCTGCCAAGACTGAGGAATTTGTGATAGGTTCAGAGTGGTTCCAAATGCCGGAGTGGAGCGTGGAGACTCCCAGTGCTTAATGCCTCCTGACCCGTGTGTTTGCAGCAGGCCCACTAGCCACACAGAGCAGAGCAGGCACAGCACAGCGGCTTTGTTTACATCAAGGGAGGGGAGACAGGGAGGCCCACACGGACTCCTGCATTGACCACACATCAATCTCCATCTGCCGGCCTCGGGGACGAAGACTCTCACTGAAAGCACCAGCCTTGAATTTGTTTAGGGCTTTTGTTTCCTTCCACATGGAAATGCATGTTTATGCATATTTCAAATTTGTGAGCAGAACATGATGATGAGTTTTACTGTACTCCTGACACTTTGTGAAGTTGGAACCAAATGGATGATGCCACCACAACCATGTGACTGTGTAGCTAACAGATTACTGTACAACTGACCACACAGTATCACCATGTTAAATCCACTACCCCTAGATCCCCCTAGAGACCACTTCAAACTGACTAGAACTCCTGTTTTGGTCCCTGCTGAACATGGCACGTCTTTACATACTTCAACAGCTATTAGATGAGGATAGCTCTGCTAGATGCAGAATTGTTTTAGCAGAAATGTGTTTGGAATAATCCAGGGTTTGCACCTGTACTCTAATTTCTGTAATCACTGACATATTAACAATTTCTAGCAGGCTTAAAGGCCACATAAGCATTTTATCAAAGGCCTTCACCCAAAACCTGCCTCCGAGGGACAACAACACAAAATGAAAAATGTCACAATGGATTGGATTTGAAAATCCAACAATTGTATTGGAAGGGGGTGGCGTTCAGGAGCTGTGTGGGGTTGTCCATGTGGGTGTTTGGTTCTCCTCTGTGTCTTTCTCACTCAATCAGTAAAAAAAGCACATCCCCTTAATTATCAAAATAGCCTTTCCAGACTCTGAAGTCAGGAGGACTTCGAGTTCGGTGTCAGCCAGACTAATTTCTCTCTGCCAGACCTTATAAAAGCAACAACACCACCCTGCAGGGCCCCACGCCACCACACTCAGGCAGGCCGGGCCCAGTGGCTAGAATGGAAAAGGGCATTGTGTCATTCTAGTTGCGAAGAAGAGGATGCAGGAGAAGTTACTGTAGCAGGCCGGCTCAGGCTGCCTGATGTGTTCCTGTAGCATGTTGTTTGTTTATTGATCATCATTGTTTTCTCTCTCGGCTCTCCCTGACAGTCCCAGCCACCTGCTTGTCCTCTCGCGCGGTATCATCATACCTTCTAGACTCGTTCATCATTCTTCTTCTCATCGAAAATATATTTATTTGTGTACAATGGGAACTTTGACTGTCCTATCAGAAATTAGCACACACACACTCTTTCTCACTGAAACACATCCACACTCCTGTATAGACAGTACAAAAGCTCTCTATCCCTGGCCTATTTCATTTGCAATGTTTTGTGTGAAAGACTGCAGACAGTGCTGGAGGGGGGTCTTGTGAGTGCAGCAGCAGGCCCTCTGCCCTGCATATGGCTAGCGCTGGTTTCCCGGGACACAAGTGCTGCGTGTGGCTGGAGGGTGGTGGGGCGGCCGGCGATGGAGGGGCAGCCGAGGGGCAATCGAGGCTGGGCGGCCGGTCTATGGGCCTCGTGTCCCCATTACCACCTCCAGCCATGGACAGCATCTGCGCCCTGCTTTGCATGCTAAACACACCCCGCAGAGAGGGCGTCTACAGTACACTATGGGGCTACGGGCTGAAGAAAAGCATTCCTGAGGCTGTTCCGTGTTGGGAGGTGGAACTCTTCAAGTGTCTCTCTCTCTCCCTGTGATGAATGCGCAACTGCAGACAATACTAGCTGTAGTAATGTCCTCCCTCACTCATATGGGTAAAACATTTAATTTCTATTTTTGTTTATATGACGTTCCTAAGCCTATTCCTCAGGTGAAGCAGCCCAGGAAGTTGTCAGAGTTGTCCTTAGCTGGCGTTAGAGGTCGTTCCATTGTGTTGAAAGGAAAAACACAGAGAGAACACACACGCCTAATGTTATGGTATTGTTTTTCCATGGTTTTCTCTTTTGTCCCTTTTCCTTCCATTATTGTAACTGTTAGGTCACCCCTGCTCAGTAACAATGTGGCAAACACCAAGCACATGTCACGTCATGTGAGTCAGCTGACCAGGAATGGCTGGCGTGTGCCACAGGTTACAGTCAGGCTGACAGACACTACCCAAAGGAAACACACACACACACACACACACACACACACACACACACACACACACACACACACGGGGTATTTAGTTAATTTTTGGAATTCCATGCATTAAGCTTGTGTTTACTTGTCATGTGAGGAACAACTGTCTGCTGGGAAGACATAAGGCCAAAATATTCAGAAATGTTGGGTTGTTGAGAGAATATCAAGGAGAACTTTTAAGGATAATATTTAACAGACGTTGTACTTAGGCTTGGATTGTCATGTTATTCCTGTTTTCTCTGGAGATGATTTTGGGGTTACCAAATGTCTCTGTTACTCCAGTCACTAGGTAAATGTAGGCCTATATGACTCTTGGATGAAACTGTAGATCTATTGAAAGCAGTTTGCCATTATTCGGTGCGTTCTCTGAGACCTCACTCTTATACTCAGAATTGTTTCTGTAATCTGTAAGCATCAGCAGATGGGGGGGGGGGGGGTCATTGGAGTTGTTGGATGCTCTCACCTTCATTATCATCTTCATGTAATTGCTTACAATCACATGAATCATTAAGACCTTTTATTTCAATACCTATGAAGACATGGTTCTTAGTTTCCTCCATCCATTGATATGTTGAGTACTGCTTGGCACATTTGGTTCCCATAACCCCCAATAGGATCCCGGCAGAATGACTCTTCCTTCCCTGTCTCATTCCCGTTTCATACCCATAGCTCCTTCAGTCTCCAAGCTGGAAACCTAAACTGTGTAGAGTCTTTATTTTTCATCTTGACGTTTCAGCTAGAAATCTAATGAAAAGTGACAGCTGTTATTACAGAGATGGCTTCCATTAGCAACCACTGCACTACTCCTGTGATTCTCTAAATGTCCTTTTCCATTCTGAGGGCCTTTTTTCTCCCACATAACTAAATTGTGGAAGATTGCTCTCTTTTTGTAACTTTGTGTGTAATAATAAACGTAGGAAATGAATACTTTTGTCCCACTTAATGTTCACATTATACATATCAGGAGTAAGTACATTACTTGCGTCTTGAGTTTCAAAGGGACCATCTTGAACGTATCCACAGGAGAGATGATTGAGGTATTTCCATACCATTATGCCAATCACGACAACACAAAATATATGTATTTTCATTCCCCTAATGAAATTGTTATTTTTATCTTGCTGCTTGACTTTGAATACATACAGGGATAGACTTATTTGCATTTTTAAAAAAAATACTAGCAGCCTATATGTACAATTTTACTTTACCTTTATTTAACTAGGCACAGTTAAGAACAAAGTCTTATTTTAAATGACAGCCTAGGATTACAGTGCCTTGCGAAAGTATTCGGCCCCCTTGAACTTTGCGACCTTTTGCCACATTTCAGGCTTCAAACATAAAGATATAAAACTGTATTTTTTTGTGAAGAATCAACAACAAGTGGGACACAATCATGAAGTGGAACGACATTTATTGGATATTTCAAACTTTTTAAACAAATAAAAAACTGAAAAATTGGGCGTGCAAAATTATTCAGCCCCTTTACTTTCAGTGCAGCAAACTCTCTCCAGAAGTTCAGTGAGGATCTCTGAATGATCCAATGTTGACCTAAATGACTAATGATGATAAATACAATCCACCTGTGTGTAATCAAGTCTCCGTATAAATGCACCTGCATTGTGATAGTCTCAGAGGTCCGTTAAAAGCGCAGAGAGCATCATGAAGAACAAGGAACACACCAGGCAGGTCCGAGATACTGTATATTGCACAAATCTGGCCTTTATGGAAGAGTGGCAAGAAGAAAGCCATTTCTTAAAGATATCCATAAAAAGTGTCGTTTAAAGTTTGCCACAAGCCACCTGGGATACACACCAAACATGTGGAAGAAGGTGCTCTGGTCAGATGAAACCAAAATTGAACTTTTTGGCAACAATGCAAAACGTTATGTTTGGCGTAAAAGCAACACAGCTGAACACACCATCCCCACTGTCAAACATGGTGGTGGCAGCATCATGGTTTGGGCCTGCTTTTCTTCAGCAGGGACAGGGAAGATGGTTAAAATTGATGGGAAGATGGATGAAGCCAAATGCAGGACCATTCTGGAAGAAAACCTGATGGAGTCTGCAAAAGACCTGAGACTGGGATGGAGATTTGTCTTCCAACAAGACAATGATCCAAAACATAAAGCAAAATCTACAATGGAATGGTTCAAAAATAAACATATCCAGGTGTTAGAATGGCCAAGTCAAAGTCCAGACCTGAATCCAATCGAGAATCTGTGGAAAGAACTGAAAACTGCTGTTCACAAATGCTCTCCATCCAACCTCACTGAGCTCGAGCTGTTTTGCAAGGAGGAATGGGAAAAAATTTCAGTCTCTCGATGTGCAAAACTGATAGACATACCCCAAGCGACTTACAGCTGTAATCGCAGCAAAAGGTGGCGCTACAAAGTATTAACTTAAGGGGGCTGAATAATTTTGCACGCCCAATTTTTCAGTTTTTGATTTGTTAAAAAAGTTTGAAATATCCAATAAATGTCGTTCCACTTCATGATTGTGTCCCACTTGTTGTTGATTCTTCACAAAAAAATACAGTTTTATGTCTTTATGTTTGAAGCCTGAAATGTGGCAAAAGGTCGCAAAGTTCAAGGGGGCCGAATACTTTCGCAAGGCACTGTAGGTTAACTACCTTGTTCAGGGGCAGAACGACAGATTTTTTTTACTTTGTCAGCTCGGGGATTTGATCTTGCAACCTTTTGGTTACAAGTCCTAAGCTCTAACCACCCCACATGAGGTTTTAACAAAGAATTACAGAAATTGGTTGATCTACAGTAGACCTATGTGTGATCTCAATGTAGAATTTGACCTGTAAGTGTATTTTTGATCATACATTTAACTGTAACATGATGTATGAAATTGGAATGTTCAAGTATGTATAATGGAAATTTGTTACATTAGTACTGTAGCCTATATTCCGATTTGATTAGAATTACGACATGTACAGTGCACATGTAGTGGTCAGTGCTATCAGGGATCCTTGGGATCTCACTACCCTTAAACATACCATAACCCTTACCTAGCCCTAACCTTAACCCATACCTTAACCATTTAGAGATCAACTTCAATAGGGTGACTTCAGACTTGGGACATCCCAAGGATAGCAAGGACCATAAAATGTAACCACCATAGTTATCCCATATGGGACTTCAGTTTCACATTTTAGTTTAAACCCTAATCTGACACACCTGATTTTCAGGGGGGGACCTTGTCATAGAGTACAGCCATGTGAATAATGGTCACCCTTTACCCCAGGTGGCAAATGTGAAGAATATGATAACAATACAGACTGCTACACTTTCCTCATCAACAGACCTATGTTGTATGTCTTATTTAATTGCGGCTTTGACGAGCAGATGCCTAGTATAAGAGAAGAGGGGCCATTCAGCCTTTGTATAATTACAACTCGACACAATTATGATCCCATTTTGAGACCCCCTCTAATCTTAGTCGGGTGCCTTTTTAGACCGGCCAAAGAATGAGCTTTATGATGTTTTAAAAGCACACAGACTGGGTGGGTGCTCCAGACGGCAGTCGTTGGAAACTCCTGTAAAACAGTCTCTCCTTAAAGGGGATGCATTTTTTTTGACTTTGCTGTTTGAGAGTTGACTTGGTGTTTTCAAACAGGAATGCTGCCTGTGCGTGTCTGCTGCAGTTCATATGTGTCCGATTAATGCTGATGAAAACACCCTTAAAGCGTGGAACAAAACAAACACCAATAAAAGGGTAACAATACAATTTACATTGAGATTCTCGAGCATTGCCAATGAACAACAGAACCCTCCATGGAATCCTCTGCGTCATTTGGTTATATTTACTGTATGGTGGTTTACATTGAATGTTAGCCTTGATTTTGCTCTTTGAATTCTGTTAGATTTCCATTGAAGCTAGTAATTTGGGTTATTCTATATCCATATGTAGCTGTTTAATGTCCCTTTCAATCGCCTGTATGGTGCCAGGGTACTGCATGGCATTGGAAAGGAGAACCAAGCACTCATTTCCATCCCTGTGTGTGTGGCTCTTCTAGTGAATAGATTCACAGACAAGGGAATACTGCTCATATCTATAAAATATTTTCTCATATTACTCCTGTTTCTTCCTAGATGCCTGTTGAATGTTGATGGGAAAACTCAGTGTCATATTTGTGCATATGACGAGGAAACAGTTAGATCCAATAGATACATTTGGGATTCACATAGGCATCCTTCATTGTTACGTTCAATATTTTCTCTTCTCTTTTTCAGGGCTGTTCTGAGTGTTTTCAACAATAGTTTTGTGCCTTTTTCCCCTTCCTTTAAAGTCACGGTTCTTTGAAACCAAAGTCTGGATAGAAGCCAACTTTATTTTTGCTCTGTAATTTTCCATTTTTCCAAGGGCACAACTCAATCAGATAGAGATATGACTGTTCTGTTATATAATCCATAGCATTATGAATTTTGTCTTCACTTCCTATTTCCTGGAAGGGCTCGGACCTGCTCCATTCCCTATTGGAGATGTTGTGTAACGCTCCGCCATCATCCAAGAAACCAGAAACTTTTAAACTATGTCATCAAGGCAAAGTGGAGCTGCTACTTCCCAGAGCTGAGAACTTCCAGCCAGCCAGCCCCAGCACACACTCCTCCCCCCAGCCATTTCCCTGCAGCCAGACATAGCTGTCTTGTCCCTACTAGCTCTTCGGAGCAAGGGAACAGGAGGCCCCATCACCAGGCCAGCTGTTCCAGAGTCCCTTGCAGCCCCTGGGCCTCACATTCCCTCTTTTCAAGGGAGCTTTGTAGTTCAGACATATTGGAACAGTTGAGTTGAAACCTCTAATGCTCCTGTCATGGTGAAAAAATAGACAAGCTTGTTGTGCTGTGCTCAGTATCTCTCTCCTGTTGAATCCTGTTACTGTACACACGATGGCCCAGTGTCTCACAGCCGCCTGTGTGAAGAGGTGGCTGTTTGCTGGCAGTGGTGTCCCAGGCATCCTCCATTAACTGGTGCGGAAGGCTGTTTTACATACTGTGCATTGTGAACTGTAAAGCTGTCAGCTGTTGGAACATTGGGATGTACTGTACTGCACCTCTCCCTTCCCAACTACACTCTCCTGCTCCCAATTTCAACTGGAAGAAATACATGTGGATTGCACAGCAAACTCTCACTCAGAATGACCCAAGCCCAGTTTAGCTAATCCCTACCATCGTGACGCAGAGTTGTTATAATGCTTCAGCAAATACACATTACTCCAGGGGCGTTAGTAGACACAATGCAAGTAACCTAATTTATGTCCCTCTATGTCAAGCCCTGACCATAGAGAGCCTTTTCTATTCTCTATTTTGGTTAGGTCGGGGTGGGGGGTGTGTGTTCCTATCTAGGTGTTTTTTGTTTTCTATGTTGCCCTGTATGGTTCCCAATCAGAGGCAGCTGTTTATCGTTGTCTCTGATTGGGGATCATATTTAGGCAGCCTTTTCCCACGGGGGGTTTGTGGGATCTTGTTTTTGTGTAGTGCCTGTGAACACTGCATTTACTTCACGTTTTGTTTGTTCTGTATTGTTTTTGGTGAGTTTCATTTATTAAAACATGTGGAACTCTACGCACGCTGCGCCTTGGTCCATTTATTCCAATGATTGTGACACTCTAACTGTCCTCTGCTGATCCTACAGCTATTGTATGCAGTAATAATGTGCCTATGAACCAGATTTGTACTGTTAGCACTGAGCACTGAAGTCCACTGTGTGCAGCTCACCTGGCAATAACATAAATGATATGAGCATATCTACTTCTCTTAAACCTCCCAGTTATTATTCAATGAAAACAAGTAAGCATCCCAGAATAAAAGTGCTCAAAATAGCCCATATTAACATATGTAGCTTTAGAAACAAGGTTAATGAAATCTAGTAATGGATGACATTCATATTCTGATCTCTGAAACTCACTTAGATAATATCTTTGATGATACAGTGGTGGTAGGTAATACAAGGTTATAACATTTACAGAAAATATAGAAATGCCAATGGTGGAGGTGTTGTTGTTTATATTCAGATCCACATTCATGTAAAGATTAGCGAGGATCTCATGTTAAATGCTGTTGAAGTAATACGGCTACAGGTTCATCTGCCTCACCTAAAGCCCATTCTTGTGGGAAGCTGCTATAGACCACCAAGTGCTAACAGTCATGTGATGTCAACAGAGAGGTATATTTTCCGGGTGATTTTAAATATTGACTGGCTTTCATCAAGCTGGCCACTCAAGAAAAAGCTTCAAACTGTAACCAGTGCCTGCAACCTGGTTCAGATTATTAGTCAAACTTGATTTATTTATTTGATTTAACCTTTATTTAACCAGGCAAGTCAGTTAAGAACAAATTCTTATTTACAATGACTGCCTACCAAAAGGCCTCCTGCGGGGGCTGGGATAAAAAAATTAATGTATAAATATAGGACAAAACACACATCACGGCAAGAGAGACAACACAACACTACATAAAGAGAGACCTAAGACAACAACATAGCAAGGCAGCAACACATGATAACACATCATGGTAGCAACACAACATGACAACAACATGGTAGCAACACAAAACATTGTACAAACATTATTGGGCACAGACAACAGCACAAAGGGCAAGAAGGTAGAGACAACAATACATCATGCAAAGCAGCCACAACTGTCAGTAAGAGTGTCCATGATTGAGTCTTTGAATGAAGAGATTGAGATAAAACTGTCCAGTTTGAGGGTTTGTTGCAGCTCGTTCCAGTCGCTAGCTGCAGCGAACTGAAAAGATGGGCGACCCAGGGTAGTTACAAACAGCACAGGAATGAAATCATCAACATGTATTGATCACATCTTTATTAATGCTGCAGAAATTTGCTTGAAAGCAGTATCCAGATCCATCGAATGTAGTGATCACAATATAGTAGCCATATCTAGGAAAACCAAAGGCTGGGCCTAATATAGTGTATAAGTGTATATTTTGTAGCGATTCCTATGTTGTTGATGTAAATAATATTTGTTGGTCCGCGGTGTGTAATGAGGAGCAAACAGACGCTGCACTTGACACATTTATGAAATTGCTTATTCCAGTTACTAATAAGCACATACCGATTTAAGAAAATTATTGTAAAAACTGTTAAATCCCCGTGGATTGATGAGGAATTTAAAAATTGTATGGTTGAGAGGGATGAGGCAAAGGGAAGAACAATTAAGTCTGGCTGCATAACCGATTGGCAAATGTATTGCAAATTAAGAAATCATGTGACTAAACTGAATAAAAAGAAGAAGAAACTACACTATGAAACAAAGATAAATTACATCAAGAATGGTAGTAAAAAACTTTGGAGCACCTTACAGTACATTTTGGGAAAAACTTAGGCATGATATGCCAGCAGCAAACGCTGACACTACACATCCAAGTATATCTGACCAAATTATGAAGACAAGCATTGTCATTTTTTATTCCTTAAAGTAAGTGTGGAAGAGGTGAAAAAAGTATTGTTGTCTATCAACAATGACAAGCCAACAGGGTCTGACAACTTGGATGGAAAATGACTGAGGATAATAGCGGACGATATTGCCACTCCTATTTGCCATATTTTAAATTTAAGCCTACTAGAAAGTGTGTCCCCAGGCCTGGAAGGAAGCAAAAGTCATTCCTCTACCTAAGAATAGTAAAGCCCCCTTTACTGGCTCAAATAACTGACCAATCAGCCTGTTACCAACCATTTTGAAAAAATGGTGTTTGACCAGATACAATGCTATTTTACAGTAAACAAATGGATATCAAACTCAGCATGCTTATAGGGAAGGACATTCAACAAGCACAGCACTTACTGATGATTGGCTGAGAGTTGATGATTGATGAGAAAAATATTTGGGGGGGCTGTTTTGTTAGACTTCAGTGCGGCTTTTGACATTATCGATCATAGTCTGCTGCTGGAAAAATGTATATGGCTTTACACCCCCTGCTATGTTGTGGATAAAGAGTTACTTGTCTAACAGAACACAGAGGGTGTTCTTTAATGAAAGCCTCTCCAGCATAATCCAGGTAGAATCAGGAATTCCCCAGGGCAGCTGTCTAGGCTGCTGTCTTACTTTTTTCAATCTTTACTAATGACATGCCACTGGCTTTGAGTAAAGCGTGTCTATGTATGAGGATGACTCAATACTATACATGTTAGCTACTGAACTTACTGTAACACTTAACAAAGAGCTGCAGTTTGTTTGAGAGTGGGTGGCAAGGAATAAATTAGTCCTAAATATTTCTAAAACTAGAAGCATTGCATTTGGGACAAACCCTAAACCTCAACTAAATAGTGTAATAAATAATGTGGAAATTGAGCAAGTTGAGGTGACTAAACTGCTTGGAGTTAAACCTGGATTGTATTTTTTTTTTTAATTGAACCTTTATTTAACTAAGCAAGTCAGTTAAGAACAAATTCTTATTTAGAATGACGGCCTACCCCAGCCAAACCCGGACGACGCTGGGCCAATTGTGCACCGCCCTATGGGACTCCCAATCACAGCCGGATGTAATACAGCCTGGATTCAAACCAGGGACTGTAGTGACACCTCTTGCACTGAGATTCAGTGCCTTAGACTGCAGTGCCACTCGGGAGCCCTGGTAAACTGTCATGGCCAAAACATATTGATACAACAGTAGCTAAGATGGGAAGAAGTCTTTCCATTATAAAGCTCTGCTCTACCTTATTAACAGCACTATCAACAAGGCAGGTCCTACAGGACCTAGTTTTGTCGCACCTGGACTACTGTTCAGTCGTGTGGTCAGGTGCCACAAAAAGGGAAAATTGCAATTGGCTCAGAACAGGGCAGCACGGCTGGCCCTTGGATGTACACGGAGAGCTAATATTAATAATATGCATGTCAATCTCTCCTGGCTCAAAGCGGAGGAGTGATTGACTTCATCACTACTTGTGTTTATGATAGGTATTGACATGTTGAATGCACCAAGCTGTCTGTTTGAGCTGCTGGCACACAGCTAGGACACCATGTATACCCCACAAGACATGCCACAAGAGGTCTCTTCATAGTCCTCAAGTCCAGAACAGACTATGGGAGACGCACACTACCACATAGAGCCATGACTTCATGGAACTCTATTCCACATCAAGTAACTGATGCAAGAAGTAAAATTAGATTGAAAAATAAACCCAGATAAAAAAAACACCTTATGGAACAGCGGGGACTGTGAAGCAACACAAACATAGGCACAGGCACATGCATACACACACACACGACAACATGCACAGGTACACATGGATATTGAACTGTAGATTTGTGGTAGTGGTAGAGTAGGGTGCTGAGGGCACAAATTGTGTTGTGAAATCTGTGACTGTATTGTAATGTTTTTAAAATTGTAGAAACTGCTTTAATTATGCTGGACCCCATGAAGAGTAGCTGCTGCCATCCATAATAAATGAAAATATGCAACTATGATACAGAGGGGTAGGGATATGACATGATCTTTGCTCAATATTCTTAAATTTATCAGGGATAAAGTATTTCAAAAAACTGTACAATAAATGTATGCAGAGGCTTAAAAAGGGGATAAACGAGATGCAATAGGCCTAAAGCCACTAAGCCAGGCCTATGTAATGTCCATGAGAGTACATATTGAAGATGCTGCCTCAACTGACATTGATTTAGAGTTGAACCAAGACATGAGGGTCACTCTCTTTCCACCCGAGCACTTTCCCATTGAACAAAAGGCAAAGAGGACGTCTGGCCTACAGGTGTATGTCCGCAGGGAAGGATCAGGATGGCAAGTAAAGCTGTTAATGACACTGTTAATGACACTGTAAAGCACTTTACCTCAAAAGTGGGAAGTGAACTAGCAAAAGATTAAGGATTTCCCCTTCTTAACTCTGCAAACAGACATTAGGCAACTCTTAGACAGTCAGTTTCACTGTCTGTTGTTCCACATATCAATGGTTGGGTGTTTTATACCAACATCACTCAGTATTAAAGCAGCTAACTTCAAATATGGAAACTTGACATTAATGATGACACTACAGGGAATTGTACAGTTATTGTAGTCCATATGACATTCATTGATTGTATGCACATATTGTGCTCTCAGTTGACGGAAAATAAGTTCCCTGAGTATACAGGTGAAGAAACAGACTGTCTAGTTCAGAAACAAAAACAAAAGTTGAACCAAGCACTTTGTCCATGAGGTGCAATGAACCAGGATGTGTTTCTCTATGTCAGCGGTAAGCAACTACAATAGATTCAGCCGCTGGCTGATTTTTGTCTGTGCGAATGGGCTGGAACATAATTACAGTGAACAAAAATATAGACACAACATGCAACAATTTCAAAGATTTTATTGAGTTACAGTTCAAATGAGGAAATCAGTTAATTGAAGTACATTTATTAAGACCCAGGTTAGGATGATGAGCACGCAGATGAGCTTCTCTGAGATGGTTTCTGACAGTTTTGCAGAGATTATTTTCTTGTGCAAACCCACAGTTTAATCGGCTGTCCAGGTGGCTGGTCTCAGACGATCCCGCAGGTGAAGAAGCCAGATGTGGAGGTCCTGGGCTGGCATGGTTAACCGTGGTCTGCGGTTGTAAGGTCGGTTGGACATAGTGCCAAATTCTCTAAAACGACGTTGGTGGCGGCTTATGGTAGAAAAATTAACATAAAATTCTCTGGCAACAGTTCTGGTGGACATTCCTGCAGTCAGCATGCCAATTGTACACCCCCTCAACTTGTGGCATTGTGTTGTGTGACAAAACCGTACATTTTAAAGTGGCCTTTTATTTTCCCCAGCACAAGATGCACCTGTGTAATGATCATGCTGTTTAGTCAGCTTCTTGATATGCGACACCTGTCAGGTGAATGGATTATCTGGGCAAAGGAGAAATGCTCACTAACAGGGATGTAAACAAGAAATAAGCTTTGTGTGTATATGAAGTATTTATTGGATCTTTTATTTCAGCTCATGAAACACGGGACCAACACTTTACATGTTATGTTTTATATTTTTGTTCAGTAAATACAATGCAAATTGACCACAACTAAGCCCAAAAAGAGATTTCTATTTAAAAATGATAATCATTTCATACCATTTCATAAATTGAGACATGATCACATATGTCTTTCTTTATTCGTGGGAATAGTTGGGAACAGATTTTTTTTTAAATAAAAAAAGTGTTACATACCTATTTTTTAATCATTATCACTCTCGGGACGGTTTTGGCCCACAGGCCGTCGGTTTCTGACCCCTCCTCTATCTTATTGAATGTTCAGGTGACCCTATTGCATTTTGTCAGAGCAGCAGTACATCAGGGGACTCTCTCAACCCTACACGGCTAGGCTTGTATCCGGATAACACTTTCCTCTTTGGGGTGTGTGTCCAAGGCATTTGTTCACTTTCTGGTGGTGCAGTGTGTTATAGAGACCACCCTTCGGTGGGTGACTGATGGATGTCATTTTTGCACGTTTCCACATAGAAAATCGGTTTGCACTCGGTTTTCAAATTACACATGGCACTCTGTTCAGAGGTGCTAAAGTACTCTCGGCCGGAAGACGCCCGACAATCCTACCGGTCTGTTTGTGCCATAAGGGACATATAGGCCCCTATATAAATGACTCACTCCTGAAATCTTTAGGGCCATATACACACCTCCCAAGAGTTTGTAGCCGTCGTGTAGCCTTCACACTGATACGCATACAATTTATAATGCCATTTCCCAGTGATATGTCTGAAGAAGATGTGGGTGATTGTGATAGTTTTCCATGGAGCTGGGTTTGACTTGTTGAACCCCAGGACACATGCCAGCCTTGCACGTTATTCTGCCTCATTTCTATAGAATGGCATGGCATTCAAGAAAGACCTGTTTTCAGCTCTTATCAACATGCTTTATCTGGGGTTATGGTATTGCAGACCTCCAGTCTGTTGTAATGGCTCTCTTTTCCTTGTTACAGTGAAACGGCTATTTGCTTAGGCTACTTATCACCCGAAAATCAGTTCAAGTCACTTTACCTCACAATTGGCTTCATGGGAAAATCAGTCTGAATCAATCTGATTAGGTGCCAGGCACTTTGAACATCCACCCCAACTGATGCCGCATGTGTGTGCATGTGAAAGACGTGTCCGCCAACAACAAAGCTGGTTCTCAAACCAAAAATTCTATTCACAACAAACAAACTGGATTCATAGCACGGAGGACCTCTGGTCAATGACATGCAGCCCTTTTTAAATTCCTCTGAGAACAAGTCTCTGAATGGTCAGTCATTGATGGGGATTTTCTACGTATAACGACATACTTCTCTATCATTCCACTGAGGATACAGTGCAACACTTAATGAATGTCCTCTTGTTGGAACAAAGGAGTATGTCCACACAATGACGAAGAGAGAAGCCTGTGCAAAATGTCTGTTGGATATGCAGTACCCTGCATGACGTTCAGATGGAACTGATGCATTTTTTATACAGCTCTTTCTGGTTTGCAGCTCTTATACAGCTCTTTCTGGTTTGCCGCATCTCTCTGTGGTCGTATACACACAGCGTGGTGGGCACATACACTGTCTACCAGAATTAGATCGGAGAAGCCATACTAATAATACAAGATAGAAAAATAAATTCCAGTCACCTGAAGGCACGAACACTAATGAGACATGCATGATCTGGTGTTACATTAGTAACATGGTCTAAAGGTTATCATTTGTACCATGCTACAATGACAGCACTAGGGTTGAATGGCGGGAACCCAGTTACTGAGATTTACCGGAATTTACAGCGCAAAACCACTCCCAGGATAATTCACTGTGAGAAACCGGTAAATTATAATACATTATACTGAACAAAATGGGGACACAGGCCCAGCCAATCAGAGTGAGTTTTTCCCCACAAAAGGGTTTTATTACAGACAGAAATACTCCTCATGATAAGCTGTAGTCCACACCATCTACCAAGAAAGTTTTCATTAATATTTTTTGTTGCCGTCTACTTACCACCACAAAGCTAGCACTAAGACCGCACTCTTCGAGCTGTATATCACCATAAGCAAGCAAGAAAATGCTCATCCAGAAGCGGCGCTCCTAGTTGCCGGGGACTTTAATGTAGGCAAACTTAAATATGTTTCACCTCATTTGTACCAGCATGTGTAACCAGAGGAAAAAAAACTTTAGACCACCTTTATTTCACACACAGAGATGCATACAAAGCTCTCCCTCACCCTCAATTTGGCAAATCTGAAAATAATTATATCGTCCTGATTCCTGCTTACAAGCAAAAAATAAAGCAGGAAGCCAGTGACTCGCTCAGTACGGAAGTGGTCCGATGACGCGGATGCTACGCTACAGGACTGTTTCACTAGCACAGACTGGAATATGTTCCAGGATTCATCCCATGGAAATGAGGTGTACCACCTCTGTCACCGGCTTCATCAATAAGTGCATCGACGACGCCGTCCCCACAGTGACCGTACGTACATATATCAACCAGAAGCCATGGATTACAGGCAACATCCGCACCGAGCTAAAGGCTAGAGCTGCCGCTTTCAAGGAGCGGGACACTAATCCGGACACTTAAGAAGAAATCCTGCTGTGCCCTCAGACGAACCATCAAACAGGCAAAGTGTCAATACAGGACTACGATTGAATCCTACTACACCAGCTCTGATGCTCGTCAAATGTGGTAGGGCTTGCAAATTATTACAGACTACAAAGGGAAACCCTTTGCCCAGTAATGAGAGCCTACCAGATGAGCTAAATGCCTTTTATGCTCGCTTGGAAGCAAGCAACACTGAAGCATGCATGAGAGCACCGGCTCTGATGTTTGTCGGCTGTGGCAGGGCTTGAAAACTACAAAGGGCAACAACATATCTGCCAGGCAACAACACATCTGCCACGCTGATCCTCAACACAAGGGACCCTCAGGGGTGCCTGCTTAGTCCCCTCCTGTACTCCCTGTTCACCCACAACTGCGTGGCCAAGCACGACTCCTACACCATCATTAAGTTTGCTGATGACACAACAGTTCACCGACAACGATGAGACAACCTATAGGGAGGAGGTCAGAGACCTGGAAGTGTGGTGCCAGGACAACAACCTCGCTCTCAATGTAAGCAAGACAATGGAGTTGAAAAGGAGCGCCGAACAGGCCCCCTTAACATCGACGAGACTGAAGTGGAGCGGGTTGAGAGCTTCAAGTTCCTTGGTGTCCACATCACCAACAAACACATTTTTTTAACCAGGTAGGCTAGTTGAGAACAAGTTCTCATTTGCAACTGCGACCTGGCCAAGATAAAGCAAAGCAGTGTGACACAGACAACACGGAGTTACACATGGAGTAAACAATAAACAAGCCAATAACACAATAAACACGTCAATGACACAGTAGAAAAAAGAAAGTCTATATACAATGTGTGAAAAAGGCACGAGGAGGTAGGCAATAAATAGGCCATAGGAGCAAATAGTTTCAATTTAGCAGATTAACACTGGAGTGATACATGTGCAGATGATGATGTGCAAGTAGAGATACTGGTGTGCAAAAGAGCAGAAAAGTAAATAAAATAAAAACAGTATGGGGATGAGGTAGATAGATTGGGTGGGCTATTTACAGATGGACTATGTACAGCTGCAGCAACTTCAGCGATTTTTGCAATTCGTTCCAGTCACTGGCAGCAGATAACTAGAAGGAAAGGCGGCCAAATGAGGTGTTGGCTTTGGGGATGGAACGTGTGCTACGGTGGGTGTTGTTATCGTGACCAGTGAACTGAGATAAGGCAGAGCTTTAGGTCCGGACAACATGCCCTCCAATTTGACACACTGAACTCTGTCTGCAAAGTAGTTGGTGAACCAGGCGAGCCAGTCATTAGAAAAACCATGGCTAATGAGTCTGCCAATAAGAATACGGTGATTGACAGAGTCGAAAGCCTTGGCCAGGTCGATGAAGACGGCTGCACAGTACTGTCTTTTATCGATGGCGGTTATGATATTGTTTAGAACCTTGAGCGTGGCTGAGGTGCACCGGTGACCAGTTCGGAAGCCGGATCGCACAGCGGAGAAGGTACGGTGGGATTCAAAATGGTCAGTGATCTGTTAATTAACTTGGCTTTCGAAGACTTTAGATAGGCAGGGCAGGATGGATATAGGTCTGTAACAGTTTGGGTCTAGAGTGTCACCCCCTTTGAAGAGGGGGATGACCGCGGCAGCTTTCCAATCTTTAGGTATCTCGGTCGATACGAAAGAGAGGTTGAACAGGCTGGTAATAAGGGTTGCAACAATGGCGGTGGATAGTTTTAGAAAGAGAGGGTCCAGATTGTCTAGCCCAGCTGATTTGTACGGGTCAAGGTTTTGCTGCTCTTTCAGAACATCTGCTATCTGGATTTGGGTGATGGAGAAGCTGGGGGGGGGGGGGGGGGGCAGTTGGCCAGGGTTGGAGTAGCCAGGAGGGAGGCATGGCCAGCCGTTGAGAAATGCTTATTGAAATGTTCGATTATCATGGATCTATCAGTGGTGACCGTGTTACCTAGCCTCAGTGCAGTGGGCAGCTGGGAGGAGGTGCTCTTGTTCTCCATGAACTTTACAGTGTCCCAAAACTTTTTGGAATTAGAGCTACAAGATGCGAATTTCTGCTTGAAAAAGCTAGCCTTTGCTTTCCTGACTGACTGCGTGTATTGGTTCCTGACTTCCCTGAACAGTTGCATATCGTGGGGACTATTCGATGCTATTGCAGTCCGCCACATACAAGACCACTGGTAATCTCCCTCGATCTGGGGCTCCACGCAAGATCTCACCCCGTGGGGTCATAGAACCACACGGGGGGAGCTAGTGAATGACCTGCAGAGAGCTGGGACCAAAGTAACAAAGCCTACCATCAGTAACACACTACGCCGCCAAGGACTCAAATCCTGCAGTGCCAGACGTGTCCCCCTGCTTAAGCCAGTACATGTCCAGGCCCGTCTGAAGTTTGCTAGAGAGCATTTGGATGATCCAGAAGAAGATTGGGAGAATGTCATATGGTCAGATGAAACCAAAATTGAACTTTTTGGTAAAAACTCAACTCGTCGTGTTTGGAGGACAAAGAATGCTGAGTTGCATCCAAAGAACACCATACCTACTGTGAAGCATGGGGGTGGAAACATCATGCTTTGGGGCTGTTTTTCTGCAAAGGGACGAGGACGACTGATCCGTGTAAAGGAAAGAATGAATGGGGCCACGTATCATGAGATTTTGAGTGAAAACCTCCTTCCATCAGCAAGGGCATTGAAGATGAAACGTGGCTGGGTCTTTCAGCATGACAATGGTCCCATTGCAAATGTTGAACTAATAACATGGCTAGTAATACTGGAAAAGCTAAATCAAAGTCCAAGTATACATATTTGACGATACTCTTGCAGAAAAATATAATATGAATGCAAATGTCTCCTTCACGATTTGCCCAAATGTACCTGGGTGACTTCACACTAAATGTCATGTAGTGTGCTCATACTTCATGTTATTCGTCTTTGCGCGCACACTGCTGCCATCTTGTGGACACCATCGGAATTACAACCAGAGTGATGGCTATAAGTGGGACCTTTGTTGCACTTCAAAGATGGTGGTAGAAAAAAACGGTTGTTTTCTTAATTTTTCTTCTACCAGATCTATAGTGTTATATTCTCCTACATTCAATTCACATTTCCACAAACTTCAAAGTGTTTCCTTTCAAATGGTACCAAGAATATGCATATCCTTGCTTCAGGGCCTGAGCTACAGGCAGTTAGATTTGGGTATGTCATTTTAGGTGATAATTGAAGAAAAGGGGGCTATCCCTAAGAAGATTTTTAGGACACATCACTCCACTCTATACCCCTCTGTAAACTGGTCATCTCTGTATACCCATCGCAAAACCCATTGGTTGATGCTTATTTATAAAACCCTCTTAGGCCTCACTCCCCCCTATCTGAGATATCTACTGTAGCCCTCATCCTCCACATACAACACCTGTTCTGCCAGTCACATTCTGTTAAAGGTCCCCAAAGCACACACATCCCTGGGTCGCTCGTCTTTTCAGTTAGCTGCGTGACTGGAACGAGCTGCAACAATCACTCAAACTGGACAGTTTTATCTCAATCTCTTCATTCAAAGACTCATACTCGTACTGATAGTTGTGGCTGCTTTGCGTGATGTATTGTTGTCTCTACCTTCTTGACCTTTGTGCTGTTGTCTGTGCCCAATAATGTTTATACCATGTTTTGTGCTGCTACCATGTTGTGTTGCTACCATGTTGTTGTCATGTTGTTTTGCTACCATGATGTGTTGTCATGTGTTGCTGCCTTGCTATGTTGTTGTCTTAGGTCTCTTTATGTAGTGTTGTGTTGTCTCTCTTGTCGTGATGTGTGTTTTGTCCTATATTTATATTTTATATTATATTTCATCAACTTGAACACCTGCGTTATTGCCAATTTGTTTAATTAACTTGTTGAAATGAATCCCAATTTATAATAGCTACAAAAGAACTTGGACTACATTTTTATAGTAGGCCTAACTAATAATTAAGAACACATTGAAGTTGGTAGTGGCACATCTGTCTGTCAGAGGAAGCGGTCTGAACAGTTGGAGACATTGTTAGAGGGGACGCCATTCAGGGAGAGAGGCAAGGAAATTTGGATGCTTGTAGAGGCCTGGAGGGTTGTCTGTCTGAGCTGAGCCCTACAGGTGTGCTGCCATCTGGAGTCCCAACCGTTGAACCAACTTCCCAGATAACAGGCTGTCAGCAAACCAATCACACACTTTGATCTGGTGGCATCCCTCTCTATCTCTCTCTTTCACTTTGTTTGAAAGTGGAGACAGTTGGCAGTGTCTGTGAGACTTAGTGTTGCTGTGTACCACATGTATGGTGATGCAGGTATAGAATCGTGTGTGTGTATGTGTGTGTGTGTGTGCGTGTGTGTACGCACGTGCGCATGTGCTCATGTGTTTGTTTACAGAGGCGTCATGCCCATAGGGGGCACAAGGGCACGTGCCTCCTCAGATATGTTCTGTTTTTAAATGAATTACTGAACTTAATTTTTAAACCCTTTTTATATATCATATATCATAATATATGATATAATAATATATATATAATAATATAAATATTTTGCAGAGGGATTTACATTTTAGTAATTTAGCAAACACTCTTATCCAGAGCAATTAGGGTTAAGGGCTTTGCTCAAAGGGTATATTGACCGATTTTTCACCTAGTCTGCTGGGGGATTCAAACCGCCGACCATTTAGTTACTGGCCCAACGTTCTTAAGTGCTAGGCTACCTGCCACTCTTTGCCTGGCACCCTGACTGCCTTTTATAAACATTTCATGCAGTTCTATGTCATTTTACATACCAGATTTATATTTTTTATACCACACAAATTACTGATATTATAGGCTAAGAATGAATGGAGAGATATGCGTATGTGTTCATCTTATCATATTTCTCTAATGCCAAATCAGTGTGTCCTGTTTGCAATGAAACTATCCCTGTTTGCAAATAATTAAATCTGAGAAGTCATTAGGAATCTGAGCATGGTACTTTGAAAAGTTAGGCCTACCAAAAGAGCAGGCCTACCGACGCAGAAAAATGTAAGCTTTATCTCCTGGCTATTCTTCTTCTTGTGGCTTAATCAAACGAGAGGAGGTCACAAGTGTTTCCCTAAAAACTGTCTGGGTTTAAACATCTTGTATTGTACAGAAAGTGAATAGCATAATCAGTTGATAGTGACAGAATTAAATTACTGCCCAAGCAAAGTAAGCCTCTGAATGTCAAAGAAACTAAATAATGATATCCCCATATGCATCAGTGTCATGTCTTTCCCGGATATTTTACTGCTTGTTTCTAGCATTAAGCATTGCGGACCAAAGCGCTGTTATAGATCGCTTTATATAATCAGATCCGTTTTATTTTCTTTCAAATATTTTTTCCCATTTTATTTACTAAAAGGTAGGCCTATGGCATAACCCCTCAATTTGAGTCTTGGTTTTAACTTAACAGCCCTTCACTGACAAGGAGGTAGGCTATTTAAAGAGTGCATGGTGGGTGGCGGAATTGACTGACATATCTATTGATATAGCAGCCTATGACCTAATTTAATCTGTCAAACAGGTAGACCTACCTCTTATTTCTAGGAAGAAATAGGCTCCAACACAAAGTCTAATTAAAGTTTTAAAGTTTTTAGTAAAGTCTAATTAAAATGATGGTTGAAATTAATTAAGCCTACTCAAATGTTCCTACTTTCAGAACCATGAGCTGTCCTTTTCCGATTGATTTCGCAGCGACTGTTGCTTCAAGTTTCAGCACCACAATGTAAATGACAAAAAATCTGGCTTATTGTGAGGTCAAAAACTACATTATGGGCAAGGAACATATTGTTTTGAATCAAATCAATTTAAATTGGTCGCAAGCGATCAGTTGACCTCCGGTCCTCCTTCTCATCTTCGCTCGCTCCTTCTCAAACTGAACAAAACATAGGCTAGGTCACGCGCAAGATAGTGATTTTTTTTGGACTAGGCCTAATAAATTAAATAAATCTGAAGAAACCATTTGATCTCCTCCTTAACTGCCACTTTAGCACTACACAGCAGGGGCAGCATCAGGCACACATCAATATATAGCCTAATAAGCAAGTAATTCTAAACAACATTGACATTTCCTCAACTACATATCACATGAGACTCCCCTGGACTAGATTTAAATTCTACTCAAAACTCCCCTTGACTGAAATTGAAAAGCATGACCCTCCCCCATTTTCCTCCAGGTAACCATTCTGTGAATTTCAATCCATCCCTAAGTGGTTCCTTGCAAGATGCACCACGATGTAAAGATATGCTAGGCAGGACGCTAAATACTCTAGTGTGTGCAGACAGTATCGTCAATGGAGGAGCAGAGAGAGTGTTGAGTTGATTGTAGCAGGACAAGCAGGAGGTATGTTTGTAAATGAATTTGATCAAGCTATGTAGCCTATTGATTCCTTCTTGTTTCTCTGTAAAGACATCTAGCAATCTTATGAAGATGGCTTTAGCTGGTCATCCCCAAAGCCAACACCTACTTTGGTCACCTTTCCTTCCAGTTCTCTGCTGACTGGAACGAATTACAAAAATCACTGAAGTTGGAGACTTATATCTCCCTCACGAACTTTAAGCACCAATTGTCAGAGCAGCTTACCAATCGCTGCAGCTGTACACAGCCCATCTGTAAATAGCCCATCCAACCAACTAACTACCTACCTCATTCCCATATTTGTTTTTGTTTTTCTACTCTTTTGCACACCAGTATTTCTAGTTGCACATCCTCATCTGCACATATATCACTCCAGTGTAAATGGCTAAATTGTAATTACTTAACCACTTGGCCTATTTATTGTCTTACCTCCTTACTTCATTTGCTCACACTGTATACAGGTTTTTCTATTGTGTTATTGACTGTACATTTGTTTATCCCATGTGTAACTCTATGTTGTTGTTTTTGTCACACTGCTTTGCTTTATCTTGGCCAGGTGGCAGTTGTAAATGAGAACTTGTGCTCAACTGGCCTACCTGGTTAAATAAAGGTGAAATAAAAATAAAAAGCTAGCCAGCTAGATAGGTTTTCAATCTCCCAACCTCATAACTAGCTACCAAGCCTTTTCAGGCTGTCAATCAAGTTAGAGTAGCTTGTCTATTTTAGCTGGCATGCCTGTTGGCAAGGTTGCTAAAATAATTTATGAGACTATATACCAGTAGTGTTTTCATGATACCAGAAGTTTGACTTCGATACTAGATTTAGTATCACTATACTCGATACCATCACTATACTCGATACCATGGCAAAAAAATAAGGTATGCTAGCCAAAGTCACAGAATGGCACTTGATCCAGACAGATAAACTCAGTTACTGCTTTGTTCAATCGTTGGGCATCTTTTGAGTTCAATATCATTACATTTGAATTGCTTTTACATTAAACATTAATCATAGACAGCCACGAAGCATTAATTCATTAATTATACAATCAATTTGACTTTGTTTTTACCATTCTAACTACCTAACATAATGCAAAAAATGTATCCACAATACAGGTGCATGCATATTCAATAGGAGTTTGTGCATGCATTGATTTATTGAGCTTGTTTTGGCTGATTTCATGGTGCTACAGATCACAAACAATCTGTCTCCCTTCCATTTATGACATATTTTATTCCACTGATCAACAACATTTCGATAGAAATAGCTTATTTTATAAAAATGTGCGCTCTCTCTTTAACAAGTATGACTTCATTCACAAGGTAAGAAGGAGCACAGTCAGTTCGCTGAGTCAATAGATCATCTTTGGGAGAAAGGTGAGAGAGACCGACCAAATAAGTGAATTGATAACGTTTTTGGTGACAATCAGCTTTGAAATCAGCATATTTTGCGTTATGGTTTGCCTTCCACAACAAAGTACTAGGGTAGTGAATTGATGTTAGCTTCAGCTGTAATCTAGCAGAGCAGCCTACAAAGCTGGAAGCTACCTGTATCTTCTTCGATTGAAATGTGTTCTAGCCTGTATGGACATTGTTTTGCGAACAGCAATTAAGTTTCAACATTTCTACGTTTAGTGTCTTATTATTCAAGTGTTTTATCTTCACTGAAGCATGAGCAAGGAACTAACACGATGCAGCCCAGCTCCCAGTGTAGGATGGCAGTGAGTAAGTGGAGCAGTCACGGTGCCCACTATAATAAAGGCTGTGCTGCAAGACAGGCTTGATCCGTGAGACACATTTGACAGAAGTACCAAAAGTTACAAAAATTCTAGTACCGAAACGTTTTTCATGTTCTAGTATCGAAAAGTACTGAAGTTTCGGTATACTGTGCAACACTGTATACCAGTGTGGAAGTTGTACTAAATTCATAAGGGATATGTGCATCATTAATTAAAATGGCAGTTGAACAGGTAAAGATGTATGCTTAGATAATCTATGCACAATGATTATGGCTCTAGATTGCAGGAAAAAGCTGCTTCAGGTGTTTGAAAAATTCACAATTCTCAGACTTCTGGAGGAGGGGCAACTCCTGCTATTAAACACAGACTTTTTCTAAACTGCATTTGTTTGGATGTACAATCATTCATGCTGCAGGGCTAGGTGCAGAGCAAGCTAGTTTCCTTTTTATAAACCACACATTTTATTAGAACGCACATTGTCAAGTGCTAACATGATTTGTGCCACAGCTACAGATCCTTTGAAGGCTCGAGAGTAACACTAATGATGATTGTACCGTATGTCTTCACCAACCAGCTAATGGGATACTTAGCATTGTTGACAGTTCTCCATCTTATTAATGTTGCAGCTAAACAGGTCACATAAAAGTTTTGATGTCTGCAGACCAGACATAGATGCCACAGCATTCTCAAGGCATAATCGATAATTTACCATTTTTTGACCTCCACATGTAGCCTACCCACAATCATTTGCATCTTAGCTTTATAGTGCGATACCTGAGTGGCATTTACGTTCCTCTTTCGAAGTGGGTTGAGGAAGTAGGAAAAGGAATGGGAGGCAATCTATGTTTAGACAGTTCTTTTTTGTGTGTTTTTTTTTAAGTTCCTGCTTAACATTCTCTTTTTTTGTTCCGTTTATTTGGTGAACAACCAAGTACCACCATACTACACACTCTGTCATTATCACACTTTGTCCTGCACAGAGCATGTCACAATAAACCTGTTAAGCAACAGTGTCCCTAACTGGCTTTTGTTACAGAACATTTTACAGGACAGGAGTTAGCTAGCCCACTACTTCAGGCAGAGAGCAGATGTTAAACCTGAGTAGCAGAGCAGGTGTGGGATCCTATGTTTATCTCTATTGAAGGATGAGATCTTTATCCCTAATCTGGAAGGATGAATTTATGTGAATTTCATGACTCAGATTTCAGGCTGTTTGTATTGGAACTGTCAGTCACTAAAACAGGTCAATATTAACATGCTAATCTAGTAGCCAGGATGGAAAACAGCGAATCAATGTCTGTTGACTGTTGGAGGTAATTGTTTGACAGGATAGAATTTGCTTTTATTATAGTCTGAAATATTCAGAACAGAGGACACAAAAATAGGTTACACAGGAAATTGTATGCAAAAGATTTCAAATATAGTTCCTATTCATGACAAAGTTGTTGACAATTGTGATAATGTCTTGTGTTACTTTCTGATAATTTTGTTAGTCCTTTACATCTTAAAGGACTTTTGAAAGAAGAAAATTAATTATAATTACATATAAATTAGCCTGTTTTGTGATTGTCCTACATTTAAATGTTTTCTTACTTAGAAACTAAAACCTGGAGGTCAGAAACACAGGAATTGTTGAATTGTTTCTTTCTTGTTAATCAACCGCAATCCCAAAGTAATCTAACCAGGGAAAACCTGTCCTAGTGTCCTTATTGCTCATCTTCTTCGGTCCATTTTACACCAATTGTCCTTGAATCAGATAGGAAGTTGTGATACAAGCACGTATATATCAAGTTATTTTGGGCATCAGACCAAGCCTATTTTGTTATAAATCTTTGGTCTTAATTAGCTCAAAGATATTGAGGGTTTATGCAGTCCAATCAAAACTATGGTATTCAGTATGTGATGAAAGGGTTTGGCTGATGTATACAGTACTTATGATTATGTGTGTGTGTGTGTGTGTGTGTATGCGCTTGTGTGTCTGTGTTCATGTCTGTCTCTGCACTTTGACTGTTAGAGCACCTACAGTACTGTCTCTCCATTCCTTTCCCTTTACATTGATAAGAGCCTTTGTCCAAAAATGCAGTGAAACAACTTCGGTATAAGCAAACTTATTACCGTTTTGTGATTTAATATTAGTGTTTATTTCTATTAATTTGTAGATTTGTATTTGAAATTCAGTTTAGTTTTAGTTAGTTTTCAGACATGATTTACTAAAAACCTTTACATTTTTATATTAGTTAGTTTCAATTTTAGTTTTAGTGTTAGGGACAGAAAGTAGCCTATGCGTGGGAGGCTAGGAGCGATTTATGTGTTGTCAAAATGGCGAAAGCCCTCAATAGCGCTGCCCATGCAAACACAGGCTTTTGGCCACTAGAGGACTCCATATAACTCTATGCCCATGACATAGGTTTGGTTAGGTTTCAATTATTAATCGATCCTAATGTGACTTGGATTTAAAGGATATGCGCCTAGACTGGTGCAAGAAATAAGGAGGAAACTCTTGCCCATTTTTACACTAATCCAATGTTTTTTAACTTTAGTAATAGTTGTAAGAAGAATCAAGTACCTTTACCTTTATTTGACAGAAAGAGAGAGGAAAAAACAACAGATGAAGCCATAGCACATTTGACCTGTTATGTTTATGTAATATTAAACATGTATCATTGACTAACCCCTTCAAATACAGTTAATAAAAACAGCTGCAACAACAGAAAAAACATAAGCAATACATCCGTTCTTCACAAATCTATCAGTTCACAGCCAGCTTGTGTGTGTGTTTCTGTTCAACCAAACAAGATTTTCTGGTTTATCTTCAAGAAGACTCAATGTTCCAGAGAGGTGTTAGTTCAGTTTCTCAAGCCTGATGACAGTTGTGCACAGACAGAGAATATTCTCCCCACGAGCACTTGGGATGCAGGGGCAGAAACCAGATCCAGTGACACAGCTTTGGGTAAACAGTCATCCTTGCCTGCCAGAACTGGAGAGGTGACTCGGTAAACATGCCCCTCTTTACCTCTTCCAGGTATTTAAGCAGAGCACACAGGGCACTTAAAGGGGAAGTTCACCCAAAAACACTTCGGGGCCCTTTTTGACCACCTGTCTGGCTGTTTGTCAGCCCGTTTTTAGGTCTATTGTTTGTATATTTAGATTTCTGTACTTTTATATCAAAAGGCAAAATGCCCGATATTACCTAAAATGTATTAAACAATGTGTATTTATTGTTACATAAACAACACTTGGTGTCTCTGCATTGAATTGCCAAACAAATGTGTTGTTTAATGTAAAAAATACAAAAATAAAAAACTACTTTGTGCTAGCGCAATGGTCTTCCATATAGTCTGTAATCCAGTAGATACTCTTCTTCGTGGCTCTAAAATTAATAATTATAGGATGCGGGACAAATTATTGTTCTTACTATTGGTCTTCAAGAAAGGAAATCAGAAAGAAAGGGAGTAAACAAAGTAGGGATGCAGCGATATGCCATTTTTGCTCGATATTGATATCCAATATTTTCCTTGACAAAAAACACGATACCGATAACCAATATTTAAATTTTTTCGGCCTTTTAAGCATTCTAGTACAGTTAAATTGTCACGCCCTGATCTGTTTCACCTGTCCCTGTGATTGTCTCCACCCCCTCCAGGTGTTGCTTATTTTCCCCAGTGTATTTATCCTGTCTCTCTGTGCCATTTCGTCTTGTATGTTTAGTCAAGTCAACCAGCGTGTTTTCCCTGTACTCCTTTTCTATTTTATTTTGCTAGTCCTCCCGGTTTTAACCACTGCCTTACTCTGGACTACTTTCCCAACTGCCTGATCATCCTGCCTACCCTGACCTTGAATCTGCCTGCCCTTCGGTACCTATTGGACTCTGAACTTGTTTTGACCTTTTGCCTGAACACGACCATTCTCTTGCCTACCCCTTTTGGATTAATAAACATTTTAAGACTCCAAACATCTGCCTCCTGTGTCTGCATCTGTGTCTCGCCTTGTGCCTTGATAGTTCGAACTGGCCATGACAGACCCAGCAGACTTGGACCAGCTCCGCCACGCTGACTCCCTGCATGGCGCCACCATTGGGAGACATGAGGAGTTGTTACGGGGCCTTTTGGAAGGGCTCAGTTCTTTGACGGAACGCCACGACCATGGGTTAAAGGCTATTATGGAGCAAATCAGGGAGTTAGCTCAGAGGCTGCCTGCCACCAGCTCCCCGAGAGTCTCGCTTACCTCTTCTGGATCGATATTTGGGGAATCGTGGTATCTGCCAGGTTTTCTTTCTCAGTGCACGCTTATTTTTGAGCTACAGCTATCTTTGTTTCCTTCAGACCGATCGAAGCTGGCATATATTATTACGTTAATGTCAGGAAGGGCACTCTCCTGGGCTACGGCAGTTTGGGAGCAACAATCTGCCATTTGTGGTCATCTGTAGGAATTCATGGCAGAGGTGAGAAAGGTATTTGAATCTCCGGTATCTGGGAGAAATGAGGCCAGTAAACTGCTTGACTTACGTCAAAAGTCCCATTGTGTGGCAGCGGTTGATTTTTGCACGTTGGTCACCGAGAGTCCCTGGAATCAGAGGTCTCTTTTCGATACTTTTCTGCACAGATTATCTGAGGAGGTAAAGGATGAGCTAGCTGCTCGGGAATTGCCGGTGGACCTCGACTCCCTTATTTCTCTGACCATTAAAACCGATGGACGCCTAAGGGAACGCAGGAGTGAGAGGAGGTCTGGTCTCGGGCACACTCATACACCCGCTATGGCTCGTTCACCTTCGAGGCAATCCGGAAGTTTCTGAAGGAAGCTTTTCCGAGAGGATTCGAAGCCACTCGAGCACTCTCATGAATCTACGACGGGTGAGTTGCATACTCCAGAGCCTATACAGTCGGGAAGAGCTAGGTTATCAGTTGGGGAACGCTCACGTAGGATGAATAGTATGTCGTCTGTACTGTGGAGGGGCAGGACATTTTATACCTACCTGCCCTATTAGGAAACCCTTGTCTCTAGTGGGTACCAGTACTATGGTGAGTCAGACTGGGAGTTCCCTAATTCCCATCACCCGCACACCCTTTTTTGTGCTGTGGGGAGACCAATCTAAGTCTCTCCGAGTGCTCATTGACTCTGGGGCTGATGAATGTCTTATGGATGCCACTATTGCTTCGGAACTCGGTATTCCCACTCAGCCTCTCTCTGTTCCCACGGATGCTAGGGCACTGGACGGCCACTCTAGTACTGTGCCCGTTCAATTACGGGTTTCTGGTAACCACAGTGAGGGGGGGTCATACCCTGATCTATTTCACCTGTTCCTGTGATTGTCTCCACCTCCTCCAGGTGTCGCTTATTTATCCCTGTGTTTCCTGTCTCTCTGTGCCAGTTCATCGTGTAGGTTTAGTCTTCGGCACCTATTGAACTGGTTTTGACCTTTTGCCTGTACACGACCATTCTCTTACTACCCCTTTTGGATTAATAAACATTGTAAGACTCCAACCATCTGCCTCCTGTGTCTGCATCTGGGTCTCGCCTTGTGCCTTGATATAAATAGTTACACACACACATACTGACCAAAAAGTTATTTTGTTGGCATTTACGTATGTCCCCATTCCCAGTAAAACATAATTAAAGCCTATTTCTTTCACTTACTGCTGTTTCGTTGTTCATTTGTTCAGTCATTTCATTCTCAACCAGGATTTCATCATACATGTCAAGCAGTGAAGTTTCAACTCGGTCTGTCTTGTCCAGCTGTGTCTGTAACATTTCACGTAAACCCCGTTTCTTGTCTGCATCGAAGTAGTGGTCCTTGTACCTAGCATCGAGCCTTGCTTGTTCACAGCCTCTTGTAGAGTACTTTCGCAAGTTTTAACCCCACGGTACATGTCGGCAGTTTTGTTGAGCAGGCTTTTCAATGCCATGGCAGAGGCATGGTAGTCCGGGTAGCTGTCCGGGTCTGATATGGTAGTCCGGGTCTGATAGTCCGGGTAGCTATTTTGTTAACTATTTAGTGGTCTTATGGCTTGGGGGTAGAAGCTGTTCAGGGTCCTGTTGGTTCCAGACTTGGTGCATCGGTACTTCTTGCAGTGCGTCATATAATAATTGCCATGGTAATGTTCATTCAAATTATGCTAACTGATGTCGCTCATCCAATGGAATGTCTTTTTGTAATTTGAGTTGATTCAACAAATCACAGCACAGATTGATGGGTACACTTCCTGCTTTAACTTTATGCTATTACTTGCTGCTTTGCTCCTATGGGTACACTTGCAATAGCCAGCAGTCCACACATTATGGCATCACTGTCTTGAATGGGAACACCAGTTCTATTCAATGAGGGATTCGATGAATCTTGCCCGGGCTCCCGGAGTAGGCGTGTTTTACACCGGGTGAAGTTTTGGAACTGGGCTGCCTCCCCAGTGTGAGCCAGCACATGGAGTAATGAGTAGGATTCTGTCGGAAGATCGTAAATGCAGACTACTCGCGTCCACACTCAGCTAAACCGATTGGATGAGAAAGCCAGAGGAGAAGGATATGAGGAGGCAAAGAGTATGCAATTGGGATCTTCCCTGTGTTATGCATAACCCCATGGTTCTCAAAGCCTGTACCTAGAGAGCTACCATCCTATAGGTTATTAATCCAACTGAATCGTAATCAAGCTCACCTGTTGGAGTGAGAACTTACAAGACAGTTGCTCTCCAGGAAAATGTTTGCAAATCCCTGGTCTAACAAATTTTGAGTGACAGTGTGAATGGCATAGTAACTGTAATTGTTTTATGTTTAATAATAACATTAAATTCAATCTTTCCTCCTGGCTACCCCAACACCGGCCAACAGCTCCGCACCCACCGCAACTACTTGCTCAAGCTTCCCCAGCTTCTCCTTCACCCAAATCCAGATAGCAGATGTTCTGAAAGAGCTGCAAAACCCGGACCCGTACAAATCAGCTGGGCTAGACAATCTGGACCCTCTCTTTCTAAAACTATCCGCCACCATTGTTGCAACCCCTAGTACCAGCCTGGTCAACCTCTCTTTCGTCCGAGATCCCTAAAGATTGGAAGGCTGCCGCGGTCATTCCCCTCTTCAAAGGGGGTGACACTCTAGACCCAAACTGCTATAGACCTATATATATTCTGCCCTGCATCTCTAAAGTCTTCGAAAGCCAAGTTAATAAACAGATCACTGACCATTTCGAATCCCACCGTACCTTCTCCGCTGTGCAATCCGGTTTCCGAGTTGGTCACGGGTGCACCTCAGCCACGCTCAAGGTTCTAAACGATATCTTAACCGCCATCAATACAAGACAGTACTGTGCAGCCGTCTTCATCGACCTGGCCAAGGTTTTCGACTCTGTCAATCATGTATTCTTATCGGCAGACTCAATAGCCTTGGTTTCTCAAATGACTGCCTCGCCTGGTTCACCAACTACTTCTCAGAAAGAGTTCAGTGTGTCAAATCGGAGGGCCTGTTGTCCGGACCTCTGGCAGTCTCTATGGGGGTACCACAGGGTTCAATTCTCGGGCCGACTCTTTTCTCTGTATTTATCAACGATGCCGCTCTTGCTGCGGGTGATTCCATGATCGACCTCTACGCAGATGACACCATTCTGTATACATCTGGCCCTTCTTTGGACACTGTGTTAACTGACCTCCAAACGAGCTTCAATGCCATACAACACTCCTTCCGTAGCCTCCAACTGCTCTTAAACACTAGTAAAACCAAAAGCATGCTTTTCAACCGTTCACTGTATATCTCACTGGTCATCCACAAAGCCAACACCTTCTTTGGCCTCACAGTGCTTTGCTTTATCTTGGCCAGGTCGCCGTTGTAAATGAGAACTTGTTCATCAACTAGCCTACCTGGTTAAATAAAGGTGAAATACAATTTAAAAAAAAAAATTATATATTTTTTAACTACAATGTTATTTATTGATATTGTTATTCATATAAGATGCTATTAGCCTCCAACTTCCTGGAATCCAATATAGCTGCTGCTGGGGTCAGGGTATGTATGTAATTGCTGCCACCACAGAGGCTGGGAGTACCGTCGTTGGCCTCGACCTAGATGTTCTCCCCTCAGCATCCACTCCAGGGTGAGCCGATAAGAGACCAGTCTATATTGTCTCGAGAGACAGAAAATAAATACATGACAATGTTATATACAACAATCAAGAAAATAAGTAGGCGTAGGCCTATACCAGTGTCGGTCAGTGCCGTTTAAGAATGGGGAGGACAAATCTTTTTTGTTCATGAACATGGACTTATTTCTATTACAGCATATTGGATGATTGTCATTCATATTCCATTCACCCAGTTCAATGTTGCAGCGATAGGTTTAGGCTATTACATGATACTCAAATGTTCCCCAAATCCATCATGAGGTTGCTACAACCTAGCCTATGAATGAAAGTTTAGAACGTAGGCGCACACAGGTTGATAGAAATTTGAGGTGAGAGTGTTTACATTCAATACCACCTTGCACACTCTTGCCTGCTGATATAGGGTGTAATGATTAGTCCAACAGTTGCAATTTCAATTGGACAAATTCAGGTATGCTTTTCCCCATTTTGTTCTGTTTGCTTCCATTGAAGAAACGTTTTTCATCAGAACAGTTCACTTTCATAGCGGCCACGTTGTATTCCTTCTCGCATGTGTGCGCTCTCCTCCTCTCATCTTGTCCCATCGCTTGTGGACTTCAATGCAGGAGGACAGAGACCTGGCCGTGTGGTGCCAGGACAACAACCTTTCCCTCATCGTGATCAAGACAAAGGAGATGATTGTGGACTACAGGAAAAGGAGGACTGAGCACGCCCCCATTCTCATCGACAGGGCTGTAGTGGAGCAGGTTGAGAGCTTCAAGTTCCATGGGGTCCACATCAACAACAAACTAACAACGTCCAAGCACACCAAGACAGTCGTGAAGAGGGCAAAACAAAACCTATTCCCCCTCAGGTGACTGAAAAGATTTGGCATTGGCTGTCAGATCCTCAAAAGGTTCTATAGCTGCACCACTGCTTGGCCTCCAACCGCAAGGCCCTACAGAGGGTACATCACTGGGGCCAAGCTTCCTGCCATCCAGGACCTCTATACCAGGCGATGTCAGAGGAAGGCCCTAAGACTCCAGCCACCCTAGTCATAGACTGTTCTCTCTGCTACCGCATGGCAAGTGGTACCGGAGCACCAAGTCTAGGTCCAAGAGCCTTCTAAATAGCTTCTAATCTAAATACATCTAATCAAATGGTTACCCAGACTATTTGCATTGCGTCCCCCCCCCCCCCTCTTTTACACTGCTGCTACTCTCTGTTGTTATCTATGCATAGTCACTTTAATAACTCTACCTACATGCACATATTACCTCAATTACCTCGACTAACCGGTGCCCCCGCACATTGACTCTGTACCGGTACCCCCTGTATATAGCCTCCCTATTGTTATTTTACTGCTGCTCTTTAATTATGTGTTACTTTTATTTCTTATTCTTACTTGTATTTCTTATTCTTCGTTAAAAATATACATTTAAACATTTTAAACTGCATTGTTGGTTAGGGCTTGTAAGTAATCATTTCACTGTAAGGTCTACACACGTTGTATTCGGAGTATGTGACAAATACAATTTGATTTGATATGTACGTATGGCCACTGTGGGGACGACGTCGGTTATGCACTTATTAATGAAGCCAGTGACTGATGTGATAAACTTCTCAATGTTATCGGATGAATCCCGGAACATATTCCAGTGCTAGTGAAACAGTCCTGTAGTTTAGCATCTGCTTCATTGGACCAGTTCCGTATTGGTACGTCCTGTTTGAGTTTTTGCTTGTAAGCAGGAATCATGAGGATAGTGCCAAAGGGAGGGCGAGGGAGAGCCTTGTATGAGTTTGTGTGTGTGGAGTAAAGGTGATATAGAGTTGTATTGCTTCTAGTTGCACAGGTGACATGCTGATAAAAGTGTGGTAAAACATATTTCTTTTTCCCTGCATTTTCTTGTTTGCTGATGGCCCCTATACAGCTCGCCTAGCGCTGTCTTAGTACCAGCATCGGTTTGTGGTGGTAAATAGACAGTTCCGAAAAATATAGATAAACTCTCTCGGTAAATAGTATGGTCTGCAGTTTATGAGGTATTCTAACTCCAGCGAGCAAAAACTTGAGACTTCCTTAATATCTTTTGAGTCCCTGGGATCAGGGCCTGGTCCGGGGTAAGCATAATGTCCAGAGCTGCCAACTAGTTGAAGTATACATCGAGGTTGGTGATCAGTGTTCTGATGTCCAGAAGCTTTTTTCAGTCATGGGAAATGGTGGAAAACATTGTAAAAAAAAACAACACAAAATAGTAGAATTGATCAGTCACCGGCTTCATTAATAAGTGCATAACCAACGTTGTCCCCACAGTGACCGTATGTTAGATTAGAGGGGAAAGGTGGCTTTCCTCTGTGACAACATTATTGCTCCGTCCTTAAGACAGTCTGACCCATTCCAATCCCAGCCTAGAATTTGAACAGGTGATGTCAGAGCACCCTGTAATCCTTACATGTCACTCAGGGGCCTAACAAAAACAGTCATTAAAAGTAATTTACTCTCAATTGCGAAGGCTCTCAGTAAAAACGAATTGCGTACAGAAACCACTCACCTGATCTACAGAAGAGAAATGATGTAGTCATTTGTAATAAAGACACATTTAAACTATTTTTTTATGAACAATGTGTGTCACCAAGGAAAAAAAGTTAACAAGCCCCCCCCAAAACCAACAGGCGAGGAAAAGCTACTGTTAAAAAGCCCTTCTCAGCTGTAAGAAAACATATGGCTCAATGTTTCTGTTAACTAAGTTTTGTTCTCTTCTCTCTTTTAATTTTGACATTTATGCGTTTTGGGATTTAGTAGAAAGATAAACTGGTTACATTTGGGCCTTAGCAGTGTGTGGTCCCACTGTGACAGTTTCCCAGTTATGTATCCTTCTGCTTCATACAGCCGAGACATTGGTCTTCAGAGATTGGCCTGCTTTTCCATCAGTCGTCAGGTCAGATTTTATGGCCATCTGGTCGCCCATTGCAGTGCGGCTTTACCTTGTGAATATGTGTGAGTGCGACGTTTGACCTGTGCTTTCCAGGTCCTGACCTTCACCTAATTTCCTTGCGAGCAGCCATTCTGACAGCAGGGTTACGTTTATCTGATACCCCCAGATAAGTGCTACTTGAAAGTGCCAAATTTCGGGAAGCAGCCCTCTCTCCTTTGATTCTCTGGTTTCTGTTATGACCCTGCTCTGTACTCACCAAACCTGAGTCCATCTGGACAGCCCCCCCCCCCCCCCCCCCGCCCTGCCACACCAACTTTGTCCCAGTTACTTTAGGCTACCTTAACCTTTGTTTGCTTATGCTTTTTACTTCTGTAATTAAAAACTTTGCCAGTTTAAAGAGGCATCTATTGGTTTTACATTCACATTGTTTTTACCTTCACTAGAATCTGAAATATCTTCATTGATATTGAACTTTAGACCTCTAGCTTTTTGGCCCTGTGTGGTAGTCCATAAATTAACCCTCCTTTGAGAGCTGGTCTGGAATTCCGGAACCTTTGAACTTTCCGGACTGCCGGCTGCTTTCAGAGTCCTAAGGAATCTTTCAGTGGCTCTTGGTGCCAGGAGAAGCCGACATCAAGCTTGATCCCTCCCCCCATTGCTTGACTCTGCGTCATCTAGGAAAGAGCACGCAAGTAAGACATCCTTGACTGAATCAAGAGTGAGATGGCAGCGGGTGAAAACTGACTTATGTGCCACTCAACAATATTTATTTGGCATAGAGGGGGAAGTGGTGTGTTAGGAAGCAACTATAGAGTATGTGTTGCAAAGTGTTTGAACAGAGGAGGTTGAAATCCATTCTCCACTTTGGCATGCCTGGCCGTTATTAACCTTGCTAGCTCGGCCCTGTGAGAAGACATAGCTGGGCTCTGTAGCTGAGAGCAAGGCCGGCAAGGCCGACAGCAGCAACCCCCTCACAGGTGCCTCTCTTCCCCCAGTGAAGGGCATAACAGCACCAGCTCCCAAGCTCAGCCCAGCCCACCCCAACCCTGCTCTGGCTTGCTCCTCTACCACGATGAAATATGCCAATTTATGTACAACATACAGTGGGGCAAAAAAGTATTTAGTCAGCCACCAATCGTGCAAGTTCTCCCACTTAAGAAGATGAGAGAGGCCTGGAATTTTCATCATAGGTACACTTCAACTATGACAGACAAAATGAGAAAAAAAATCCAGAAAATCACATTGTAGGATTTTTAATGAATTTATTTGCAAATTATGGTGGAAAATAAGTATTTGGTCACCTACAAACAAGCAAACCAAGCTGCTTACCTATTGCAGATTCAGTCTTCCCAGCCTGGTGCAGGGGGACACGTCTGGCACTGCAGGATTTGAGTCCCTGGCGGCGTAGTGTGTTACTGATGGTAGGCTTTGTTACTTTGGTCCCAGCTCTCTGCAGGTCATTCACCAGGTCCCCACGTGTGGTTCTGGGATTTTTGCTCACCGTTCTTGTGATCATTTTGACCCCACGGGGTGAGATCTTGCGTGGAGCCCCAGATCGAGGGAGATTATCAGTGGTCCTTGTATGTCTTCCATTTCCTAATAATTGCTCCCACAGTTGATTTCTTCAAACCAAGCTGCTTACCTATTGCAGATTCAGTCTTCCCAGCCTGGTGCAGGTCTACAATTTTGTTTCTGGTGTCCTTTGACAGCTCTTTGGTCTTGGCCATAGTGGAGTTTGGAGTGTGACTGTTTGAGGTTGTGGACAGGTGTCTTTTATACTGATAAAAAGTTCAAACAGGTGCCATTAATACAGGTAACGAGTGGAGGACAGAGGAGCCTCTTAAAAAAGAATTTACAGGTCTGCGAGAGCCAGAAATCTTGCTTGTTTGTAGGTGACCAAATACTTATTTTCCACCATAATTTGCAAATAAATTAATTAAAAATCCTACAATGTGATTTTCTGGATTTTTTTTCTCATTTTGTCTGTCATAGTTGAAGTGTACCTATGATGAAAATTACAGGCCTCTCAACTTTTTAAGTGGGAGAACTTGCACAATTGGTGGCTGACTAAATACTTTTTTTGCCCCACTGTAAATGTACAAACTGATCTTCACAATACTGTACTGTGTGTAAATTATGCTTTATTCTTACTTGGTATTTAGTTTTCTGTCCTTCTCACATAACACAAAGACCGATAGAAATGTAACTGGTGCATTTTAGGGTGCTTTAAGACTTTGTTGCAGTCACACCTTATTTTCTGAGATTTCTTCATTTTCTCATGTGTTTGCTTTTCTCTCATGTGGCATGAGACAAACGGTACGCCTTGAAAAGCACCTATCGGCTTTGACTTAGGTGTATACACATTTTGTGTTTATATCCTATGATGGTTTGCTTTTGTTCTTATTTTGGGCTGTGGCCTTACAATCATTTCTTAGAATTTCACTTGACTTTCCGTAAGCATCATCCTCTGTATGAAAGTTATATCAGTGGCTTTGACTTAACTCTTGGTTTGACTTACCCTTGTCTCAGCTTATGTGATAATGCTCTTGCTTTATCCTGTCATAAATGTATTTTAGACATTCAATAACCTCACATGTATTGTAGGATAAGAGCTCAGCCATGTTAATTGTTTCAGGAGTTTGACAAAAGCACTTTTGAGTTTGAACACTTACAGCACATTACAGAAGAACAAGAAGTCCAGACTAACCTGTACTCCCTCCCAGACGTCTGCCTATACAGTGTAAGCATTGGGTTATGGGGTGAGGAAAGGGCCCTGTTACAAGCTGCAGCACGGCCTGTGTACACTCCTGCTCTGGCATGCAACAAAGTATGTGCCAGTTCCTATGACTCGCTCACTATGCCATGACACTTTTAGTTATCCCCCCCAACAAATGTCACTCACATTGAAAAGCTGCATTCATACAGGAATTCATTTAAAGTGTATTTGATGTGTCCATGTGACGTTAATGTCATAAAGCAGTAACATAGACTTACTAATAGAATATTTCATATTCATGTAATTTCTTCCCCATTTACCTTTTTAATGATTTGATGGTCTAGCAACATGGCATGATCTTATTGTAAGGTTGACCAGTTATTTACAGTACAAGTAAAAAGTGTGGACACCTACTCATTCAAGCATTTTGCTTTATTTTTACTATTTTCTACATTTTAGAATAGTGAATACATCAAAACTATGAAAAAACACATGGAATCATGTAGTAACCACAAAAGTGTTAACAAATCAAAATATATTTTAGATTCTTCAAAGTAGCCGGCCTTTGCCTTTAATGACAGCTTTGCACAGTCTTGGCATTCTCTCAACCAGCTTCATAAGGTAGTCACTTGGAATGCTTTTCAAACAGCCTTGAATGGGTTCCCACATATGCTGAGCACTTGTTGGCTGCTTATCCTTCACTCTGCGGTCCAACTTGTCACATCTGCTCCTGCCACACCCCTAGTGGACATCCGGTGTCTCCTTGACCTGCAGCCATTCCCTCTCCCTCTCCCTTTGTGTGTGATTGTGTGATTGGGGACAGGTGTGCTGGAGTCAGAAAAGTTCCCCACCAGCTGCAATCCGTTCCATAATCAAGACCTCTACAAGTGCAGTTAATTGCAGATTTCTGAGGCAAGTAACTCTAATGAACTTATCCTCTGCAGCAGAAAACTCTGGTTCTTCCTTTCTTGTGGCAGTCCAGTTTCATCATAGCAAATTATGTTTTTTGCGACTGCACATGAGGAAACTTTCAAAGTTGACATTTTCTGTATTGACTGACCTTCACCTTCACGTCTTAAAGTAATCATGGACTATATTTTCTCATTGCTTATTTGAGCTGTTCTTGCCATTAATATGGACTTGGTATTTTACCAAATCTTCTGTATACCAACCCTACCTTGTCACAACACAACTCATTGGTTCAAATGCATAAATAAGGAAAGAAATTCCACAAATTGACTTTTAACAAGGCACACCTGTTAATTGAAATGCATCCCAGGTGACTACAGTACCTCATGAAGCTGGTTGAGAGAATGCCAAGAGTGTGCATCAAGGCAAAGGGTGGCTACTTTGAAGAATCTCAAATATAAAATATATTTGGATTTGTTTGACACTTTTTTGGTTACTACGTGATTCCATATGTGTTATTTCATAGTTTGATGTCTTCACTATTAATCTACAATGTAGAAAATAGTAAAAATAAAGAAAAACCTTGTAATGAGTAGGTGTGTCCAATCTTTTGACTGGTACTGTATGTATGGACTGTGTGACAGCCTGCACTGGGGAATGGCAGTCCCCTTGATCACAGTCTCATGACTTATCGAACGAATGCTATTTCCAAATTATAGCCTGAAGGATAAACGGAGGCGTGAGACACGTAAGAATAGTGTGTACTCGATTAATAGTTATTCACTGGAACTGTATTTGTTTCCTCCAAAGGTCAGGGCCCATTGCCAAAACGTTGCTGTGTTAAGACAAGAGCCAGCATTTACAATGGAATTTGCCACCACATTATTTGCCAATGGTTGCTTGTGTTGACAAGTGACAAATGCATTGATACTTTGATCAATCTTATCAAACTGCCGGCAGTTAAGCACGAGAAGCTGGAGCATCCCCTTGGAATGGGTGCATTAAATGTCAACCTTGTCTGACTTGGTCAGAAGTTCGGCCATTCCACATTCCTGACTAAGGGATAAAGCTGCTCTAATCCCTTTTACCAGGTAGCCAGAGTTGGCAGCCGAGCCTGGAATTCCAGTGGCATTCCAATTTGGGGAAGTTGCTAGGGTCTGGATGGACAATTCCCACAACAAAGGAAGACTCTCATTCAAAGAAAATAGGGTTTAAGTTCTGTGAGAAAGTCAGCCGAAAGTCATGTGAATAGTGGCATTTTTAGAGAGCTTTTGATTCGGCGGCTGCTCTAAAAAGGGCTGAGGCAATTGGACGTCCACAAGCCGGGAGGCTGATGCAAAGTGGAAGGTGGGAGGCCGGTCTTGATCTCATGACAAGTCTGGCTGAAGGGTGACAGTCCAGAGCAGATTGCAGCAGGCTTACCTGTCAAAGCCAAGCCAATGAGCTGCAGTCCTGCAGTACAGCCCCAACAGTACTGACTTCAGAGTCACAGAGAGCACAGTCTGGCATTTTATCTGTCTGGAGAATGCTGTATGGTGCTGCTAAAGACCACAGGCTCCATAGAAGTACAGGGGCATTACTGATCTGTCTCACTGAGTCCTCATAGCCCAGTGGCGTCGGTGTGAAAAACATGGAGATATACACTGAGTGTACAAAACATTAGAAACATGTGGAACGCTTTCGACAGCTCGTAGATCATGCCCCAACAAATTGTATGTTTTGTACATTGGCCGCTCTTTGTCCTGTCTGAGTAGCATTGAGACTGAACAAGACTCCATGCAACCTGAACAAAAGCCATTCATCTGGAGTACTGTACACGCAAACATGAATTCTTTCAGTTCAATAAAACTCTGTTAAGGAAGAATGGGTCTATTTCACTGGGTTCCCAATCCCTAAGTTTATCGGGGAGATCTAATTAGCATAATGTCTGCTTACTGCTGGCCAGACGTTACTTTTTCAGTGATATACAAATAACGTTTGTGTTATAGCCTAAGTATGTCACAACCTGAGTTTTTTGTTGTCAGAATGGTCTCTCTGCTTGGATGATTGAAAAAGTTGATATGGTCTGTATGTATGGCCTAGTCAGTATGACGGAGGGTGTTCACATGGTAATGTATATCATGTTTTCCATATCAAATGGGTGGTCGTCATACACTCCCAAATCTACATATCAAACCAAGATTTTAAGACCCATTAGTTTATGATTTATCCCTCTCTGTCTATGCAAACACAGTATATTCTAACTCCCACTTATATTAAAGAATGTGAAGAATTTGTCACATTATAGTATAATTGTAACGTGTGCGCTGGGAGTCGGGAAGCAAGTTCAGGGAGTGAGTACATAATGAATGAACAAAACATAACACAAAACAAGAAACACGAACAACGCACAGACATGAAACTGAAACAAACAACGCCTGGGGAAGGAACCAAAGGCAGTGACATATATAGGGAAGGTAATCAGGGAAGTGATGGAGTCCAGGTGAGTCTGTTGACACGCAGGTGAGCGTAATGATAACAATAATTAATCTAGAATATTTTTTTGTATTTTAGCTATTTTTTTCTCCCAATTTCAATTATGATCTTGTCTCATCGCTGCAACTCCCCAACAAGTTGGGGAGAACCGCGTTCCTTAATAAACAACCGCCCCCTTAAACCGGAAGCCAGCTGGACCAATGTGGTGGAGGAAACACCGCTATTAACCTCCTGTATGTGTGTATGTGTGCGTGCATGTGTGTGTGTAGTTAAACGTTCAGTCAAGTTAGAAGACAAGGGCTCTGGGCCTGGGGGGGGGGGGGGTCTGGTTTTTGAGATGGTGAGAAGGGCATGTCAGCCTCTATTGGCTCCCTGCTGTTAGTGTTGTACTTGAATCAGTCACAGAGTCCCACAGTGTTCATGAACAGCCACACAGACAGACTGCAGATTCACCAGGCAGAGCAGGACCCTCTCTGTCATTCTCCCTGAACTCCAGACACTACAAGGCGTCCCTGTTTCTTTGTGTGGCGTCTGTGAAGAGGCGTGTTTATAGACACAGAACATAAATCAGCCATGTGTTAAGGCCAGTGTTGAAAAGTTACACATATGTGAAAGATGCTCTGTGTTGTAATGGCAGTACATTCAAAACACACACAAGCATGCACGCACGCACACACACATACATTCATAGAGACACATTGACAAACAGACACACGTGAATAGTAACTACCACATTCTCCCACTGTAAGATAGATTTTCCACACCACAGATGGTGCTCGCTGCTTTAACTAGATTCATCCTCAGTTGTTTCTGAATGTGACGGTGGGTTTTCTATGTGTAAGTTGCTCTTTGACAAGAGGCTCTTCTTATGTAATGCTTTCGAGTGCCTGCCCTTGTCTTTTAGCTGTACCCATAATTAGCACACAATAGGCCTATATCTCACATACCTGTTCGGCCCGTCACCCCCAAAAGGGAGACAGTGTCCCCTGACTGATGGCTAGAAGTGGGACAAGAAAACAGGAGCCACCGTTCCCTGATGTCACTGAGGAAGAATCTATCTTCCCCTTCACATAATCAACCAGCTGTGTCTGACTCGTCCAGCATGTCACCTATTTTACAATCCATCCCACACTGGGTCTACTCTCCCCTGGTTCCCACAGAGCCACGGTAACACTGCCCAGAGAAAAGGTGCCCATTTCCAGCGTTCCCAACCAGCTCACTGTTTCACCGCCTGGAAATCCCCCTCCGCACAAAGAGACACAAATATAATACTGCACCACTGCAGGCGGGGGAGGTATTCAGGGGGTATTCACAGGACAATATTGATACGGGAGGCACTTTTGTCTGTGAATCCTTCTGGGAATGCACTCAGTTGTTGTGGCTATATGGACCCGCATTCTATCCAAGTGCAACAGGTAGCTAGCTAGGTGTTACTTGTTATTGATTCAAGATAAGTGGAACACTTACGGACACTCCGTTTTCTTTCTTTTCCTTTTTCCGTAGTTTTTTCTGGGAACCTCACATGTGAGAAGCTGATCTGTCAGCTGATGTTAGCTGATCTGTCAGCTGATGTCAGCTGATCTGTCAGCTGATGTCAGCCGATCTGTCAGCTGATGTTAGCTGATCATGTGTTTTCAGCCTGCATATTCAAATCCCACCGATTTGGACATTGTCTGCAGGAAGTGTTGTACAGTATAGGCCAGTAGTCTGTGTTACCTGACTGTTTCTGTATTCAACAATGGTACAGGGCAATTTCATGATAACAGAATTAGGCTGATACTCAGATTTTTCACTTTAAAACCATAAAACTCTATGCACAAGGACTAATTTTAACAATATAGACAGAACATTTGACAAAAACACATTTACTTGAAGAACGGTGCAGATGCAAAGTTTGGTAACAGAATGACGGTTTGTGCTGTTGGTGCCGTAAATGTGTTTTTGTACAATTTTCTGTGTAAATTGTTAAACGTAGTCCTTGTGCATAGAGTTGTATGGTTTGTTAAACTTTGAAATCAATGAATTTTGTGTGACATATATTTAAAATTGAAAACTCCATATGTACTGGCTCACCTCTCCTTACCACGTCATATTTCCAGCCCCATGAATGAGGCCCTCAAGCAGGAACTGACAGTAACACAGAGCCAGACAGCTCTAACAAATGTCTATACCAAGAATATGCAACTCTGATGGGGGAGGGGCCACAAAAAATCGGAACTCCTCATGGGATGCTGCAGTGGCTCACCGGTCTGCATCCATACCTACACATGTAGTCAGGCCCTAGCCTTTTGATGGCCCAAAGCAAAATTTTGATTCCCCCACCTTGCGACCAAAATATTTTAGTGGCCCCCCCCCCTTGACAGAGGAGAAAACAGATGTGCGTTATAAGAGTTCATTTCCTGCAATTCTATAAATTTTTCCATGGGGCATAGAGAACATTTTGCAGTTTTAAAGCAAGTTTGCTGCAAATCTACACATTTTGCCATGGGGTGGAGATAAGATTTTGCAATATTATGAATCATTTCATGCAATTCTATTAATTTTGCCATGGGGTGGAGAGAAATGTTTACAGTTTTTAATATGATATCCGAGAGTGACTAACAATTCAATGGGGCTCCCCTCGGACAATGATGACTACAAGTTTAGATAGCTAGCCGCTAGACTTATTCAATGTAACAAGAGAAAAACTGCTGATGCACATCCAAATGGAAATTGCACCTTGTGTATTGTACTATTCTAACGCTCAACAGTAAGTTGATACCCCAACTGAGCCCCCCCCCCCCCCCCCCCATCCCTGGTCTGTACAATAATAGACAAAATACGTTTCTTTTGGTATTTCTACAGAAATATGTTGTAGAGGACAGGGCCTGGTTTTAGGCTGCAGCAGGAGAGGGCCTGTTGTTCTAAGAATCCTTCAGAGTGATGCCATACTGTTGCCTTTATGTGCTTTTTATAGCTTTTTATATATTGTTTGCACAATGTTTGCAACAGAAATGACTCCCATGGCTGCCTTTTATATGCCACTGTTTTATCATATGTTTTGAATGTGAATCAGGAAGCAATTGTGAAGGTTTGAAACAAATTATGTCTTGTGTTCAAACCTTAGACACTCATTCAGGATATGCTTTGTTAGGACCATAACTGTATGATGGAAGTGGATGAGAATGATGTTGACCAATGAAAAGCTCCAATTAGTTACTACTAAATAGGGTTGAAAAGGTCAATTGTCCACTCAGAACACTTCAAATGACTGGCGCTGGGGCGGCGATCATACAGAGCCATGTCAGATAAGAACTAATACAATGGAGTCCTTATAACAATTGCTCCATACAGAACAGTAATGGGGGGAAATTTGGACTGTTCTATGTCTGCAATTAAACCTTTAGCTGCGAGCCAAATTACGCAAATATGACTATTGAGTAAAAACAAAACACTGTTTTTTTAAACGATAACATATCCAGCCAGACATTGCAATTACACTGATATAGACCAACTCAATGTTTCAATTATTAGAAGTAAATAAATAAATAAGTCTGATTTGTGAACTAGATAAGTTGTTTTAAGTGTTTTATTTTCCCAAGTCAACATGGAGGTAATTATTTGATATTGAATTCATGAGCACATCATTTGTTTTTCTTAGGACATTTTCCTGAAGTGAACAGCTCTCGTACCTCAATTGTTATTAAATGGAAAAAAGAGCAATGAGGGACATGTACACATTATCATGTTAATAATTCATAGATAGCGATGGTCTTCCAGCTAATAATAATGTAGCAATATCAATAGAAATATTATTATCTAAATGTCAAAGCAATAATGAGAATTTCTTTGCAAGGTAATGGTCCTTACCATTTGTTGTAGTCATGTAGCATTTCTTAAAGTGGAAGCAATAGTTATTGTCCATATTCTAAGCTAAGTTTTCTAGTGTTTTATGTTGATTTGAATAAATTCAGTTAATGTCTGTTTAAGTGAGCTTTCACTGTCTGCTCAACGGACTTGTAGAGCATATGCAAATGTTATTTTTTCTGTCCTTTTGAATATAGGTTGTACTTCCTTTTCACTTCAAGCAAAAGTTTTAGGGGAATTCTGAATCACCAAGCCTATTTAAAGATGTTTGTGTTTGTATGGTTGTTGGGGTGTTTGTCGATTGTTGTTTTGCTATCTTGCCACATAGATGCCTGCCCATGTAGTCTTCTTCTGTTCAACTCGACTAATCTTTTATTGTCTGTTGGCCAGCTGTGTGAATTGACAGAGCAAGACAAAGTCAGTTTGTCCCTCAGATTTCAGCTTTCACGTGCACCCGGACACACAGACTGGGCTGGTGAACAGAGACCTGGTGTGCCGACTCTGTTACTCTCAGCCCCCCCCCCCCCCCCTCACTTTTTCTCACCCTCTCACTCACTCTCTCTCTCTTTCTCTCTCTCACTGTCTCTTTCTCTCACTCACACACTCTCTTTCAGTCACACACTCTCTTTCTCATTCTCTTGTGTTTTCTCTCTCTCATTCTCTCTCTCGTTCTCTCACTCTTGTTCTTCCTTTCTCTCTCTCTCTGCTCTGAGGTCTGCAGGGTGATGCAGATACTGCTCTGGTGGCTGTGATCCGATAGTCACTGATAGTTGTCTCTGTCACGATTAGGCCCAGATCTCAACAGCTCCACAGCCCCTCTGAGCAGTGCCTGCAGGTGCCTGAGAGAGAACCTCAATTGAGCATGCCTTGTCAACTTGGTCAAAGGCAGATGCAGAGGTTTTCCATATGGAGATATAAATCCGCTGGAATCCCCTTTTGATACCAGGCAATAAATATAGCAAACCCAGGATACAGGCAGGAAGCCTCAGTGAAGGAAGGTACTATTTTGGGTGAACAGTCCCATTGTCTATGATGTAGCGACGGGAGGCTGGGGGTGGGAGAGAGTGATGTTCTGGGGAGGCAGCATGGCTCCTCTCCCCTACCACTCCCTCCAGTGTTCCACATTCAGAGGGTCCCTCTGTCCCCTCTTCTGTGACTACATCATGGCAGTCACACTCTGAGACATGTGCAGAGGAGAGAAGGGGGTGTTATATAACTCATCTTCAGTGACTGGTGGAGAGAGCTGCCCCGTCTTAAAGGGTTTTGACTAGATACAGCTTTTGTCAGATTTGACTTTTCAAAGCAGGTTCGGAGAACTAACAGGTTAGGATAGTTAACATAGCAGGTTTAGGATAATTAGTTTAAGGTTAGAAAAGGGTAAGGGTTAGCTAAAATGAAGGAAAAAAATATACTTTTGTCTTAATTTGACAAGATCTGTATCCCTCCTAGCCATGATGCAGTGTGGCGTGGCATAACCAAACTTGAAGATCATAAGGCCAATAAAAGAGAGGAAGCGCCGATGGCAGATTTTCAGAACATGGCTGTTTGTTTGTCTGCCTTGTCACAATCATGCTGTTTTAAAAAACAATACCTCCTGCCAAGAGAGGGAGGGTTGATGAAGAGAGGGTTAGGCCTTGTACTTTTTGTGGACCCAGATGTGAATATATATACAGTAGAAAATCATCTAAAAAGCCGAGCTCAGGAAATGTGTTCTCAAACATATCGTTAGCCCTTTTCTGCAGTCAAATAACCTAGTGGCATCATGGGTGGAATGTTCTAATTTTTTTTTGATAATTTAATAATTAATAAATATGATTTATTTATTTTATGCTGAAAATCCAGTGTTTCTATGTCCAACAGTTTTGTTATATTTCAGTGTCCTGTGATGTGTATAAAGTGTAATATTGGGGTGCAAACTCAAAATGAAATACATTTAAACTCTTATGTCTGACATGGTACACGTGTCTTGTTTTTGTAAGCCCATAACCATGTGTGTGAGGTGTTTAAGACAACCAACAAACACTCTATGTGAGCCTGATTGATCCCACTGCAGTAAAAGGTTATTCATGCAGTTCTTAGAAGTGCTAACCGTAAACATTTTCAAGGTTTTGTAACATTCTACTTTCTCTTTCAATGTTTATATGTAACAGTTTAGAGATGCCGCAGTCAAACGTGTGAGTTGTGACCTCACTAACGCCACAAGGCCTCACACAACAACTGTGAGGGGAATTCATGTACTTTACGGGAATTGTGTGTTTTCAGTTTAGTATTACTGGGTCTGCAACTCTCATGGTCGTATCCTCAACTGAAAAGCCCCCCACTCCTAGGTTCTCTAAATCCTCTAGAGACGACTAGACAAATAAGCGGAGGTCGTTTTGAGACGCGGCTCAGCAAAGTATTTACTTCTTCACACGGCTGATGGTTCTCCAATGGGTGTAACATTGGCACAGGAGACATATCAGACCAAAGACAACACAACAACAAGTGTAGAGCTATCCTCTGGCGGCGGTGTCCGCCCGGAAGGCAAAGCAAACAAACAAACAAGCTGTAGGTCATAAATGCCTAACAGTGGAGGTAGTTCATGTGCTGTCTGGGAGAATAAAAGGCCTCACACTCCATAGGCCTCAGCCGCAGCACAGAGCGCAGTGCAGCCACCCCAGCTCACATGTACACCCACGGGTTCCTGTCTCACCGATCGCTCTAGCCCAGCTGGTGACACAAGCACTTCCTACTCTCCCATTTTGTGTCTGCCATTGTGCTGTTCAATGTGTAGCAACTGGCAAAGGCATTACATTACACTCACAATGGAGAGCCAATCCCCTGTATATAGCCTCATTATTGTTATTTTATTGTGTTATTATTGTGTTTATTTAGTAAATATTTTCTTAACACTATTTTCTTAAAACTGCATTGTTGGTTAAGTTTGTAAGTAAGCATTTCACAGTAAGGTCTACACCTGGTGTATACGGTGCATGTGACAAATAACATTTGATTTGATTTGATATCCAGCTAAAGACATACAGGTAATAATGGAATCACTTGTTTTTTTATTTTATTTTTTATTTCACCTTTATTTAACCAGGTAGGCTAGTTGAGAACAAATTCTCATTTGCAACTGCGACCTGGCCAAGATAAAGCATAGCAGTGTGAACAGACAACACAGAGTTACACATGGAGTAAACAATTAACAAGTCAATAACACAGTAGAGAAAAAAAATAGTCTATATACATTGTGTGCAAAAGGCATGAGGAGGTAGGCGAATAATTACAATTTTGCAGATTAACACTGGAGTGATAAATGATCAGATGGTCATGTACAGGTAGAGATATTGGTGTGCAAAATAGCAGAAAAGTAAATAAATATAAACAGTATGGGGATGAGGTAGGTAAAATTGGGTGGGCTGTTTACCGATAGACTATAAACAGCTGCAGCGATCGGTTAGCTGCTCAGATAGCAGATGTTTGAAGTTGGTGAGGGAGATAAAAGTCTCCAACTTCAGCGATTTTTGCAATTCGTTCCAGTCACAGGCAGCAGAGAACTGGAACGAAAGGCGGACAAATGAGGTGTTGGCTTTAGGGATGATCAGTGAGATACACACAATATGTAGCGAGGGCCAGCCGACTAGAGCATACAGGTCGCAGTGGTGGGTGGTATAAGGTGCTTTAGTAACAAAACGGATGGCACTGTGATAAACTGCATCCAGTTTGCTGAGTAGAGTGTTGGAAGCTATTTTGTAGATGACATCGCCGAAGTCGAGGATCGGTAGGATAGTCAGTTTTACTAGGGTAAGTTTGGCGGCTTGAGTGAAGGAGGCTTTGTTGCGGAATAGAAAGCCGACTCTAGATTTGATTTTAGATTGGAGATTTGATATGAGTCTGGAAGGAGAGTTTACAGTCTAGCCAGACACCTAGGTACTTATAGATGTCCACATATTCTAGGTCAGAACCATCCAGGGTGGTGATGCTAGTCGGGCGTGCGGGTGCAGGCAGCGAACGGTTGAAAAGCATGCATTTGGTTTTACTAGCGTTTAAGAGAAGTTGGAGGCCACGGAAGGAGTGTTGTATGGCATTGAAGCTCGTTTGGAGGTTAGATAGCACAGTGTCCAAGGACGGACCGGAGTATACAGAATGGTGTCGTCTGCGTAGAGGTGGATCAGGGAATCGCCCGCAGCAAGTGCAACATCATTGATATATACAGAGAAAAGAGTCGTCCCAAGAATTGAACCCTGTGGCACCCCCATAGAGACTGCCAGAGGACCGGACAGCATGCCCTCCGATTTGACACACTGAACTCTGTCTGTAAAGTAGTTGGTGAACCAGGCAAGGCAGTCATCAGAAAAACCGAGGCTACTGAGTCTGCCGATAAGAATATGGTGATTGACGGAGTCGAAAGCCTTGGCAAGGTCGATGAAGACGGCTGCATAGTACTGTCTATTATCGATAGTGGTTATGATATCGTTTAGTACCTTGAGCGTGGCTGAGGTGCACCCGTGACCAACTCGGAAACCAGATTGCACAGCGGAGAAGGTACGGTGGGATTCGAGATGGTCAGTGACCTGTTTGTTGACTTGGCTTTCGAAGACCTTAGATAGGCAGGGCAGGATGGATATAGGTCTGTAACAGTTTGGGTCCAGGGTGTCTCCCCCTTTGATCCTTGGGGATCTCAGACAATATGAAAGAGAGGTTGAACAGGCTGGTGATAGGGGTTGCGACAATGGCGGCGGATAGTTTCAGAAATAGAGGGTCCAGATTGTCAAGCCCAGCTGATTTGTACGGGTCCAGGTTTTGCAGCTCTTTCAGAATATCTGCTATCTGGATTTGGGTAAAGGAGAACCTGGAGAGGCTTGGGCGAGTAGGTGCGGGTGGGGGGGGGGGAGGAGCTGTTGGCCGAGGTTGGAGTAGCCAGGAGGAAGGCATGGCCAGCCGTTGAGAAATGCTTGTTGAAGTTTTCGATAATAATGGATTTATCGGTGGTGACCGTGTTACCTAGCCTCAGTGCAGTGGGCAGCTGGGAGGAGGTGCTCTTGTTCTCCGTGGACTTCACAGTGTCCCAGAACTTTTTGGAGTTAGAGCTACAGGATGCAAATTTCTGCCTGAAGAAGCTGGCCTTTGCTTTCCTGACTGACTGCGTGTATTGGTTCCTGACTTCCCTGAACAGTTGCATATCGCGGGGACTATTCGATGCTATTGCAGTCCGCCACAGGATGTTTTTGTGCTGGTCGAGGGCAGTCAGGTCTGGAGTGAACCAAGGGCTATATCTGTTCTTAGTTCTGCATTTTTTGAACAGAGCATGCTTATCTAAAATGGTGAGGAAGTTACTTTTAAATAATGACCAGGCATCCTCAACTGACGGGATGAGGTCAATGTCCTTCCAGGATACCCGGGCCAGGTCGATTAGAAAGGCCTGCTCACAGAAGTGTTTTAGGGAGCGTTCTGACAGTGATGAGGGGTGGTCGTTTGACTGCGGATCCGTAGCGGATACAGGCAATGAGGCAGTGATCGCTGAGATCCTGGTTGAAGACAGCGGAGGTGTATTTGGAGGGCCAGTTGGTCAGGATGACGTCTATGAGGGTGCCCTTGTTTACAGATTTAGGGTTGTACCTGGTGGGTTCCTTGATGATTTGTGTGAGATTGAGGGCATCTAGCTTAGATTGTAGGACTGCCGGGGTGTTAAGCATATCCCAGTTTAGGTCACCTAACAGAACAAACTCTGAAGCTAGATGGGGGGCAATCAATTCACAAATGGTGTCCAGGGCACAGCTGGGAGCTGAGGGGGGTCGGTAGCAGGCAGCAACAGTGAGAGACTTATTTCTGGAGAGAGTCATTTTTAAAATTAGTAGTTTGAACTGTTTGGGTATGGACCTGGAAAGTATGACATTACTTTGCAGGCTATCTCTGCAGTAGACTGCAACTCCTCCCCCTTTGGCAGTTCTATCTTGACGGAAAATGTTATAGTTGGGTATGGAAATCTCCGAATTTTTGGTGGCCTTCCTGAGCCAGGATTCAGACACGGCAAGGACATCAGGGTTAGCAGAGTGTGCTAAAGCAGTGAGTAAAACAAACTTAGGGAGGAGGCTTCTGATGTTGACATGCATGAAACCAAGGCTTTTTCGATCACAGAAGTCAACAAATGAGGGTGCCTGGGGACATGCAGGGCCTGGGTTTACCTCCACATCACCCGCGGAACAGAGGAGGAGTAGTATGAGGGTGCGGCTAAAGGCTATCAAAACTGGTCGCCTAGAGCGTTGGGGACAAAGAATAAAAGGAGCAGATTTCTGGGCATGGTAGAATATATTCAGGGCATAATGCGCAGACAGGGGTATGGTGGGGTGCGGGTACAGCGGAGGTAAGCCCAGGCACTGGGTGATGATAAGAGAGGTTGTATCTCTGGACATGCTGGTTGTAATGGGTGAGGTCACCGCATGTGTGGGAGGTGGGACAAAGGAGGTATCAGGGGTATGAAGGGTGGAACTAGGGGCTCCATTGTAAACTAAAACAATGATAACTAACCTGAACAACAGTATACAAGGCATATTGACATTTGAGAGAGACATACAGCGAGGCATACAGTAATCACAGGTGTTGATTGGGAGAGCTAGCTAAACCAGTAGGTGAGACAACAACAGCTAATCAGCTAGCACAACAACAGCAGGTAAAATGGCGTTGACTAGGCAGAGAGGGTCGGATTAACTACACACAGAGCCTGAGTGCGGCTGGGGCCGACAGATAAAACATAAACAAACAGAATGGAGTACCATGATTAATGGACAGTCCAGCAGGCATCAGCTATGTAGCCAAGTGATCACAGTGTCCAGGGGGCAGCGGTGGATGGGACAGGGAAGCTAGACTGGTGAGTATTATCCAGGCTAAAAAAACTGGCTGGCTGTGCAGAAGGTAAAAGCCACTAGCAGTGGCTAACATTGACTAAATAGCTTGTAGCTAGTTAGCTGGTTGGCTTCTGGAGGTTCTTGAATGTGTTCTAAAAATTAAAAATAATAGCGATTCCGTATCACATTGGGTGAGGTAGGTTACCGGAGGGTATAAACGAATTAAAAATTGAAAAGAGATTGAAAGTAAATATGGGTCCAGTGAGTGGATGGGCTGGCTGGGGACGCGGCGATTCAGACAGTTAGCAGGCCTGTGCTAACAAGCTAACAGTTAGTAGGCCGGGGCTAAACAAGCTAGCAGTTAGCAGGCCGAATTAGCAAGCAAGCAGATAGCAAGGGCTAGAAAGTTAGCCTTTGGGGGACGTCGCGATGGGGGTTAAGTCTGTTTATGCCTCTTCATGTGGTGACATCGATAGACCGGTCGTGGGTCCGGATATTGTAGCCCAGGAGTATGCTTCGGTGGTAGCACAGGAGCTTTGGCCGGGCTAGCTTCAAGCTAAGTGGATGGAAACGCTAGCCAGGAGTAGTCATCCGGGGTTGCAGTTAGCTAGTTAGCTAGTTGTGAAGATCCAGATGAAAAAGTTCTGTTTGCGGTGGGAATCCGGGGATAAAAATAATAGGTCCGTTATGCTCTGGTTAGAGTCGCGTTGTTCGAACTGGCGAGAGCTTTCCGAGCTAAAGGTTAGCTGATGACCGCTAGCAATGGTTTGCTGACTGATAGCTGGTAGTTAGCTGGCTAGCTTCAGTTGAGGGGTTCCGGATCCGAAGTAAATATAAATACTTTAGAAAAAAAAGCAGATCCACGCTACATTGGGTGAGGCGGGTTGCAGGAGAGTATTTAGATGTTGAGGTTTAGAAAAATGTTTTAAAAGATATGCGAAGAAAAATATGTAAAAAAACCGAATATATACAAGGGACACGACACGACAAGACATCTGACTGCTACGCCATCTTGGGTAAATGAGGGATAGTGGGTGAAAGCAGGTGCTTCATGGCTATGCCTCCGTAGGATGACAATGCTCCCATCCACAGTACACAAGTGGTCACTGAATGGTTTGATGAGCATTAAAACGATGTGAACCTTATGCCATGGTTGTCTCAGTCACCAGATCTCAACCCAATTGAACACTTATGGGAGATTCAGGAGCGGCGTCTGAAACAGCGTTTTCCATCAACAAAACACCAAATTATGGAATTTCTGTAAGTATCATGTAGCATCCCTCCAATAGAGTTCCAGACACTTGTTGAATCCATGCCAAGGTGCATTGAAGCTGTTCTGGCCCAACACCCTGTTAAGACACTATGTTGGTGTTTCCTTTATTTTGGAAGTTACCTGTACTTGGTTAGTAGAGGGTATCAGAGGCAGAATAACTTCCATCACTGAAATGTAATCAATTGTTGCTGAATTGTTATCTGTTTTATATATATACTGTATATAAAACAGATAACAATTCAGCATATATATATATATACAGTTGAAGTCGGAAGTTTACATACACCTTAGCCAAATACATTTAAACTCAGTTTTTCACAATTCCTGACATTTAATCCGAGTAAAAATTCCCTGTTTTAGGTCAGTTAAGATCACCACTTTATTTTAAGAATGTGAAATGTCAGAATACTAGTAGAGAGACTGATTTATTTCAGCTTTTATTTCTTTCATCACATTCCCAGTGGGTCAGAAGTTTACATACATTCAATTAGTATTTGGTAGAATTGCCTTTAAATTGTTGAACTTGAGTCAAACGTTTTGGGTAGCCTTCCACAAGCTTCCCACAATAAGTTGGGTGAATTTTGGCCCATTCCTCCTGATAGAGCTGGTATAACTGAATCAGGTTTGTAGGCCTCCTTGCTCGCACACGCTTTTTCAGTTCTGTCCACAAATTTTATATGGGATTGAGGTCAGGGCTTTGTGATGGCCACTCCAATACCTTGACTTTGTTGTCCTTAAGCCATTTTGCTACAACTTTGTAAGTATGCTTTGGGTCATTGTCCATTTGGAAGACCCATTTGCGACCAAGCTTTAACTCCTGACTGATGTCTTGAGATTTTGCTTCAATATATACACATCATTTCCCATCCTCATGATGCCATCTATTTTGTGAAGTGCACCAGTGCCTCCTGCAGCAAAGCACCCCCACAACATGATGCTGCACCCCCGTGCTTCATGATTGGGATGGTGTTCTTCGGCTTGCAAGCCTCTCCCCTTTTCCTCCAAACATAATGATGGTCCTTTTGGCCAAACAGTTCCATTTTTGTTTCATCAAAGCCCGGTTCTGGGATATTTCTCCAAAAAGTACGATCTTTGTCCCCATGTGCAGTTGCAAACCGTAGTCTGGCTTTTTATGGCAGTTTTGGATCAGTGGCTTCTTCCTTGCTGAGGGGCCTTTCAGGTTATGTTGATATAGGACTTGTTTTACTGTAGATATAGATGCTTTTGTACCTGTTTCCTCCAGCATCTTCACAAGGTCCTTTGCTGTTGTTCTGTTGTTCAGATGTATGTGGTACTTTCAGGCGTTTGGAAATTGCTCCCAATGATGAACGAGACTTATGGAGGTCTACAATTCTTCTTCTGAGGTCTTGGCTGATTTCTTTTGATTTTTCCTGAGTTTGAAGTTAGGTACACCTCCAATTGACTCAAAGGATGGCAATTAGCCTATCAGAAGATTCTAAAGCCATGACCATTTTCAGCCATTTTCAGCCATTTTCTAGATTTTTTTTATATATATATATATATATATATATAAACTCAGCAAAAAAAAGAAACGTCCCTTTTTCAGGACCCTGTCTTTCAAAGATAATTCATAAAAACCCAAATAACTTCACATATCTTCATTGTAAAGGGTTTAAACACTGTTTCCCATGCTTGTTCAATGAACCATAAACAATTAATGAACATGCACCTGTGGAACGGTCGTTAACACACTAAGAGCTTACAGACGGTAGGCAATTAAGGTCACAGTTATGAAAACGTAGGACTCTAAAGAGGCGTTTCTATTGACTCTGAAAAACACCAAAAGGAAGATGCCCAGGGTCCCTGCTCATCTGCGAGAACGTGCCTTAGGCATGCTGCAAGGAGGCATGCCGATGTGGCCAGGGCAATAAATTGCAATATCTGTACTGTGAGATGCCTAAGACAGCACTACAGAGAGACAGGACAGACAGCTGATCGTCCTCGCAGTGGCAGACCACGTGTAACAACACCTGCACAGGATCTGTACATCCGAACATCACACCTGCGGAACAGGTACAGGATGGCAACAACAACTGCCTGAGTTACACCAGAAACGCACAATCCCTCTATCAGTGTTCAGACTGTCTGCAATAGGCTGAGAGACGCTGGACTGAGGGCTTGTAGGCTTGTTGTAAGGCAGGTCCTCACCAGACATCACCGGCAACAACGTCGCCTATGGGCAAAAACTGCTCTTCACTGACGAGTCGTGGTTTTGTCTCACCAGGGGTGATGCTCGGATTATGTTTATCGTCAATGGAATGAGCGTTACACTGAGGCCTGTACTCTGGAGCGGGATTGATTTGGAGGTGGAGGGTCCGTCATGGTCTGGGGCGGTGTGTCACAGCATCATCGGACTGAGCTTGTTGTCATTGCAGGCAATTTCAATGCTGTGCGTTACAGGGAAGACATCCTCCTCCCTCATGTGGTACCCTTCCTGTAGGCTCATCCTGACTTGACACTCCAGCATGACAATGCCACCAGCCATACTGCTCGTTCTGTGCATGATTTCCTGCAAGACAGGAATGTCAGTGTTCTGCCATGGCCAGCGAAGAGCCCGGATCTCAATCCCATTGAGCACGTCTGGGACCTTTTGGATTAAGTACTGCAGTGCATTCCCCCAGAAATGTCAGAGAACTTGGAGGTGCCTTGGTGGAAGAGTGGGGTAACATTTCACAGCAAGAACTGGCAAATCTGGTGCAGTTCATGAGGAGGAGATGCACTGCAGTACTTAATGCAGCTATTGGTCACACTAGATTACTTTTGATTTTGACCCCCTCGCTTCAGGGACACCTTATTCCCTTTCTGTTAGTCACATGTCTGTGGAACTTGTTCAGTTTATAAGACATAAAGTTGTTGAATATTGTTATGTTCTTACAAATATTTACACATGTTAAGTTTGCTGAAAATAAACTCAGTTAATAAACACAGTGAGAGGACGTTTCTTTTTTTGCTGAGTTTTTATATATATATATATATATACAGTACCAGTCAAACGTTTGGACACACCTACTCATTCCAGGGTTTTTCTTTATTTTTACTATTTTCTACAATACAGAATAATAGTTAAGACATCACAACTATGAAATAACACATATGGAATTATGTAATAACCCAAAAAGTGTTAAACAATTCAAAATATGTCACACCTTCCCCCGCTCCCCAGCGCTCGACATCTCCAGATTATTACGCACAGCTGCCACCATCGTTACGCGCACCTGCGCCTCATGAGATTCACCTGGACTCCACCTGATTACCTCCCCTATATCTGTCACTCCCTTTGGTTCTTTACTCAGGCGATATTGTTTCTGCTTCTGTTTCATTTCTGTACTCTACTCGTATTTCTTGTTTTGTTCCATGTTCGTTTATTTATTAAATTCACTCCCTGTACTTCCCGCTGCCGACACAACCGGGGATGCTTTAGCTGGCTCTTCAGGCTCCCAAGCTTCAGCTGGCTCGACAGGTGTCCACGCCTCGGTTGGCTCGTCAGGTTTCCAAACGTTGGCTCATCAGGCTTCCGTGCCTCAGCCGGCTCGTCAGGCTCCCGTGCCTCAGCCGACTCGTCTTTGAAGAATCTCAAATATAAAATATATTTGGATTTGTTTAGCACTTTTTTGGTTACTACATGATTCCATATGTGTTATTTAATAGTTTAGATGTCTTCGCTATTATTCTACAATGTAGAAAATAGTAAAAATAAAGAACAACCCTGTAATGAGTAGGTGTGTCCAAACGTTTGACAGGTACTAATATAAACACATGATGCTGCCGCTCAATAACATGTAAAAGCTGGGCTTATGTCAATGACTGGAAATAGACCAACATACAGTAAAAACAATGCAGTGATCTTACTGAAAGAGGTGGAGGTGACACAGGGCAGAAGTGACTTACGTTTGGATTAGTTTGGATAAGGACAAGGACCACAAATGTCTAAGTGTTCTTGAGGGAAACGCAAACAGTTGTCTGAGATTTCAGAGACAAATGCAGAGTGTTGTCGGTGAGGGAGGGTTCCAGCTCAGAAGGTGCGGGACTGGGCAGAGCCGCCAGCCAAGGGGGAGAGCGGTGGCGTGTGGTTGGATGGTATAAGGGGGAGAGCGGTGGCGTGTGGTTGGATGGTATAAGGGGGAGAGCGGCGGCGTGTGGTTGGATGGTATCCTTGGGAAAGTTTGCAGCTCGGCTCTCAGTATCTGGATCTCAGCTTGGGACAAATACCACATGGAAACGAGAGGAAACCCGCTAGAGTGGAGAGGGCCGCGCGCTGGAATGTTGAACTTCAAATGGAAAATGCTTGCAGCTGTTAGCCGCTTTCTGTTTGCTTATTTCTCTCATTTCTTTCTGTGTCCAAGTGATTCTCTTTCATTGGGTCTACATTTGGCTGATACCCTGTGGATGAATCCCCCATGTCCTGCTTCCGATTGGGGCTTTCGTCAGCCCAGAGCAGACTGCCCTACACCAATGTAGACAATGTGTATAGTCATACAGGAAACTTCTGTCTGCCCCACAGGAACAACAACAACATCCCAACATCAACAATCCCCATAACTCCAGACCTTCAGACCATCCACCCATCTCGTCTGAAGTCTGATTGCCCTGGTTTGGCCAGAGTTCAAATGAACTTCCAGAGCATTTGTCTACAGAGGTTGCGAATGAGCATACTCTAATGAGCCTGTGGGTTGGAAGGGTTCTGAATCACTGAGAGAGCCCCATTCTAGTGACTCTACGTCCGTTTCCAGATGCATCAAAACCTCAGCCATATGCAGATCACACACCCAGTCACCCAGTGCAAGTGGCAGGTTTCCCTCTGGGCCTCTGATCAGCCTGAGATACAGCTCCATTTGGCACTCCCAATTAATGGGTGGGTCCAACTGTGCATGTTTTCCAAGCCCACATCTATCTCTCCAGTCTTGGGCTGGCTGAGGATTTCTCATAGAACGGCAGCATCACCAGGTTGTAGTCAGAGTTCTGAGAAATTCACTTAGCTGCCTAAACAGACCAAAATAGAGAGCCCTTTACTGTGGTCTTGATTATTCTGTGCCTTTCCCTCCAAAACATATGGTAAATTGTTGTTTGTTATAATTGTTATACTTTTGTATCATGCTCATACTGTACAACTGTCTCATTTCACAGCTGTTTTATTGTGGTTATCTGTTGTTGTTTGTCTTGCTGTTTTTGATTGTGACCATGAAGGGACAACCCAATGCTGTTTGGTTCTTACATGTGCTCTTCATTGTTTGTCCACAGTGTTTGTCTAGTCATGGTCACTTATGCAATAGAACAATACAAGGGCTGAATAAACTGTTCATTACTCAAGTCTGAACCAGTAGAGAAACCCCTTCCCACTGTGGTATCCTGCAGGATTGCTCCCTTTCTGTTCCTTATGTGTGTGTGCTTACGTGCGTGCACGTGCGTTTCTTGGTCCTATTAAAAAACGTGTTGTTACTAATCTACTTCCGTGTCTTTTCGCTGCTTCTGATAACGGCATCCTCTTGCTGGTACTGGTGCGCACAAATACAAAGGAGAAAGAGAACCTACCACAGTCGGGGACTTTGTAGATCACTCTGTTCTGCCACAGCTAACCAGGACCATTTGGTGTCTTGTTTCTGCATGCTCCTTCTTTACCCTCTATCCTTTCCCTACTTTCACTATTTTTATTAATTCTCCTTCCTGTCTGGGTTATGGCAATTTTACATTGTTTTGTTTGAAATCAGCTCTTTGTGGGCTAGGGGGCAGAGGTTGGCGTGACTATAGGGGAGTTGTGTGCATGTGTTGCTGAAAGTACAGGGTACTCAGGAGGTCTGTGAAGAGGTTTGGCCTCCCTCCGACAAGAGGGATTGATGGGGGAGGTATTTTAGACGAAAGTGAAAGTGGAAAAGTAAAGAATATATAAAAATAATACTCTAAAAATATCAATGGGGGGGGGGGGGTGCCCCCGGGCTTCACCATGCTCTCAACCCTCTTTGAAGAGATGCAGGAAAATAAGTCTTACCCTTGTGACCCCTCGTCATTCACCAGTCCCAACGCTGATAACAAAAGACAGAAAAAGCTGACCGGGCAGATTTGGTGCAGATTGTAGAGCAAGTTTCATCCATCTCTGTTCTTTGTGAGCTAGGTGGACTGCCGTTTCCCTCAGACTCCTGTGTGTGGGGCAGGGCAGATGCAGGGGCTGCGAGCTGAGACAGCAGCAGAGTGTAGGTGGAGGTCTTTGTCTGTGACCAGGGGTTTCTTCCCTTCTCTGACAGCAGGGCCAGATGAGTTGCTGCTCTGGGGGCAACAGGGAGAACAAAGCCTGCAATGCCAATCCTGCAGGCCTCAGTGTCTGGACTGTGGGGACTGGGACCGAGCCTGTCAGCTTAGACGTGATGTGGACACTTTGCCTAGAATTAGCTAAACTCACAGACCGCTCTGGAGACAGTGGATGTGTGATGCATTTCTGTTGGCACACATTGACAAGCAGCTGCTCACTGCAACACACCGACATAGAAGCTATGTTAAATTCTATCAAACCTAGTGCTGATGTGCTTAGGTTAGCTTGTGCACTTGTAGGTGTAATGTCTTCTTTGGCCTGTTAATCATTTTGAAAATTTGACCCTCGTCAGTTACAGGTACCTACCGATTAGACCTGACCATTTTTTTTTTAAATCTCATTTTGGCTAGCGTGTCTGTACACAACGCCCTTATATAGCAGGGCTCGACAACAGTTGGCCCACGGGCCAAAACCGGGCCGGCCGGCAAGTGATTTTCTTTGGGCCCTCCAAAGCAAAAAATAAAATAAAAGTCTGGAAAATCACCAGGAATTCAGCAAAAATATACATATATTTCGAAAATCTATTTCAAAGTATTCCCACAAATAAAAAGAGATATGAATGTCTCTCAGTGTAATCAAGGTATGACATGATTGTATTTGAAAATAACTTATGTTCTGGACCCCCGACCATCCGCTCCGACAAAAATCAGCCCACGGCTGAATCTAGTTGCCTACCCGTTATATAGTCTTCATTGCCAAGGCCTTACATAAATGCACAAATCTCTCCCATCTGCCCCTAGTGTAGCTGAGGACAGAGTATGGCAATGACGAGGTTAAGTCTGGGCATATTGACTAAGAGAGCTTTGCATCATGTAAACATGTTATCGGGAGGTACAGTGCCTTGCAGAAGTATTCATCCCTCTTGGGGGTTTTCCTGTTTTGTTGCATTACAACCTGTAATTTAAATAGATTTTTATTTTGGATTTCATATAATGGACATACACAAAATAGTCCAAATTGGTGAAGTGAAATTTAAAAAAGGACTTGTTTAAAAAAATTCCAAAACAAATCAAACGGAGAAGTGGTGCGTACATATGTATTCACCCCCTTTGCGATGAAGCCCCTAAATAAGATCTGGTGCAACCAATTACCTTCAGAAGTCACATAATTAGTTAAATATAGTCCACCTGTGTGCAATCTAAGTGTCACAAGATCTGTCACATGATCTCAGTATATATACACCTGTTCTGAAAGGCCCCAGAGTCTGCAACACCATGCAAGTGGCACCATAACGACCAAGGAGCTCTTTGAAACAGGTCAGGGACAAAGTTGTGGAGAGGTACAGATCAGGGTCGGGTTATAAATAAATATCTGCAACTTTGAACATCCCACGGAGCACCATTAGATCTATTATTTAAAAAATTTCAAGAATATGGCACCACAACAAACCTGCCAAGAGAGGACCGCCCACCAAAACTTACGGACCAGGCAAGGAGGGCATTAATCAGAGGCAACAAAGAGACCAAAGATAACCCTGAAGGAGATGCAAAGCTTCACAGCGGAGATTGGAGTATCTGTCCATAGGACCACTTTAAGCCGTACACTCCACAGAGCTGGGCTTTACGGAAGAGTGGACAGAAAAAAAACATTGCTTAAAGAAAAGAATAAGCAAACACATTTGTTGTTTACCAAAAGGCATGTGGGAGACTCCCCAAACATATGGAAGAAGGTACTCTAGTCAGATGAGACTAAAATTGAGCTATGTCTGGCGCAAACCCAACACCTCTCATTGCCCCGAGAACATGACCACAGTGAGGCAATGATGGTGGCAGCATCATGCTGATAGGATGTTTTTCATCGGTAGGGACTGGGAAACTGGTCAGAATTGAAGGAATGATGGATGGCGCTAAATACAGGGAAATTCTTGAGGGAAACCTGTTTCAGTCTTCCAGAGATTTGAGACTGGGACAGAGGTTCACCTTCCAGCAGGACAATGACCGTAAGCATACTGCTAAAGCAACACTCGAGTGGTTTAAGGGGAAACATTTAAATGTCTTGGAATAGCCTAGTCAAAGACCAGACCTAAATCCAATTCAGAATATGTGGTATGACTTAAAGATTAGTGTACTCCAGTGGAACCCATCCAACTTGAAGAAGCTGGAGCAGTTTTGCCTTGAAGAATGGGCAAAAATCACAGTGGCTAGATTTGCCAAGCTTATAGAGACATACCCCAAGAGACTTGCAGCTGTCATTGCTGTTATGCACGCTCAAGTTGTCTTATTTCTTGTTTGTTTCACAATAAAAAATATTTTGCATCTTCAAGGTGGTAGGCATGCTGTGTAAATCAAATGAAAGAACCCCCCCCCCCCAAAATTTTTTTTTTTTAATTCCAGGTTGTATGGCAGCAAAATAGGAAAAATGCCAAGGGGGTGAATACTTTCGCAAAGCACTGTAAAACGGCTCACATTTAGACGTGGACATCTGGTCCTGTGCATACAGTGCCTTGCGAAAGTATTCGGCCCCCTTGAACTTTGCGACCTTTTGCCACATTTCAGGCTTCAAACATAAAGATATAAAACTGTATTTTTTTGTGAAGAATCAACAACAAGTGGGACACAATCATGAAGTGGAACAACATTTATTGGATATTTCAAACTTTTTTAACAAATCAAAAACTGAAAAATTGGGCGTGCAAAATTATTCAGCCCCTTTACTTTCAGTGCAGCAAACTCTCCAGAAGTTCAGTGAGGATCTCTGAATGATCCAATGTTGACCTAAATGACTAATGATGATAAATACAATCCATCTGTGTGTAATCAAGTCTCCGTATAAATGCACCTGCACTGTGATAGTCTCAGAGGTCCGTTAAAAGCGCAGAGAGCATCATGAAGAACAAGGAACACACCAGGCAGGTCCGAGATACTGTTGTGAAGAAGTTTAAAGCCGGATTTGGATACAAAAAGATTTCCCAAGCTTTAAACATCCCAAGGAGCACTGTGCAAGCGATAATATTGAAATGGAAGGAGTATCAGACCACTGCAAATCTACCAAGACCTGGCCGTCCCTCTAAACTTTCAGCTCATACAAGGAGAAGACTGATCAGAGATGCAGCCAAGCGGCCCATGATCACTCTGGATGAACTGCAGAGATCTACAGCTGAGCTGGGAGACTCTGTCCATAGGACAACAATCAGTCGTATATTGCACAAATCTGGCCTTTATGGAAGAGTGGCAAGAGGAAAGACATTTCTTAAAGATATCCATAAAAAGTGTCGTTTAAAGTTTGCCACAAGCCACCTGGGAGACACACCAAACATGTGGAAGAAGGTGCTCTGCTCAGATGAAACCAAAATTGAACTTTTTGGCAACAATGCAAAACGTTATGTTTGGCGTAAAAGCAACACAGCTCATCACCCTGAACACACCATCCCCACTGTCAAACATGGTGGTGGCAGCATCATGGTTTGGGCCTGCTTTTCTTCAGCAGGGACAGGGAAGATGGTTAAAATTGATGGGAAGATGGATGGAGCCAAATACAGGACCATTCTGGAAGAAAACCTGATGGAGTCTGCAAAAGACCTGAGACTGGGACGGAGATTTGTCTTCCAACGAGACAATGATCCAAAACATAAAGCAAAATCTACAATGGAATGGTTCAAAAATAAACATATCCAGGTGTTAGAATGGCCAAGTCAAAGTCCAGACCTGAATCCAATCGAGAATCTGTGGAAAGAACTGAAAACTGCTGTTCACAAATGCTCTCCATCCAACCTCACTGAGCTCGAGCTGTTTTGCAAGGAGGAATGGGAAAAAATTTCAGTCTCTCGATGTGCAAAACTGATAGAGACATACCCCAAGCGACTTACAGCTGTAATCGTAGCAAAAGGTGGCGCTACAAAGTATTAACTTAAGGGGGCTGAATAATTTTGCACGCCCAATTTTTCAGTTTTTGATTTGTTAAAAAAGTTTGAAATATCCAATAAATGTCGTTCCACTTCATGATTGTGTCCCACTTGTTGTTGATTCTTCACAAAAAAATACAGTTTTATATCTTTATGTTTGAAGCCTGAAATGTGGCAAAAGGTCGCAAAGTTCAAGGGGGCCGAATACTTTCGCAAGGCACTGTACAAGCAAGTAGTCAATGGCTCTGGCTTATGCACTAGGCTTTGTCTCCAGTGCGTGTAGGAAAGTTGGAGAAGTCGAAGGGGGACTAAATAAAGAAGTCACTGTTTCCTATTTTTCTGTGTTTCATGTGTGATGCAGTGAGGCAGCATGTGTAGAACGAGCCAAAATAATATGAGCAGAAAAATAAATATATAAACAAAGGAAAATTATCCCCAAATTTCATACTGGGTTCCCTCATTATGTGATTATAGAAAACAATGCAGCTCCCTGACAAATGAACTAACGCTGTTGATGATTTAGAACAGACTCTTATTGACTGGGCTTGGAATACGCTTGCCTTGCATTTTAACTGTTTAAGAAGGAATCCATGGAGAGGAGACAGACACTAAATCATATTAATGTACGTCCTCTCCCACCACAGTTTTAACTGCGAGGGAAAATGTGCTCTAAGGAGTGTCAAAACAGAAAGATCATCCATTTGCAAAGCGAAGACAGATTTAAAATGCCCTTCTTTTATGCAAATCACACAATTTTGTGATGTAAAATGTACAGGTTGGCTTATCTATTTAGGAGGATGCTTTTAGCCTGATTCAGACCACATATTTCCTGTTTCAACCTTTTGAATTACAATTTCATTTACTCCTGAGGTGCTGACTTTCTGCACCCTCGACAACTACTGTGATTATTATTATTATTTGACCATGCTGGTCATTTATGAACATTTGAACATCTTGGCCATGTTATGTTATAATCTCCACCCGGCACAGCCAGAAGAGGACTGGCCACCCCTCATAGCCTGGTTCCTCTCTAGGTTTCTTCCTAGGTTCTGGCCTTTCTAGGGAGTTTTTCCTAGCCACCGTGCTTCTACACTTGCATTGCTTGCTGTTTGGGGTTTTAGGCTGTGTTTCTGTACAGCACTTTGAGATATCAGCTGATGTAAGAAGGGCTATATACATACATTTGATTTGAAATGCCATCATTTCCCAATTGTTCTCAGTTTAGGTCAGTTTGGGAAATTGGGACCTGTACAAATATGGTGACATATTTGTGTTGTGTCCGCCCCCAACCTGACACCTTACTGCGCAATACTGCATTAATCCCTAATCCTTTCTTCTTCCTCTCCTTGTCCCTTTGCATTTCTAGTTTATCAAAGACAATCCAGGCTTGTCATGTGACCAAATCGTCATGACACCCATTCATGATGGTGTTGTGGGCCAAGGAGAGAGAGAGTGAGAGGGAGTGATAGAAAGAGTGATAGAGAGAAAGAGCGCAGGAAAGAAAGAGAAAAAGGGCAATAGAAATATGTAAAGAGCGATAGAAAGATGGAATGAACGATTGAAAGAGAGAGAGAGCAATAGAAATATGTAAAGAGCGATAGAAAGATGTAATGAACGATTGAAAGAGAGAAAGAGCAATAGAAAGAGGAAGATCAATAGAAGGAGAGCGATAGAAAGAGTGATAAGGATAGAGAGAGAGAGAGTAAATAGGATTACTCTGCTTTGCCACCTGAGGGGATGTAGTGAGCAGTGGTTGAGGGTTGTCGGGACAACAGCTGACAACGTTGACACCTGAGGGGATGTAGCTAGCAGTGTTTGAGGAATGCCGGGACAACAGCTGACAGCGCTGCCACTGAGGGGATGTAGCTAGCAGTGGTTGAGGGTTGTCGGTACAACAGTGACAACGCTGCCACTGAGGGGATGTAGCTAGCAGTGATTGAGAGTTATCGGGACAACAGCTGACAACGCTGCCACTGCCGAGAGGAAGAGGGCTTGTTTTAATATTCTATATGGGAGGTAGCTAGCCAAGTAGATAGCCAGAGCACTGGAGGCTATGGGATGAGTTTAGAAATGGTCAGTCTAAGCCATGGCTGGTGCCGCTGCACCCCATGTCCACAGAGGGGTGAGTCAGGGGAGAACGGCCTGTGTACTGACCAACACCCCACAGCAGGAGACCTCTGTTACAACCCACCATTAACCCCTCCAACTCATCCACAGGCTTTAGTTTTTTACAAAGAAGATGCTGTTCGTATCATCAGATGTTCTGAATTGCTTCTTTTGTTGCTTCTCTTATTAACAATGTGATTTAAGTTCAGAAGGGCATAAATGGAAGAGAGAAATACTCCCAAATATTTCACTATTTGACAACTTGAGTTATTTCATTTGGATGTTTTGCATCATGGAACCCCTTTGATAATTCATGAATGATTCCCGTTCATGGGTCTGATCCTCTTAATTGCTGACCACTGTTTTGCTACACATGTATTGGTTATTGTGTGAACATGAGACTTGAGCCATGAAGGGGAAAGTGTTTGTTTCAATGAGCAGCCTGTCTTGTTGACATTGAAAAGTTCTAGGATTTGGTCCAAGCCGAGTCAAGTGGGACTTTGAATGCTTTGATGTCTAAACTAAGAGATTCTTACTGGAGATTACACGGGTTATCAAATCCTCTGGCCCCTTTATGTATTGTGGGCATTTTTTATTGACCATTCCATTGCATTGGCAAACTTTGGGCAGTGGGCTACATTGGTCCATCCCTAAGGGTCGTTTGTTGGATCAATGGATACTACTCACTGGAATGTGTTCCATGACGCCATCGAGACAGAAGTTCTTCCAGAGTTTTCCCAGCTTAGACCTGACCTAACTGTGCACCATGTCAAAATGGCTGCATTATTTTTGGATAGAGATTGAATGGTCTGTTGTTGACTCCCTATCCTACGCTGTGTACTGGAGTCCTCTACAATTCTCCAGCTGCTCCTCTCTTCCCCAGCACTTTCTCTCCATTGCCCCAATGCACGTCCCTCTGTCCTCACCCAGAATGCTCTCTTGCTGTGGATGGATGGCCCCTGAACAGGTCTTGTCTCAGTTCCATTAGTCTGTGTCGGCTGGCCTGACCTTTGTCTGTGTGGGATGTTGTCACTTTGTACATCCTCCTATGAGTTATCGGACTGAAATTAATGGAGGTCAAGACAGAGCCACTCAGTTCTCACCAGAGAACGAAACTGTTAACTAGACTTATTGTCAGGTCTTTCAAAGAACATTAGGCCGGTTTTAGATGTTTGGGTACAACTAGTGTTATTTGAGTACAGTACAAGCTATTTTGGTTCAGTTGTACAGCAGCAGTCAAGAGCAGAGACCAACAGCTGATGGAGTTGTTGAGGGAAACTCATGGTTAAGGGAGCAAAACAACCCCAAGAGGTTAACTTAACAGCACCATCTGTGTTACAGCTCTCATTATCTGCATCTTGTTGCTTTCAGAAGCCATTTACAGGCACCCCCTATCCACAACATCAGTCTGAGATGAGTCACGAAGGAAAGGTGCAGCCAGCCTGCTAGTGACGATGCCAGTGGGTGAATAACAGTCAGTGTTTAGGATGGAGTTACATGTATATGAGGAGACCACATCATGATCGTGGGAGGAGTCAGGGACACTGTTGGTGACGAGCTTGCCCCAAACTGGGAGCTTAGTCATAATTTCTCTGCTCTGGAGATCTACTGATTGGAAATGTTATTGTTGACTCGTTTGATCCACATCTCTGACAGGCTGATGACACCGTTTTGATTTTGAAGTATATTCTTTTAGTTTTAAAAAGTACAAATCAAACAAGCGTCGGTTTCTATTTTAATGTTGAAATTGGCTCTTATTCTGCTGTTTCTCTGCATCATCTGGAGGTATACAGGGATGTCCCCACAACTTTTTTCTCTTCAGTGAGCAAATTAGCCAGACACGTTGCCCACCCCGTCAGCTTGCTAGTAAGAGCAGTGAGGTAAATAATAATGTTCAGCTTTGCTGTGCCAGTGACAGCAGCATGGTGGGCAAAGGCCTGGTGGGTCTGGCTCAGAGAGCCTGCAACACGGTGGGAGTCAACCGTCCACAACACAGAAGGAGAGGGGCACTAAGTACACACACACCCACTCCCACAGAGACACAAACACACACACAGCAACACTGAAATTTCATTAACATTGTATTTCACAATTAGTAACTTGAGACACAGTGATGGTGCAAAGAGGTTCCCATCACTGCTGATGCAATGATATGGCTCAAGTTCTGAATACAGAGACATTGAAAGAAACAAAATTATTTTGTTAGGTATGTATAGTCTTCTAATTTTCAAATAAGTAATTTCAACCTCAATCTATTCCTAAAGGAAAGTGAAATGAACATTGAACAATACTTGGGCGTGACGGTAAATACGTGTTTGAGAGACTATGTATTGCCTATACCAGTGAAAGCCTTGCCAGGCCAAATTATTTATGCCACATTCTGCTGTGGCCATGCAGGAGGCTCCCTGGAGTGCCCTTGGGTACAGGAAGGGGCAATGTTCTCCCGCTCTCATTTTAATCCTGAACAGCCTTGAAATAACATGATCATCTCCCCCTACCTGGGGCTCAGGCCAGCTGGGCCAGCCCATGTCTGCCTCAGAGTAATATCAATTGTCTCTACAGTACCTGGCATACTGGATCACTTAGTGTTACTTTGGATTAGTGTAGATAATGTTCATTGTTTTCCACAAGTATACACAAGTATACCAGCGGAATAGAAAAAATAGCCAGCTGGTCCGGGGGGCTTCCCCCCTTGGGTTGGAAATGTTTTGTCGAAGGCGCTCTATTTTGGTGGCCTCTGGTACATTATAATGCCTTGTTTCTATCTGAAATACACAGTGAAATGATTGAATACTTTAGGAGTTTACCTCCCCGATTGGAAAAATTGGTTGTGAAATTGTGTTGAAAGACATGACTTAACAATTTAAATAACTGAAAATGTATGAATTCAGTGTATTCTTAGTTGTTTTGGATATTGTCTAGGCCTATATGATCAGGGTTATTTTCTAAGTAAGATCACATTAAACCATTTAACCGGTCTTGAGATTAAAGTCTTATTTAGAGTTTTACTGGAAGTTATGAATTGCTACAATGTTTGTTCTTCAAATTGTTTTTTATTAAAAATGAAAAATGAAGTAAATAGCCCACATTATCTTGAAAAATTAAAGGTTTTGTTTTTCCAGGTTTGAGTTTGTCAGTTTTTTCAGGTTTTCATGATCAAAATCACTTTTTAAAGAGAAAAACAACACAATTTAATGTTCTAAGTCCACAACAATGCTTCAACCACATCAGGAAACCACTTCTGAGGTCTCGGGAAAATCTGCTAAATGTTTTATTTTTGGGTGTCATTACCCTTTAATTCAAGTGTGCACCTAACAAGAGGCTGATATTTAGCAGAATTTTTGTAGTGCACATGTTTTTTTTGTTTTTTTACTTTACCTTTATTTAACTAGGCAAGTCAGTTAAGAACAAATTCTTATTTTCAATGACGGCCTAGTGGGTTAACTGCCTGTTCAGGGTCAGAATGACAGATTTGTACCTTGTCAGCTCGGGGATTTGAACTTGCAACCTTTCGGTTACTAGTCCAACACTAACCACTAGGCTACCCTGCCGCCCCTGTGGAGGTAGAGTTTGCAAAACAAATACTCACTGGTGTCAAATGTACAAATACTCATCATGAAATCATTCTGCCAGGTAAGCATAGGCTACTTTGTAGTTAATATTTAATTGAGAAGGTTTCTGGGAAATCCTTTCCATCTACCAGAAGACTGTTTTCATTAGCATCATCGCTAACAGCTACACAAAGTGGTAGACACACAGACAGGGGCATTATCATTGCCTCTTCAGAAAGTTGCAGATAATATGAATCACTGATGCATTCTTATGATAAACTCGTGCAAATGAATACATTTAATACATTTAGTTCATTCCCTACTAAGGTTAATACATTTTTTTATATTGTTGAATTCCGTTTTCACTAGTCACTTAAAAAATGCCACTTTAATAATGTTTACATATCTCACCTAATATGTAAATACTGTATTTTATACCATCTACTGCATCTTGCATCACTCATCCATATATTTGTATTTACATATTCTTATTCGATCCCTTTACATTTGTGCATATTAGGTAGTTGTTGTGAAATTGTTAGATTACTTGTTAAATATTACTGCACTCACGGAACTAGATGCACAAGCATTTCGCTACACTGGCATTAACATCTGTTAACTATGTGTATGTGACCAATAACATTTTATTTGATTTCATGCCTGGATTCCGTGAGGGCCCTAATTATCATATTTGAACCAGAATGAGGTTCTCCACTATCTATTTTCCGGCAGTGATGTTTTCATAATTTATCTGCAGATAATCGCCAAAAAACCTAGGCTTATGCAAATTAGAGAGCCAAATGAATGGCTCTTTCACCGATTCGGTAGGCTACACCAGGCATGTTTGCATTGACAATTTTTATCCGTTCGACAGGGGTGGAATTTTCTTTTGTCTAACTTTCTTTATTGCGACAAATGATGATGGAAACTGTGTTTTTTATAAATGTGACTAGTTTCAGGAAAGAAGGCATATGTCACGCATAAGGTTGCACATTTTGTGGAATATTCGGAGTTGGAAACTTTCCGTGGGAATTAACGGGAATATATGGGAATTGACGGAAATATATGCAAATTAATATTAACACCATTTAAATGTAGATGTTTTTTGCATTGGATATATTTACCATGTCATATGGATAGAGAAACAAACATTTTACCTTATCATAAGTAGACATAATTGCAAATGATTAAATCCTTCCAATAGAAATAAAAAAAACTATTTAGTTACAGATTGAACCAAGTAAATGAGTGGACTCTTCACATGGAATTATTTCACTGAACAACAAAAGGGAATACTGAATGACCCCCAATGATTCATCGTATCTCCTAAAAACTTTTTCAAGAATACATCTGTAAAATTATAGTCTAGAAACTAAAGCTTTGGTTGTCTTCCTCTCAGGCGTCCATGTCTTCTCCCTGGACCTCCTCAATGTCCACCTCTTGAACATCAGACTGAGGGCTCATCTCTACTGTCACTTTCCAACCTAGTTGAGGATGGCTCATTATCAGGCCCAAAATGCCTCAAATTTGCCCGGATGGCCACCAACTTTTCAACCCTTGTATTGGTCAGTCTGTTGTGTGCTTTGGTGTGTGTGTTCCCAAACAAGGACCAGTTGCGCTCTGAGGCGGCTGATGTTGGTTTGATTTGGAGGATGATGGAGGCAACTAGGGAAATAGCCTCAGATCCACAAAGTGCCTTCCATCAGGTGGCTGATGAGATATGTTGGCACAACTGCCATATTGCATCTCCATCCCAAAGCCCTTGCTTGGAAGTGTACTTTGCCAGACTGCCAAGAACCTTACCCTCATCCAGGCCAAGGTGGCGAGACACGGTAGTGATGACACCATAGGCCTTGTTGATCTCTGCACCAGACAGGATGCTCTTGCCAGCATACTTGGGGTCCAACATGTACGCTACGGCGTGTATGGGCTTTGATGTATTTCAGAACTGCAGTTTCCTCTGCTTGGAGCAACAGTGAAGTGGGCAGGGCAGTACAGATGTCTCCTCTTACATCTGCAAGCAGAGTCTGAACAGGATGGCATTGTCTCCCTCAATCTGTGCAATGGCTACTGTTACAGGTTTCAGGCTGCTTACCACTCTCTCCCAAAATACATCATCCAGGAGGATCCTCTTGATGGGGCTGTCCATATCGGCAGACTGTGATATTGCCATTTCTTGGAGAGGCTCCTTCCCCTCCAGGAGACTGTCAAACATGATGAAAACACCACTCCAATGGGAGTTGCTGGGCAGCTTCAATGTGGTGCTCTTATTCTTCTCACTTTGCTTGGTGAAGTAGATTGCTGCTATAACTTGATGACCCTTCACATACCTAAACATTTCCTTCAATCAATCAAATGTATTTATAAAGCCCTTCTTACATCAGCTCATGTCACAAAGTGCTGTACAGAAACCCAGCCTAAAACCCCTAACAGCAAAGCAATGCAGATGTAGAAGCACAGTGGCTAGGAAAAACTCCCTAGAAAAGGCAGAAACCTAGGAAGAAACCTAGAGAGGAACCAGGCTATGAGGGGTGGCCAGTCCTCTTCTGGCTGTGCTGGGTGGAGATTATAACAGAACATGGACAAGATGTTAAAATGTTCATAGATGACCAGCAGGGTCAGATAATAATAATCACAGTGGTTGTAAAGGGATCAACAGGTCAGCACCTCAGGAGTAAATGTCAGTTGGCTTTTCACAGCCGATCATTCAGAGTATCTTTTCCGCACCTGCTGTCTCTAGAGAGTTGAAAACAGCATGTCTGGGACAAGGTAGCACGTCCGATGAATAGGTCGGGGTTCCATAGCCGCAGGCAGAACAGTTGAAACTGGAGCAGCAGCACAGCCAGGTGGACTGGGGACAGCAAGGAGTCATCAGGCCAGGTAGTCCTGAGGCATAGTCCTAGGGCTTAGGTCGTCCGAGAGAAAGAAAGGGAGAGAGAGAATTAGAGAGAGCATACTTAAATTCCCACAGGACACCGGATAAGACAGGAGAAATACTCCAGATATAACAGACTGACCCTAGCCCCCCAACACAAACTATTGCAGCATAAATACTGGCGGCTGAGACAGGAGGAGACACTGTGGCACCATCCGACGATACCCCCGGACAGGACCACAGGCAGGATATAACCCCACCCACTTTGCCAAAGCACAGGCCCCACACTACTAAAGGGATATCTTCAACCACCAAATTACTATCCTGAGACAAGGCAGAGTATAGCTCACGAAGATCTGCCCCCACGACACGAACCCAAGGGGGTTTGTCCATCTGTAGAGACAAACTGATATCTTTCCAACAGATAAGATCTAAACCAGGCCAGAACTTGTCCGTGTAGACCAATTTGGGTTTCCAATCTCTCCAAAAGAATGTGGTGATCGATGGTATCAAAAGCAGCACTAAGGTCTAGGAGCATAAGAACAGATTTAGAGCCTTGGTCTGACGCCATTAAAAAGTAATTTACCCCCTTCACAAATGCAGTCTCAGGGCTGTGATGGGGTCTAAAACCAGACTGAAGCAATATCCATTGTTTGTCTTCGGGAAGGCAATGAGTTGCTGTGCAACAGCTTTTTTCCCAAAATTTTGAGAGGAATGGAAGATTCGATATAGGCCGATAGTTTTCTGGGTCAAGGTTTGGCCTTTTCAAGAAAGGCTTTATTACTGCTACTTTTAGTGAGTTTGGTACACATCCGGTGGATAGGGAGCTGTTTATTATGTTCAACATAGGAAGGCCAAGCACAGGAAGCAGCTCTTTCAGTAGTTTAGTTGGAATAGGGTCCAGTATGCAGCTTGAAGGTTTAAAGGCCATGACTATTTTCATCAATGTGTTAAGAGATATATTATTAAAAAACTTGAGTGTCTCCCTTGATCCTAGGTCCTGGTAGTGTTGTGCAGACTCAGGACAACTGAGCTTTGAAGGAATACACAGATTTAAAGAAGAGTCCGTAATTTGCTTTTCCTCAAAGAAGTTCATGAATTTATCACTGCTTAAGTGAAAGCCATCCTCTCTTGGGGAATGCTGCTTTTTAGTTAGCTTTGCGACAGTATCAAAAATAAATGTAGGATTGTTCTTATTTTCCTCAATTAAGTTGGAAAAATAGGATGATCGAGCAGCAGTGAGGGCTCTTCGATACTGCACGAAAGACTTTCAGTTTGGTGTAGCGCCATTTCCGTTCCAAATTTCTGGAAGCTTGCGTCAGGGCTAGGGTATTTTCTGTATACCAGGGAGCTAGTTTCTTATGACAAACGCTTTTTGTTTTTAGGGGTGCGACTGCATCTAAGGTATTACGCAAGGTTAAACTGAGTTCCTCAGTTAGGTGGTTAACTGAGTTTTGTACTCTGACATCCTTGGGTAGGTGGAGGGAGTCTAGAAGGGCATCTAGGAATCTTTGGGTTGTCCTTGGCTCTCTTGTAGAATGTATCCATTGTTTTCAGTGCCATTATGTACTTGAGGAGCAGATTCAATGCATGAGAAGCACAGCCAATCATTGTGATGTGAGGGTAGGACTCCTCCACTTTAGACCAAACAGCCTTCATGTTCGCAGCATTGTCTGTCACCAATGCAAATACCTTCTGTGGTCCAAGGTCATTGATGACTGCCTTCAGCTCATCTGCAATTTAGAGACTGGTGTGTCTGTTGTCCCTTGTGTCTGTGCTCTTGTAGAATACTGGTTGAGGGATGGAGATGATGTAGTTAATTATTCCTTGCCCACGAATATTCGACCAACCATCAGAGATGATTGCAATACAGTCTGCTTTCTCTATGATTTGCTTGACCTTCACTTGAACTCTGTTGAACTCTACATCCAGTAAATGAGTAGATAAAGCATGTCTGGTTGGAGGGGTGTATGGTGGGCAAAAAACAATCAGAAATCTCTTCCAATACATGTTGCCTGTGAGCATCAGAGTTGAACCAGTTGCATACACAGCTTGAGCAAGACATTCATCAGCATTTCTCTGACAACGTTCCTCCGTTGAGTCAAAAATACTTCTGATTCCAGGAGGACCATGAGCTGTTGCTATTGATAAGGTGTCTGATTCATCATTTTCACATCAAATAGAAGTAGCGGGACTTTTGTCAGAGGTTGCTTGTTGTGAGAGCGCTGAGGGAACTTTATGCACTTGGCCAGATGATTCTGTATCTTTGTTGCATTCTTCACATATGATTTGGAACAGTATTTGAAAATGTACAGCTTTTCCATCTACATTAGCTGCAGTGAAATGTCTCCACACATCAGATAGTGCCCGTGGCATTTTCCTGCGAAGATTAGATTTTCTTTTGTAAAAAGAAAACTAAAATACAATTCCATGTGCAGATAAATAGTTAAGCAGTTAGATTAAACAAATCCTTTGTAAGATAAATGTTTTAAAATGAAACATGTATGGAAACAGGTGAATTAACACTCGGTTAGCAGGCTCAAGCAAGCTAAAACCTACATGTTAGCAAAAACTAACTAGCATAAATTGTTAACAAGTTATAAATTAGTTAAACACACTTTTCTGTAGGCTATTATTTACTAGTTAACCAAAAAATAACGTATGTCTTATAAAATATATTCACCCCACCCAGTATTGTAATCAAAACTTACCAGAAAGCATGTAGTCCTTGGCTCAGACAGTATACAGTGGGGCAAAAAACTATTTAGTCAGCCACCAATTGTGCAAGTTCTCCCACTTAAAAAGATGAGAGAGGCCTGTCATTTTCATCATAGGTACACTTCAACTATGACAGACAAAATGAGGGGAAAAAAATCCAGAAAATCACATTGTAGGATTTTTTTATTAATTTTATTTGCACATTATGGTGGAAAATAAGTATTTGGTCAATAACAAAAGTTTATCTCAATACTTTGTTATATACCCTTTGTTGGCAATGACAGAGGTCAAACGTTTTCTGTAAGTCTTCACAAGGCTTTCACACACTGTTGCTGGTATTTTGGCCCATTCCTCCATGCAGATCTCCTCTAGATCAGTGATGTTTTGTGGCTGTTGCTGGGCAACACGGACTTTCAACTCCCTCCAAAGATTTTCTATGGGGTTGAGATCTGGAGACTGGCTAGGCCACTCCAGGACCTTGAAATGCTTCTTACGAAGCCACTCCTTCGTTGCCCGGCCGGTGTGTTTGGGATCATTGTCATGCTGAAAGACCCAGCCATGTTCCATCTTCAATGCCCTTGCTGATGGAAGGAGGTTTTCACTCAAAATCTCACGATACATGGCCCCATTCATTCTTTCCTTTACATGGATCAGTCGTCCTGGTCCCTTTGCAGAAAAACAGCCCCAAAGCATGATGTTTCCACCCCCATGCTTCACAGTAGGTATGGTGTTCTTTGGATGCAACTCAGCATTCTTTGTCCTCCAAACACGACGAGTTGAGGTTTTACCAAAAAGTTATATTTTGGTTTCATCTGACCATATGACATTCTCCCAATCTTCTTCTGGATCATCCAAATGCTCTCTAGCAAACTTCAGACGGGCTTGGACATGTACTGGCTTAAGCAGGGGGACACGTCTGGCACTGCAGGATTTGAGGTGTCTTTTATACTGATAACAAATTCAAACAGGTGCCATTAATACAGGTAACGAGTGGAGGACAGAGGAGCCTCTTAAAGAGGTAAATAAAAGTTACAGGTCTGTGAGAGCCAGAAATCGTGCTTGTTTGTAGGTGACCAAGTACTTATTTTCCACCATAATTTGCAAATAAATTCATTAAAAATCCTACAATGTGATTTTCTGGATTTTTTTCCTCATTTTGTCTGTCATAGTTGAAGTGTACCTATGATGAAAATTACAGGCCTCTCTCATCTTTTTAAGTGGGAGAACTTGCACAATTGGTGGCTGACTAAATACTTTTTTGCCCCACTGTAGTAGTGCGGGCTCAATAGCATCTTTTGTGTGCAAGATTTTGAGAATCAGCTGTACATGTGATGGAAGAGTCCATTGCACATGTGATGGAAGAATGCACTGTGCATGCAGGCAGTTGCAATTCCATTGAATTGGGGATAGTTTAACCTGAATATGCCAACAATAAGATAATAACAATAATAATAACAATAATAACAATAAGCTAACATTTTTGATGAATTTAAGAAAAATCCCCCAAATTCCAGGGCTTAACTTTCCATGGAAAAGTTCTGGAAAAATGCTGGAAATTTACCGGAAAGTTTCCGTCCCTTGCAACCCTAGTCGCACGGCACTACTTCACAGGAGAGCAATTTGAATGTAAACAATTTTGTTTTTAGCAAAATGCGTTTTTTGGCAGAAATGCCTTCTGGAACATGTGAACTTTCATGTGCCTTAATAACAAATGTGTATGCCTTCTGTAAATAAGAAAACAATTGTGAAATTACGAGCTTAGTTGGTTTACCTACGGGAAAAGTGAGCAACTTCCCGCTAGCCATGATTGGAACGAATTGCAAAAATCGATCGATGCAGCTGTACAAAGCCCATCTGTAAATAGCCCACCCAATCTACCTACCTCATCCCCCTATTGTTTTTATTTACTTTTCTGCTTTTTTGCACACCAGTATTTCTACTTGCACATCACCATCTGCTCAACTATCACTCCAGTGTTAATTTGCTAAAATGTAATTACTTGCTACTATGGCCTATTTATTGCCTTACCACCTCATGCCATTTGCACACACTGTATATAGACTTTTTTTTCTCTCTATTGTGTTATTGACTGTACACTTCTTTATTCCATGTGTAACTCTGTGTTGTTGTTTGTGTTGCACTGCTTTTCTTTACCTTGGCCAGGTCAGAACTTGTTCTTAACTGGCCTACCTGGTTAAATAAAGGTGAAAAAAAAAATTTTTTTTTTTAGCTAGCTAACATTGAACCTGGTTGGTTAGCTGCCTGCAAATTCATACAGGGTAGTAACGTTATGAGATGGGATTATGGTTCATTGTTTAGCTAGCTAACTAGCTACATGACTAAACAAAAGACTCCAATATGCAAATAACCATTTCAATAGAATGTTCATGATGCCACTGCGACAACTGTCTATATACATAGCTGGTAAATTCACTCTGGCTATCTACTCCAATTGTGGAAAAGGTTAAGGGGTCTGAATACTTTCCAAAATGCACTGTATGTTTCCATTCACTTGTCCAGTGATATTTTGTGGACATTTGGAATGTTTGCATAGAAAACAGATGCACCAGCTGCCTGCTAGGGTGCGTTACTATCTTGTGCCGATAAAACAGCTGGACATAATGACGTCACACAAAAAATATATATAATACAGTATATGTAAATATATATATAAAATACAGGGCAAAAACCTACAGTGTCAAATAAAAACATAGCGGGTTAACGCACCCAAGAAAGCTAATTAAATTGTTGCCAGCAGCACACAGTTGCAATCACCAATGATCTGGATAATGTAAAAACAGCCTAACCAGCTCTGCTAGGGCGAGTAAAATGGTCAGAGTGAACCGTTTTTTCATTTGTGTCTGGCCAATGTTAGGCAGTTAGCTTGACTGCTGTTATTAGGTCAGAACACTTGGATCAACCCTACTTCTTGGCCAGACTGTCCAGTGTGTGCTCTGAAAGCTCCAAGAGCGACATGCTCTGAATTTACGAATGGACAATCTGACAACGCTCTGAGTTTAGGAACGCCCAGAGCACACTCTGCCACTCCAGATTAAATTGAGGAATAGACACGTAGGGCGGCAGGGTAGCCTAGTGGTTAGAGCGTTAGACTAGTAACCGGAAAGTTGCCAGTTCAAATCCCTGAGCTGACAAGGTACAAATCTGTCATTCTGCCCCTGAACAGGCAGTTAACCCACGGTTCCTAGGCCGTCATTGAAAATAAGAATCTGTTCTTAACTGACTTGCCTAGTTAAATAAAGGTAAAATAAAAAATAAACCACTTTTTATTCTTGAAATCTTTGGTTGTTTAGTACATGGCCTCACATGTGAATCCTTAAAGAGATGGGTGGGGCTAAAGCTTAAGAGGGTGTGAACAATGCCGAATGGGTGTAGCCAAAGAGCTCTCCAGTAGGTGTACCAAAACGTTTCCCATTGCTCCTCAACTGTAGTGTATGATAATCCATTTAGAGTCTCTACTTTCATCCAATGTAAAAAACACAATTTCAAATGTTGCTACATAAGACCGAATCGAGCCGGTGAGTCACAAATGGTGATTACCTTCCAAAGTATTGGCACACGGGGCACCAGATGTGATCACAATGCTGTGCAGCCGTATTCATTGACCTGGCCAAGGCTTTTGACTTTGTCAATCACCACATCCTCATCGGCAGACTCGATAGCCTTGGCTTCTCAAATGATTGCCTCGCCTGGTTCACCAACTCTGATAGAGTTCAGTGTGTCAACTCGGAGGGCCTGTTGTCCGGGCCTCTGGCAGTCTCTGGGGGTGCCACAGGGTTCAATTATTGGACCGACTCTCTTCTCTGTATACATCAGTGATGTCGCTCTTGCTGCTGGTGAGTCTCTGATCCACCTCTACGCAGATGACACCATTCTGTATACTTCTGGCCCTTCTTTGGACACTGTGTTAACAACCCTCCAGGTGAGCTTCAATGCCATACAACTCTCCTTCCGTGGCCTCCAATTGCTCTTAAATACAAGTAAAACTAAATGCATGCTCTTCAACCGATCGCTGTCTGCACCTGCCCGCCTGTCCAACATCACTACTCTGGACGGTTCTGACTTAGAATATGTGGACAACTACAAATACCTAGGTGTCTGGTTAGACTGTAAACTCTCCTTCCAGACTCACATCAAACATCTCCAATCCAAAGTTAAATCTAGAATTGGCTTCCTATTTCACAACAAAGCATCCTTCACTCATGCTGCCAAACATAACCTTGTAAAACTGACCATCCTACTGATCCTCGACTTCGGCGATGTCATTTACAAAATAGCCTTCAATACCCTACTCAATAAATTGGATGCAGTCTATCACAGTGCCATCCGTTTTGTCACCAAAGCCTCATATACTACCCACCACTGCGACTAGTATGCTCTTGTTGGCTGGCCCTCGCTTCATACTCGTCGCCAAAACCCACTGGCTCCAGGTCATCTACAAGACCCTGCTAGGTAAAGTCCCACCTTATCTCAGCTCGCTGGTCACCATAGCAGCACCCACGTGTAGTCACCCCCAAAACCAATTCTTCCTTTGGCCGCCTCTCCTTCCAGTTCTCTGCTGCCAATGACTGGAACGAAATACAAAAATCTCTGACACTGGAAAGACTTATCTCCCTCACTAGCTTTAAGCACCAGCTGTCAGAGCAGCTCACGGATTACTGTACCTGTACATAGCCTATCTATAATTTAGCCCAAACAACTACCTCTCCCACTACTGTATTTATTTAGCTCCTTTGCACCCCATTATTTCTATCTCAAACCTTGCACATTCTTCCACTGCAAATCTACCATTCCAGTGTTTTACTTGCTATTTTGTATTTACTTCGCCACCATGGCTTTTTTTTTGTTGCCTTTACCTCCTTTATCTCACCTCATTTGCTTACATTGTATATAGACTTATTTTTCTACTGTGTTGTTGACTGTATGTTTGTTTTACTCCATGTGTAACTGTTGTTGTGTGTGTCGAGCTGCTTTGCTTTGTCTTGGCCAGGTCGCAGTTGTGAATGAGAACTTGTTCTCCACTTGCCTACCTGGTTAAATAACTGTGAAATAAAAATAAATAAAAATCTACACACAATACCCTATAAAGACACAGCAAAAATATTTTTTTTGCATTTTTTACAAATGTATAAAATACAAAACTGATATCACATTTACATAAGTATTCATACCCTTTACTAAGTACTTTGTTGAAGCACCTTTGGTTGCGATTACAGCCTCAAGCCTTCTTGGGTGTGATGCTACAAGCTAGGCACTAGAGGTCGACCGATTAATCTGATTAATTAGGGCCGATTTCAAGTTTTCATAACAATCGGAAATCGGTATTTTTGGACACTGACTTGGCCGATTAAAAAAAATATATAATTTTTTATATTATTATATTATTATTATATTATTTAATCTTTATTTAACTAGGAAAGTCAGTTAAGAACACATTCTTATTTTCAATGACGGCCTAGGAACGGTGGGTTAACTGCCTTGTTCAGTGGCAGAACTACAGACTTTTACTTTGTCAGCTCGGGGATTCAATCTTGCAACCTTACAGTTAACTCGTCCAACGCTCTAACCACCTGATTACATTGCACTCCACGAGGAGCCTGCCTGTTACGCGAATGCAGTAAGCCAAGGTAAGTTGCTAGCTAGCATTAAACTTATCTTATAAAAAAACAATCAATCATAATCACTAGTAAACTACACATGGTTGATGATATTACTAGTTTATCTAGCGTGTCCTGCGTTGCATATAATCGATGCGTTGCGTATTCATGAAAAAGGACTCGTTGCTCCAATGTGTACCTAACCATAAACATCAATGCCTTTCTTAAAATCAATACACAGAAGTATATATTTTTAAACCTGCATATTTAGCTAAAATAAGATTAGCAGGCAATATTAACCAGGTGAAATTGTGTCACTTCTCTTACATTCATTGGACGCAGAGTCAGTGTATATGCAACAGTTTGGGCCGACTAATTTGCCAGAATTTTACGTAATTATGACATACAGTGCCTTGCGAAAGTATTCGGCCCCCTTGAACTTTGCGACCTTTTGCCACATTTCAGGCTTCAAACATAAAGATATAAAACTGTATTTTTTTGTGAAGAATCAACAACAAGTGGGACACAATCATGAAGTGGAACGACATTTATTGGATATTTCAAACTTTTTTAACAAATCAAAAACTGAAAAATTGGGCGTGCAAAATTATTCAGCCCCTTTACTTTCAGTGCAGCAAACTCTCTCCAGAAGTTCAGTGAGGATCTCTGAATGATCCAATGTTGACCTAAATGACTAATGATGATAAATACAATCCACCTGTGTGTAATCAAGTCTCCGTATAAATGCACCTGCACTGTGATAGTCTCAGAGGTCCGTTAAAAGCGCAGAGATCATCATGAAGAACAAGGAACACACCAGGCAGGTCCGAGATACTGTTGTGAAGAAGTTTAAAGCCGGATTTGGATACAAAAAGATTTCCCAAGTTTTAAACATCCCAAGGAGCACTGTGCAAGCGATAATATTGAAATGGAAGGAGTATCAGACCACTGCAAATCTACCAAGACCTGGCCGTCCCTCTAAACTTTCAGCTCATACAAGGAGAAGACTGATCAGAGATGCAGCCAAGAGGCCCATGATCACTCTGGATGAACTGCAGAGATCTACAGCTGAGGTGGGAGACTCTGTCCATAGGACAACAATCAGTCGTATATTGCACAAATCTGGCCTTTATGGAAGAGTGGCAAGAAGAAAGCCATTTCTTAAAGATATCCATAAAAAGTGTTGTTTAAAGTTTGCCACAAGCCACCTGGGAGACACACCAAACATGTGGAAGAAGGTGCTCTGGTCAGATGAAACCAAAATTGAACTTTTTGGCAACAATGCAAAACATTATGTTTGGCGTAAAAGCAACACAGCTGAACACACCATCCCCACTGTCAAACATGGTGGTGGCAGCATCATGGTTTGGGCCTGCTTTTCTTCAGCAGGGACAGGGAAGATGGTTAAAATTGATGGGAAGATGGATGGAGCCAAATACAGGACCATTCTGGAAGAAAACCTGATGGAGTCTGCAAAAGACCTGAGACTGGGACGGAGATTTGTCTTCCAACAAGACAATGATCCAAAACATAAAGCAAAATCTACAATGGAATGGTTCAAAAATAAACATATCCAGGGGTTAGAATGGCCAAGTCAAAGTCCAGACCTGAATCCAATCGAGAATCTGTGGAAAGAACTGAAAACTGCTGTTCACAAATGCTCTCCATCCAACCTCACTGAGCTCGAGCTGTTTTGCAAGGAGGAATGGGAAAAAATGTCAGTCTCTCGATGTGCAAAACTGATAGAGACATACCCCAAGCGACTTACAGCTGTAATCGCAGCCAAAGGTGGCGCTACAAAGTATTAACTTAAGGGGGCTGAATAATTTTGCACGCCCAATTTTTCAGTTTTTGATTTGTTAAAAAAGTTTGAAATATCCAATAAATGTCGTTCCACTTCATGATTGTGTCCCACTTGTTGTTGATTCTTCACAAAAAAATACAGTTTTATATCTTTATGTTTGAAGCCTGAAATGTGGCAAAAGGTCGCAAAGTTCAAGGGGGCCGAATACTTTCGCAAGGCACTGTAACATTGAAGGTTGTGCAATGTAACAGGAATATTTAGACTTATGGATGCCAGCCGTTAGATAAAATACGGAATGGTTCCGTATTTCACTGAAAGAATAAACGTCTTGTTTTCGAGATGATCGTTTCCGGATTCGACCATATTAATGACCCAAGGCTTGTATTTCTGTGTGTTATTATGTTATAACTAAGTCTATGATTTGATAGAGCAGTCTGACTGAGTGGTGGTAGGCAGCAGCAGGCTCGTAAGCATTCATTCAAACAGCACTGTCGTGCGTTTTGCCAGCAGCTCTTTGTTGTGCTTCAAGCATTGCGCTGTTTATGACTTCAAACCTATCAACTCCCGAGATTAGGCTAATAGCGTTTCAAACGTCACTCGCTCTGAGACTTGGAGTGGTTGTTCCGCCTTGCTCTGCATGGGTAACGCTGCTTCGAGGGTGGCTGTTGTCGTTGTGTTCCTGGTTCGAGCCCAGGTAGGAGCGAGGAGAGGTACGGAAGCTATACTGTTACACTGGCAATACCAAAGTGCCTATAAGAACATCCAATAGTCAAAGGTTAATGAAATACAAATGGTAGAGAGAGAAATAGTCCTATAATTCCTATAATAACTACAACCTAAAACTTCTTACCTGGGAATATTGAAGACTCATGTTAAAAGGAACCACCAGCTTTCATATGTTCTCATGTTCTGAGCAAGGAACTTAAACGTTAGCTTTCTTACATAGCACATATTGCACTTTCTTCTCTAACGCTTTGTTTTTGCATTATTTAAACCAAATTGAACATGTTTCATTATTTATTTGAGGCTAAATTGATTTTATTGATGTATTATATTAAGTTAAAATAAGTGTTCATTCAGTATTGTTGTAATTGTCATTATTACAAATACATTTGTTAAAATTATTTTTATTATTAAAAAAATATATACATTTTTTTTACATTTTTTTTTTAAATCAGCCGATTAAATCGGTATCGTTTTTTTTTGGGTCCTCCAATAAATCGGTATCGCCGTTGAAAAATCATAAATCGGTCGACCTCTACTAGGCACACCTGTATTTGGGGAGTTTCTCTCATTCTTCTCTGCAGATCCTCTCAAGGTCAGGTTGAATGGGGAGCGTCGCTGCACAGCTATTTTCAGGTCTCTCCAGAGATGTAAGATCGGGTTCAAGTCCGGGCTCTAGCTGGGCCTCTCAACGACATTCAGAGCCACTCCTGCATTGTCTTGGCTGTGTGCTTAGGGTCGTTGTTCTGTTAGAAGGTGAACCTTTGCTCCAGTCTGAGGTCCTGAGCGCTCTGGAGCAGGTTTTCATGAAGAATATCTCTGTACTGTGCTCCGTTCATCTTTCCCTCAATCCTGACTAGTCTCCCAGTCCCTGCCGCTGAAAAACATCCCCACAGCGTGATGCTGCTACCACAATGCTTCACCGTAGGGATGGTGCCAGGTTTCCTCCAGATGTGATGCTTGGCATTCAGGCTAAAGAGTTCAATCTTGGTTTCATCAGACTAAAGAATCTGGTTTCACAGTCTGAGAGTCCCCTTAGGTGCCTTTTGGCAAACTCCAAGCGGGCTGTCATGTGCCTTTTACTGAGGACTGACTTCCGTCTGGCCACTCTACCATAAAGGCCTGATTGGTGGAGTGCTGCAGAGATGGTTCTCCATCTGGAAGGTTCATCCATCTCCACAGAGGAACTCTGGAGCTCTGTCAGAGTGACCATTGAGTTCCTGGTCACCTCCCCGGGCGGCCAGCTCTAGGAGAGTCTTGGTGGTTCCAAACTTCGACCTCATGGCTTGGTTTTTGCTCTGACATGCACTGTCAACTGTGGGACCTTATATATACAGGTGTGTGCCTTTCCAACTCATGTTCAATCAATTTACCACAGGTGGACTCCAATCAAGTTGCAGAAACATCTCAAGGATGATCAATGAAACCGACCATAAGGCGCTACAGAGGGTAGTGCGTACAGCCCAGTACATCACTGGAGCCAAGCTTCCTGCCACCCAGGATCTATATACTAAGCGGTGTCAGAAGGCCCAATAAATGACCAAAGACTCCAGTCACCCAAGTCATGGACTGTTCTCCCTGCTACTGCGTGGCAAGCCGTACTGGAGCACCAAGTCTGGGTCCAAAAGGCTTCTTATCAGGTTCTACCCACAAGCCATAAAACTGCTGAACAATTCAATCAAATGGCCACCTGGACTATTTGCATTTAGGGTCCTCTACCCTGCTGCTACTCACTGTTTATTATCTACATGTACAAATGACCTCGACTAACCTGTACCCCTGCACATTGACTCTGTACCGGCACCCCCTGTATATAGCCTCATTATAGTTTTTTTATTGTGTAATAATTTTTATTTTTTTACTTTAGTTTATAAATATTTTCTTAAAACTGCATTGTTGCTTAAGGGCTTATAAGTAGCATTTCATAATAAGGTCTACTACACCTGTTGTATTCAGTGCATGCGACAAATAACATTTGATTTGAAACAGGATGCACCTGAGCTCAATTTCTAATCTCATAGCAAACGGTCTGAATACCTATGTACATAAGGTATTTCATTGTTTTCGCAGTTTTTTCTCAAAACCTGTTTTCATTGTGTCATTATGGGGTATTGCGTGTAGATTGATGAGGAAAAAACATTTAATCCATTTTGCAATAAAGCTGTAACGTAATAAAATGTGAAAAAAGTAAACGTGTCTGAATATTTTCCGAATGCACTGTCGCTACTGATTGACGCGATGAGTCACTCACTTCAGCGTCACTGTCTGGCAAGTTCCGACATCCTACGAAAGGAAACCTAGGAAATCCTTTGTTTTACATGGCCCAATGTGATACCATGGACATATAACCACGTGGCATGATTAATGAATTACAAAGCGATATAGGTCGACTTTAATTCAGGCAGTTCGACACCTTTTATAAACTAGTAAACACTTGTTTAGTTGTCAATCAACGCACCGTAAATAGTCTCCTGTGCGCCCCGACTCTGCGTGGCTGGCTATGTGAAACATGCAAAAGAAAATTCATGTAATGTGTCAGAAAACAATAGTTAGCCTAAGTCGTGGACTTCGACTTATTGTTACCACATTACATGGGACGTGCAAACTCACAAACAGCATGCACTCTCTCCCTCCTCGGTGTGAATAAGTTCGACAGCAACCAAGATCTGTATATAATGACGAGATGCTCATGTCTCCGCCCTAACAATGGGAGGCAGGCGACAAGCTGAGGTCCAAAAAAGGCCCATAGAAACGTACTTTGGACAGATTTTGGTGAGAGTGAAACCTCTTGCTTTGCCTCTTCCTCTCTGCTGCGTTTCCCAGTCTTCTCTCTTGTGACTGACAGGCAGTAGCTGGCTAGAAGATGCATGTCGTTCATTCTAGCCGAAGGGCTCGACGGACTGGCGAATTGAAGCTTTTAAATGAAAATTAGCCTAGTTAATATAAAGTGGAAAATGTAGATGGCTGAAAATTATTCTGTAACCGGCTAATTAGTCTTATTGCTACATTCACAAAAATAATATTGAAAATACATTGGATTTGATCTTTTCTAACTGGAAAATGTTACTCAAGGCAAAAACGATTCACTTTTCTATCCAAGCAATGTTCTCTTCCCTTTTCCCAAATTGTTTTCATGTTCTTATCTTGCAGAGATCATTAATAATGAGGGAGATGATCAAATACCATACACAGGCCAGACCATGGTGCCAAGGTCTACCTCTCTCTCTGAAGAGAGGAGGAGAGCATTAGAAGCTGTGAAATGGAAGAGACGGTCAGTCCTCTGGCCTAGGTCTGGCCACACACTGCTATGACAGTCAATTAATGGCAGTTGTGTATGTAGACAAGTGTTTCAAAACTCAGTTATCATGTTGTTTATTGTCATGTGTTCAGTGCACATGAGAATAAACAACATGATAACAAAGTTTTGAAACACTTGTCTACATACACAACTGCCGAAAATATCATTATAAAGGTAGGGGTAAAAGATGAAAGTGATCAAATGTCTGCTATCTGTGATGCAATGGTTGGTCTGAGATGAGAATTACACACATTTTCCACCAGTACTCTACCTTGAAGGCACTCTACCTTGAAGGCAGGATACCCTTACAAACGCTAGCTGCACTGAAGTGGCTCCTTGTTTCAATTTGCAGATCTAATCACGTTAATGGTTCATAGTCACAGGCAGTTTCACCTTATCCTAATATCACAACAGTGTGATCTGATCTAATGTGGATAGTACAGGGAAATCACTCACTCCATTGCTTCTGTGCCAGAAATGCAGTCATGATTATAGAGATACAGTGCCTTGCGAAAGTATTCGGCCCCCTTGAACTTTGCAACCTTTTGCCACATTTCAGGCTTCAAACATAAATATATAAAACTGTATTTTTTTGTGAAGAATCAACAACAAGTGGGACACAATCATGAAGTGGAACGACATTTATTGGATATTTCAAACTTTTTTAACAAATCAAAAACTGAAAAATTGGGCGTGCAAAATTATTCAGCCCCTTTACTTTCAGTGCAGCAAACTCTCTCCAGAAGTAAAAAAATGACTAATGATGATAAATACAATCCACCTGTGTGTAATCAAGTCTCCGTATAAATGCACCTGCACTGTGATAGTCTCAGAGGTCCGTTAAAAGCGCAGAGAGCATCATGAAGAACAAGGAACACACCAGGCAGGTCCGAGATACTGTTGTGAAGAAGTTTAAAGCCGGATTTGGATACAAAAAGATTTCCCAAGCTTTAAACATCCCAAGGAGCACTGTGCAAGCGATAATATTGAAATGGAAGGAGTATCAGACCACTGCAAATCTACCAAGACCTGGCCGTCCCTCTAAACTTTCAGCTCATACAAGGAGAAGACTGATCAGAGATGCAGCCAAGAGGCCCATGATCACTCTGGATGAATTGCAGAGATCTACAGCTGAGGTGGGAGACTCTGTCCATAGGACAACAATCAGTCGTATATTGCACAAATCCGGCCTTTATGGAAGAGTGGCAAGAAGAAAGCCATTTCTTAAAGATATCCATAAAAAGTGTTGTTTAAAGTTTGCCACAAGCCACCTGGGAGACACACCAAACATGTGGAAGAAGGTGCTCTGGTCAGATGAAACCAAAATTGAACTTTTTGGCAACAATGCAAAATGTTATGTTTGGCGTAAAAGCAACACAGCTCATCACCATGGACACACCATCCCCACTGTCAAACATGGTGGTGGCAGCATCATGGTTTGGGCCTGCTTTTCTTCAGCAGGGACAGGGAAGATGGTTAAAATTGATGGGAAGATGGATGGAGCCAAATACAGGACCATTCTGGAAGAAAACCTGATGGAGTCTGCAAAAGACCTGAGACTGGGAAGGAGATTTGTCTTCCAACAAGACAATGATCCAAAACATAAAGCAAAATCTACAATGGAATGGTTCAAAAATAAACATATCCAGGTGTTAGAATGGCCAAGTCAAAGTCCAGACCTGAATCCAATCAAGAATCTGTGTAAAGAACTGAAAACTGCTGTTCACAAATGCTCTCCATCCAACCTCACTGAGCTCGAGCTGTTTTGCAAGGAGGAATGGGAAAAAATGTCGGTCTCTCGATGTGCAAAACTGATAGAGACATACCCCAAGCGACTTACAGCTGTAATCGCAGCAAAAGGTGGCGCTACAAAGTATTAACTTAAGGGGGCTGAATAATTTTGCACGCCCAATTTTTCAGTTTTTGATTTGTTAAAAAAGTTTGAAATATCCAATAAATGTCGTTTCACTTCATGATTGTGTCCCACTTGTTGTTGATTCTTCACAAAAAAATATAGTTTTATATCTTTATGTTTGAAGCCTGAAATGTGGCGAAAGGTCGCAAAGTTCAAGGGGCCGAATACTTTCGCAAGGCACTGTACTTCTCCAGTGTTTTGACAGGGAAGTACTTCTGTTCTTCAGTACAACACATTACATTTTGGTCATTTAGCAGACACTCTTATCCAGAGCGATTTACATGAGCAATTAGGGTTAAGTGCCTTGCTCAAGTTGGCTCGAGGATTCGAACCAGAGGCTTTTCAGTTACTCACCCAATGCTCTTAGGCTACCTGACGCCAACACATCAAGACATCCCACTGCACCAGTCTCTATTGAAGCTAGTAGGGGTAATACTAGGGTGACAGTATGTCATTAGTTGTAATTAATATATTCCAAATGGCCGTCCGTGGACACATACTGCCTGACAAATAGAGTCCAGGTGTTCAAAGGAAAGATCCACAGAAATACACAGGGGTGGAATACGTCATAACTCTGATGCAAGAAGTGAACGTGGAGACCTGCTTGTCAAAGGTCCAGTTGTGAATGTGAGGCCCAGGAAATTAAGGTTATAGAGGAGCAGGCAGGGCCCTACCTCTACCAGAGGTAATCTATCTGGATGTTGCCTATGGGATAGGATTAAATGCATATATATAGAATTAATAGAACGGGGGTCCCCATTCAAGTCAATTATTCATCCATTCTATTCATTCTATATCTATGCATTTAATCCTATCAAATAGGCGACATCCAGATAGATAGCTTTTGAAAAACTCTGGGAGAGCTAGAGCCCTGCAGGTCAGACAGACAGACAGATGGACAGATAGACCTCACGGCCAGCTCGTCTGGGCCCCATTAAAGTAGGAATCTCTCTGCCTGTGGTACTACTGTACTAAAGTATAATCTAGGAACATTATGATTGGACGTATTATAGAATTATAAGAAAAATATTTAAAGCCCACCTTGCTCTTGATGCAATTTTTTTCTGCATTGTATGTATTCTGATAATATTATAAGGGGAGGGGTCAGCCTGTAGATTTAAATTAGTTGGTCCCTTGTCATAGTGAGTCAAATTTCCTGTCCCTGGGACCTGGGTGGGAACAAACGGCCCACATTAGGACAGTGCATTAGCACTGCGCAGGGTGGCACAGGGGTCACTGGTTGTTGCCGGAGCACACAACCTGAAATAGTTTCTCTCTCTGAAGTGGACAGAGCAGCGCTGGTTGCAGCTGGATGCGTTCTTGTTGTGATTACCTGGCTCCAGAGGAAGGCAGGCCATTCTCCCTGGACCTCTGGAAATGCACTGGGCTCTGCCAAGGGGCCATGATTATCACAAGCCCGGCCCATTCCTGGGTCAACACCAAGGGCAGTAGGGGGAATTCCACAGGCATCAGCCAGGCAGGGCTATTATTACTAACAGCATTATCACTTTATAATCCTCACTCACTGTAGGCTCTGGTTTGGAAACTGTACACAGGTATAGAGTAGGGTAGCAATGTCACCATTCACAGTCCTGTATATGAAATTGAATTGTTGCATTTTTGCATAGCATGAAAGGATGAGTACTGTATGAATGGAATGGGTCTAGCCAGGAATATGAGTGGAGATCAGTTTGAAGCCCCAAACTGTGTTGCTTGAACAGGTATCGAAGGGCACTGTACAAAGTCTTACCCCTTTGTGTCAGGGTTCTCTAGCAGTCAGCATTTTGGGTGCGCACTGCGTTGAAAACTCTGAGCTGGACCTTGCCAGAATAAGCACACTACTTAATGGTTCGGAACTCTGGCTTATCTTGGCCATCGAACTCAACAAAAGCTATGATTATCTGCAAAATAAACTCTCCCTCTTGATTGTTAGACAAATAATGCATTGAACAGTTCCATATAAACTGGATTCTGCTCAGTGCTGCTGGCCCTTATACACTACTAGAGATAGGCCTTTGGACTACAGATGCTAAGGACCACTTCACTAGGTGATGCAGGAAGTCTCTTGCTAGTGAATTCCAGTGTATCATAAAAGGAACAACTTATATAACAAATTATTATTTGAACACTTGCTTTGTTGTTCTTTATGAAAAATGTATATATTTTTTGCCCTATGAAAGTTTCCCCTGCATATGTGTTTTCCTTTTGTATGACTCAGCATTGTCCGTCTCATGAGGTTTGCTTTATATAGGCCCAGACATTATTTTTGGCATTTTACCTTACACTCCTCCCACTCTTCTTGGCCCTCCTCCATGAGGGCCATGGAAGGCTGGCACTCGCTTGGAGCTCTCGGCCAGACTTGGGCAGCTGGGATCTGGGAGAGCGCCCTCCCCGCAGTTCTGCCTCACTCCCCCGCCACTCTTAATTGTGCCTTTTAATTCAGCTCCAGAACACAATACAGTGGAGTCCTGCTGCACACACAGACAAACACACACACAGATTTTTCAAATGCAAATGCAATTCAGAGACAGGAGACCAAAGGCGGAAGAAAGTAGCAGACTCCTCTCAGATGCTCAGCTAGGCTTTGTGTGCCACTTGACACAGACAAACGCACACAAGATATCTGTTGTTTATTGTTTATGGCAAGACTCTTCACCACACTCATGCTCTCTTCATCTTCCTGAAAAGAGGACAGTCAAGGGCTTTGAGTCTCCGGATTTAAGGAGTTACAGGTGCTGTCTTGCCTATCAATAGAGTGGAGGCGAAAGAGCATGTAAGACCTGTGCTGGAGTAACTGGAGATATTTTCTAGTATATTACACCCACTGGTCCACAGTAACTTCCACATTGTTGTTTGCTCAGCTGGAGCGCACAGGGGAAGGAGGGTTCAGAGCAGTCTTTCCCCAGGGGAGAGGTGTTGTAGTGGGGACGCACCTGTAGGTGAGCCTGGTGGCACTGGCCCTGGCTAAACAGGTAAATACACTAGGCCACACCCCAACTCTTAAGACGCCACCGCTGACAGCTTCTCATGGCTCACCCCGGGTTCTCATAGCTCACCACGGGTTCTCATGTCTCTCCAGGCTCACCCCGGGTTCTCTGCAGTTAAAGGCAGTAGAAATACATTCCTTCCTAATGGCCCATGAAAGCAGCGATTCACCACATATTATTGTTTGAACCATGGCAAATCTTTCCGTTTTACCTCAGCATTGTGCTTTAGAAAACCCCTTGACTGGGGCTTATTTGAACACAATTGGCCTTATTCTCGCCTTGACTTATTTTGATGGAGTTCATAAAAAAAAAGTGAACTTTTGGTGAATAAGAGTCCAGCTGGACTCAAGAGTTGAAAAGGCCTGCTGACTCTGGAGGTCAGTGCCCCGCCATGAAAGACTCAGAGTTAACAGACTTGATGGGACTGGGGAGGACTCTGAGACTTGGACTGTGTTCTGGTAAATAATTGCATTCATTGTTCCTGCCACTGTTGGTTATGGTCACAAGCTGTTTGGTAGGCCCCTATCTGTCTGGGGCTCCCCATGAGCGCAGTGTCAGCGTCTCGCCCCTGAGGGAAACGAGTTGTGCCAGGGGTGAGATGCCAGCTCCCTGACCCGGTGGCCCTAGTCTGACGTGCCCAGGCCGGGGGTGAATGGGTCTGTGGGTCTGTTATGAGGCAGAGGCAGGGCGTGCTGAGCGTGTGCATGCTGCTCCACCGTTAAATAAAGCTTGTTCAAAGAGCACATTCCTGCCTCTGCCGGCAGCACTTGCAGTGTCAAAGTTCTAGATTGTTTCCTTTTTTTATGGCTTCTCTTTATCTCCTCTGACTTTGTACAATTTGATTGGACGCTTTGTATTTATTATTCACTGTGTGAGTGGTGGTGGGAACAGGGCATATGGCAACAGATTGCTCGGATCACATGCACTTTATCTTAATTCATTAAGTGAAGATTTCCCTGACGAACGTCGTCAGGGAAATGACAAAGGTGCAGCGTGGTGAGCGTACATTTCTTTTTATTTCTAAATGTCGCCAACAAAAACAAGAAACAACAGCAGCTTACTAGGGCTATACAGGCAACTAACAAAGTCAACTACCCACAACTAAGGTGGCAAAACAGGCTGCCTAAGTATGATTCCCAATCAGAGACAACGATAGACAGCTGTCCCTGATTGAGAAACATGCCCGGCCAAAACATAGAAACAGAAAACATAGAAATAAAGAAACTAGAATGCCCACCCTAGTCACACCCTGGCCTAACCAAAATAGAGAATAAAAGCCTCTCTATGGCCAGGGGCGTGACAGAAGAATTCCTTTCAGAAAAGCTCTCTGATGTGTTAAGTAAGATACTCCTCATCCACGTTGTACAGCAGTAGAGTATCTGAATGCACAGTAACATCCACACACAAAACCTGTCATAGAGAGTATGCCATGCAGTAAAAACCAGCAGGGCTGATCACCACACACAATTTGTCAGATTACCATCATCACGAACAGAGTTGAAAATTTGCTCTCCATATCTCTGTCTTCGATCAACCATTTGAGTCAACGTAATTAAAACGCAAAGACATGTGTCATTCACCTTTCATTACTGCAGCAAATGTTGAAGTATAAGGAAATGTGGGCTGTCACCAAAGAACTCACTCTTTTGGCAGAGACTCCACAGGAACTAGTTCATTTGGTCTTTGTTTGCCTTCTGCCTTTGGGACTTCTCTGAGGACTGAGTGCAGAGGGCCTCTTAGACAGATGCTCAATATGGAATGTAACACGAGAGCCATTAAAAAAAACAGGAAGTCCTCAGTAAAAGTCCTCTCACTCTCTCTGTCTCTCTCTTCCTCTCTATGGTTTCCTCCTCTCTTCCCCCTCTCCAATCTTTAATCTTGTCCAGAAGCTTCTTTGCATTATTACTCCCAAAGTGCACTTTGCCAAACTAGCGTGGGAACTGACCCGGCCCATCCAGAGGCGAATCATATGCTGCTTGTAATGATTGAACCTCAATGACATCATGTGCCTTTCAGAGCAGGATTTGGAAACTGCGCCGTGTGCCTCCTCAAAATACCAGTGGCTAAGTGGAACACACACGCCGAGCTGGGCAATGGAAGTCAGATGCTCTCAGTTTGAGTTTTTTTCCCGTCGGCTGATAGGTTTGTGAGAGCCTGAGCCTGAGGGGCCTCAACAAGGGCTGGGCCTCGACTGTAAATGTTAGAAAATGAATCCAGGCCTTCGTAACAAAGTGGAATCTGATATAATCCACCACAGGCCACCGTGTTTGATCTACACCTCGTTCTCTACTGCTGTCAAGGTCTTGACAGAGAGTAAAGAGCATGGCATACTGTGCATTCGGAAAGTATTCAGACCCCTTGACTTTTTCCACATTTTGTTACGTTACAGCCTTATTCTGTAATTGATTGATTTGTTTTCCCCCCTCATCAATCTACACACAAAACCCTTAATGACAAAGCAAAAACAATATTTTTGCAAATGTATTAAACATTTAAAACGGAAATATCACATTTACAGAAGTATCCAAACCCTTTACTCAGTACTTTGTTGAAGCACCTTTGGCACTGATTACATCCTCGAGTCTTCTTGGGTATGACACTACAAGCTTGGCACACCTACAGTACCAGTCAAAGGTTTGGACACACCTACTCATTCCAGGCTTTTTGTTTATTTTTATGATGACAGGGCAAAACTGTCATCATTACTACATGATTCCATATGTGTTATTTAATAGTTTTAGTGTCTTCACTATTATTGTACAATGTAGATAATAGTAAAAAAAAAACTTAAATGAGTAGGTGTGTCCAAACTTTTGACTGGTACTGTATATTTGGGGAGTTTCTCCCATTCCTCTCTGCAGATCCTCTCAAGGTCTGTCAGGTTGGATGGGGAGTGTTGCTGCACAGCTATATTCAGGTCTTTCCAGAGATGTTCAATCAGGTTCAAGTCTGGGCTCTAGCTAGGCCACTCAAGGACATTCAGAGATCTTGTCCCGAAACCACTCCTGCGTTGTCTTGGCTGTGTGCTTAGGGTTGTTGTCCTGTTGGAGGTGAACCTTTGCCCCAGTCTAAGGTCCTGAGTGCTCTGGGGAAGGTTTTCATTAAGAATCTCTCTGTACTTTTCTCCGTTCATATTTGCCTTGATCGTGCCTGGTCTCCCAGTCCCTGATGCTGAAAAACATCCCCACAGCATGATGCTGCCACCACTATGCTTCACCGTAGGGATGGTGCCAGGTTTCCTCCAGACGTTTATTTTTAATAAATGTTTCTTACAAACATTAATAAAACCTTTTTTTTTTTCGCTTTGTCATTATGGGGTGTTGTGTATAGATTGCTTAGGAATTGTGTTTATTTAATACATTTTAGAGTACGGCTATAACGTAACAAAATGTGGAAAAAGTCAAGGGGTCTGAATACTTTCTGAAGGCACTGTATCTAGGATGTTACTCTATTTCCACTCAGAATCTGATGTCATGGCCATTTGCTAATGTATATTTTCATGTGTTCATTGACATGAAAAACATAGATCTTATGTTCAGGTGTTTTTCTGTAGGCTTTTTGGATGTCCTGTAAAATGTTTAGGGCTGGATGGCCTATTCAATTGAAACCGGCAAGCAGTTTGAGTTGATTTGCAGTTCATTTTCTCCTCACTTCTTTCGGTCCTTAGCCATTTACTGTACAGGCAGCAGTAGTCCACAGACTAACTAGACACACACAGTATGGCGGCAGGAGAAACTTCCATGTTTCATTGCTCAAGTGCTCAGCATGGTTGGTGAGACTTGAACAGTAGCTTCAGCATTTGCACTTTTATGATTGTCGAATATGTTAGTTTTCTACATTTTAAAGGTTTTTCGAAGCTCCCAGGCTCTATAATCGTTTCCCCACCACACCTCCTAGACTTATAACGTGTGAAATCCACTGTCAACGTCTACTCCCATGTGGACTCTGTCCAGCGCAGACTACTGGGTGGGAATGAAATGATTAATATATTGTTGTATGGATTGACAATTTCTTGAATTATTTATTATTATTTTAACAAACATTGTGAACAAAAACACAGAAATACAAAACACAAATAAATACAAATGATATTCTATTTCATGGACATGATATAATTTTATGTGCCCTTAAGGAAACACAAGAATTGTTCCCATATGTTTTTGGAGTCCGTATTATTTTTCTCCAGCCTCTTTGCTAACATTATTTCATACCTTGTTGTTTTTAATCAACATTTCCATCCACTCCGTGAGCACTGCCTCATTAGAGCTTTTCCAATGTTTCAGGACTAGCCTTAACACTGACACAATACCTCAACATAATATTTGGAATTCTGTCTGGTTAGCCCCTCTTATTTCAAACTTGTCACTCAACAGACAGTCTTGGTGACCTAGGTACATGGAATTCAAGGCCGTCTCCCACGCACTGTAAGGCTCTTAACAAAAGTCAAAACAGACTGTTCTGGTAAAGGTGCTTTCTTTGAGGTTGAACTTCATTCCAACCATTTAGAGCATTTGGCACTTGTTGTCTCTCTTTTTTGGGCTCATCTCATGGCCTTCCTCCCCCTGATGTTTCTGGTAGCGGATGGAGCATTCCAAATTACAGGTCTATGGGAATCAAGATGAGAAAAAACATGCACATTACTTTCACAGATTTAGCAACATGTGGGGACTTCTTAGACCAAATAGAGTATTAAAAAGACTCAAATATTTGGCTTTTGAAATACAATATGTGTTTATTTCTTCCACTTGTGGTAGGGCTACTCCTGTGGATAGATACAGCTGTAGCTGTTACCAGAGCAGATATGTACATAGGCTACATACTTACAGTGTTCTACAGTATTTGCACATTCCGGTAACACTTTACTATGCCGTATTATAAAGGCTCATACAGGCTTGTAACAAGTCATAAAGTATTATACATGCAGGCTTTAAGTCAAGTGTTACCCAAATTCCATTTGAACATGTTATTTTGAATGCTGTTGGAAAACATGGCTGGAACAGAGAAGTTTGGGGGTCTTTGTTTTTGAACAATGTCAAAAAGACAGATAAGGTAATCATGTAATTTAGCAAGAATGCTATAGGAAACGTAAATAGACGTCAATGCGCAGGAAGGCAATAAAGTCGACAGGCTGTTTTACATTAAGAGAAAACAATCATAAAAATAAATTCTGTGTAAGTTACTGTATTAGCGGTTTGACTGTGCTAAGTACAATTTGATGTTTGTGCCTGTAAGGGATGAAGGCAGCCAAACGACTGTGGTTGTAGACTGAAGTGGAGCTGAGCGGACCACCATTGATATCCTCTTCCATGTGGCCCCCCACGGCGGAGAATGGGGCTCAATAGAATACTTCCTCATCACATTTCCAAAGGTCCATATCTCAACTCCATATGCTGCTCATTGCATATTGTCTCGAGAAACCATAGAAGTGCATTTGCAGGACTGTAATGTGTTACTCAGATTAGATCTATGGGAGTGTTAGTTTATCAAAAACAGTATAGCCTAAATCACAGAGAGAGATCACAGATTAATCATTTTAGTGTGGAGTAGTAACAAATCCATCTACTGATATCTATCTGGTATATACAGTGCCTTGCGAAAGTATTCGGCCCCCTTGAACTTTGCGACCTTTTGCCACATTTCAGGCTTCAAACATAAAGATATAAAACTGTCTTTTTTTGTGGAGAATCAACAACAAGTGGGACACAATCATGAAGTGGAACGACATTTATTGGATAATTCAAACTTTTTTAACAAATCAAAAACGGAAAAATTGGGCGTGCAAAATTATTCAGCCCCCTTAAGTTAATACTTTGTAGCGCCATCTTTTGCTGCGATTACAGCTGTAAGTCGCTTGGGGTATGTCTCTATCAGTTTTGCACATCGAGCGACTGAATTTTTTTCCCATTCCTCCTTGCAAAACAGTTCGAGCTCAGTGAGGTTGGATGGAGAGCATTTGTGAACAGCAGTTTTCAGTTCTTTCCACAGATTCTCGATTGGATTCAGGTCTGGACTTTGACTTGGCCATTCTAACACCTGGATATGTTTATTTTTGAACCATTCCATTGTAGATTTTGCTTTATGTTCTGGATCATTGTCTTGTTGGAAGACAAATCTCCTTCCCAGTCTCAGGTCTTTTGCAGACTCCATCAGGTTTTCTTCCAGAATGGTCCTGTATTTGGCTCCATCCATCTTCCCATCAATTTTAACCATCTTCCCTGTCCCTGCTGAAGAAAAGCAGGCCCAAACCATGATGCTGCCACCACCATGTTTGACAGTGGGTATGGTGTGTTCAGGGTGATGAGCTGTGTTGCTTTTACGCCAAACATAATATTTTGCATTGTTGCCAAAAAGTTCAATTTTGGTTTCATCTGACCAGAGCACCTTCTTCCACATGTTTGGTGTGTCTCCCAGGTGGCTTGTGGCAAACTTTAACCGACACTTTTTATGGATATCTTTAAGAAATGGCTTTCTTCTTGCCACTCTTCCATAAAGGCCAGATTTGTGCAATATACGACTGATTGTTGTCCTATGGACAGAGTCTCCCACCTCAGCTGTAGATCTCTGCAGTTCATCCAGAGTGATCATGGGCCTCTTAGCTGCATCTCTGATCAGTCTTCTCCTTGTATGAGCTGAAAGTTTAGAGGGACGGCCAGGTCTTGGTAGATTTGCAGTGGTCTGATACTCCTTCCATTTCAATATTATCGCTTGCACAGTGCTCCTTGGGATGTTTAAAACTTGGGAAATCTTTTTGTATCCAAATCCGGCTTTAAACTTCTTCACAACAGTATCTCGGACCTGCCTGGTGTGTTCCTTGTTCTTCATGATGCTCTCTGCGCTTTTAACGGACCTCTGAGACTATCACAGTGCAGGTGCATTTATACGGAGACTTGATTACACACAGGTGGATTGTATTTATCATCATTAGTCATTTAGGTCAACATTGGATCATTCAGAGATCCTCACTGAACTTCTGGAGAGAGTTTGCTGCACTGAAAGTAAAGGGGCTGAATAATTTTGCACGCCCAATTTTTCCGTTTTTGATTTGTTAAAAAAGTTTGAAATTTCCAATAAATGTCGTTCCATTTCATGATTGTGTCCCACTTGTTGTTGATTCTTCACAAAAAAATACAGTTTTATATCTTTATGTTTGAAGCCTGAAATGTGGCAAAAGGTCGCAAAGTTCAAGGGGGCCGAATACTTTCGCAAGGCACTGTATATGGCTAGCTAATTGCTTATCAAACACTTCCATCTCCAACCAGAGAACACCAGATTGGGAGAGAATTTGAGGAATGAGGAGGATGGCATCTCACCAATGTACGATCCACAACCATACACAATGCCTGGTCCAACAGTTGTATTCATTTATTTTTCCCTCTAATAACATTTCTAGTTCCCCCCCCCCCCCATCCCTGCTCCTCTGCTCCCCCCGCACACACCAGCCAGCCCGTACATCCCCACTTTACCACTTCAATTAAAGTCAGATTACCATCAGTGCTTGCCGAATGTGCCTTTTAGTAAATACAGATCCATTTCCCTAGCCAATCTGTTAGAGGCACCCTGCTGGGAGCCCCTCGGAAGCCTGTTCTCCTTTCCCCTGCTAGTTAGTTACTAATTGACTGGCCCTGTGGAGGCCAGGCCACTTGGATGGGGAAGCATGGCAGTCATATGTGACCGAGGCGACTGAGTGCATGCGCCTGATATGGGAGCCATTAGCGCACAGTGTCAGCGGAGAGGCACACGTGGGGTGCACGGCTTGAACAAATAAATCACTGTGGAGTGCATCTCCTCTGCCTAAAACAAGTTAAGTGCGGTGACTTGGGATGACATCGATGACAAACAAACTGTTTTCGTTTCCCCCTTCAGGGATGGAGGGATGGCGACGTCTGCTTTGAACTCCTATCTCTGATCCCCCTATTCCCTGCCTGCCCCTGTCCCTCCCAACACCACACTCAGCACTCAGTATAGCTGTACTTCTCATACTGTACAACGTACCTGACTGGCGTCAAATCGAATCAGGACCACATGATGTGGAGGTATTTCTCTCTGTTTATCATTTCATGATGTAATGAGGTGTGATTTTTCTTTTAAGACAAATCCAAATCATGTGCAAATAAGTGAATGAGGGCCTCAAAGAGAGAGTACAGTAGTAGAAGTTGGAGCTTTAGGATGACCAGGCAGTTATTTTTTAAATACATGCCTTTTATAATGATAGAGCATAAATAGGTCTGACTCCTACTGCCAATACTTTGTTTCTACTGAGTCACCTAGTACAGGATGTGGATATGATCCCGTTGTAGGCCCAAGGCAATCAAAGGCTGCTGAGTGCCCTCACCTTTTTTCTCATGCTCAGAGAAGAGCTTTTCAGTTGTATGGTTAGAAGGTACTGCAGTCTAGGACCTTGGATGTGTTTTTCTTCTGCTTCTGGACTTTGGCCCCTCTACGGTGTACCAGCTAGTCAGCTGAGAGAGAGAAAAAGCGCTGAAGGTGATGGCAAGAGAGGAGAGGAGTTCTGCTCATTTGTTGCACTTTGATCCAGGTGTTTGTGCACCGCAAATACAGCAAACATCACGGGCAACCTGTGGATCTCAGTGTGACATTGTGATTAAGACATTTGTTTTCAGTGACCAGTGAATTCATGGCAGATGTTGTTCCTTTTTGATCTTATTGATCTTTATTTAAGTGGCGGGACCTCATGGAAGTGTTCAAATGATTACGGAAAACCAAAAAACTCTCCTCAAATTCGACCTTTACATTTATTTCAAAAATTCAATTTCTGAGAATATGTTGACTAGCATAGGAAAAATAGTGGCACAAGATGTGTAGCGGTGCTCAAAACTCCTGACGTGAATAAAGTCTGTTGTTCCAATCAGTTTTAAGCCGTTCAAGCGACCTTTTACCTTGCTTTTCATGAGCTAATTTTCTCTCAGGTTATCCTAGCCCATTTGTGTACATGTACAGTAGCAAGCCATAGCATTGACTGCTTTGATGTTATGTGGTTGCAACAGAGAAGTGACTGTACAGTATGTTATGTCATGGCCAGGTGACTGTGATACAGTGTCATAGTTTGATAGCACATGGACAGTGTTTACAGGCTACCATGCTAGTGACTGACTTTGCCTCTCCTGGCTGTACAGAACACATGATAATGACCGGTACCCCTTCCCCTTTCCCTCTTCAAAAGAACCACAATGGATATAAGCTGTTAAGCTTTATTGTGTTACCCTTGATGATTTTCTTAAATTGTATGTGGAGGCGTCACCAGCAGGAGTTCCCTTATGTATTTATTTTACAAATTGTTAAATAAATTAAATCTATCAAGTAACAGGGCTTTTCAGAATGTTGTTGCATGTGTCACTCTGTCACTATCAAAATGCACTCTCATTCTCTCTCCCCTGTAGACCTGACTTTTTGACCCAAGTTAACCAGATTAGCCGGGTGGTTTGAGCCCAATGGAAAACTCTCCCTTAACTCCCCAACACAGGATTTATCCCACAGTATCATGGTGGTCTCTTAAATGATTGAAAGATCTATTTGCACTTATTGACCCGAGCTCCTACCCCGATCAGCAGTGAGTGTATAAACTGTAAAAGATAGACGTGTCATGTTCATGTTTCAGATAGAGAGAGCTCAAGAGACAAAGAGAGTGAGAGAGCTTCTGACCAGGCTGTATACCAAGTGATCCAGTCAGAGTTAGCAAGTTCTTTTCCTGGAGAGGATCTGATGTGCCGCCCAAGGACAGCCCGGCTTAGCAGATGTGACAGATCTGTATCACCAGTCACAGCAGTCCTGTGCCAGTCCCACCAGATAGGCAGGCCAAAAGTAACTGGCTGGCATTTGGAGCTCGCCTGGCACTCGCCCTGCTCAGCTAGTTTGAAACTCTTTTTTTATTATGATTCTATGTTGCCCCTCCTCCTGACCATATAATGTGTAATCTCCCTGCTAGGAACCCTGTGCCCTTGGTGCTTCATATAGCTTGGGTCTAGTGCACCAGCCATTGATAAGGCTAATGTCTCCGATAGCTAGCGTGCTTTCAAGTCCCTCTCACAAAACAGCCAGCTCCCTTTCATGTTGTTTTCCCAAGTCAAAGACAGACAGGCAGGCCTCCCCACACTGCAGGATCCAATTGGCTAATCAGTAATCTCTAACTTGCTGAGCCCAGCAGTCCTTCAGTTGGGGAGACTTTCAACACCCCTTCTTCTGTTTCTTCTTCTTTCCTCCAGGATGCTTTCTTGTGGTGTTGGGGATTTAAAAGGGGAAAGTGTGGCTGTCATATAGGCACCTTGGGAGAAGTGTTTGACTGAAGGGTCTTTCTGCCATGCTGTCCTCCTTTCTTGTCTCTTCTTCCCTGCCGCCACCTGCCCTTCCCTCCTCCTTCCCCTTCTCTTTTTTGTCTCTTCTCTACTCTTTCTGGAGAAACTGTTTGTCCTCTGCCTGGCTGATGAGGGGTGCCAGCGGGGGATACCAGGGACGGGGGACATAATCATGCCACAGACACATGGCACTGTATTAAAACATTAGTACCACTTTATGACTTTATTTAGCACATGCCAAAGAAAATTGATTAGGTGACAGAGAAGGAACAAAAGAGGAATCCTCCTCACCCTCCTTAGTGCCCTTTTCTCTTTTAAGCCAATCACGGCCATTCATGTCTGAACATTGGACGTCTCACCCTGTTGTGTTGCTTCACGTTGCAGTGTCCCAAGGTACAGTGCATTCAAAACATATTCACACCCCTTTACTTTTTCAAAATGTTGTGTTACAATAGTGGGATTTAAATTGATGTAATTGTATTTTTTTGTCAACTATCTACATAGAATACTCTGTAATGTCAAAGTGGAAGAAGAATTCTAACATTTGTAAAATATATGTATATATATATATACACACTACCGTTCAAAAGTTTGGTGTCACTTAGAAATGTCTTTGTTTTTGAAAGAAAAGCACATTTTTTGTCCAGTCAAATAACATCAAATTGATCAGAAATACAGTGTAGACATTGATAATGTTGTAAATGACTATTGTAGCTGGAAACGGCAGATTGTTTATGGAATATCTACATAGGCGTACAGAGGCCCATTATCAGTAACCATCACTCCTGTGTTAAAATGGCACGTTGTGTTAGCTAATCCAAGTTTATCATTTTAAAAGGATAATTTATCACTAGAAAACACTTTTGCAATAATGTTAGCACAGCTGAAAACTGTTGTTCTGATTAAAGAAGCAATAAAACTGGCCTTCTTTAGACTAGTTGAGTATCTGGAACATCAGCAGTTGTGGGTTCGATTACAGGCTCAAAATGGCCAGAAACAAAGAAATTTATCAAATGTGAAACTCGTCAGTCTATTCTTGTTCTGAGAAAGGAAGACTATTCCATGCGAGAAATTGGCAAGAAACTGAAGATCTCATACAACACTGTGTAATTCTCCCTTCACAAAACAGCTCAAACTGGCCCTAACCAGAATAGAAAGAGGAGTGGGAGGCCCCAGTGCACAACTGAGCAAGAGGACAAGTCCGTTAGCGTCTAGTTTGAGAAACAGACTCCTCACAAGTCCTCAACTGGCAGCTTCATTAAATAGTACCTGCAAAACACCCGTCTCAACGTCAACAGTGAAGAGGCGACTCCGGGATGCCGGCCTTCTAGGCAGAGTTCCTCTGTCCAGTGTCTTTGGTCTTTTGCCCATCTTATTCTTTTCTTTTCATTGGCCAGTCTGAGATATGTCTTTTTCTTTGCAACACTGCGTAGAAGGCCAGCAAAAATGGATGTAGCAACTACAGATTGCCCCTTTTTTTTATTAAGCAAGTCAGTTAAGAACAAATTCTTATTTACAATGACAGCCTACCGGGGAACAGTTGTTCAGGGGCAGAACAACAGTTTCTTACCTTGTCAGCTCGGGGATTTGATCCAGCAACTTTACTCGCCCAACACTCTAACCACTAGGTTACCTGCTGCCCTTTAAGTCTAACAAAAGTGTGTAAGTTTGAGCCTGTGTCCATTAGGCATATGAAAATCTTTTACATCAGCATGAATTAGTTTGAACAATGAAAGCCCCACTTTTATTCCAAAGGCTTGGATCCGCACCATGCAGATGTTGCAAGAGCACATTTTTCAATGGCTGATATCATGGATGGTCAATCCTTGCACCTATAGCTCTGTCTATTAATATGTGAGTGGTTATATTTCTCCAGGCCCATCCCTCAGCTTTTTACCAAAACAGAAGCGGGGCGCCCATTTTGTTATTGTTTCATCTGTGGATTTGCTCTTTAAACAGCTGCATATTATCAAGATATCAAAGTGTCACGAAAAGAAAGATAAATGCAGCATATGGCATTCATTTTTCACAAGTAAATAGCACTTTTTAGTAGTGCTCAAAGCATGCCATTCCATGAGCTCAGCATTTATTTTTCAACTCGAATCAATGAGTCCAATCAGTCCTCCATGACAACAAAATCATAAACAACAGAGTAGGGCTGGCTGTTAAATCCTTAGTTTTGGGGTCATGCTCAGGTAAAACAATTTGCCTAATCTATACTTCCATATTTCCAAGTCCTATTCTTGAAGATTAAGGGGTATAACATTTATTGCAATGACTGGAATTATCATATACTTTGGTTTTAATGTAAAGATATAATTGAATCGTATTATTATATGTAGTAGAAAGAGATGGGTTAGAAGAAGCCTACATAACCAACCCATGAAGTAAAACTGAACACCCATATATATGGCCAGCTATGTAAACTTTAACATTGATTTATTCTCCAATAGATGTCATTCAATTGGTAACGTACATTTTTGTCTTCTTTTAATGCCTCAAGGGGAAAGTAATCTAAAAGTAGCGGAATATAAATCAGATTACATTACTGAGTTTGGGTAATCCAAAAGTTACGTTACTGATTATAATTTTGGACAGGTAACTAGTAACGATAATGGATTATATTTAGAAAGTAACCTACCCAACCCTGCCCATAACATTATGCAGCCACCATCATGCTTGAAAATATGGAGATTGCTACTCAGTAATGTGTTGTATTGCATTTTGTATTCAGGACAAAAAGTTAATTGCTTTACCACATTGCTGCAGTATTACTTTAGTGCCTTGCTGCAAACAGGATGCATGTTTTGGAGTATGTTATTCTGTACAGGCTTTCTTCTTTTCACTGTGTCAATTAGATTACTATTGTGGTGTAACTACAATGTTGTTGATCCATCCTCAGTTTTATCTTATTATAGCCATTGAACTCTGTACAGTAACTGTTTAAAAGTCACCATTGGTCTCATTATGAAATCCCCGAGCGGTTTCCTTCCTCTCCGGCAACTGAGTTAGGAAGGATGCAAGTATCTTTGTAGTGACTGGGTGTATTGATACACCATCCAAAGTGTAATTAATAACTTCACCATGTTCAAAGGGATATTCAGTGTCTGCTTTTTTTATTTTTACCCATCTACCAATAGATATCCTTCTTTGCGAGGCATTGGAAAACCTCCCTGGTCTTTGTGGTTGAATCTGTGTTTGAAATGTATTGCTCAACTGAGGGACCTTACATATAATTGTATATATGGGGTACAGAGATGAGGTAGTCATTAAAAAATCACGTTAAACACTATTATTGCACACAGACTGAGTCCATGCAACTTATGCGACTTGTTAAGCTAATTTTTGCTTCTGAACAAGGGTTTGAATACTTAATGACTCAAGACATTTCAGCTTTTAATTTGTAAATAATTTGTCAAGATTTTGAAAAACATAAACCAAATTTGACATTTTGAGGTATTGTGTGTAGGCCAGTGACAAAAAATATAAATGTAACCCATTTTAAATCCAGGCTGGAACACAACAAAATATGGAAAAAGTCAAAGGGTGTGAGTACTTTCTGAAAGCACTCCACCATGGAAAGGTATGTAGGAGCTCAGCAATAGAACTTGAATGGTAAATGTTTAGGGGATCAAGAGAGATCACACTCTATAGGCCTAATCAAAATCAATCAAAGGTGTTATTGCTGTTATGAAAAACAACAACACTCCAACATCATGTGAGTCCAATCTCTTATACCAAAGGTCCATTCTGAAAATAAGTGCCAGGCCTCCTGTCTGCTTGGCTCAGCATGAGTAAAGACAAAAAATCCTCACGAGGCTTTGTTTTTCACATCAACTAAATGTAGCCCCTCTGACTGCCTTGCTTTCTGCAAATGAGTAACCAGACACATGATGATGTGTTATTGTTGTTTTACCCGGGGCCCTGCGATCCCTGTGATCTGTGGTAACAGTGGAGGCTGTTGATTCGTGTGTTGTGTGGCGCGGCATGTGATGCAATACCATATGATGGTCAAAGAGAAGAGGCAAGACTGTGTCAGGAAGTGTAGTCCTATTTGTTTGTGCCTGTCTGCTTGAGCTCAGCCAGTAGCAGGCCCTCTGTCTTCTCACTGAAAAGACTGACCCACACGGTTGAATGAGAAGAGAGTTCTGCAAGTGGGAATGTGTTTGCAGTCCTTGCCAGAGGCAAACTGCTAGTCATCAGCCTTGGGCAAAGGGCAGTTATGCTGCACTGCCTTTAAAAAGATGGAAACAATGACGCTGTGAGTGTGAAAATACTGGTTTATAAGTGCCTGAAGTTATATTAAATTGTAGCTCTTGATCCGGCTCTAGAGAGTGTTTTTAAAAATCTTAGTCTTAAACAGTTTCTATTTAGATTCCACACCATTACATTTCTGCTACCCAGCAGAATCTCTGCTGGAAGATCACTGAGGGGGTTCTCACGGTTTGGCGATTCCTAAGATTCCCAAGGACTTCTGGGTTATTATATTGCATTCCTGAATAATGAATATAAATCCAGTTACCCAATTTCAGTCAAATTAAAAACACTTGCTGCTATACAACAAGTAAATTCACCATGATTGATAACATTCTTTGCCCAAAACAAATATCAACACTAGGGTGTTCCCTTCCCATTACGCAAGTGAAGAGAGAGTTAAACCCCAAAAAACAGTAGATATTATTTTACTTATTGTGTTTCTGATTGGGAGATTTTCTCTCTGTCTTGCCATTTCATTCAATCTAATCACCTAATTATTATAAGAGAATGGAATAACTCCTTTCCTCTCCCCGCTGCACCTCTACTTCGACAGAACCACCCCTTATTTAGATGTATTTAGCATATCAGATTGTGTAAAATGTCTCCGGTACTGTAGGTGTCTTAAAGGTCCAATGCTGCCATTTTTATCTCAATATCAATCAATATTCCGGTGTAACAATTAAGTACCTTACTGTTACCTTATTGTTTTTGATTAAAATGGTCAAAAATGAATAAAATTTAGCAATTTCTCAAGCAATCATTTTTCTAGGACTTTCTGAGAGTGGATAGTCAGTTTAATATAATAGTTTGTTTAAACATTTACATGCTTTGCAAGAAGAAAGTTTATCCTAATAATCAATCCTGTCTACATGGACACATCTATAATCAGGCTACTGATGGGACGTTTGTTAAGTGCAGAAAATACTCAATCAAAATAAACGTTTTACCACAGTGACCATGTTATTTTTGCGAATAGTTTGGAAATATAAAGTTTGCATGTGAAAGCTATTTATATGATGCATACTTTCAGTTGTTCCGAACTCACTACCGGTGCTGGAACATGCACAGATCAAATACATAGCTGGAATGCCGATTTAGCTGTTGAATCATTTGTCCTAATAATTTAAAAGATTGCTCAGAAAACCAGGTGTTTTAATCAGCGTATGGTTACTACAATTATGACCTTGCACCGATTTAAGATAAGTAGAGTAAGGTGTTTACATGACTAGGGTTGCACATTTTGGGGAATATTCAGAGGTGGAAACTTTTAATGGGAATATGGGAATTAACAGGAATATATTCACATTTATATTAATACCATTTAAATGTAGATGTTTTTTGCATTGGATATTTTTACCATGTGGAGACAGAAACATAAACCTTTTACCTTATCATAAGTAGACATAATTGCAAATGATTAAATCCTTCCAATAGAATTGGAACAATTTAGTTACTTTATTAAAATGAGTTGACTCTAAACATGGGATGATTTCACTGAACAACAAAAGAAAGGGAATATTGAATGATCCCCAATGATCCATCGCATCTCCTAAAAATGTTTTAAACATACATCTATAAAATGATACCGTAATTTCCGGACTATAAGCCGCTACTTTTTCCCCACGCGGCTTATACAATGATGCGGCTAATTTATGGATTTTTCCCCGCTTTCACAAGATTCATGCCGCCAAAAAACTGAGCACTGTCACATAATGTGACGTAAATCGAGCGCGCTCAAACTTCCCATCATTCTGATTACGGTAGTCATTTTGTCACCCTCATCATGGCAAAGACACCGAGAAATGCATATGATGCAGCTTTCAAGTTGAAGGCGATCGATCTGGCTGTTGGAAAAGGAAATAGAGCTGCTGCACGGGAGCTTTGCCTTAATGAGTCGATGATAAGACGTTGGAAACAGCAGCGTGAGGAACTGATTCAGTGCAAAAAGACAACAAAAGCTTTCAGAGGGAAGAAAAGCAGATGGCCCGAACTAGAAAATGAGCTTGAAGACTGGGTCAACACACAGAGAGCAGACGGCCGAGATGTTTCAACTGTGCAGATCCGACTGAAAGCCAAAACAATCGCCACCGCAATGAAGTTTGAGGATTTTAGAGGTGGACCATCGTGGTGTCTAAGATTTATGAGACGTAAGGGCCTGTCCATCAGGGTACGGACGACTTTGTGTCAGCAGCTCCCTCCCGACTACGAGGAAAAGTTTCAAATTCACTGATGCAAAGATAGCGGAGCATTCCATCGGCCCGCACGACATCATAAATATGGATGAGGTTCCTCTGACGTTTGACCTGCCTCTCACTCGGACTGTCAACAGGAAAGGCGAATCATCCGTCACGCTGAAAACAACTGGGCATGAAAAAACGCACTTCACCTGTGTTCTGAGCTGCACGGCATCGGGAGAAAAGCTTCCACCGATGTTGATTTTTAAACGCATGACGATGCCAAAAGAAAAGTTCCAGAGAGGAATTGTTATGAAAGTCAACAAGAAAAGATGGATGACGGAAGGCCTAATGCATGAATGGCATACGGAGTGTTACGGCAAGCGACCGGGAGGATTCTTTCACAAGAACAAGGCATTGCTCGTGTTGGACAGCATGAGGGCCCACATAACAGATTATGTGAAAGAAGCCATCAAGAGGACAAACTCAATTCCAGCTGTGATTCCTGGGGGCACAACAAAGTATTTGCAGCCACTCGACATCAGTGTAAATCGTGCATTTAAGGTGGCGCTCCATGTAACAAAAGTGAATGTAGAGACCGGTGTGTCTGTTGTCCCTTGTGTCTGTGCTCTTGTAGAATACTGGTTGAGGGATGGAGATGATGTAGTTAATTATTCCTTGCCCACGAACATTCGACCACCCATCAGAGATGATTGCAATACAGTCTGCTTTCTCTATGATTTGCTTGACCTTCACTTGAACTCTGTTGAACTCTGCATCCAGCAAATGAGTAGATAAAGCATGTCTGGATGGAAGGGAGTATGCTGGGCGAAGAACATTCAAAAATCTCTTCCAATACACATTGTTTGTGAGCATCAGTGGTGAACCAGTTGCACACACAGCTTGAGCAAGACATTAATTTGCATTTCTCTGACTATGTTCCTCCATTGAGTCAAAAAAACTTCTGATTCCAGGAGGAGCATAGGCTGTTGCTATCAATAAGGTGTCTACTTTAATTAGATGTGAAAATGTTGAACCAGAGGGACTTTTGTCAGAGGTTGCTTGTTGTGAGCGCTGAGGGAACATTATGAACTTGGCCAGGTGATTCTGCATTTTTGTATCATTCTTCACAGCTTTTTGTTGCAAATGTACACAGCTTTTCCTTCTACATTATCTGCAGTGAAATGTCTCCACACATCAGATAGTTCCCCTGGCATTTTCCTGTGAAGATTCAAATGTATTATGTAAAAAAAAGATTTTAAAAATTCCCTGTACAGATAAATAGTTAAGCAGTTAGATTAAACAAATCCTTTGTAAGATACATTTTTTTTTAAATGAAGCATGTATGGGAACAGGTGAATTAACACTCGGTTAGCAGGCTCAAGCAAGCTAAAACCCACATGATATTAAAAACTAACTAGCAGAAACCCACTTTGCTGTTGTCTTCTATTTACAAGTTAACAAGAAATCATGTATGTCATTTAAAAAATATCCACCCCACCCAGTATTGTAATCAAACTTACCAGAAAGCATGTAGTCCTTGGCTCAGACAGCGTAGTAGTGTGGGCTCAATAGCATCTCATTAGGGTGCATGGTCTTGAGAATCAGCTGTACATGTGTTGGAAGAGTGCACTGTGCATGCAGACTGTTGCAATTCCATTGAATTGGGGATAGTTTAACCAAAATATGCCACAAGACCTAGAATTGCCTTATGTGTATCCCACAAAAAAAGGTGCACTGTTATAATCTAACTTCTTTGATGAATTCAAGCAAAATTCCCCAAATTCCCAGGCTTAACTTCCCATGGAAAATTTACCGGAATGTTTCCGACCCTTTGCAACCTTATACATGACTAATGCCATACTCGGCCTTCTTCCATATTCAGTATAATATCGAACTATTAGTGTGCATGTAAACATACTCAGTGTTTTGAGTGGGGAGGGGAAAAATGAAAATGAGCTGTTATTGGCAGAGAGGTTTGGAACTCTCTTTATTATTGGTTTATGCTCGCTTTTAGGCAAGCAACACTGAAGCATGCATGAGAGCATCAGCTGTTTCGGACGACTGTGTGATCACACTCTCCGTAGAGGTAGATATAAGACTCCAGCTTCAGAGATTTTTGCAATTCATTCCAGTCATTGGCAGCAGAGAACTGGATGGAAAGGCAGCCAAAGGAAGTGTTGGCTTTGGGGATGACCAGTGCAATATACCTGCTGGAGCCCGTGCTATGGGTGGATGTTGCTATGGTGACCAGTGAGCTGACATAAGGTGGGACTTTACCTAGCAAAGACTTATAGATGACCTGGAGCCAGTGGGTTTGGTGACGGATATTTAGTGAGGGCCAGCCAACAAGAGCATAGAGGTCGCAGTGGTGGGTAGTGTATGGGGCTTTGGTGATAAAACGGATGGCACTGTGATAGACGACATCCAGTTTGCTGAGTAGAGTGTTGGGGGCTATTTTGTAAATGACGTCGCCGAAGTCAAGGATCGGTAGGATAGTCAGTTTTCCGAGGGTATGTTTGGCAGCATGAGTGAAGGAGGCTTTGTTGTGAAAAAGGAAGCTGATTCTATATTTAATTTTAGAGAGATGCTTAATGTGAGTCTGGAAGGAAAGTTTATAGTCTAACCAGACACCTAGGTAATTGTATTTGTCCACATATTCTAGGTCAGAACCGTCCAGAGTAGTGATGCTAGTCGGACAGGAGGGTGCGGGCAGCAATCGTTTGAGCATGCACTTAGTTTTACTAGCATTTAAAAGCAGTTGGAGGCTACAGAAGGAGAGTTGTATGGAGTTGAAGCTTGTTTGGAAGTTTGTTAGCACAGTGTGCAAAGAAGGGCCAGATGTATACAGAATGGTGTCGTCTGCGTAGAGATAGATCAGATAATCACCAGCAGCAAGAGCGACATCATTGATATATACAGAGAAAAGAGTCGGCCCGAAAATTGAGCCCTAATGCACCCCAATAGAGACAGCCAGAGGTCCAGACAACAGGCCCTCTGATTTGACACACTGAACTATATGAGAAGTAGTTGGTGAACCAGGTGAGGCCGTCATTTGAGAAGCCAAGGCTGTTGAGTCTGCCGATAAGAATGCAGTGATTAAAAGAGTGCCAGATGGATTACCAGGACGTGTACTCAAAGCATTCCCCCGACCAACTGGCAAGTGTCTTCACTGACATTTTCAACCTTCCCCTGACCGAGTCTGTAATACCTATGTGTTTCAAGCAGACCACCATAATTCCTGTGCCCAAGAAAGTGAAGGTAACCTGCCTAAATGATTACCACCCCATAGCATTCACGTCGATAGCCATGAAGTGCTTTGAAAGCTAGTCATGGCTCATATCAACACCATCATCCCGGAAACCCTAGACCCACTCCAATTTGCATACTGCCCCCAACAGATCCACAGACGACACAATCTCAATTGCACTCCACACTGCCCTTTCCCACCTGGACAAAAGGAACACCTATATGAGAATGCTGTTCATTGACTACAGCTCAGCGTTCAACACCGTAGTGCCCACAAAGCTCATTACTAAGCTAAGGACCCTGGGACTAAACAGCTCCCTCTGCAACTGGATCCTGGACTTCCTGACGGGCAGCCCCCATGCAACAACACATCTGCCACACTGATCCTCAACACTGGGACCCCTCAGGGGAGCATTCTTAGTTCTGTCCTGTACTCCCTGTTCACCCACGACTGATGACACAACAGTTGCAGGCCTGATCACCAACAACAATGAGACAGCCTACAGGGAGGAGGTCAGAGACCAGTGCCAGGACAACAACCTCTCCCTCAATGTGAGCAAGACAAAGGAGCTGATCGTGGACTATAGGAAAAGGCGTATAGTGGACCGTGTCGAGAGCTTCAAGTTCCTTGGTGTCCACATCACCAATGAACTATCATGGTCTAAAGACACCAAGACAGCTGTGAAAAAGGCACGACAACACCTTTTCCCCCTCAGGAGACTGAAAAGATTTGTCATGGGTCCCCAGATCCTCAAAAAGTTATACAGCTACACCATCGAGAGCATCCTGATCAGTTGCATCACCGCCTGGTATGGCAACTGATCGGCATCTGACCGTAAGGCGCTACTGAGGATAGTGCATATAGCCCAGAACATTACTGGGGCCAAGCTTCCTGCCATCCAGAACCTATTTACGAGGCAGTGTCAAAGGAAGGCCCCAAAAATTGTCAAGACTCCAGTCACCCAGTCATAGACTGTTCTCTCTGCTACCGCACGGCAAGCGGTACCAGAGCACCAAGTCCAGAATCAAAAGGCTCCTCAACAGCTTCTAGCCTCAAGCCAGAAGATTACTGAACAATTAATCAAATGGCCTTTTGGACTATTTACATTGACACCCCCTGTTTTTACACTGCTGCTACGCGCTGACTATTATCTATGCGTAGTCACTCATACCTACATGTACAAATTACCTCAAGTAACCCGTACCCCCGCACATTGACTCGGTACCGGTACTCCCTGTCTATAACCTCGTTATTGTCATTTTATTGTGTTACTTTTTTTCTTTTTTTTTAAACTTTAGTTTATTTAGTCAATCTTTTTTTAACTCTTTCTTGAACTGCATTGTTGGTTAATGGCTTGTAAGTAAGCATTTCACAATATGTGTTCATCAAGGCAAAGGGTGGCTACTTTGAAGAATCTCACATATAAAATAGATTTTCATTTGTTTAACACGTTTTTGGTTACTACATAATTCCATGTGTGTTATTTCATAGTTTTGATGTCTTCACCATTATTCTACAATGTAGAAAATAGTAAAAATAAAGAAAAACCCTGGAATTCGTAGGTGTGTCCAAAATTTTGACTGGTATTGTATGTGTATATACTGTTGAAGTCTGACAGAGTTGGTGTAACTGAATCAGGTTTGTAGGCCTCCTTGCTCGCACACGCTTTTTCAGTTCTGCCCACAAATTTTCTATGGGATTGAGGTCAGGGCTTTGTGATGGCCACTCAAATATCTTGACTTTGTTGTCCTTAAGCCATTTTCCACAAATTTGGAAGTATGCTTTCTGTCATTGTCCATTTGGAAGACCCATTTGCGGCCAAGCTTTAACTTCATGAAGATGTTGCTTCAATATATGCACATAATTTTCATGATGCCATCTATTTTGTGAAGTGCACTAGTCCCTCCTGCAGCAAAGCACCCCCACAACATGATGCTGCATACCCGTGCTTCACGGTTGTGATGGTGTTCTTCGGCTTGCAAGCCTCCCCCTTTTTCCTCCAAACATAACAATGGTCATTATGGCCAAACAGTTCTATTTTTGTTTCATCAGACCAGAGGACATTTCTCCAAAAAGTACGATCTTTGTCCCCATGTGCAGTTGCAAACCGTAGTCTGGCTTTTTATGGTGGTTTTGGAACAGTGGTTTCTTCCTTGCTTAGCGGCCTTTCAGGTTATGTTAAGTTGATATAGGACTTGTTTTACTGTAGATATAGATGCTTTTGTACCTGTTTCCTCCAGCATGTTCACAAGGTCCTTTGCTGTTGTTCTGGGATTGATTTGCACTTTTCGCACCAAAGTACGTTCATCTCTAGGAGACAGAACGCATCTCGTTTCTGAGCGGTATGACGGCTGCGTGGTCCCATGGTGTTTATACTTGCGTTCTATTGTTTTTACAGATGAACGTGATACCTTCAGGCATTTAGAAATTGCTCCCAAGGATAAACCAGGATTGTGGAGGTCTACAATTTTTTTTCTGAGGTCTTGGCTGATTTCATTTGATTTTCCCATCATGTCAAGCCAAAGAGGCACTGAGTTTGAAGGTAGGCCTTGAAATACATCCACAGGTACACCTTTAATTGACTCAAATGATATCAATTAGCCTATCAGATGCTTCTAAAGCCATGACATAATTTTCTGGAATTTTCCAAGCTGTTTAACGGCACAGTCAACTTAGTGTATGTAAACTTCTGACCCACCGGAATTGTGATACAGTGAATTATAATTGAAATAATCTGTCTGTAAAAAAATTGTTGGAAAAATTACTTGTGTCATGCACAAAGTAGATGTCCTAACCAACTTGCCAAATCTATAGTTTGGCAAGAAATTTGTGGTGGTTGAAAAACTAGTTTTAATGACTCCAACCTAAGTGTATGTAAACTTCTGACCTCATCTGTATAATTCCTCATATATATATATATATATATATATATATATATATATATATATATATATACAGATGAAGTCGGAAGTTATATATATATTTTTTAAAAATACAGTAAAATCACGGTTTTGATAGCACTGTCCCTTTAGGGTCATGTGAGAAGATCCATGGCACAGTTCCTTTCTAGAGTGGATCATTCTGTGTGATATGCTCTTGACTGCCATTGTGTTACCGTAGCGGTATGTTTCAAGCCCATCTCCCCTGAACTGGTCCATAGGCAGATCCAGACCCAGCTGCATGATGGGGCCAGGAAATAACCTCAGCATGAGGGAATGTGTTATCACTTTTTTCCAGGCCATTCCTCATACAGTAGGTCACCCAGTAACATGACTGGGAGATAAGGTGCTCCAGCATTGGACATGTTCTCTAATCAGGGAGGCAAACGTTTTTGCTGTGGTGGCCAGGATAGCCACTCCTCTCTCTCTCTTTTTGTTTCAATGCAGAGTTCTGTCAAAGCATGATAATGAGGCAGAACTTGTATAAATGTGTAAAGACCGACTGACTTTTGCAATGGTCAACAAATGTTTGTCTACATACAATCTGAAACCCGCCCGGGATCTGTGCAAAATCAAAGCAGGAATGAAAACAGGTCACAGAAATGTGAAGTGTGGTTAGAATTGCTAAACAAGCCATTTTGAGGATTTATTGTCAAAATCCATCAACTTGATAGACATTTGCTGACAATGACTCCAAGCACTCACTGTGATTGTAATAGCTTCCAAATTCCAGTTACAACAAGATGGTGATTGGAGACAGTCTCAACATTTTCTAATTCCTTTGTTACAAACACACCATTTACTGGTTGATTGATCTGATCCACTATGTTGATCTACTGATTGTCATAGCCATTCTACTGATGGATTCTGAGAGATTTTATTGGAAACTCAAGCTCAAGTAACCTAACAGTATAATTCAAACTTCAAGGGTGGCAGAAACATGAGACAGTCACACTTCCAGACTGTGCGTATGCGCGTGCATGCTTATGTGTTGGACTCTCAGCTCTTGGCGGCTGTTCCTGACCCCTTTTTTGGAGGTTGGAGGGGAGGTTGGTCTGCATCCCTATTAAATAAAATGAATATATGTCCTGCTCTCTAGTGTCTTGTATAAATCTACTGTAGTTCCAAGAACGAGAGAACGGAAAGGTCTATAAACTATAGGCACTCCCTCTCTTTCTACAGGACAGTTCATTAACTGTGTGTAATATCTGTACTGTACTGTTGTACAGTAATGTCATGCTCTGGTGATGCAGGTAGCCTAGTGGTTAGAGCGTTGGGCCAGTTACCTGAAAGGTCGCTGGTTTGAGTAACCTAGCTGACAAGGTGAAAAATGTGTGGATGTGACCTTGAGCAAAGCACTTAACCTTAACTTGCTCCAGGGGCGCCATACTACTATGGCTGACCCTGTAAAACAACACATTTCTCTGCACTAATGTGACAATGAGCACATGTATTTTTTTTATTTTTTATGCCGCCAGGCAGTCGCTCTGGCACTGTTGAGGGGGGATTTTTTTGCGGTGCCATGTTTTTCATGGAGGCGACCGGACAGCTGGGTGGTCACGTTCTCGTTTGAAGCACTTTATTCACACTGATAAGTGGCCCCCCAGCCGTGTGGTAGCAGAGAGGCCATTCCAGAGCAAACAGCAGTGTTACCGGGTGCCAACGGAAATAACACCAACGCTGACGCTGATAAGATTAGAGTGGCCCTAATTTTTATCTGGCCTGGCTGGCCCAGCCAAACACTGAGCCCTGTCCAGGAGGCAAAGGAGAGAGAGGACACTGCCCCAGCCATCTCCAGCCCTACCACCACCAACCATCTCTCCACAAAACAACCACACTGCTCTGCCTCTCATGTTAGAACTATTATTAGAGGTTGAGAGCATGTGGGGGATTTAAAGGGGATACTGACAGGTTTATATCAGACTGTCAGTCAGAAAGGTTGAGATAATGGACCAAGTGAGCCGGTTTTCATGTAAAGGAGAGTGAAGAGGGAGATGGAGATATGAGTGGCTTGTTACGTGACAGACTCTGGGACAGTCATGTTGATACAAGCCTTGTGATTTCCATGTCCTATATTGAAGACTTATTTAACTCATGTTATTGGATCATCTTTGGAAAGTCATAGTTGATCTTCAAAGTTATTACTTGTAATAACAAGGGGCTTTCTGGACATTTTTGACTCTCCCAAGATCCTTCATACTATCACCAAGCTATAAATACTTGCCTAAATACCATGATTTAACACTCATGGTAACACTTAAGATTGTTCTTCATATTTTCCCATGAATGTGCAATCATGCATATACAATTACATTTCCAAAACGATCAGGTTTCACAATGAGCAAATTTATATGAAGAGAGTTGTTTTGTGACTTTCCCCACCTACTGGACTGTGTTTATCCCCTCATAAGGTGATTTGTATATTCATCTAGCCCAGAAAGGTGTTATGGAAGTTTGAATTAACTTTTTAGTATTCAAATGAATTGGCGTCAGTCTTTGCGTGTTGCTGTACTTTTGGAGAGATGCGGAACCTATTTGGAGCCTACAGCTGACTGATAATTACCTTTCAGCTCCACTATACAAGTGGTGAGCCGATCAGATTTTTCTCTTAAATGGATTCATAGTGAAAACACTAGAATGACATGACAGCAACCAGGACATGAAAGTATGCAGTGTAATGTAGCAAAAAGAAGACCTAAATAAAACTGCCTCAGACAGTCTCAAAGTATACAATATGGACACTGTGTTTCCCTTAGTAATACCTAGAACGCGCCCCACCAAGGGCTGTTGTCCCCCGCCTAAACATGTTTGCTACCTATTACAGTAAGTGATTTCAGTAGACAATGTCACTGTCGGGAACCCTAGTGTTTGATTTGGTGGCGTACATATTTAGTATATGATGCCTAACTACCCCTTCCCTTTCTCCTTCTCCCATATATACTCATTATGTCTCATTTACTGAGCACATTACTACTAAAACTCTTAACACTGAGAACATCTTTGTTGTTTTCATTCTAAGACTTGTTTATTGATGGCTCTGCGGTGAAGCATAGCTCAGAAGTGGCACACTAACACACACACACACACACACACACACACACACACACACACACACACAATACCGAAGGGAAGATGACATTTGTAAAAAGTGAAGTTTTGGTTTAAATCGTGTGAGTGAAGCCCATGGTCTGCTCACTGAGTTTATTTGATATATTAATAAAAAAGTAGCATTGATCACAAACTATTTACCATCAATTTACAAATGATAAAGTTGCATTTATCTGCTGTATATCATGAATGATCATAAACTCGCCAAGCTACATTAGAACTTAAATCAAAATGTTATATGACTGAATTAATGATAATGACAAACTGAACTCCTGTGTGGTTTTGTTTGTCAGTATAGTAGTGCTATAGCAGAGCAGCTGTTTAAAGGGGGCAGCACTGCTGCTGCAGCTGCTGGTGAAGCAGTCCATAGAGCAGAAGATTTGAGTGAACATTGCCCATGACGTTTAGTTTTTCCCCTAGCACTACACATCGGATTCAAACAACCACCTCATCATCAAGATTTCCTTATTTTTAATCAGCTGTGTAGTGCTAGAGCAAAAACAAAACGTTCACCGGGGGGGCCCCAGGACCAAGTTTGTTCATAAGCAAGGCAGAAACAGATGCAGGGGAGCGCCCCGACCACAGAGCTGCAGCCTGCCTTTGGAGCTCTCTATTGAACGCTGTCAGGGCTGCCTGGTAGGACACAGACAGACAGAGGAGCAGAGCAGAGCCGCTCTTGTTTGCTGAGTCAGGAAGTAGATACTCTCCCGCTGTTCAGCTACACAGACCTGTGCAGGAGCAGGGCCAAGGACAGGGGCAACAGGGGCAAGGGAGGGGGCAGGGGCCAGGTAGGGGGAGGGGTGGGTTATAGGTCACACTTTTCATTTCCTCCTCATCATCTGAGTCAGCATCACTGAAACATTATGTTTGTTAGAACATGGGAGGAGCATGATGTACCATAACTATAGCAACATTGTTTTTCAGCTATTGATAGCAGTATACTGTAACAGTTTCTAAAATGTGTTGCCCTCGAGGACATACCATTTTAAGAACATTGCCTACGTGTTGGTGTTGCATTGGAATGGTAAACCACAGTCATAACTGTACAGCAGTTTTTTAATGCACTGTGTTGCAGTGGAATGCAGCTACAGGTTTTTTAAATGTTTTTTATGCCCAGCTTATGAGGCTCCTTAATGATGTGAGGCCTGAGGCAATTGCCTCTTCTGCTTAATGGTAAGCCCTCCAATGGGGGCGTCCCTACCTCATTGAAGTTGACGTTTAAAATGGTTAAGGTAAGGGTTAACGTTAGGGTTAGATAATAGTTATGGTTATGGTTAGGGTAAGTGTAGAGTTTAAATTGAAGGTTTTATGGTAGCAACTTCCCATGGATCCCGGATAGCACTGACCGGCACAGATCCCAAAGAATTTCCCATCATTCCAAACATGGCAATTATCAACCAATCACATGGGAATGACATGACCTACTGTCATGTGCGCTTCTTCTTTTTTGCCTGGCAACAGTTCAAGTTAAGTCAGATCTCACTGAGTGAAAGCAGCATGGCTGGAGTGGAGTTGAATTCTTGCAAGGACCTTCCACTTAGACTAATCACAGGCTTTTTCAGGCTAAATGGAGAGAAATCAGGCAAATACCTCCTCCAAAAGAACCAGGGAACTTGTGGTATTTTAAGACACAGAGCGGTGACATCTGAATTAGCTTTAATCAGAAAGTCGTTTAGAGAATGTTGTTGCTTTCTCCCAGTGTGTCCCAGCCCAGACTCACTCCATTAGTAATGACATTATGGCTCAAACATTAAGGGCTATGTTCTAAAAGTTAACTTTAGGGAACAGATCAGTGCAGCATCAGTGGTGCATTCCATTTCGGTACAACTTCCCCTTTTTGAACTTCTCTACTTTAAACAACATGAATGAGTGGAATCTGAAAGTACACATTTGACCCAACCTCAAGTCCATTCATCAGTATCACAGTCCTATATAAAGCAATCTCACTCAATCTCATTTTTCAGTACAGGCTTATGGTTTATCATCACATGATTTCACCATCCGGGTGCCTACTGAACACTGCATTTGCTTCCATATATAATTATAACAGGTCACTTATGGAATTATGTATATTGCAATTCATGGATTCATATCTTCGCTTGACAATTTCTGTTACAAACAGCTGATGTTGATCAATTTAACAAACTTATGGTAGCATTTCCTCCATAATAGTTTACACATGGTTATACCAGTCATGTAAAATCAAATTAAATCAAACTTTAATTGTCACATGCGCGAATACAACAAGTGTAGACCTTACCATGAAATGCTTACTTACAAGCCCTTAACCAACAGTGCAGTTCAAGAAGAGTTAAGCAAATGTTTACCAAATAAACTAAAGTAAAAAATTCTAAAAAATTAACACAATAAAATATCAATAATGAGGCTATATCCAGGGGGTACCTGTACCGAGTCAGTGTGCTGGGGTACAGGTTAGTTGAGGTAATTTGTATATGTATGTAGGGGTGAAGTGACTATGCATAGATAATAAACAGCGAGTAGCAGCAGTGTACAAAACAAATGGAGGGGGGGTCAATGTAAATAGTCCAGTGACCATTTGATTAATTGTTCAGCAGTCTTATGGCTTGGGGGTAGAAGCTGTTAAGGAGCCTTTTGGTCCTAGACTTGGCGCTCCGATACCGCTTTCCATGCGGTAGCAGAGAAAACAGTCTATGACTAGGGTGACTGGAGTCTCTGACAATTTTTGGGGCTTTCCTCTGACACCTCCTATTATATAGGTCCTGGATGGCAGGAAGCTTGGCAGACCCCTTCATTGTAGACCCTTTATTGGAGCTTTAGATACTGTCAGAATTGGTGCAGTGTCGGAATGCAACATTCAGTAATACTGTGTATTGAGAAGCCTCATAAATATGTCTAGTCTGCTGACTGATATGAATGCCAGTTATCCATAAAAAATAACCCTGTATTGAGATCAACCAGTAAGGAGGAGGGATGGAGGGATGTCACCAGGCTGTTGTGATGCATGCCAAATACCAGAACCTTCTGAGGCAGCAGCCTTAATTTTGAATGGTCACCTGATTGTGTGTGTGTGTGTACATTTTTATAAGAATACCATTCAAATTGCACCAATTAAAATAATCTGTACTATGACTGCTAAAAAATGTGGGTTCTTTGCACCCATAATGTTTGATTGTGGATGTAGATAAGGCATTCAAAGCAATGTATGTTAGTAAGGCTGCATGACCATGCTGTGGAAGTGTCCCTAAAAGGGAACAGGTGCCAGGTGTTTCACATCATAGTGTCCTCCTCTCAGTCCATTTGCATAGACAGATGTTTAATATTTAAACGGCCGGGCCTTGCGACCCCCCCTTACTACTACTCCCCTGATCAGCAATTTTTACAATTTATAATACAAATACACTTACAAATACACTTATAACACACTATTACAAACATACATAATACACTAGCATAACTAATTGACAGAGTGAAAAGAAGGAAGCCTGACAGAATCCAAATATTCTAAAACATGCATCCTGTTTGCAACAAGGCACAAAAGTAATACTGCAAAAAAATGTGCAAAGCAATGAACCTTCTGTCCTGAATACAAAGTGTTATGTTTGGGGCCAATACAACTGAGTACCACGCTCCATATGTTCAAGCATGGTTGTGGCTGCATCATGTTTTTTATTGAACTAGGCAAGTCAGTTAAGAACAAATTGTTATTTACAATGACAGCCTACCAGGGCAGCCTACCCTTGCTCAGGGGTAGAACAACAGATTTTTACCTTATCAGCTTAGGGATTCGATCCAGCAACCTTTCGGTTACTGGCCCAACACTCTAACAACTAGGCTACCTGCCACCCCATGGGTATGCTTGTAATCATTAAGGACTGGGGAGTTTTTCATGAAAGAAAAGAAGCGGAATGGAGCTAAGCACAGGCTAAATCCTAGAGGAAAACCTGGTTCAGTCTGCTTTCCACCAGATACTGGCAGATTAATTCACATTTCAGCAGGACAATAACCTAAAACACAAGGCCTACACAATCTACACTGTAGTTGCTTACCAAGAAGACAGTGAATGTTTCTGAGTGGCCAAGTTACAGTTTTGTCTTAAATTTACTTGAAAATATATGAGAAGAACTGCAAATGGTTGTCTAGCAATGATTAACAACAAATGTGTCACTTTTTAAAAATAATAATGGGGAAATGTTGAACTATCCAGGTGTGGAAAGCTCTTAGAAACGTACCCAGAAAGACTCACAGCTGTAATAGCTGCCAAAGGTGATTCTACAAAGTATTGACTCAGTGGTGTGAATACTTATGTTAATTAGATATTTCTGTTTCATTTTCAATAAACAAGTAACCATTTCTAAAAACATGTTTTCTCATTGTCATTATGGGGTATTGTGTGTAATAGAAGGGTGAGAATAATTATATATGTTTTTTTATTCAGTCTGCAGCGTGCTCACATGTGGAGCTCATGGAACAGTGTTTATTCTTGGAAAAAGTTTTGAAATTGAGCTAGTCGCTTCAATTTTGAGAGTTACGTCGTTCCAACAATTCAGTGCCTTTTGAGAAGTGTAACTTGGTCCAAAAAACGTTTGATTTCACCTAACTTTAACATTCTGTCATAAAGAGCACATGTTCAACTTTCTAAAAACATGTTTAACCATCTCAGGAGGTGAAATTCTGCAGCCTGGTCAATGTGAACACAAAGCTCCCCAGGTTCGCTTGTCATTTTTCCCGCACCACTGCAACACTATTTCCCCTGCCATTACTGCTCACATTGACTACTGCAACACTATTTCCCCTGCCATTACCCCTCACATTGACTACTGCAACACTATTTCCCCTGCCATTACCCCTCACATTGACTACTGCAACACCATTCCCCCTGCCATAACCACTCACATTGACTACTGCAACACTATTTCCCCTGCCATAACCCCTCACATTGACTACTGCAACACTGTTTCCCCTGCCATTACCCCTCACTTTTACTACTGCAACACTATTTCCCCTGCCATAACCCCTCACATTGACTACTGCAACACTGTTTCCTCCGCCATAACCCCTCACATTGACTACTGCAACACCATTCCCCCTGCCATAACCACTCACATTGACTACTGCCACACTGTTTCCTCTGCCATAACCCCTCACATTGACCACTGCAACACTATTTGCCCTGCCATAACCCCTCACATTGACTACTGCAACACTGTTTCCCCTGCCATAACCCCTCACATTGACTACTGCAACACTATTTCCACTGCCATAACCATTCACATTGACTACTGCAACACTAATACCCCTGCCATAACCACTCACATTGACTACTGCAACACTATTTCCCCTGCCATAACCACTCACATTGACTACTGCAACACTAATACCCCTGCCATAACCACTCACATTGACTACTGCAACACTATTTCCCCTGCCATAACCCCTCACATTGACTACTGCAACACTATTTCCCCTGCCATAACCACTCACATTGACTACTGCAACACTATTTCCCCTGCCATAACCACTCACATTGACTACTGCAACACTATTTCCACTGCCATAACCATTCACATTGACTACTGCAACACCATTCCCCCTGCCATAACCCCTCACATTGACTACTGCAACACTATTTCCACTGCCATAACCACTCACATTGACTACTGCAACACTATTTCCCCTGCCATAACCACTCACATTGACTACTGCAACACTATTTCCCCTGCCATAACCACTCACATTGACTACTGCAACACCATTCCCCCTGCCATAACCACTCACATTGACTACTGCAACACTATTTCCCCTGCCATAACCACTCACATTGACTACTGCAACACCATTCCCCCTGCCATAACCCCTCACATTGACTACTGCAACACCATTCCCCCTGCCATAACCACTCACATTGACTACTGCAACACTATTTCCCCTGCCATAACCACTCACATTGACTACTGCAACACTATTTCCCCTGCCATAACCACTCACATTGACTACTGCAACACTATTTCCCCTGCCATAACCACTCACATTGACTACTGCAACACTATTTCCCCTGCCATAACCACTCACATTGACTACTGCAACACTATTTCCCCTGCCATAACCACTCACATTGACTACTGCAACACCGTTGTGCTGTTTTTGGATATTGATTAGCGATTGGATGCACAGAAATTCCTAAATATTTTGTTCAGATTATTTGTTCGCAATATGTGATCTATAGGCTAAGAGAGCTTCATGCACTGTTTATTCGATGGTGGGATTTAAATAGTGGGAGAAGAAAACAACATATTTAGTAAGAATCACAACAAAGGGTACAAAATCAATTCTAGCTCTTAAAGGGGCAGTAGCCTACATTGGGTGTACAATTTTCAATTACAGCATTATTTCATCTGCAGTTATTCATTCTGTTACCAATAACATTCTATTCATTCTGTCTGTGTGTGTGTCTTTGTGTGGCTGTGTGGGGCTGTGTGTATGTGTCCCTGTCTGTGTTGTGTAAGCACCTTCATTCATGTTGGAGCTCTGTATCTATCTAGCAGTAGGGTTGTGTGTTGTGGTGCCCCGCAGAGAGGGGTCAGTTCTGGGTCGGTGTGGGTGAGCCGAGCAGTGCGGGGAGAAGGAGAGGGGGGGGGGGTTAGGGTTATGAATGGCCTACAGCTGTGTGGCCGAGTGGTCAGCACAGACAGCTGAAGGATGAGGAGGAAATTATTTAAATAAACTGCGTGTGATGCTCCATTTATTCTGCAGGACTCCAGTCGCGCCTCACACATCTGGCCTCAGAGAAGCACACCCTGTTGACGTAATGGACATAAATATTTAAAACAGCAAAGGTCGCCAAGTTGATTCATGCAATCAGCCCTGGAAGAATATGAGGGATCCGACTTTTATGAATGTGTTGTGTCATGCACACAATGCTGTATTTACAGAGAGCAAGAAAGAGATTGAGCCAGAAATTGAGAGAGAGGGGGATAGTGACATAAATTTGGTGGGCAAGAAGGGCAGAGATTAAGACAAAGAGCAGTCATGTTCTGCGAGGATTCCCCTCCCACCCTGGTTGGACCTTGAGCCCGGACTGACTGGACACACAGCCAGTGCTGTGTCATGGTTGTGTGTGATGAGCGACGCAGCCGGACTGAGGATACGCACAGTGACAAACATTGCTGCCAGAGAGTGACACTAGCCTGTCTTCTCCAACTAATTTACTCTTCATAATAAGTGATTTGTGGTAGAAGGAGTAACTTTTTAGGAACTTGAAGAAGGACGACTTTTCAAAGAAAGGATGATCATGGGAAAGCAGACCTCACCTCCTTTCACTCCTTCCACATCCCTCTTTCCTCAATTCTTAACCCCCTTCGCACCACCACCCCTGACCCCTTCCATGGGGCTCCCACTGGAAGCCCCAGACAAAGACACGAGTGCAACTCCTTTCTCAGGGGTTATAGGGGGCGGGCCTGTTTGTGCCCCTCTGTGACCCTGCTCTCTGTGTGTGTGTCAGTCACTTGTACTTGGTTCCTGTTTGGGGAGGTCTACTGGTCCTGGCAAACACTGTCGCTAAGCTTATCTCTGGTGTTTTATGTTCCACCCTGTTGGGGCACAAGCAGCCCTTTGTGGCTGAGGGGTGGCTGGGGCCGGTCCAGGCCAGCCCATGCAGCTGTTCCCCACTGTAGGACATTTCCTTGCTGGGTGACCCTCAGTGTGCTGCCTGCTTGGCTGGGGCCGTGTGTGCTGGGGCCTGGAGGCCAGGGCTACTCAGGGTGTTCAGGGCTGGAGAGAGAGAAGGAAGAGGGTGAACTAAGGGGGGGGGGGGGGGGGGGGGCAAGGCATGCTATGTAGTGCTGGACTGTGCATTGGTTCAGTGTTGGGGGTGACGGTGGTGGTGGGGCCTGAACCGACAATGCCTCTTTCATGTGTTTGTGGAGTGTTTGACCTTGTGAATGAGCCCTGTCCTCTCCCGTCACATCCTCCATGTCCCCCGAATGAATAGGGGCCGGGTCTGAGAGGATCAGACTCTTTGTGGCCCCAGCCCAGTCAGAGGGGACAGGGGGGCCTGCTTGGACCTGCCCTGTCGACCCATTACCCCAAATCCATCCTGGGTATCACCTCATACCCCTCCACCTGAACCTGAGGTGACACGGCAGCTCCCCTCACAGGAGGTTCACTGCTCTGTAACAGAAAGTACAATGTGACCCATTAAGCACTCTTAAAAGGAGCAGTCGGTGAGGGAAGCACATGCAATGAGTGCCATGTGCTGTGCTCACAGTGAGTGAGGAGACGGCAAGAATGTACCCCCCCAGACTTGGCTAGTTAGCTTACTCCTCATGTTAACGCAAAAGCTTTGGTGCTTTAAAAAAATGTGTGTGCTCGCTTATAATTAGTTCTGTGTGTCTGTGTGTGTGTTTGTGTTTGAACTCATGTGTGTGTGTGTGTGTGTATGCTTGCTCATCTCATGTGTTTGTATGTGGGGGTGCATGCCTGTGTGTGGATGTAATGGATGCATCTTGATTAAAAGACTGTAAGAAATACAGTGCATTCGGAAAGTATTCAGACCCCTTGACTTTTTCCACATTTTGTTACATTCCAGCCTTATTTTAAAATTGATTAGGACGCTGCAGTACAGCGCCCTTTACCACCGCGCCACCCGGGAGGCCCCAAAACAGGTTTTTAGACATTTTTGCACATGTATTAAAAATAAAAAACAGAAATACATTCAGTAGTATCACTACTCTGGACAGTTCTGACTTAGAATATGTGGACAACACAAATACCTAGGTGTCTGGTTAGACTGTAAACTCTCCTTCCAGACTCACATCTCCAATCCTCTCACATCTTCCAGACTCGCATCTCCAATCCAAAATTAAATCTAGAATCGGCTTCCTATTTCGCAACAAAGCCTCCGTCACTCATTTTGCCAAACATACCCTCGTAAAACTGACTATCCTGCCGATCCTTGACTTTAGCGATGTCATTTACAAAATAGCCTCCAACACTCTACTCAGCAAACTGGATGTCGTCTATCACAGTGCCATCCGTTTTATCACCAAAGCCCCATATACTACCCACCACTGCGACCTGTATGCTCTCGTTGGCTGGCCCTCGCTACATATTCGTCGCCAAACCCACTGGATCTAGGTCATCTATAAGTCTTTGCTAGGTAAAGCCCCACCTTATGTCAGCTCACTGGTCACCATAGCAACACCCACCCGTAGCACACGCTCCAGCAGGTACAGTATATTTCACTGGTCATCTCCAAAGCCAACACATACTTTGGCTGCCTTTCCTTCCAGTTCTCTGCTGCCAATGACTGGAACGAATTGCAAAAATCACTGAAGCTGGAGACTTAAATCTCCCTCTCTAAATTTAAGCATCAGCTGTCAGAGCAGTTTACCGATCACTCTACCTGTACACAGCCAATCTGTAAATAGCAAACTCAACTACCTCATCCCCTCATATATCTTCTTGCTCTTTTGCACCCCAGTATCTCTACTTGCACATCATCATTTATCACTCCAGTGTTAATGCTAAATTGTAATTATTTTGCCTCTATGGCCTATTTATTGCCTTCCCTACCTAATCTTCTACATTTGCACACATTGTACATCGATTTTTCTGTTGTGTTATTGACTGTACATTTGTTTATGTGTAACTCTGTGTTGATGTTTTTGTCGCACTGCTTTGCTTTGTCTTGGCCAGGTTGCAGTTGAAAATGAGAACTTGTTCTCAACTGGCCTACATGGTTAAATAAAGGTGAAACATAAATAAATAAATAAAACAGCCAAGACAATGCAGGAGTGGCTTTGGGACAAGTCTCTAAATATCCTTGAGTGGCCCAGCCAGAGCCCGGACTTGAACCCGATCTAATATCTCTGGAGAGACCTGAAAATAGCTGTGCAGCAACGCTCCCCATCTAACCTGACAGAGCTTGAGAGGATCTGCAGAAATGATTGAGAAAAACTTCCCAAATACAGGTGTGCCAAGCTTGTAGCGTCATACCCAAGCAGACTCAAGGCTGTTGTCACGGATCCCTCTGGAACTTTCATCACGCACACCTGTCCCCTATTCCCACGGATTAGTACTCGTATAAGTGTGCCCTTTAGTTTCCCTTGTCTTTGCGCAGATGATTACGGGTCTCGTCCCGTGTGATAATCATTGTGTGTTTGTGTATTTATTTGAGGTACTCCTCTCTCTTTTGTTTTGGGTTTCTATCCTGTGTTTTGTTACGTGTTTGTTTTGGTCTTTGTCCCCTTGCCTTTACACAGCATGCCGTAATTTGGGTACAATAAAAAAAACTATTACGCATTCCTGCGTCTGTCTCCCGAATCATTCATTCATTCATTGTGTGTAGATTGATGAGGGAATGTAGAAAAAAGAAGGCTGTAATGTAACAAAATGTGGAAAAAGTCAAAGGGTCTGAATACATTCTGAATGCACTGTAGTATGTACTGCAGGCGCTGGAGGGTCATGCTCAGTCCTATTATGCAATAAAACATTTTTGAAGTATCTAACATTTCAGTAGTTGTGAAGTAGTATCATTTTGGTTAGCTTGCACCTGCCTGCTGATGTACAGATGTGTGTGACAGTATGTAAAAGCATGGAAATAATGAGGGACAAATGAACCCAACCCAACAAGTGTTCCAACCTGATGCCTGTCAAAACATCTTAAATAACTCAATACCCACCTATGTTTCATGCACTTAGACATATTCATAGACATTGTATCTGCTGACCTCTGTTGACCCCCTGACAGTCCACTTCTTGTCTCTGCCTGTGTTCCCACCCTCAGGGGTGTAGTTAGTTGAAAGAGCTGTCAGTGCAGGTGCCAGCCTAAGTGGGCTGTGAGGGATGTTGATGGCTGCATGGTTTAGTGGAGGCCTGGCACTCTCTGTGAGGCCAGAGATCAGAACTCCACACCTCCACTCTCTCTTTCCAATCAGTGCTCTCTCTATCTCTTCTATTCTCTCTCTCTCTTTCTCTATACACCCACTGTCTCTCTATCTCTCCCCCTTTTCTCTGACTGACCAGAACATGTGGCTCCTCTCACCCAGGGTCAACACTCACTGCTCTCTCCTCCAGAACAGAACATAGAATATAAGAGACCTCAAAAACAGGAAAAGAATGTGGCCTATCCTCATTGACTATCTCTACATTCCTCTACCTTCCTCTGTCTTCCTCTACCTTAATCTACCTCCGTCTACCTTAATCTACCTCCCTCTACCTTAATCTACCTTTCTCTTTCTCCTGTCATTTGTTTTGTCCTCCATCTGTTTTTCTCCTTGATGTGCTGAAACCTCTCTATCAATGTGGTCTCAGTGTGTATGTGTGTCTTAATGGGTGTCTTAGTGTGTCTGTGTGTGTCTTTGTGTGTGTGTCTGTGTGTTTGTGTGTGCCTTTTTGTGTGTCAGTGTGTTTGTCTCAGTGTGTCTCCTGATCACAGTGAGAGAACATCTGCTTGACAACGGCGGACAGGGACAAACACAGAGGGGGAATTCTAACAGGGCCGAAACAAAGATAGAGAGGGGATCCAGAACTCTGTTAATCCACTGATGCAGCCAGTTAGCTAGGGCTGAATGGATAGGTAAACCCTCCTCCAAACAAATCTTAAAGGAGACTAAAGTACTTGACTGGGAAGTCACTTCCAGTCCTTCCTTTGGTGCTGTTGGCCGGGCTGTTTGCTCAACCTTTGTATTAATCACAAATCAAAGCAGCTGCTTCAATGGAGAGATTAGGTCCCAGAAAGGGTGGGGGGTTCTACCTGTAGCTTGGGTTCTTTATTGACATCCACCTGGGTAACATGTTGGCATTGCGTTAGACACACACACACAAAACAATAAATATCGACATTCCGGTCACACTGATAAAATAGAGCTGTCTTTATCTCGTCCTTTAGAGATGAGGGGCCCAGAAAAGGAGGATTGGGGATGAGTATAGCATTGTTCACAATGCTAGCTTCTCTTTCCTGTGTTGTCTCCTCGCACTAAGGAATTCCTCTGCTTTCATGGTGACTTGTCCCTGCAGAGGCATGCGTTTCATGACATGACAGGAACGTGAAAAGCGATAGCACGTGCGGAAAAACGAGCAGAACTTTCACACACACCGAGGGGAGAAACAGAGAGGAGGGGAGAACGAGAGAGCTAGAGAGAGAGAGAGAGAGAGAGAGAGAGCTTGTGCACTTACTTAGGCCTCCCAGATTGTTATGCGCATAGAGTGATACAAGCAAAACATAATAGTGCATGATACTGTATTATATTGTATGTGTTGGCTGAAGCTCAATGTTAAATTAAAATCTCCCTACCATATCTAAGCCAATATGACACCAATGTCGATGAAAATTTGCACTTGATTGGTGGTACACAACACTCCTCGCCTCTCATCATGAGCCGTCTGGCCGTTTCCGGTGGTGTAAAGTACTTAGGTAAAAAATACTTTAAACTACTACTTAAGCAGTTTTTGGGGGTATCTGTACTTTACTTTATTATTAATCTTCTTGACAACTTTTACTTTTACTCCACTACATTCCTAAAGAAATGTATTTACTTACATTTTCCCTGTCACCCAAAAGTACTTGTTACATTTTGAATACTTGGCGCGACATGAAAATGGTCTAATTCACACTCTTATCAAGAGAACATCCCTGATCATCCCTACTGCCTCTGATCTGGCAATCTCACTAAACACAAATGCTTAATTTGTAAATTATGTCTGAGTGTTATGTCTGTGCCCCTGGCTATCCGTACATTTTAAAAAATATATTAAAAAATCGTGTCATCTGGCATAAGGCATTTTAAATTATGTATACTTTTACTTTCAATACTTAAGTACATTTAAACCAAATACTTTTAGACTTTTACTCAAGTAGTATTTTACTGGGTGACTTTCACTTTTACTTGAGTCATTTTCTTTTAAGGTATCTTTACTTTTACTCAAGTATGAAAATTGGATACTTTTCCCACCACTGCATCCCGGATATTTAATAGGCTAGTTAGCAATTGAGTTTTCAGAGTATTTTCTACGCTACCTAGCTCAAACTCTAGCCGTTGGTTTAAAACGAGACTCCATAAAGTGACCATTGGACTAAAATTGTAGTTGCAACAGTTTCTATTAAATGTATAATTTATCGCTGTCACGTACACATTTACGACCATTAAGAATCAACGACAATGCTAACATCTTTTTAGCCGAATCTCAGAGTCGAGCAACTTGGTTACTCGGCAACCAAACAGCTGCTACTGCCAGTCTATAGGAAATGGAGAACAAACCTAGGCTATTGCAGATTTAAGTGATAATGTCCGAGAAGCCGATGTTTGGTGGATATATTGGCACGGGTGTTGTTAGCCCCGAGACGAGGGCCGTCGAGGGCCAGCAAACCGTGCCAACATATCCTCCAAACACTGGCTTTGAGGGCATTATCACTTTTAAACAGCGGGTTACCAACATATTCAAATAATGATTGACATATTTGAATTAAAAACGTTATTTTGATGCATTTATTCATACTATTTCATCCATCCACAAGATATAGTCCCAACACAAATCTAGGGTTCCTACCCAAGCCAGCTGGTCATTCGTTCTATTGGTTTGGTTGCCAGAGATGCGACCCAGTCATTTTAGTCTTTTTGTTCAGTATCTATGGACGAAACCCAGTCGTTCGTTCTAAATGTTCCATTGCCATACTGGCTGGCAACGTTCTTATCCCTTGCTTGTTAGCTAGCCAACTACGGCTAACTTACAGTCATATCAAACAGTGCAAACATAATAACAATAGTAGCTGCATTTGCATTTGTTAAAGCTGTGCATCGAGGACTTTGTCCCCACAGTGACTGTACGTACATACCCCAACCAGAAGCCATGGTTTACAGGCAACATTTGCACTGAGCTAAAGGGTAGAGCTGCCGCTTTCAAGGAGCGGGACTCTAACCCGGAAGCTTATAAGAAATCCCGCTATGCCATCCAACAGGCAAAGCGTCAATACAGGAATAAGATCGAATCGTACTACACCAGCTCCAACACTCGTCGGATGTGGCAGGGCTTGCAAACTATTACAGACTACAAAGGGAAACACAGCCGAGAGCTGCCCAATGACACGAGCCTACCAGACGAGCCAAATAACTTCTATGCTTGCTTTGAGGCAAGTAACACTGAGAGCATCAGCTGCATGAGAGCATCAGCTGTTCCCGGACGACTGTGTGATCACGCTCTCCACAGCCGATGTGCGTAAGACCTTTAAACAGGTCCACATTCACAAGGCCGCTGGGCCAGATGGATTACCAGTATGTGTACTGCGAGCATGCGCTGACCAACTGGCAAGTGTCTTCACTGACATTTTCAACCTCTCCCTGTCTGAGTCTGTAATACCAACATGTTTCAAGCAGACCACCATAGTCCCTGTGCCCAAGAACACTAAGGTAACCTGCCTAAATGACTACCAACCCGTAGCACTCACGTCTGTAGCCATGAAATGCTTTGAAAGGCTGGTCATGGTTCACATCAACCTCATTATCCCAGAAACCCTAGACCCACTCCAATTTGTATACCGCACCAACAGATCCACAGATGATGCAATCTCTATTGCACTCCACACTGCCCTTTCCCACCTGGACAAAAGGAACACCTATGTGAGAATGCTATTCATTGACTACAGCTCAGCGTTCAAGTGCCCTCAAAGCTCATCACTAAGCTAAGGACCCTGGGACATCCACCACACTGATCATCAACATGGGGACCCCTCAAGGGTGCGTGCTCAGTCCCCTCCTGTACTGCCTGTTCACTCATGACTGCACGGCCAGGCACGACTCAAACACCATCATTAAGTTTGCTGATGACACAACAGTAGTAGGCCTGATCACGAACAACGATGAGATAGCCTATAGGGAGGAGGTCAGAGACCTGGCCATGTAGTGCAATGACAACAATCTCTCTCTCAACGTGATCAAGACTAAGGAGATTAAAAAAAATTGGCAAAGACTCCAGCCACCCTAGTCATAGACTGTTCTCTCTGCTACCGCAAGGCATTCGGGACCGGAGCGCCAAGTCTAGGTCCAAGAGGCTTCTAAACAGCTTCTACACCCAAGCCATAAGACTCTTGAGTACAGCTAATCAAATGGCTACCCAGACTATTTGCATATCCTCCCCCCACACACACTGCTGCTACTTTCTGTTATTATCCATACATAGCCACTTTAATAACCCTACCTACATATACATAATTACCTCAATTACCCCGACACCGGTGCCCCCGCACATTGACACATTGAGTCTGTAACGGTGCCCCCTGTATATAGCCCCACAATTGTTATTTACTGCTGCTCTTTAATTATTTGTTATTCTTATCTCCTACTTTTTTTTTAGGTATTTTTCCCAAACTGCGTTGTTGGTTAAGGCCTTGTAAGTAAGCATTTCACTGTTGTATTTGGCGCATGTGACAAATATCATTTGATTTGATTTGATTTTCTAGTGACAATTATTTGGATGCATCCCTAACCTAACAATGAGCTAATGAGGCGTGATTTCGTCTGGAATAGAAAATGCGCTTTCTCATCAGAACATTGTTGTTCAGAGGAGCTAGCCAACAATAACGTCAAACTGTTTGTCTTGTCCCTACTCACGACACGTTCATTACTATGGTTCAGCTGGAGAACGAATTTGAATATTGAAACAATGTTGCAAATGTTGGAGAGACAGACAGCAGGGTTTATAGAAATCTCTGCAGTTGAAACAAATGTTGGTCTAAAAGAAATGTGAGATGTCTAGATGCTTTTTATATTGGAGATCAAGTTTATAAATTGTCTGACAGGGCTGATGAGACAATGGACAGTGCGCAGTTAAATGGAACAGAGTAAATAGGCATTTTAATGTCATAGATTTAGCCAGTGGTAACTTGTAGAATAGACACCGGCTGGAATGTGGTTTAAACAAAGCTAGCTATATGGTGGTATTCAACCTGAGGTTAATCAATAGATGCAAACATATATTTTGATTACCTAGGTTTTGTTCTTTTTTAAATTTCACCTTTATTTATTTAACCAGGTAGGTCAGTTGAGAACAAGTTCTCATTTACAACTGCGACCTGGCCAAGATAAAGCAAAGCAGTGTGACAAAACAACAACACAGAGTTACACATAAACAAACGTACAGTCAATAACACAATAGAAGAATCTATGTACAGTGTGTGCAAATGTAGAAGATTAGGGAGGTAAGGCAATAAATTGGCCATAGAGGCGAAATAATTACAATTTAGCATTAACACTGGAGTGATAGATGTGCAGATGATGATGTGTAACTAGAGATACTTGGGTGCAAAAGAGCAAAAAAGAGTAATAGGTAATTGGGTGTGCTATTTACAGATTGGCTGTGTACAGTGATCGGTAAGCTGCTCTGACAGCTGATGCTTAAAGTTAGAGAGGGAGATTTAAGTCTCCAGCTTCAGTGATTTTGGCAATTCGTTCCAGTCATTGGCAGCAGAGAACTGCAAGGAAAAGCGGCCAATGGAGGTGTTGGCTTTGGGGATGACCAGTGAAATATACCTGCTGGAGCGTGTGCTAAGGGTGGGTGTTGCTATGGTGGCCAGTGAGCTGAGATAAGGCGGGGCTGAGTAGAGTTTTGGAGGCTATTTTGCTGCAGGGGGTGCAGAGCTGTGTGCCGGGGTTGGGGTAGGTAGCTAGCTAGCTAGCTAAGGGTATCTAGCTCATGTCCAAATGCTAGTCCTTAATTTTTGCACAAAACATAACAAGCTAGCTAGCAACATCAGTTCAAAACCCAACACCAAACTTTGGGCAAATTGTCAAGCATGTACAAGCATGTACAATGCATGCAATGGGCTTTTGCAACACTAGCTAGCTAGCTACTCCATAGTCCAAGCTACAGTAAGAGTTATCCACATTGAACTGTCAGGAAGGACACAACTTAAACTGTAGCTGAGAAAACAAATTACTAGCTACATTAGGGCTTACTCCATTTAATCGATTGTCCGGTCAATAGGCTGTTGGTTGATCAGGTTTCTTTAGTCGGGCAGTTGCAATTGTTTTTTTTTTTCATGGTGCACAAGACACCTGTCTGATTCGCACCTGTCTCAGTGGGCTAATTCATTGCGGAGGCCACAGGGATGGCACAGTCCATCACTCTAAAACATTTGTTACTGAAATTGCATATTATGTAAATAATGGTGCACTAATAAATCTAATATTACTTTATACAAAATGGACCTTCTCCGCATTGGATACGGACGCTGTCCCCAATTCTGAAACAACATTTTCAGTGCGCAGTAGAATTGTCTCCTTTCCCTATGTTGCTATGTGCATAATAGCAAAATGAACCAGCATATTGGGATTGAGAACAATGTGGTGGAAGCAGCAGCAGCAGAGACGAGGAAACAGCTCTTGTCTAAAACCCTATTCAGACGGGATTCGTTTTACCAGGGGTGGTCTGGTAATGTAGTTATGTGCACATTATGTGGACAAGCACAAAACACCACATCTGTCGTTTTAGACCCGTCCGAATCTGCCGTGTTAGTAATTTGTACATGGCAGGAGAATTCCAGACAGAATAACCTACTGTTTTTTGGCGAAATCCAAGGTCGACATCCTTGTGTTTTGAGAGAAATGTCTGAGTTTGACCGGTGTTGCTCCGGGTTTGAGCAAGAAAACAATAACTGATTCAATAAATTGAACGAAGTGCTGCGCATAGCCTATATATGAAGGGCCTACATGTATCAACATTCACAGTGAATGCTTTTGTTCATATGTTTTGTGCGTATGATTTGAATATTGCCAAATGCATCAGTAAAAAATACTGCGCCTATTTGTTGTAACCCTTGCTGTTAATAGATCGCAAAGCAGCATACAACTGACCTAAACAAAATGATAAACTAAACTATCCTAATGATCATGTTCACACTTCCACAATTCAAATATTATGGTGGCATTATACCAAAGATGGTTTGGTATGGTTTAGAAACTTAGGAACCAAGCTCGAGTTATCAGTGTAGCCCTGTTATCGCCTGGACTTGTTGAAAAATCTTCCATCATATTGTAACTGTAAATTTATTAGAAAAAAGTAAAGCAACTAATCCCGTCCGAATTTGCCTCTGGAATAACATACATTCTGGGCTAATAATTACATAACCAATGTTCCCAAGTAGTACTAGTCCTGTGCGAATAGGGCTTATCCTAATTGTCTAAGAAAATTGAGGAGAGAGCAAGCCCCAAACAGGCAGAAAACGTATATTGTAATCTAATAGCAGATTTGGCATGGGTCCTGAGATCCTCAAAAGGTTCTACAGCTGCAACATCGAGACCATTGGTTGCCTCACTGCCTGGCACGGCAATTGCTCGGCCTCCGACTGCAAGGCACTTCAGAGGGTAGTGCATACGGCCCAGTACATCACTGGGGCAAAGCTGCCTGCCATCCAGGACCTCTAACACCAGGCAGTGTCAGAGAAAGGCCCTGAAAATTGTCAGAGACCCCAGCCACCCCAGTCATAGACTGTTCTCTCTACTACCGCATGGCATGTGGTACCGGAGTGCCAAGTCTAGGACAAAAAGGCTTCTCAACAGTTTTTACCCCCAAGCCATAAGACTCCTGAACAGGTAACCAAATGGTTACACGGACTATTTGCATTGTGTGCCACCCCCCAACCCCTCTTTTACGCTGCTGCTACTCTCTGTTTATCTTATATGCATAGTCACTTTAACTATACATTCATGTACATACTACCTCAATTGGCCCTACCAACCAGTGCTCACGCACATTGGCTAACCAGGCTATCTGCATTGTGTCCCACCACCCGCCAACCCTTCTTTTTACGCTTCTGCTATTCTCTGTTCATCATATATGCATAGTCACTTTAACCATACCCACATGTTCGTACTACCTCAATAAGCCTGACTAACCGGTATCTGTATATAGCCTTGCTACTCTTATTTTCAAATGTCTTTTTACTGATGTTTTATTTCTTTACTTACCTACACACACACACACACACACACACACACACACACTTTTTTTTCTCCGCACTATTGTCTATTGTTTAGAGCCTATAAGTAAGCATTTCACTGTAAGGTCTACACCTGTTGAATTCGGCGTACATGACAAATAAACTTTGATTTGATTTGATTTAATAGCACCTGTTTGTCTCACACAATATGTCCGCAGCTCTCGCTCCTATACCCTCCTTTTTCTTGATCTTCTTCTTATTGTTATTATTACAATTATTTTTATGATCATTATGATAATAAGTCATGTCGTTATCATTAGTAGTCTTTGTATAACCACCATCGAGCTGTAGGCCTAAGAGTGCGTCCTGTTTAGTCTTAATACCGTAATTTATTTAGGCCTATATTCCAATATATAGGCTACTACATCAGTCAATCAATCATTCATTCGTTCATGCCATCACACAGCATACGAGACATTCATGGATTGAAATTCAATCAAGTGTTTTTGACTAATATTTGTAAACATTTCGACCAATCCTCCTTCTGTTTTCTTGACATTTTAATCGAAATGTGTGCTAATCAACAGTACCAAACTAACAACTCTGCCATTTGACCGTCTTGGCTGTATTTTACATCTCCGATCTGGATGCTGGACTAGCCTATCTGTTGGATATTTGTCAACAACCGCTGTGCACGGCTATTCCACTGGCACAGCACTAGGGGTGGGGGGAGGGGGCTAATGACCCCCCCAATCCCGGATTATACAAATGTATAGGATGCATAACACTGCAATGCTTCAGGCTAGTAACAAGCTGTAAAAGGCACAATAAAGATGTGGCTCCAGTGTACATGGGGATATCTTTGTTTAGTATCTCTGGCTGACACAGGAGGCTGCTGAGGGGAGAACAGCTCATAATAAAGGTAAGAACGGAGCAAATGGAATGGCATCAAACACCTGGAAACCATGTTTGATGTATTTGATACAATTCCACTTATTCTGCTCCAGTCATTAACACAAGCCCATTCTCCCCAATAAAGGTGCCACCAACCTCCTGTCATGGCTGAGTTATACAACCTTCAAATAGTCAATGCCCGGAAATTGCGGGTGAACTCCTCAAACTGGTCCAACGCCGCATCTCCCTCTCTCCATACGGTGTTGGCCCACTCCAGGGCTTTCCCGGTGAGGCACGAGACGAGGGTGGAAACCCTCTCACGGTCCGATGGAGCTGGGTGGACCGTGGCCAGATAGAGGTTTAATTGAAGGAGGAACCCCTGGCAGTTGGCAGCACTCCCGTCGTACTCCTGTGGCAAGGAGAGACTAATCCCACTGGGTTCAGGAGGAAGAGGGGAGCTCAGGGGAGACCCTGGTTGTGCTGGTGGAGGCGCTGGAAGAACTCCCTGTCATCTCCCAGCAGTCCATTGTCTGGACAATGCGGTCCATGGCGGCACCAAGATGATAAAGTATTACTGCTTGCTCCTGGACGCGCTCTTCCACCTCTATGGCCAGGGTACCTTCTCCTGCTGACTCCATTGAAGGGTCGGTGATTCTGTAATGGGTGCGTGCTGGTGGCAGGGAAGTCAGGCGCAGGAGAACGAACTTTAAGTCGTTTAATAAAAGTTAACAAAACTCCAAAAAACAAAATATATAAAATAATCAAAGTGGGTACAAAACCCGTCGCGCACTAGCACATAACTTGTACATAACATACATCACACAATCACCGACAAGGACATGAGGGGAAACAGAGGGTTAAATACACAACATGTAATTGATGGGATTGGAACCAGGTGTGATGGAAGACAAGACAAAACCAATGGAAAATGAAAAATGGATCAGTGACGGTGTAACGGTATTCTTGATGAGAAGGAGAGTCGGACCAAAATGCGGCGTGTCTATTGCAATCCATGTTTAATGAAGTAACACACTAAACACAAACACTACCAAAACAATAAACTTAATGAAAACCGAAACAGCCTATACTTGTGTATCCTAACACAGAACAATGACATCAGGACACTAAGGACAATCACCCACGACAAACTCAAAGAATATGGCTGCCTAAATATGGTTCCCAATCAGAGACAACGATAAACACCTGCCTCTGATTGAGAACCACTTCAGACAGCCATAGACTTAGCCAGAACACCCCACTAGCTACAATCCCCATACATACACACCACATACAAAAACCCATGCCACACCCTGGCCTGACCAAATAAATAAAGATAAACACAAAATACTTCGACCAGGGTGTGACAGAACCCCCCCCCCTAAGGTGCGGACTCCCGAACGCACCTCAAAACAATAGGGAGGGTCCGGGTGGGCGTCTGTCCATGGTGGCGGCTCCGGCGCGGGACGTGGACTCCACTCAATCAATGTCTTAGTCCCTCCTCCTCGCGTTCCTGGATAGTCCACCCTCGCCGCCGACCATGGCCTAGTAGTCCTCACCCAGAACCCCACTGGACTGAGGAGCAGCTCGGGACTGAGGGGCAGCTCGGGACTGAGGCAGCTCGGGACTGAGGGGAAGCTCAGGAGTGAGAGGAAGCTCAGGAGTGAGAGGAAGCTCAGGCAGGTTGATGAATCTACCAGATTCTGGCTGGCTGGCAGATCCTGGCTGACTGGCAGATCTGGAAGAGTCTGGTCGACTGGCAGATCTGGAAGAGTCTGGTCGACTGGCAGATCTGGAAGAGTCTGGTCGACTGGCAGATCTGGAAGAGTCTGGTCGACTGGCAGATCTGGAAGAGTCTGGTCGACTGGCAGATCTGGAAGAGTCTGGTCGACTGGCAGATCTGGAAGAGTCTGGTCGACTGGCAGATCTGGAAGAGTCTGGTCGACTGGCAGATCTGGGAGAGTCTGGTCGACTGGCAGATCTTGGAGAGTCTGGTCGACTGGCAGATCTGGGAGAGTCTGGTCGACTGGCAGCTCTGGCTGCTCCATGCTGACTGGCTGCTCCATGATGACTGGCAGCTCTGGCTGCTCCATGCTGACTGGCTGCTCCATGCTGACTGGCAGCTCTGGCTGCTCCATGCTGACTGGCTGCTCCATGCTGACTGGCAGCTCTGGCTGCTCCATGCTGACTGGCTGCTCCATGCTGACTGGCAGCTCTGGCTGCTCCATGCTGACTGGCTGCTCTGGCTGCTCCATGCTGACTGGCTGCTCTGGCTGCTCCATGCTGACTGGCTGCTCCATGCTGACTGGCTGCTCCATGCTGACTGGCTGCTCCATGCTGACTGGCAGCTCTGGCTGCTCCATGCTGACTGGCGGCCCTGGCTGCTCCATGCTGACTGGCGGCCCTGGCTGCTCCATGCTGACTGGCAGCTCTGGCGGCTCCTTGCAGACTGGCAGCTCTGGCGGCATCCTGCAGACAGGCAGCTCTGGCGGCTCCTTGCAGACTGGCAGCTCTATGCAGACTGGCAGCTCCTTGCAGACTGGCAGTTCTGAACAGGCGGGAGACTCCGGCAGCGCTGTAGAGAAGGAAGGCTCTAACAGCGCTAAACAGGCGGGAGACTCCGGCAGCACTGTAGAGAAGGAAGGCTCTAACAGCGCTAAACAGGCGGGAGACTCCGACAGCGCTGGAGAGGAGGAGGGCTCCGACAGCGCTGGACAGGCGAGGCGCACTGTAGGCCTGATGCGTGGTGCTGGCACTGGTGGTACTGGGCCGAGGACACGCACAGGAAGCCTGGTGCGGGGAGCTGCTACCGGAGGGCTGGGGTGTGGAGGTGGCACAGGATGGGTTAGACCGTGAAGGCGTACTGGAGATCTTGAGAGCGGTGCTGGCACAGGACGTGCAAGGCTAGGGAGGTGCACAGGAGGCCTGGTACGTGAGACTGGCACCATCTTCACCAGCTGACTAACACGCACCTCAGGACGAGTATGGAGCGCTGACCCAGGTGCCATCAAATCCCCGACACGCTCCGTCGGGCGAATTCCATGTTTAAAACACCAACACAGCAACTCCCTCATTTCTCTCTCCTCCAATTTCCCCATTAACTCCTTCACAGTCTCTGTTTCGCTCACCTCCAACACCGGCTCTGGTCTCCTCCTTGGCTCCTCACGATAAACAGGGAGAGTTGGCTCAGGTCTGGCTCCTGACTCTGCCACACTCTCCCTGAGCCCCCCCCCAAGAAATTTTTGGGGCTGACTATGGGGCCTCCGTCCGCGCCGCCTTGCTTGCTTCGCAAACTCCATTCTCCTATATCCTTCCGCGCACTGCTCCATCGAATCCCAGGCGGGCTCCGGCACTCTCCCTGGGTCGACCGCCCACCTGTCTATCTCCTCCCAAGAAGTATAGTCCATACTGTACTCCACTTTGGGCTGTTCTTGCCTGTTGACACGCTGCTTGGTCCCTTTGTGGTGGGTGATTCTGTAACGGTATTCTTGATGAGAAGGAGAGTCGGACCAAAATGCGGCGTGTCTATTGCAATCCATGTTTAATGAAGTAACACACTAAACACAAACACTACCAAAACAATAAACTTAATGAAAACCGAAACAGCCTATACTTGTGTATCCTAACACAGAACAATGACATCAGGACACTAAGGACAATCACCCACGACAAACTCAAAGAATATGGCTGCCTAAATATGGTTCCCAATCAGAGACAACGATAAACACCTGCCTCTGATTGAGAACCACTTCAGACAGCCATAGACTTAGCCAGAACACCCCACTAGCTACAATCCCCATACATACACACCACATACAAAAACCCATGCCACACCCTGGCCTGACCAAATAAATAAAGATAAACACAAAATACTTCGACCAGGGTGTGACAGACGGCTAGAAGATCGGTGACGTCGACCGCCGAACACCGCTCAAACAAGGAGAGGGGCCGACTTCGGCGGAAGTCATGACAAGAATCCAATACTTCATCTTGTATGCGGTACAAATCACATTATTATGGGAGCACCTGAAGGTTTGAATTCTAAGAAACCTGCAAACGATATTGTTTGAAGTACAATAGACCAACATAGCTACTGTAGTAGGTCAGAACTGTGTGCTGAAAAACCTTAGTAGAGCATGGGTGAATAGGCATTGTGGTGCTCATGTGTATTTCCTTTCTTTTTCGGCTTCAAACCAATGCCTACTTCTCACATAATACATCATTTTTGTTTTTAATATCTATGGGCATGATGAATGTCTTGAAACCTGTATGATTTAATTTAACAACTTAGGCTTGTATTGCCATAATGCAGAATAAATAATGGATCAGATAATATGCGTACTCCATTGATTTTAATAATGATTTTTTTCTATTTGTTATTTGCAAATTTGCCTATCAAGAGAATCCTTACAGTCACGGCTTAACAGAAATGGAGAAGACAGACAGGTGCATGATAAACAATGGGCTGCTTTGCCAAGTGCTCAGATTTCAAAGACATTTCTAAATAATAGAAGAAGTTTTAAAAAGAGATTTGGGACAATGGAGGGACTTAAATCCTAGATGTCCCCCTCAACATTTATCTTATCCCATTTCCTGACTTTTTGTTGTGGGATCTACTTGTGACAGTTGCACATTGAAGTGCTTTGTATTCACACTACTTTTATTTTGTTTGAAAATAAATGTGTGTTTTGACAACTACACATCTCACTGGCTTTCATGATACAGCGCCCCTCCCTCCCTCGCTTCCCTTCTTCTCTCCTTCCGTAAGAAATCCTCTCCCACTTGCATTCCTTCCAGGTGAATTGAACCTTGTCTTACTGTTAAATGAAGCTGCTCCTCCTCCTCCTTCCCTCCTCCCCCTCCTCCTGCGATGTATTGGGGGCATTAACTTTAGGAAGTAACGTTAGCTCTCAGACTTGTTTTGGTTGGAGGGCCTGAGGCCTCGCTGGCCCAGATAAACTGATCTCTCTTGGGAAGTCTTGATAGAGACTTAACTCTAACTGACACATGCTTTTGTGGAATAATCACCCCTCTCATCCTTATAATTGTGAGTGATAACAGCTCAAGGAACCTCTGAATTGTATCCTTTGCTTCTTTGTTACCTGTTACGTCATGAGATTTACTATGATTTCAACTGAAGGTATGGAGTGATGGCTTGTTGTTCTGAATCAGGATCATATTCATATAGGGCACTAATGTAAAATGAAAATAAGCATTTCTTTTAAGTTCAGGTAGTTTCAGTCCATTTTGTTGCTTACATTTTTACATTTTTTGTCATTTAGCAGACCTTACCCACAGCGACTTACAGGAGCAATTAGGTTTATATGCCTTGCTCAAGGGCACATCAGCTCGGTGATTTGAACCAGCGACCTTTCCATTACTGGCCCAACGTAACCGGTAGACTATCTGCCACCTTGTTATTACCCCCCCATTCTTGCATAAGTTGATGGTTCATTTAAAAACTGTAAACCAGATTGGTTAGATTTGAGCTTTCAGCCATATCACAGTAACACATGATCAAACTATTATTCTTCAGATCGAGATTGTGTGATTTTGTGAACACATGAAGCAATGGGCTCCAAGTCACCCACAGAGGGAATTTACAAGTCTGTAGGATAAGTGACTGTTCAATTGAAGTTGCATTTGTTTTTATCTCATATCAGAATTGTCAGGAAACTACTGTCAGGGGAATTCCAGTTAGAAAGGTACATTTTATTGAAGAGGAATAGTACTTTCCATGCAATCATCATCATCATCATCTTGAGAACAATAAACTAAGTTTGAGCAGTACTTTCTTTGAGTTGATAAGATGGCTATCAATCACTCAGTTTATTTAATTGTGTCTTTGTTTTTGTTGTTCTAGGAGCATCTGAGCGTTTCAGGAATGGTCTTGGCTGGGCATAGCTCATCTCAGGTAAGACTTTAGCTACCGTGGTTTACTTTGTACATGTGAGCTGCTGTTTTCACATGGGAAGGCTACTGAATTCCCCTCTTTGTTTTTCAATGAAGAAATTTTACCACAGCAAGAGCTTGGGCTTTTTAAAACAGATTACTGTAGATTTGCATGTGTTTTACTGTAAGGAAGGAATATAAGACATTCCCTGTCCCTGCAGATTCCCTCTGGTGATTTGATTAGCATTTGAGAAATAGAATATCCTGAAACAATAGACTGTTCTATTATACAAGATGTGTAAATTATATAGGATAGTGGCAATTCCACGTAAACAGAACGGAATTGCACCTACTTTTCAACGTCCATCTAACGGTTTCAGTCATTTCTCAGTGGGTGAGGATAATGGTTACAGTAAATGGAAAGAGAGGGGGCTCATGGATAACAGCCCAGAGAGTTGGCATTAATTGGAGAGAGAGAGGGAGGGGTTGTCCAGAATTTCACACTCTTGCTTTGACCACCAGATGACAGAAAGAGAAAAAAAACTTATCAGCTGAACATAAAAGTATGCCAGTGGAAGGCAGGACAGTAGCAAGTGACCCAGCAGTGATTTGTGACTACTACTACTAGCCAACTCAATTGCAGAAATTTTGTAACAGATTTTTCAGAAGTCTGTTACTGATTTGGTATCAGAATTTTAAGTTTTAGTCACTTAATAATGAATTAACAAAATGTATATCAGTAAGAACACTATAACTCAATTATAGGTTAATCTTAGAACTACCCATCCCGGATCCGTGAGAATTGTCATCAACTACACTAATTAGCATTGCGCAAGGTCAAAATATATTACTAGAAAATATTCAGATTCATGAAATCACAAGTGAAATATAGTGAAACACAGCCTTTTGTTAATCACCCTGTCATCTCAGATTTAGAAATTATGCTTTACAGCCAAAGCAAGACAAGTGTTTGTGTAAGTTTATCGATAGCCTAGCATAGCATTATGTCCAGCTAGCAGCAGGAAGCTTGGTCACGAAAATCAGAAAAGCAATCAAATTAAATCGTTTACCTTTGATGAGCTTTGGATGTTTTCACTCACGAGACTCCCAGTTAGACAGCAAATGTTCCTTTTGTTCCATAAAGATTATTTTTATAGCCGAAATACCGCCATTTCTTGTCCACGTTTTGTTGAGAAATCCACCGGAAATTGCGGTCACGACAACGCCGAAAAAAACTCAAAATTAGATCCATAATAATCGACAGAAACATGGCAAACGTTTTTTATAATCAATCCTCAAGGTGTTTTTCATTTTTTGATAATATATCAACCGGGACAATTGGCTTTTCAGTAGGAGCGAGAGGAACAATGGCCACCTTTGTCTAACGCACAAATCACTCTGAGAGCCACAACCTGACCACTGACGCTATGCTGTCGTTCACGCTCATTTTTCAAAATAAAAGCCTGAAACTATGTCTAGTGGCTGTAGACACACTAGGGAAGCCATAGAAAAGGAATCTGGTTGATATCCCTTTCAATGGGCAATAGGGATGCATAGAAAGACAGGGGTTTCAAAATAAGGGTCACTTCCTGATTGGATTTTTTCAAGCTTTCGCCTGCAATATCAGTTCTGTTATACTCACAGACAATATTTTTTTACAGTTTTGGAAACTTTAGAGTGTTTTCTATCCTAAGCTGTCAATTATATGCATATTCTAGCATATGGTCCTGAGAAATAGCCTGTTTTCTTTGGGAACGTTATTTTTCAAAAAAATGAAAATAGTGGCCCCTAGTTTCAAGAGGTTAACCTTTACTTGTTACTTCTGTGAACGTTCATTAACCTCCCTCCTCATAAGGTAGAGAAATGAGAAAATGTTTTAAAGATACAGTGCCTTGCGAAAGTATTCGGCCCCCTTGAACTTTGCGACCTTTTGCCACATTTCAGGCTTCAAACATAAAGATATAAAACTGTATTTTTTTGTGAAGAATCAACAACAAGTGGGACACAATCATGAAGTGGAACGACATTTATTAGATATTTCAAACTTTTTTAACAAATCAAAAACTGAAAAATTGGGCGTGCAAAATTATTCAGCCCCCTTAAGTTAATACTTTGTAGCGCCACCTTTTGCTGCGATTACAGCTGTAAGTCGCTTGGGGGTATGTCTCTATCAGTTTTGCACATCGAGAGACTGAAATTTTTTCCCATTCCTCCTTGCAAAACAGCTCGAGCTCAGTGAGGTTGGATGGAGAGCATTTGTGAACAGCAGTTTTCAGTTCTTTCCACAGATTCTCGATTGGATTCAGGTCTGGATTTTGACTTGGCCATTCTAACACCTGGATATGTTTATTTTTGAACCATTCCATTGTAGATTTTGCTTTATGTTTTGGATCATTGTCTTGTTGGAAGACAAATCTCCGTCCCAGTCTCAGGTCTTTTGCAGACTCCATCAGGTTTTCTTCCAGAATGGTCCTGTATTTGGCTCCATCCATCTTCCCATCGATTTTAACCATCTTCCCTGTCCCTGCTGAAGAAAAGCAGGCCCAAACCATGATGCTGCCACCACCATGTTTGACAGTGGGGATGGTGTGTTCAGCTGTGTTGCTTTTACGCCAAACATAACGTTTTGCATTGTTGCCAAAAAGTTCAATTTTGGTTTCATCTGACCAGAGCACCTTCTTCCACATGTTTGGTGTGTCTCCCGGGTGGCTTGTGGCAAACTTTAAACGACACTTTTTATGGATATCTTTAAGAAATGGCTTTCTTCTTGCCACTCTTCCATAAAGGCCAGATTTGTGCAATATACGACTGATTGTTGTCCTATGGACAGAGTCTCCCTCCTCAGCTGTAGATCTCTGCAGTTCATCCAGAGTGATCATGGGCCTCTTGGCTGCATCTCTGATCAGTCTTCTCATTGTATGAGCTGAAAGTTTAGAGGGACGGCCAGGTCTTGGTAGATTTGCAGTGGTCTGATACTCCTTCCATTTCAATATTATCACTTGCACAGTGCTCCTTGGGATGTTTAAAGCTTGGGAAATCTTTTTGTATCCAAATCCGGCTTTAAACTTCTTCACAACAGTATCTCGGACCTGCCTGGTGTGTTCCTTGTTCTTCATGATGCTCTGCGCTTTTGACGGACCTCTGAGACTATCACAGTGCAGGTGCATTTATACGGAGACTTGATTACACACAGGTGGATTGTATTTATCATCATTAGTCATTTAGGTCAAATTGGATCGTTCAGAGATCCTCACTGAACTTCCGGAGAGAGTTTGCTGCACTGAAAGTAAAGGGGCTGAATAATTTTGCACGCCCAATTTTTCAGTTTTTGATTTGTTCAAAAAGTTTGAAATATCCAATAAATGTCGTTCCACTTCATGATTGTGTCCCACTTGTTGTTGATTCTTCACAAAAAAATACAGTTTTATATCTTTATGTTTGAAGCCTGAAATGTGGCAAAAGGTCACAAAGTTCAAGGGGGCCGAATACTTTCGCAAGGCACTGTATATGGGTTTTTGGTAACAGAATTTCAATCCACAAGGCAATGTTTCTTGAAAACTTACAGAAGACACAATTGTTTTTCCTTGAAAAATAAATAATTATCATCCAATAACCTAATTGAATAACCTAATATCCAACAAGCTGATAGACAAGCTGTCTTCATCAGGGTATAATGACAAACACTGTGGGTCACCACTTTATATAGTGTCAAAGAACTCACACAGGGGTCTGTAATCATGGCCGGGTGTGGCCTGATATCAATGGTTAATTCTTAGATATAAAAAGAACATACAAAAAACATGAATGATAGCGTACGATCAAAGATACAATTTGGCTACATAGGCCAACAAACATTTACTGTGAACAGCAAAATCACAATCATCACAAGAATGGCTTCAGATCAAAGTCTATGTTGAGACCGAAGGGAAAAAGGGTCTTTAAATTAAAGATCCAGGCAGTCTCTCATTTTAACAATAAATTGTCGAGTTCACCTCTCCTAGGGAGGGTGACGTGTTCGATGCCGATATAACGTAGGGTTGAAATTGAGTGGTTCGCTTCCAAAAAGTGAGTCGCAACTGGGTAAGTTGAGTTCCTGCATCTAATGGTGCTAATGTTTTTCCTAGCAAAACTGAATATAAGTGTTGATATTAGTTGGCGGGGGTCTTTAGTTCAACATTATTGTGTTTTGATGTATTTGTAATGCCTTTAAGACTTTTTCTGGTAGATGTTTTCTAAGACCGATTTTCCTTCTGTTTGTCAAGATATCAAAGCATTTGCTTATTCCGAAGTTTTTGAGAATTTTTTTTTTTTTGTAGAAAAATGTATACAATGCCTTCGGAAACTATTCAGACCCCTTCACATTTTTCACATTTTGCTAGGTTACAGACTTCTTCTAAAATGTATTACATTTTAGTTTTTTTCTCATCAATCTACACACAATACCCCATAATGACAAAGCAGAACTAGGCTTTTAGAAACGTTTGCTAATTAACCTGGAAATATTACATTTGCATAAGTATTCAGACCCTTTACTCAGTACTTTGTTGAAGCATCTTTAGCAGTGATTATAGCCTCGAGCCTGCTTGGGTATGATGCTGCAAGCTTGGCACACCTGTACCCGGGGAGGTTTTCCCATTTTTCTCTGCAGATCCTCTCAAGCTTTGTCAGGTTGGATGGGGAGCGTTGCAGTACAGCTATTTTCAGGTCTCTTCAGAGATGTTCGATCGGGTTCAAGTCCGGGCTCTGGTTTGGCCACTCAAGGACATTCAGAGACTTGTCCCGAAGCCACTCTTGCATTGTCTTGGGTGTGTGCTTTGGGTCGTTGTCCTGTTGGAAGGTTGCACCTTCACCCCAGTCTGAGGTCCTGAGTGCTCCAGAGTAGGTTTTCATCAAGGATCTCTCTGTAATTTGCTCCATTCATCTTTGCCTCGATCCTGACCTGTCCCAGTCGCTGAAAAACATCCCCACAGCATGATGCTGCCACCCCCATGCTTCACCGTAAGGATGGTGCCAGGTTTCCTCCAGATGTGACGCTTGGCACTCAGGCCAAAGAGTTCAATCTTGGTTTCATCAGACCAGTCTGAGAGTCTTTAGGTGCCTTTTGGCAAACTCCAAGCGGGCTGTCATGCCCTGTCCTGAGGAGTGGCTTCCATCGGGCCATTCTACCATAAAGGCCTGATTGGTGGAGTGCTGCAGAGATGGTTGTCCTTCTGGAAGGTTCTCCCATCTCCACAGAGAAACTCTAGAGCTCTGTCAGAGTGACCATCAGGTTCTTGGTCACCTCCCTGACCAAGGCCCTTCTCCCCTGATTGCTCAGTTTGGCCAGGCTGCCAGCTCTAGGGGGTCGTGGTGGTTCCAAACTTCTTCCATTTAAGAATGATGGAGGCCACTGTGTTTTTGGGGACCTTCAATGCTGCAGAATGTTTTTGGTACCCTTCCCCAGATCTGTGCCTCGACAAAATCCTGTCTCGGAGCTCTACGGACAATTTCTTCAATCTCATGGCTTCGTTTTTGCTCTGACATGCGCTGTCAACTGTGTGCCAGTCCACATCATATCCAATCAATTGAATTTACCACAGGTGGACTCCAATCAAGTTGTAGAAACATCTCAAGGACTATCAATGGAAAGGATGCACCTGAGTTCAATTTCGAGTCTCATAGTCACTGTGCATCAGGTGTCACTGTTAGTAGATATCTATTTCACATGTCTATGTACTTCTCTGTGAGGTGGTGGGGGCTGTTTGCAAAACGTTGTATTATGAACTGTAAATGGATCAACAACAATATTTCAACACAATCAATCTACCCACTGGTATCTAATTCTCGTAACTATACCAGTGCTCCCAAGTGGTGCAGCGGTCTAAGGCACTGCATCTCAGTGCTTGAGGTGTCACTAAATTCCCTGGTTCAGATCCAGACTGTATCACAACCGGCTGTGATTGGGAGTCCCATAGGGCGGCGCACAATTGGCCCAGTGTCATCTGGGTTTGGCCAGTGTAGGCCATCATTGTAAATAAGAATTTGTTCTTAACTAACTTGCCTAGTTAAATAAAGGTTAAATAAAAATAAACACCAAACCATTGCAGAAAATGTCACATACTCTATTGATTTTGGTAAATTGATCAATGACAGTACACAGATTCATCAAGGCTGTGTTGGAGCCGGTGACCACCTTGAAGGTAAAGGTCATATGTGAATCTATTAGTGGTCACATACAGTATGTTACTGTCATTTTCACTATAACAAATGATCTGATACCAGCACTGTGTCTTTCTTTTTCTACCACCGAAATTCCACAGGCTTGAATTCCTGTAAATGGTGGTCAGGTGGTTTCTCTCCCATCCAGCACTCTCATATCTCATTTTAACTTATTTTAAACAGCTGTAGAGTATTTTCAATGTATCAAGGACCATCCACTTAACTGTCCTGAAATTATTTTCACAAAATAATTAACTCAAGTGTCAAACTGATAGGCAGTAAACTGAGTAAACTGAGGCTCATTACATAAGAGACAGACACATTCCTAGTATCACACCTTTGCCTGAGTCTTTTCCACCAGATGTATCTTGTTCGCGAAGAGGAAGGGTATATGGATGGAGGCACAGCACAGGCACCCAGTGTGTCAGGGCATTCCTCAGTGAAGTGGATCTGCTCAGGGTGACTCGACACTTTTAACATGTGCTAGCACACTTGTGCTCAGATACGTTTCATTTTTGGATTAGTCTCTGTAGCAGCTGCCTCCCCACAGCTGACCGACCGGGGCTCAAGAACAGAGGTGGAGCTCAGGGTGCTGGAACGTTTTACGTTTTGTCTGATTTGAGATATTTGTGTGTGAGTGATCTGAATCCATGCTTAATGTTTACTAGCAATATATGAAGTTTGTCTTATACTGCCAATGGCATTACTGAGTGCCATGTCCACTGTGCCTGACTGTCTCCCTCACTGTCTACCTTTCTCTGGTTATCTCACTCATGTTTCTGGGATCCAGTGCTCCAGTCAGAGTACTTTCTGTTGTTTAGGGCTACCGCAGCAAAGGCCCCTCTGTGCAGTGAGTCGCTGTTAGCCCCCAGTTTGTCTGTAGCTCGGTTGCTAAATAAAGGAAACATCTGCTCCTCTGCAGCGCTGCTGGCTGCACTAGATCCAGACAGACTGGCCCTGGGCTGGAGGAGGAAGAGCAGCTCGTTGTGCACGTCGCTCAGCTGCGGTCTCCCCCTCATTCCGTCTCAGCCTCCAGCACCACCACCACCACCCCCTCAGTCCCTCTGCCCCCCACCATAACAGCTGCCGCCCCTGGATCAATGCAGCTTCAACCATCTCTCTCTCTCTCTCTCTCTCTCTCTCTCTGAGGAAAGATGTGCCTCACATGCATACTACTGTTAACCCTAGCCCAAGCAGTTGTGCTCACTCAGCTGTGCTTGCGTGCATACATTTGAGTGCGGGTTTTGGTGTGTATCTTGAATTGTTAGGGGGGCTCCCATCAAACATTGGTTCTCACAGCGGAAATCCCCCATTCAATGAGTGTGAGGAGAGAATGAGAGAAGAAGGGGTAGATAATGCTGACTCATCCCAGTGCACCTTGGACAGGGAGCTAAGATACAGGTAGACTGACAGAGGGAAGAGCTCACAGATTTGAACTGGACACTAGAATATTCTGCAATAGCAGAATGTCCCTTGAACTTACAGTACAGCTGTACTGAGACAGTTCCACAAGCTTTCAGGGGGCTAATTGGTTAGTTAAACATACATCTTAAACATAGAGCCATAACCCAAACCTGTCAAGCTGTGACTTCAGATAGATAACTAACTAGCGGTTAGAACGTTGGGCTAGTAACCGAAAGGTTGCTTGATCGAATCCCCGAGCTGACAAGGTAGAAATCAGTCGTTCTGCCCCTGAGCAAGGCAGTTAACCCACTGTTCCTCGGGCGCCGAAGATGTGCATGTCGATTAAGGTAGTTCCCCGCACCTCTCTGATTCATAGGGGTTGGGTTAAATGCCGAAGAGATGTTTCAGTTGAAGGCATTCAGTTGTAAAAGCAAGATCTGTCCTTCCCAGAGATTGTGGTGGGAATCAAATCAAATCAAGTTTTATTTATATAGCTAATTTCAGACATGGAATGCAATGTAATGTGCTTTACAGGAAAAAAACAAATAAAAAAGCAAAAATGTTTACTACACAACAGACATAAGATAAAAAAAAAAAAAAGAATGACACAAACTGAACAAATAAAAAGCACCGTAAGGAAAAGTTAAAATATGTGTTTTAAGTTCTCTTTTAAATATGTCCACAGTTTCGGCCACCCTCAGGTTCTCTGGCAGGCTATTCCAGAGGCTGGGGGCATAATAACTAAAGGCTGCCTCTCCATGCCTCTTGGTCCAGGCTTTGGGATAGTTAAAAGGCTGCCTCTCCATGCCTCTTGGTCCTAGGCTTTGGGATAGTTAAAAGGCCAGTGCCAGAGGACCTGAGGGACCTACAGAGTACATAACTTAAAAGCATGTCTGACATGTATTGGGGTGCACAATCGTGGATCAATTTAAAAACCAATGGAAGAATCTTAAAATGAAATCTAAAACTCACAAGCAGCCAGTGCAGAGACCATGAATCCTGTGTAATCTGTGCTCTCCGTCTGGTCTTGGTCAGTACACGTGCTGCAGCATTCTGTATGTTTTACAGTTGACCAATGTCTTTATGGGTAGACCAGACAGGAGAGCATTACTGTAGTCAAGCCTGCTTGTAATAAAAGCATGGTTGAGTCTCTCTGCATCAGCCTGAGAGAGAAACGTATACACCTTGGCAATGTTCCTCAGGTGGTAAAAAGGTATTTTGGTCACATTCCTAATGTGAGATTTGAAATTTACTTCAGAATCTAAAATAACCCCTATGTTTCTTACCTGGTGTTTTGTCTTATTGCCCATGAATTAAAATGTGCGGCTAGATTCTCTCTGTGCTTTGGCTCCAACAATAAGTACCTTGGTCTTGTCTTGATTTAGCTGGAGGTAGTTGTGAGCCATCCAATTATTTAAATCCCTAATACAGTCTAATAATTGATCTGTGGAGCTAAAATTCTCTGGTGACACTGAAATGTAAAGTTGTGTATCGTCTGCGTAGCAGAAAAAATCAAATGCTGTGCTGTCTGATAACGCTGCCAAGGGGTAACATATACAGTATAAACTGAACGGTACAGGACCCAAAATCGAACCTTGTGGAACGCCACATGTGATATGTATTTTCTCTGAGTTATGTTCACCAAGAGTGACAAAAAACTCTCGACCGGACAGAGAGCTGTTGCGTATCTGTGTTGGTTCTAAGATAATTTAGCGCTTTAACTAAGGCTGTCTCTGTGCTGGGCACAAAAAAACTGATTGGAATTTTTCTAAAATACAGTTTACATTAAAAAAAAGATTTAGCTGTTTGAACACCGCATTCTACAGAATTTTGCTTAAAAATGGAATGATTGAGATCTGTCTGAAAACTCTAGATTACTTTTCATCAGAAGGGGTTTCACCATAACAGTTTTTAGTGCAATGGGGAAAGTGCCTGTGAACAGGGAGCGATTAACAAAAGCTTGCACTTCTTCAGATATGCAAAATAAAAATAAAATGTTTTAAATTAACCCCTTCACTATATATATATATATATATATTTATTTTTTTTACAGCTTTTCTGCTACACATTTTCGAATCCAAGATGGCGTAGCAGTCAGACGTATTTGTCTTTGTCTTGTATATATCTTTTTATGTATTTTTCTTCGCATTTTTTAAATATTTTTCCTAAACCTCAACTTTAAAATACTCTGCTGCAACCCGCCTCACCTAATGTGTTGTCGATCTGTTTTTTTTCTAAACTATTTCTATTTACCTCCAAACTGGAATACCTCAACTGAAGCTAGCTAGCTAACTAGCTACCAGCTATCAGCTATCAGGTCAGCTAACCACTGCTAGCGGTCAGTTCGCCTGTTCTTTCAACGCGTTTCAAACCAGAGCATACCGGACCTATTTTTCTCTCCATATCCCCGAATTCCTACCGCAAACTCTGAACCTTTTCATCTGGATCATCACAGCTAGCTAACCTCAATCCGGGTTGACTACTCCTGGCTAACGTTTTCGTCCCGGAGCTAGCACCAACTAGCCTGGAGCTAGCCCATGCTAGACCCATCTCCCAGCTAGGGCTCCTGGGCTACTCATTAAGCCCACTCCTCGGCTACAATATCCGGACCCCTTCTACTGCCGGTACGGGGCACGGAACCCCGAAGATCCTTCATGACTGGAATACCGACATAATCTGCCCAAGGATCCCAACAGGCCCCTCAGGCGCGACGTCCCCTGAAGTCCCATTCTGCTAACAGCGGCCTGCTAGCTATCTAGAGCATATTGGACTGTTAGCTGATCCATCAGCCAGTTTCTTTGACCACTATACTCATTTTGCCAATTGGACTTGGACCCCTCTGCTACTTGGAACCCTACTAATTCCATGACTGGTCTATCGACGTCACCGCACGAGGAGGCATAAACAGATTTTCTCCCTTCGCGACGTCCATTTAAGGCCCTTATGCTAGCTTGCTAGCCCCAGCCTGCTAACTGCTAGCTTGCTAGCCTTGCCTGCTAATTGTCTGAATCTCCGTGTCCCCAGCCAGCCTAACCACTCACTGGACCCATACGATCACTTGGCTTCGCATGCCTCTCCCTAATATCAATATGCCTTGTCCATTACTGTCTTGGTTAGTGATTATGGTCTTATTTCACTGTCTTATTTTCACTGCTCAATATGCCTTAACCAACCATGGTGTTCCACCTCCCACATATGTGATGACATCACCTGGTTTAAAAGTCTCTAGAGACTAAATCTCTCTCATCACTACTCAATGCATAGTTTTGCCTCCAATGTATTATCTTCCTACCATACCTTTGTCTGTACATTATGCCTTGAATTTATGCTATCGTGCCCAGAAACCTGCTCCCTTTACTCTCTGTTCCCGAACGTGCTAGACAGCCATTTAGCCGTACCCTTATCCTACTTCTCCTCTGTTCCTCTGGTGATGTAGAGGTTAATCCAGGACCTACAGTGCCTATAACTCCACTCCTACTCCCCAGGTGCTCTCATTTGTTGACTTCTGTAACCGTAAAAGCCTTGGTTTCATGCATGTTAACATCAGAAGCCTACTCCCTAAGTTTGCTTTATTCACTGCTTTAGCACATTCCGCCAACCCGGATGTCCTAGCCGTGTCTGAATCCTGGCTTAGGAAAACCACCAAAAATCCTGAAATGTCCATCCCTAAATATAACATTTTCCACCAAGATAGAACTGCCAAAGGGGGCGGTGTTGCAATCTACTGCAGAGATAGCCTGCAGAGTTATATCTTACTATCCAGGTCTGTACCAAAACAATTTGAGCTTCTACTTCTAAAAATTCACCTTTCCGTAAAAAAGTCTCTCATCGTTGTCGCTTGCTATAAACCACCCTCTGCCCCCAGCTGTGCCCTGGACACCGTATGTGAATTGATTGCCCCCATCTATCTTCTGGGCTCGTGCTGCTAGGTGACCTAAATTGGGACATGCTTAACACCCCGGCCATTCCTACAATCTAAGCTTGAAACCCTCAATCTCACACAAATGATCTATGAATCTACCAGGTACAACCCCAGATCCGTAAACACGGGCACCCTCATAGATATCATCCTAACTAACTCGCCCTCCAAATACATCTCTTTTTTTTAACCAGGAACAGATATAGCCCTTGGTTTACTCCAGACCTGTCTGCCCTTGACCAGCACAAAAACATCATGTGGCATTCTGCATTAGCATCGAATAGCCCCCGTGATATGCAACTTTTCAGGGAAGTTAGGAACCAATATACACAGGCAGTTAGGAAAGCTAAGGCTAGCTTTTTCTGTTTCAAATATTTTTTATTGAACACACACAAGAATGGTGTATACAAGACAGGTATACAATTCTTATCTAAACATAAAAGAGCAGACAGGAACAACAAGACCCAGAGTTCTGGGTACGAAACAAATAATACAAAACACGACATACAGAACAAGGACATGTAGAAAGAAAGAGGGTAGATGTCACCCCCCCACATATTCCCCCCCCCCCCCCTCCCAACTGCTCGGGTGGCAGGGCCAGCACATGCTGCCCAAAGGTAGATTCAAATATTACAATTGAGAGTGAGTTAATAAGTACAAATTCACAGCTCCGACTCGTCCAAGTAGGAGAGGAAAGGCTGCCAGATTTGATCAAATGTTGATAATTTATTGTTCAGAGTATATCTAATTCTTTCTAAGTGTACAGTGTTTGCCAATTCGCTGAGCCATAATTTGGTGGAGGGCGCTTCCCTCCTTTTCCAAAACAACAAGATTCGTTTTTTTGCTGAAATGAGACTGTAAGAGATGAGTTGTTTTTGGGGGTTGGTTAATCCGTTTAGGGACTCAGACACTCCCAGGATTATCAGAAGCGGGTCTGGGTCTATTGAAGTCTCCAAAACTTCAGAGAGGATCCCAAAAATTCCACACCAATAACCATGCAAGCTAGAGCATAGGGCAAAGCAGTGGAGTAGTGTACCCTGCGCAGCCTGACATTTATCACACTTTTTTTTACCTTCATTTAACTAGGCAAGTCAGTTAAGAACAAATTCTGTTCATTAGAAAACCCTTTTGCAATTCTGTTAGCACAGCTGAAAACTGTTAGCACTGCTGAAAACTGTTGTTCTGATTAAAGAATCAATAAAACTGTCCTTTAGACTAGTTGAGTATCTGGAGCATCAGCATTTGTGGGTTCAATTACAGGTTCAAATGGCCAGAAACAAAGGACATTCTTCTGAAACCCGTCAGTCTATTCTTGTTCTAAGAAATGAAGGCTATTCCATGCGAGAAATTGCCAAAAAACTGAGGATCTCGTACAACGCTGTGTACTACTCCCTTCACAGAACAGCGCAAATTGGCTCTAACCAGAATAGAAAGAGGAGTAGGAGGCCCCGGTGCACACCTGAGCAAGAGCACAAGTACATTAGAGTGTCTAGTTTGAGAAACAGACACCTCACAAGTCCTCAACTGGCAGATTCATTAAATAGTACCTGCAAAACACCAGTCTCTACGTCAACAGTGAAGAGGCGTCTCCGGGATGCTGGCCTTCTAGGCCTCTTCCCATTTATTTTTCAACCTGTATGGTGCAGCTTTCAACATATTTGTCCTCAAATGAAACTGGTATATTTTTTCTATTTATATCAATTCCTTTCTTTTTGGATTGAGCAGATATTCCCATATTTTCAATAGCTGCATATATGACATAACTCCTCCGTTTCTATTCATAATATCATTAATACATTTTGTTTTTATTATTCCATAAAGAATGTTTTTTTATTCATCAGTAAATTTGAGTTTAACCATAACATTTGTTAAATCTTTTCTGGAGGATAAAACTGAAATTGTAACCAGCTTTGTATGTATCAAGGCACAAGGCGAGACACAAATGCAGACACAGGAGGCAGATGGTTGGAGTCCTACAATGTTTATTAATCAAAAGGGGTAGGCAAGAGAATGGTCGTGGACAGGCAAAACGTCAAAACCAGACCAGAGTCCAGGAGGTACAGAGTGGCAGACAGGCCCGTGGTCAAGGCAGGCAGAATGGTCAGGCAGGCGGGTACAAAGTACAAAGCAGGAGAACGGGAAAATCGCTGGTTGAGACAGGAAACACAGGGATAAATACACTGGGGAAAATAAGCGACACCTGGAGGGGGTGGAGACAATCACAAGGACAGGTGAAACAGATCAGGGCGTGACGGTATGGCTTGTTTAAGAAAGGCCGATACTTTAAACAAAATTTCCTTTTCAATTAGTCGGAAATGAGAAGTTATAATCTGTATTAAGTGTGACGACACTGCCACTCTGTCTGCCGTATTCTCTCTCTTTGCTCTTGTTTTCCTTATTTGGATGTCGGCGGGCGGAGCTGGGAGGGTCGTCAGCGACATGGGACACACCTGGGCTCGGCTGTGTCCCGGGATAAATACACCTCTTCCCCATTCATTGAGGAGACTCTCTCCATGCAGACATACTTCTAGATTTGGGTTGTGGCATTTTTGTTTGCCTTGGCACCTTTCAACACCCCTCATTATCACATGTATGCACGCAACACTCACTTACACTACTGATTACTGACTACACACACACCATTGTCAACTGTATTTAGTTTACTTCAGTTAATAACTATATTTTGTTCTTCCTTATCTCCACGTTGTCTCTCTTTTTGTTAAGAACTTTGAGCCGGTTTGTGACAAAAGGAAAAAAGGCAATTTTTGAACAAAGGATGAGCCTTAAACCCAAAATGGTTCTCCAGTAAATTATTAAGTAGAACTTATGTATGAGTGAAGCTTTTAGTGAGAGGTTTAAAGCTTTAATATTTAATCATTTTAGCCCCCCAAACTCATATTCATTATATAAATTCCCTTTCCATTCCTAAATAGGCACGTTTAATTTTGTCTGGCTGAGCATTCCAGAGATCCATCTGGAGTAGGCAGTGCCGTGGATAAACTGTGATATAACCAAAGAGTTAATCAATTTGATTTTTCCATAAATAAAGAAGTATTTACCTCTCCATGGTTGCAGAATGTTATCTATTTTTGCAAACTTTCTATTGAAATTAATTGTGGTAAATTAATTAATATTTTTTGAGATGTGAATACAAAGTATGTCCACTTCACCATCTGCCCATTTTATTGGTAAACTACAATGTAGTGTAAACACTATTTTTTTAATGTTCCAGTACATAACATGGTACACTTGTCATCAGAAGGGGTTTCACCATAGCAGTTTTTAGTGCAGTAGGGTGAACAGAGTGAGACACTTCTTCAGATATGCAATTACAAACTATTTTAAAGAAGGTGGTGGGGATAAGATCGAGAAAGCAGGCAGAAGGCTTGCTTGACTGATACCCAGCCTAATGTTTGTTATTTCATCTCTGAAATATGCCGCAACCTCATCCCATTTAGATGTGGAGGAAAGTTCACATACTGTAGGTTTTCAGGGGTAGGATTTATCAGGCCATCAATGGTCGAGATGAGCAATGTCGAATTTTTCAGATTAATAGTGATCAAGTTAGAATAATGTGCCTGGCTGGCATTTGTAATTGCCTTGTTAGATATGCCAAGTTGCTCTCTCAGAATATCATAATGAACCTGCAACTTTGACTTTCTCCACTTCCACTCTGCCTTCCTGCTATTTCACTTAAATTGATTAGTTTCCTCACTCATCCAAGGGGCTCTCTGTTTGGATGTGGTCTTTTTTAAACTTTTACTGGAGCTATGGTATCAATGGTTGCCTTTAATTTGCTATTAAAGCTATCAACTAAATCCTCCCAAGAGGAAGGTAGAATAGGTGATGGAATGTTGTTCATACACTCAATAAAATATGTAGCAACTTCAGAGGTCAGTTAGCATTTCTTAATAATGTGGTCAGTATTATCCTGTGATATGGGCAACAAGGTAGTAAAAAATACACAGTGGTGATCAGATAAAACAACGTCAACAACAGAGGATATGTCAATAGAAGGCCCTTGGTAATAACCAGGTCCAGAGTATAGCCACGGTTATGGATGGTCCCAGTAATATGATGAATAAAGTCCATAGAATCAATTACTTCCTTCTTCTTTCTCCAGGAAGGGGGACAGAGTCGTTGTTCCCTGAGGTCCCATAGTATTAATAGTGCCTCTGATAAGCCAGCGGTGTTACAGCATCTTGAGTTGTTGTGAGAACCTCTTGATGAATAATCAAAGAGATGTTATCGACAATACATTTCCCTGTCTCCTTCCTTTTCTGTGCAGCCCAGTGAGCTGTACATCATGTCGCTCGTACCACACTATGTGAGTATGTGTTGACAATGTGTGACACATGAGTTGTAGCCTATATCAAGGATAAACCGACAACGGACCTTTAACATGTGTCTGTGGGTTTGTGTTGGGCTGTGACGTCACATCGAGCCCTGCAGCTTTGGGACAATTTCTGACACTAAATGACACGATGGGAGCCAGGGTGAGGAACCTGTCTCAGATATACAATCAAATAGCGCTTACACAGCCTGGAGGTGTGTCGGGTCATTGTCCTGTTGGAAAACAAATTGAAGGTCCCACTAAGCCCAAACCAGATGGGATCGCTGCAGAATGCTGTGGTAGCCATGCTGTTTAAGTGTGCCTTGAATTCTAAATAAATCACTGACATTGTCACCAGCTAAGCTCTGCCACATCATCACACCTCCTTCTTCCTTCACGGTGGGAACCACACATGCGGAGATCATCTGTTCACCTACTCTGGTTCTCACAAAGACACAGCGGTTGGAAACAAAAATCTCATATTTGGACTCATCAGACCAAAGGACAGATTTCCATCGGTCTAATGTCCATTGCTCGTGTTTCTTGGCCCAACCAAGTCTCTTCTTCTTGTTGGTGTCCTTTAGTAGTGGTTTCTTTGCAGCAATTCGACCATGAAGGCCTGATTCATGGAGTATCCTCTGAGCAGTTGATGTTGAGATGAGTCTGTTACTTGAAATCTGTGAAGCATTTATTTGGGCTGCCATTTCTGAGGTTGGTAACTCTAATGCACTTATCCTCTGCATCAGAGGTAACTCTGGGTCTTCCTTGTAGTTATTGAAATGTTCCGTATTGACTGACCTTCATGTCTTAAAGTAAGGATGGACTGTTGTTTCTTTGTTAATTTGAGCTGTTCTTGCCATAATATGGACTTCGTATTTTACCAAATAGGGCTATCTTCTGTATACCACCCCTCCCTTGTCACAACACAGCTGATTAGCTCAAATGCATTAAAAATAAAATACATTCCACAAATTATCTCTTAACAAAGCCCACCTGTTAATAATTGAAATGCATTCCAGGTGACTTCACCTCATGAGGCTGGTTGAGAGAATACCAAGAGTGTTACTTGGCTACTTGTAGGAATCTCTAATATAAAATGTTTGATTTGTTTAACACTTTTTTGTATGTGTGTGTTATATGTGTTATTTGATAGTTTTGATGTCTTCACTATTATTCTACAATGTAGAAAATAGTACAAATCAAGAACAACCCTTGAATGAGTAGGTTTGTCCAAACTTTTGACTGGTACTGTACATTACTTGACATCTACCATTGTTCCAATACACTGGTCACGAAAGGATGTATAGCTACATGCTTTCTGCTGTGCAAACTGCCTATTGTCCCTGAATGCACAGGAAATACTGTAGCACTCATCATGTAAATGGTCAGTTGACTCGGTTCAATGTCCTATTCATAACAATATATGAGTTGGATAATAATGCTTGCTGAAAGCTGAACCATTGAGGAAGTGGAGAACCATTGTGCAGATTTAGAATCAACTCATTAATATGTCAAATTAGGGTGGGCTTAATCGATGACTGATTTACACCAGTGAAAATGACCTATTGCAGATTTTCTGAAATACTTTTTTCAGCCCTGTTTGATAGACTGCCTAAATACTGTAGATTCCCTGAAAAGCGACCATGGGGGAAAAAAAACATATGCTGGGAAAATATTGAGAGACGGACGCCACTGGTAGTGGGCAGGGCATTGTGAGACAGGGACTGAGAATGTTTTGGCTGACTACCCACCCGGTGAAAAGGAAACATGGAGGAACAGACACAAAACACAGAGACTTAACCAGGCCAACAGGACCAGCTGCAGTCCCAGTTCCCCAGGACTAGTTTACATTTAGTTGTGTTTGCTTGATTTCCTTCAGACAAATTTGCATTCAGCTGGCTCGCTGGGCAGAGTCCCCTCATATGGACCTAGGAGCATCTTCATCATGCATACTGACATACCAGGCTGATGGGGGCCAGTCCCAGTGCGAGGTCCAAACGGGGATCCCACCCAGGGCAGTGTGCCTTCCATGCCCACCTTCCGCATTCCACTGGGGCCCAGCAGGGGCAGGCTGCGTGTCGGGGGACAGTGCTAATGATCTCCTGGGCAATACCATCCCTTTCATGCCCGGCCCCAGAGTCCAATTTTAGCTAATGCTACTTCCTGTAGATATGCACAAACATGCCCCTTTTATGTTTTTGAGTGTGTGTGTGTGTGTGTGGGGAGGGGGGGGGGGTATGTGATTAATTCCCTGTGAGACAGATTTCATACCTAGTCGGCATTTGGATTCAAAGGAACACCTACGTAAGAATGCTGTTCCTTGACTACAGCTCAGCGTTCAACTCCATATTGCTTTCCAAGCTCATCACTAAGCTAAGGACCCTGGGACTAAACACCTTCCTCTGCACCTGGATCGTGGAATTCCTGACAGGCCTCCCCAGGGTCACGTTGACCCTCAACACGGGGGGCTCTCAGGGGTGCGAGCATAGTCCCTTCCTGTACTCCCTTTTCACCCACGACTGCGTGGCTGCACACGACTGGAGCGTGGCTCCAACACCATCATTAAGTTTGCCGACGATATGACGATGGTAGGCCAGATCACCGACAGCGATGAGGCAGCCTATAGGGAGGAGGTCAGAGACCTGGCAGTGTGGTGCCAGGAGAAAAACCTCTACCTCAATGTCAGCAAGACAATGGAGCTGATCGTAGATGACAGGAAACGGAGGGCTGAGTATGCCCTCATTCACATCGATGGGGCTGTAGTTGAGCGGGTTGAGAGCTTCAAGTTCCTAGGTGTCCACATCACTAAGGACCTATCATGCTCCAAACACACCAATACAGACGTGAAGAGGGCACAACAATGCCTCTTCCACTTCAGGAGGCTGAAAAGATTTGGCATGGGCCCTCAGATCCTCAAAATGTCTACAGCTGTACCGTTGAGAGCATCTTGACTGTCTGCATCTTGACTGACAACTGCTTGGCATCCAACAGAGGGTCATGCGTACAGCTCAGTACATCACTGGGGCCAAGCTTCCAGCCATCCAGGAACTCTATACCCGGCGGTGTCAGAGGAAGGCCCTAAAAATTGTCAATGACTCCAGTCACCCAAGTCATAGCAAGCGATACCAGAGCGTCAAGTCTGTGACCAAAAGTCTCCTGAACAGCTTCTACCCCCAAGCCATAAGACTGCTGAGTTAATAAAATGGCTAACCGAACTATTTGCATTAACGCCCTTTTTATTTGCACTGACTCTTTTGCACTGGCACTATGCACACTCACTTGACTTATCCACACACTCACACATACTACACTGACACTCCAACACACACACACACACACACACACACACACACACACACACACTCGCGCGCATGCATATTGACGCCACACACAGACACACACACACTCACACTTCACATATGCTGCTGCTACTTTGTTTATTATCTATCCTGATTGCCTAGTCACTTTTAACACTACCTACATGTAAACATTACCTCAATTACCTCAACTTCCTCGTACCCCTGCACATTGACTCGGTACCAGTACTCCTTGTATAAAGTCTGTTTATTGTTATTTTATTGTATTACAATTTATTTTTTTATTTTTGCTAATTGTTCTTACTTTTAACTCTGCATTGTTGGGAAAGGGCACGTAAGATGCATTTCACAGTAAAGTCTACAACTCTTGTATTCGGCGCATGTGACAAATACAATTTTATTTTATTTATCTTTTTTGTTTGTCTCTGTGTTTCTCTTTCTCTCTCTTTCCGTATGTGTTCCTCTCTCGTTCTCTCTCTCTCCGTTTCTCTCTGTGTTCCTCTTTCTGTCTTCTCAAGGTTTATTTTTGTCTCTCTCTTTTTTCTTTCTCTGTGTCTCTTGCCTGCTTGCTTACACAGTGCAGCCAGAGTGCAATTCTTTCAAAGTCATCTAGCACAGATTCTACGTCTCACCAGAATGCAAATAGAGTTTTTCACATTACTTCCCTGCTTATATTTAGTCTCAGAACAAGAGCAGGCAAGGGTGTGCCTCTGCAAAACCATGTCTTATCAGCAGAAAATACCACACACAAAAAAAGGAAAAAAATAATAAATAAAACGGTAATGCCTCGATATAGGAAGTGATGCAATAATGTAGCCTCACATTAACTGCAACTGGCAGACTATAGTATAGGGAAAGAATGCTGTCTCTCTCTCTTACAGCACAGATTATCTGGCATTCTTGGTATGGAACCAATGTTACTTGTCAACTTTTACTATGGGATATTCCTATGTAGAAACAGGTTTGAGACATATGGGAGAGTGGTGTTATAGAGCTAGTAGTTGGATGTGATCAATATGACTTATCCCTCATAGACGGCTCCATTCTTTTGTAGTACTGTATGCAGTATCTGTACTGTCTTGCAATGGGGCCCAAGACCATGGAGTGGGGAGGGCCAGGTTCTGCAGCATGCAAGCTGGGAGTGTTCCCTACCTGGACTCCTTCCAGCAGGAGTACCTTCAGCTGCAGCCCTGCAGCCTGCAAACACCATGCCTATAGAAACAGATCTGGCCTATGGACCGAGGCTAAGCATGCATCTTTCGGCCTGGCAGTGAATGCACAGCCCGCCCTTTGCTCTCACTGAGAGTGCGTTCCAAATGGAATGCTATTCCCTTTATTGCACACTACTTTTGACTAGGGCCCATAAGGCTCTATATGGTAGGGCTCTGGTCAAAGTAGTGCACTATTTGGGAATAGGGTGCCATTTGGGACATAGCCACTGCCTCTCACCAGGAAACTCCTTTTTCCAGCTTATTCTCCAATTCACTTACTCATCTGTGCACTTCAACGACAAAGCCAAGGGAAAGAAAATAGATACATTCTTGACCACAGTCTTTTCTCTCTCTCTTACTTTCTCATTTTGCAGAAGTGGAGAATTGTGACAGAGACAGACGCAAGCTTTTGAATGTGTTAATTTTTGTTTTAGAGGTGTTACTTGAAATCGACAAAGCTACACAGTGTGTTAGAAGTGTTTCCTGTTTTGTCACCTAGGTAGCAACTTCTTGAGAAGCAAACATAACATGTGATGTATTTATGCTTACCTCATCATTTCAGGAGGTGCGGGTGCAAAGCCTAGTTTGAGATAGCTACATTACATAGGTGTAGGTGGAGACAGGGCTTTGTTCTAAGAAAACGTCCCTGTTCAACGCTGCCATTCAAAGTGATGACTCAGATGACTCAGAAATTTCCACTGAGGTAAGCTGTTACTGTCTGGCTAACATTTGACTTATGGAGCAGAAGCCCTGAGAGGATATTTCAGCCACAGAAACAGTGTGTCGGTCACAATCATAACGCAACACATTCAATGTACTGAACAAAATGTTTTATTTGAGTGACTGGACATTTTTTCAAACCAACAGTAGTTAGTACTGTTTCTAACATGAACATGTTTATCTGTCCTCTACTGTTCTTTGCGGTTGTTTGTGTGGAGCCATACATACACACTCACTCCTCCTGCTTGACTGTGTCACCTCTCACACAATCAGTCTCTCTATAGTGAGAGGCTTCAGTGAAGTGGATCAGCTCCAGCTCAGACAAGCCTTTGATACTTATTTTCCTCTCCGGTGGCTAGAGGCTGGAGATGCTGCTTCCTTCCCCCTGATATAGTGAGAGGCCCCTGGGGGCCGGATCTGTCCTGGAGAGGGGAAGAGAGGGGGATGCTGCTACTGTATAAAAGCAACAAGGAGGAGGACCGCTCTGCTTCCTGCTCTCCTCCTGGAACCACAGTGATGACATCATGCCTGTGTGTCAAGGAGGGAGAGGGGAGGGAGGGAGGGATGGAAGAAGAGCGGGAGAGGGTAAGAGAAGGAAATAGACAGGAGAATTACCCCAGCAGAGGTGCGTTCCCTTAGTCAGGCCAGCCTTGGGCCTCCAGAATGCTATAATCAGCCTGTCCGTCTGCTCTCCCTCCAGGAAATATTTCTATTTTTTATTTTAGAAACACACTTGATTCTTTCCCCCTTTACAAACGATGAAACTAATAAAGTTACTTAGGGCCTGAGCTGAATTTGCCTCACAAGAGCTCTTTATATCTGGCTGCAGTAAGTATGGGGCCCAGGGCTAGCAGCATGCGCTACTGGCTGCACACAGGAAGCTCTACAGTCTCCAGCAATGCAAACCTTCTATGTTTGCAATACCTGCAAGCCATTCATATACCTTCACTGAGCAGCTTTGATGTTAAGCACTTTTCAATGCACTTTCATTTCGTTCTCTGGAGGTAAAGAATGAAGGAGAAAAACGCTGGCGTGGTGAAGGAAGGGAACGAGGAAGAAAAAAGCCTGCCTGGCTGAGAGCGGTCTGAGCACATGCATGGCCAAGCTGCCGGAGCAGCCAGAGAGAGTGATCTCACAGAGGGCCGCAGAGGAATCTCTCACTCTCTCACTCTCTTTGTTTTCCTGAAAAGAGGATACAGTGAGTCCCTCTGTACAGTACTTTATTGTCTCTGTGCTGTGCACTCGGGCCACCTCATTGAACTGCCAGCTAGTTATCAATTATAAGCCTTGTCATTGGGAGCCCTGTGCACAGCAGCTGGCCGCAGCAAGCAGCAGCAGCCCTGAGTTCCACAGCCTCTCGGCCAATCAGCTGCCTCCAGCTGTCCGCCCGGCACCCTCACCATTCAAAGTTCTGTTGTGGCCACTGCTGCTACTGACTGGAGTTCCTTCACCGGACTTTCTTCTTCAATTCTTCCTTCCTAAATTCTCAACTGCACAGACACATCCGCCCCTGGCTGTGACCAAACTGCCTCGCCAACATTGTTCCTCCCCAAAGTGCTCTACCCTGCCTCCTCTAATTTTTTCCCCTCCCCTCTCTATTTCCTCTTTCTGTCTCTCTATTTCTCTCTTAATCCTTTTAACCTTTCCCCCACCTCCTCCTCCATTCTTCTGCATGTCCTCACTGTTTCTGTTTTATCGGTCTCTATCTCCCTTTCTCTCTTTGTTGTTCACTCGGTCTCTCCTCCTCTCTCACTCTCTCTTCAACACTTCCTCATCTAAAGTTATACCCCGTTTGGAATCAACATGCCTTTTTTGTGAGAAAGAGAGGGAGAGAGAGAGAGGGTGAGAGAAAAAGAGAGAGAAGGGAGAAGAGAGGGAGAGAGGCCTGCTGGCACATCAAAGGGTCTCCCTGTAAAACGATCTGAAAGAGTCTGGCATTAGCATCCATCAGGGTATCTTGAAAGCTCCCTGGTCAGTACAGGGAGGCTGAGGGCCCCCCAAAGTGAAAGCCAGTCTGGAGAGGAGAGGCTGGGGGGCTGAGAGAGAGAGGGAGAGAGATAATGAATGAATAACAGGCAACTGGTCCATATAGGAAATATTTGAGTAAGGAAGGAAAATTCCCATAACACACTGTGGTCTTTTTTTGGGGGGGGGGGGGGGGGGGGGGGGCTATCCCCCTTCCTTCATTTTTTCTTTGGATCTTTAATTTCTTTACGGTGTTGAGTCTGTAAGAGGAGAGTATCTCCATCTGTGCACCATCTCCACTCAGCTCACCAGTCCAGAATTTCACTACCCCACCCTTTAGGCTCTAGACATAGGGTCATGTCTGTTTCTGGGGACGAGATGGGAGGGGCGAAAAAGCACAGTTCTGCTGCACACAATCCAAGGTTTTGCTGTTCTTTAAGAGCCAGTTTTCTAGACCCAGATTAAGCCTACCTGTGTCAACATATGCTCATTTGATCATCTTAGTTATGTAAAAGTACGTTTTTAGTACAGGAATAGGCTTAAACTGGATCTGGGACACCATCCTTAAGTGTTAGAATTTTTTACGTAGTTTAAAGTTTTAATGTCACATGCACAAGTACAGTGAAATGCCTTTCTTGCTAACTCAAAACCCAACAATGCAATAATCAATAGCAATGTAATACTAGAAAAAAACTCACAAGAAATATGAAGAACACAATAATTAAGTAAGCACACTATATACAAGAAATATACCAGATTTGGATGTGCAGGGATACTGGAGTGATGGATGTAGATATGTAATAGGAAGTAAGGGGAGTAGGCAACGGGATATAAGATAAACAGAGTAGTAGTAGCTTGTATGTGAGTGGGTGTGCGGGTTTGTAGAGTCAGTATAAATGTATGTGCATATTATGTGTGAGTGAACAAATGATGGAGTGTGTGTTGGAGTGACAGTGTGTGTGAGTGTGCAAATCTTGAAATAAACGGTAAATAAAGATACAAGGTAAACTCAGTCCGTGTATCTATTTTGTGAGCTATTTATCAGTCGTATTGCTTGGGGATCCTTTTGGTGTCAGACTTGATGCACTGGGACCTCTTGCCGTGCGGCAGCAGAGAAAATAGTCTATAGTTTGGGTGGTTGAGTTCTTTTCACACTACCTGATAGAGAGGTCCTGGAGGGCAGGGAGCTCGGCCACATTGATGTACTGGGCTGTCGGCACAACCCTCTGTAGCACCATACGATCAAGGGTGGTGCTATTGCCATACCAAGCAGTTATGCAGGCAGTCAATATGCTCTCAATGGTACAGCTGTAGAACCTTTTCAGGATTTGAGGGCCCATTGCCAAACTTTTTCAACCTCCTGAGGGGGAAGAGGCACCTTCTTCACGACTGTGCGTGTGTGTTTGGACCATTTGAACTCTATAGTAATCTGGACACCAAGGAAATTGAAGCTGTCTACCTGCTCCACTGCCGTCCTGTCGATGTGGATGGGGCGTGCTCACATAATCCACCATCAGCTCCTTGGTCTTCCTGATGTTGAGGGAGAGGTTGTTGCTCCGGCACCACACTGCCAAGTTACTGACCTCCTGTAGGCTGACTCATCGTCGCCGGTGATCAGGCCTACCACCGTCGTGTCATCAGCGTACTTGATAATGGTGTTGGAGTCGTGCGTGGCCACACAGTCGTGGGTGAACAGGGAGTACAGGAGGGGACTAAGCACACATTGTCAATGGTCAGCATGGTGAAAGTGTTGTTGCCTACCCTCACCACCTGAGGTTGGCCGTCAGGAAGTCCAGGATCCAGTTGCAGAGAAAGGTGTTTAGAACCAGAGTCCTAAGCTTGGTGACGAGCTTGGAAGGGATAATGGTGTTGAATGCTGAGCTGTAGTCAATGAACAGCATTTTCAATTACAGTTGAAGTCGGAAGTTTACATACACCTTAGTCAAATGCACTCAGTTTTTCCCAATTCCTGACATTTTAGGTCAGTTAGGATCACCACTTTATTTTAAGACTGTGAAACATCAGAATAATATTAGAGAGTGATTTATTTCAGCTTTTATTTCTTTCATTACATTCCCAGTGGGTCGGAAGTTTACATACACTCAATTAGTATTTGGTAGCATTGCCTTTAAATTGTTTAACCTGGGTTAAACGTTTTGGGTAGCCTTCCACGAGCTTCCCACAATAAGTTGGGTGAATTTTGGCCCATTCCACCTAACAGAGCTGGTGTAACTGAGTCAGGTTTGTAGGCCTCCTTGCTCGCACACACTTTTTCAGTTCTACCCACACATTTTCTATAGGATTGAGGTCAGAGCTTTGTGATGGCCACTCCAATACCTTGACTTTGTTGTCCTTAAGCCATTTTGCCACAACTTTGGAAGTATACTTGGGGTCATTGTCCATTTGGAAGACCCATTTTCGGCCAAGCTTTAACTTCCTGACTGATGTCTTGAGATGTTGCTTCAATATATCCACATCATTTTCCTACCCCTTGATGCCATTTATTTTGTGAAGTGCACCAGTCCCTCCTGAAGCAAAGCACCCCAACAACATGATGCTGCCACCCACGTGCTTCACGGTTGGGATGGTGTTCTTTGGCTTGCAAGCCTCTCCCTTTTTCCTAATAATAACGATGGTCATTATGGCCAAACAGTTCTAATTTTGTTTCATCAGACCAGAGGACATTTCTCCAAAAGTACGATCTTTGTCCCCATGTGCAGTTGCATGGCAGTTTTGGAGCAGTGGCTTCTTCCTTGCTGAGCTGCCTTTCAGGTTATGTCGATATAGGACTTGTTTTACTGTGGATATAAATACTTTTCTACCTGTTATCTCCAGCATCTTCACAAGGTCCTTTTCTGTTGTTCTGGGATTGATTTGGACTTTTCGCACCAAAGTACATTCATCTCTAGGAGACAGAACGCATCTCCTTCCTGAGCGGTATGACGGGCTGCGTGGTCCCATGGTGTTTATACTTACAGTGCCTTGCGAAAGTATTCGGCCCCCTTGAACTTTGCGACCTTTTGCCACATTTCAGGCTTCAAACATAAAGATATAAAACTGTATTTTTTTGTGAAGAATCAACAACAAGTGGGACACAATCATGAAGTGGAACGACATTTATTGGATATTTCAAACTTTTTGAACAAATCAAAAACTGAAAAATTGGGCGTGCAAAATTATTCAGCCCCTTTACTTTCAGTGCAGCAAACTCTCTCCGGAAGTTCAGTGAGGATCTCTGAACGATCCAATGTTGACCTAAATGACTAATGATGATAAATACAATCCACCTGTGTGTAATCAAGTCTCCGTATAAATGCACCTGCACTGTGATAGTCTCAGAGGTCCGTCAAAAGCGCAGAGCATCATGAAGAACAAGGAACACACCAGGCAGGTCCGAGATACTGCTGTGAAGAAGTTTAAAGCCGGATTTGGATACAAAAAGATTTCCCAAGCTTTAAACATCCCAAGGAGCACTGTGCAAGTGATAATATTGAAATGGAAGGAGTATCAGACCACTGCAAATCTACCAAGACCTGGCCGTCCCTCTAAACTTTCAGCTCATACAATGAGAAGACTGATCAGAGATGCAGCCAAGAGGCCCATGATCACTCTGGATGAACTGCAGAGATCTACAGCTGAGGAGGGAGACTCTGTCCATAGGACAACAATCAGTCGTATATTGCACAAATCTGGCCTTTATGGAAGAGTGGCAAGAAGAAAGCCATTTCTTAAAGATATCCATAAAAAGTGTCATTTAAAGTTTGCCACAAGCCACCTGGGAGACACACCAAACATGTGGAAGAAGGTGCTCTGGTCAGATGAAACCAAAATTGAACTTTTTGGCAACAATGCAAAACGTTATGTTTGGCGTAAAAGCAACACAGCTGAACACACCATCCCCACTGTCAAACATGGTGGTGGCAGCATCATGGTTTGGGCCTGCTTTTCTTCAGCAGGGACAGGGAAGATGGTTAAAATTGATGGGAAGATGGATGGAGCCAAATACAGGACCATTCTGGAAGAAAACCTGATGGAGTCTGCAAAAGACCTGAGACTGGGACGGAGATTTGTCTTCCAACAAGACAATGATCCAAAATATAAAGCAAAATCTACAATGGAATGGTTCAATAATAAACATATCCAGGTGTTAGAATGGCCAAGTCAAAGTCCAGACCTGAATCCAATCGAGAATCTGTGGAAAGAACTGAAAACTGCTGTTCACAAATGCTCTCCATCCAACCTCACTGAGCTCGAGCTGTTTTGCAAGGAGGAATGGGAAAAAATTTCAGTCTCTCGATGTGCAAAACTGATAGAGACATACCCCCAAGCGACTTACAGCTGTAATCGCAGCAAAAGGTGGCGCTACAAAGTATTAACTTAAGGGGGCTGAATAATTTTGCACGCCCAATTTTTCAGTTTTTGATTTGTTAAAAAAGTTTGAAATATCCAATAAATGTCGTTCCACTTCATGATTGTGTCCCACTTGTTGTTGATTCTTCACAAAAAAATACAGTTTTATATCTTTATGTTTGAAGCCTGAAATGTGGCAAAAGGTTGCAAAGTTCAAGGGGGCCGAATACTTTCGCAAGGCACTGTACGTACTATTGTTTGTACAGATGAATGTGGTCAGGCGTTTGGAAATTGCTCCCAAGGATGAACCAAATTTGTGACTTTAATACAGTGAATTATAAGTGAAATAATCTGTCTGTAAACCATTGTTGGAAAAATTACTTGTGTCATGCACAAAGTAGATGTCCTAACCGACTTGGCAAAACCATAGTTTGTTAAGACAAATGTGGAGTGGTTGAAAAACTAGTTGTAATGACTCCAACCTAAGTGTATGTAAACTTCTGACTTCAACTGTAGTTATTCCTCTTATCTAGGTGAGTGAGGGCAATGGGGAGAGCAATTGAGGTTGCATTGTCTATGGATCTGTTAGGGTGGTATGCAAATTGAAGTAGGTCTATGGTGGATGGGATGGTGGAGTTAATGTGTGCTAAAACCAGCCTCTCAAAGCACTTCATGATTACAGAAGTCAGTGCTACAGGGCGGTTGTCATTGTGGCATGATGCCTTAGAGTTCTTAGGAACAGGAATGATTGTGGCCGTCTTAAACATCTGGGGATTACAGACTGGGACAAGGGGAGGTTTAAAATTACCGTGAATATGCCTGCCAGCTGTTCTGCACATGCTCTGAGAACGCATCCTGGAATACCGTCGGGGGCCGTGGTCTTGCCGGTGTTGACCTGATTAAAGATCCTTCTCACGTCGGCCTCGGAGAGCGAGATCACCCAGTCCTCTGGGTCGGTGACGGCCGTCACACCCAGCTCAATGTAGTTGTTATCAAAGAGTCCATAAAATGCATTGAGTTCATCTGATAGAGGGCATTGTTGGGTAGATCATGGTTGGGTCTTCCTTTTGCTCATTTGATGACTCTGCCGCGGTCATAGTGGGCCTTCTTGTACTTATTCCTGTATTCGGCCTTAGCATTAGGGTTGTCTATGATAGCTCTGTGTGCGGTAGCCCTGCTCTTTAGTTTAGCGCCAACTTCTGAGTTAATCCAGGGCTTTTGTTTGGGGAAGCAGCGAACCCTCACTGTGGGTATAACGCCGCTGATGCATTTTCTAATGAAGCCGGTGACGGAGGTGGTTAGCTCATCGGATGTCATCGGTGGAGTCTCAAAACATATTCCAATCAGCGCTAGCAAAGCAGTCTTGTAGCATACCCTCTGATTCTGGTGACCATTTCTCACCCGAGTGAATCGTGGGTACTTCTTGTTTCAGCTTCTGCTTGTAAACAGGAAGCAGGAGTATGGAGTCATGATCTGATTTGCTGAATGGTGGAAAAGGGAGGGCCTTGCCCTTGTATGCTTGCTTGTGGGTAGACTATCGCCCCTAGTGGCGTTGGAGATGTGTTGATGGAAGTTGGGCATCAAGTGTCTTAGTGACGACAAATTAAAATTGCCGGCAACCAGAAAGGCAACCTCTGGGTGTAGGGTTTCCCGCTTGTTTATACCCTTGTATAGTTTGTTAAGTGCCAGCTTGTTATTTTTATTGTCCTGAGGTGGAATGTATACAGCAGTCACGATAACAGCTGAAAACTCCCTCTGGAGGTAGAAGCAGTAGCGGACTGCCCACCGGGAGCACCAGGAGAATTCCCGGTGGGCTGGTCAACCTCTGGGCCGGTGGGCCGCCTGCCTTATACATTTTTTACTACTAATAAAAAAGTTGGCAGAAGGTTGAGCGACACGGACCAACCCCCTCTTTCCACCCAGGCATGTTGGTCTATTCCAAACGAACGTCTATTCAACCCTTCGCCCCGCCCCCTTTGTCTCGCTCACACACACATTGACACTGACAGCTCGAAAACTAGCTACAATAGAAAATGGAAAAGCAGAGTAAAAAACGTAAGAGTGGGGCTGAAAAGTTAAGAGACAAAATAGTCAAAAGTCTTCCCCTCAAATGCAAGTAAATGTAAAAAACTAAATGACTTATTCGGTAGTAGTAGTACCAGTGCCACCGACGCTAACATTGAAGTGCTAAACCAGTGGAAGTGAGCATTGATGTTGATGACAGGCCCAGTCCAGTTTCAGTAGAAGTGAGGATCTTTGGGGTTGATGACAGGCCCAGTCCAGTTTCAGTAGAAGAGAGAACAACTTTTGGTTATTTCAAGAGACCGAAGTCAGATGACCTAAAAAAAAAAAAAAAGAGGGCTTCTACCCTATGCAGGAATAACAAAAAAACTGTGGTACAGGGGGGTTTCTGTTTTAAAGACGGCACCAATCGGAAATGGCTGTCATACAATAAAGAAAGCCTTGTGTAATACTGTTCAATTTGTATGGCATTTGCAAAGCCTACTGACAGCAGTATTTTTATTAGTGAAATGACGGATTGGAAACATGTTCACCAAAGGGGAAGAAGAGCACGCGAAGAGCAACATGCACAGAAGTAGTACTGAGGCATACTTTTTAAGGTCCTCCAAAGCAGACATTCAAAGTCTGCTTAGTGGCAGTCAGGTGTCTGCCCACACAGAGCAGGTACGCAGGAGAAGGCAGGTGTCTGCCCACACAGAGCAGGTACGCAGGAGAAGGCAGGTGTCTGCCCACACAGAGCAGGTACGCAGGAGAAGGCAGGTGTCTGCCCACACAGAGCAGGTACGCAGGAGAAGGCAGGTGTCTGCCCACACAGAGCAGGTACGCAGGAGAAGGCAGGTGTCTGCCCACACAGAGCAGGTACGCAGGAGAAGGCAGGTGTCTGCCCACATAGAGCAGGTGTCTGACACAACTGAAATTGTCTTAGCAAGTGGGTCACTGTTTGCTCTCCTTAACAACATTGCTGTGTTACTCCGTGAATCCTATCAAAGGATGGATGTGGGAGAAGAAGAGCTAGGACATGCGACACAGACGCCTATTTCCAATCGGAGAAACACACTGGTGTGCTAAGGATAGTGCTTTGAAGAAGGTCTTTGGACCTTTTTTTTTACTCCCAGGTCTTTGGATCCTTTGGAAAACCAGACCAGGATCTCTATGTTGAAGTACTCCTCACACAAGAGGATTTACTGAGGCTCTTCTCCGTTATGAGACGATACTGACAGCTCAAATATTTCTTCGGATATTTGAGAACCCGTCACCCCTGTCCAAATACCTGCAGACAAGTGGGATGGACATCCTGTCTGCCCATCGAATGGTTGTGGCTACACAGGAAACACTTAATGGCATGTCAAGAGACTGACACCATTAAGGCAACTACAGAAACATTTGTTTAGTTTGCAAATAAGAAGATCAAAGAACAGGATGACACAGAGCGGGAGGAGGTGGAAGCCACTCTGCCACAGAAAAGGGCAAGAAAGAAGAAAATCATGTCTGAAGAGACTGCTCAAGATGAAGCTTTGACAGAGGCAGAGAGTGCCTATAAAGTTCAAGTCTACAATCAAATTATGTATACATTCACAGATAGAAATCGCCTGTGGATACTGTCTCATGGCACTCTATATGCTGACCTTGCCCTTCTGGACCCTAGAAACTTCTCTCAAATAACATCCAAGGGTCTTCCAGAGACAGCCCTTCAAGAGCTCAGTAAATGTTTGCTTTGATTTGATAGCGGAGCAACTGTTGACAATTTGCAGTGTGAGCTGAAGAGCCTCGCTGTACAGTGGAAAAGACTGAAAAGTTCAGGATTGGAGGAATACATGACCAGAACAGTGAAGGATGGCTCTGATAGAGATAAAGATGAGGTGGAAATTAAGAATAAATGCTGATCATCCTACAGAGAATGTCCACTGTGTTGTTACCAGATGCTGAGATGGTACAACCTGCTGACTGATGCATACCATATCCTTGGCCTTAGATACAAGTTCCTACTCACCCTCTCAGTTACCCAGGTACCGTAGCTTGTGAGCCAAGTTTGTCTACTCTAAAGTATATCAAGAGCAGACTCAGGAGCACTCTCTCACAGAACACCTAGAGGCCTTGCTGATGCTGATGGCCACCGAGAAGGACATCCTAATGGCCCTGGATACTGACATGGTTACCGAGGAGGACATCCTAATGGCCCTGGATACTGACATGGTTACTGAGGAGGACATCCTAATGGCCCTGGATACTGACATGGTTACTGAGGAGGACATCCTAATGGCCCTGGATACTGACATGGTTACTGAGGAGGACATCATAATGGCCCTGGATACTGACATGGTTACTGAGGAGGACATCATAATGGCCCTGGATACTGACATGGTTACTGAGGAGGACATCCTAATGGCCCTGGATACTGACATGGTTACTGAGGAGGACATCATAATGGCCCTGGATACTGACATGGTTACTGAGGAGGACATCCTAATGACCCTGGATACTGACATGGTTACTGAGGAGGACATCCTAATGGCCCTGGATACTGACATGGTTACCGAGGAGGACATCCTAATGGCCCTGGATACTGACATGGTTACCGAGGAGGACATCATAATGGCCCTGGATACTGACATGGTTACTGAGGAGGACATCCTAATGGCCCTGGATACTGACATGGTTACTGAGGAGGACATCATAATGGCCCTGGATACTGACATGGTTACTGAGGAGGACATCCTAATGGCCCTGGAAACTGACATGGTTACTGAGGAGGACATCCTAATGGCCCTGGATACTGACATGGTTACTGAGGAGGACATCATAATGGCCCTGGATACTGATAGTGATGCAGCTAGCTGGTGATGCAGCTAGCTGGTTGTATTAGGGGCTGGTCATGTGTGTACGTGTGTGCATTAGCAGGGAGGCTGTTGTGGAGTATACGGGGCCGGTTCTAGTGGCCCGGTCTGGATCAAAGTTCATGGCCGTTTTTTACTCCCAGTCCGTCCCTGGGTAGAAGGGTTGGCATTTGAACATCAGGTATTCCAAGACAGGTGAACAGTGGTTCAACACTTTCACCATGCTTGAATTATCACACAAGTTGTCAAACCCCTCCCTCCTTCCCTTGATTTCCTCAACATCGATCTCGGTTAGAACTACATTCCACTTCTGTTCCAGAGACTTTACTTAATTTTTTGTTTCCTTATTCAATTACCACAAAGTGTGATAAAGGAATACTCTTTGGATCAATATTATTCACCTGATCCAAATCGGTGCTTTCAGCCTTAAAGAAATTGAACGGGATCTTAAGCACTTGCAAATTAGTAACATATTGTACGAATTGGAATTCATAGCATCTCGAAACAGATGACGCTGTACACAATTTTGCACAATTTTCGGTGATTGGCAATTTTCAGGGAAATTTTATTTTGGCTTGTGAGTGCTACTTTTAAAACTACTGACTGAAATTAAACAAAACTTTTATAATGCATCTTTAAATTTAAATTACTTATTCTAAAAAATAGGCAACGGAATGTAACTTCAGAATGTATCAAATTTGATTTGCGTCATCAAGATTGTTTCTGTGATCTAATGATATCATGAAATAGTAATTAGTTATGATCTATAGATTATAAGGAAGCCTTGACACACCAAAACATTCTGCAATATCATGCTACTTTGCGTTCTCCCTGGAATCTGTCCTTAGTGTTCCGTCCATATGAATCAACAATGGCGTATTGGTCTCAAGATGGGATTTGTTGAAAAAGAGAGAAAGCTTTGGTGCCCCCATATGGAACAGTGCAGGGGGCCCCTCTTCTCAGTGATGTAACCTTGAGACCCCCACAGGTTAAACTCCCATCACCCACCTACTCAGTCTCACACACTCACACGCACAAACACATACACGTGCATCCACGCACACGCACATGCATGCATGCGTAGACACATGCATGCACAAACACAAACACACAAACTCTGTCTTTCTCTTGCACAATGGATGTCTGTCCCATTTGTACTGACTGCTGACGTGTGGTGGATCTGACCGCCCTGCTTGATGCACGGCTGCATGCCACTGTGGATGTCCACAGCCTTTGTTGCTTGGCGCACCACTGTCCGACTGAGAATGAGTTCCTCTACTATTTAGGGAAGAGGATATGATCTCATTCATTAAAAATTCAACCTATGTCGCTTGCTGCTCATGACTTAATTCAGGCTTCTCTTTTGTGCAGAGAACCCTCCTCTCTCTTCTCCCACTTCCTTACTCGCTGTCTCTCTCCTGCTCTCTCTCTCTCTTTAACTCTCTCTTCCTCCCCCGCTGCCTCTTTTTCTAGTTCCTGTCTGCAGGGGCCCCTTGCTGGTATTGAAGAGAGTAAGCTGCAGGGGCCCCTTGCTGGTATTGAAGAGAGTAAGCTGCAGGGGCCCCTTGCTGGTATGGAAGAGAGTAAGCTGCAGGGGCTCCTTGCTGGCATAGAGGAGAGTAAGCTGCAGGGGCCCCATACTGGTATAGAAGAGAGTAAGCTGCAGGGGCTCCTTGCTGGTATAGAGGAGAGTAAGCTGCAGGGGCTCCTTGCTGGTATAGAGGAGAGTAAGCTGCAGGGACTCCTTGCTGGCATAGAGGAGAGTAAGCTGCAGGGACTCCTTGCTGGCATAGAGGAGAGTAAGCTGCAGGGGCCCCATACTGGTATAGAGGAGAGTAAGCTGCAGGGACTCCTTGCTGGTGGTTCTTGGTGCAGCGGATCTATGCTACTATAGGTTTGCAGAGGAAACTTTTGTTCATGAGTTCAATGACCTGCAATATAGTGTTGTTCACTGTACTGTACTCTACTGTACGCTACTGAGCAGCACTGTATCTCAATGTTATTATGTGACCTTCACTCTCCCAGCTATGTACTGTAACAATGTAACAGGCTAGTAGGGGCCCAAGTGTCTCTGATTGACTAATGACCCTAATTGCATTGGACAGCATGCAGTTCATCATTCATTAAACTTGGTAAACCAAGTTGTTTACGGTCACGCAAACTTACTAGACCAACTAATTTCTTGGATTGATTATCTGTTATTGTTTTTAATTGGTTGTTTCTTATACAAGATGTGGAGTCATCATATGCAAAGAACATAAATTGTGTATTGTGTGATTAGTACTTTTTGCATTGAACATTTTGCTAATGCTTTTTATTCAGTATTAGCGTAGTAATGCTATGCTACAAGGCTAGGGTGCATTAGCTACCTAGCTAAACAATTAACCATAATCCCAACTCTAATGCCATGTTCAAAACAACTGGGAACTAGGAAATCTCTGACTTCCGAGCTTTCAAAAGAACTGGGAACTCGGGAAAAAAAAGAACAACGAGCTCCGACTGGGAGAAATCGATTTCAACGGTCATCCAACTCGGAATTCCAACTCGGGAACTCGGGCTTCTTTCTAGAGCGCCGACTTTCTGACCTGAAGATCACTGACGTCATGATTTGACCTCATTTTTCAGAGTTCCCAGTTGTTTTGAATGGGGCAATTCTACCATGCATGAATCTGCAGGTAGCAATAGCTAACCAACTAGGTTTAATGTTTGCTAGCTAGTTAACATTAGGCTATAACTAGCAATGCAAATTGCTTTCTGAGATACAAATAATATTACTACACAGATCATACACGTAATGTTAGCTAGTTAGCTAACAGTACACTTTAACTTGCAATGAAAACGACTTTTGGACAAAATTAGAAACGTATAATATCTGAAAATGTAGGTAGACTCTTATTTACATAAGAGTCTACCTTAGATGAACATAGATGAACTCTTCTCCCTCTGTCATGGAGGCCTTAGTTTGAATTTTACCCCCTTTTTCTCCCCAATTTCGTGATATCCAATTGGTAGTTAAGATCTTGTCTCATCGCTCAGGAGAGGCGAAGGACCTTTTGATTAAAAATACATTTTAAAAAAACTAGAAATTCCTCTCCTGCGAAGTAGTGACGTGCGACATACGCCTCGTTTCTTGAAACGGGTCACATATGGGACAGGTCTGAGCTCTAGTACAGAAGACTGCTGACAGAACAAGTGCTCAGTAGTCTTTGTTTCATGGTTAACTGTTATTTTCTACAGACTTAACCAACGTGCTGTGTCTGTCTGACTCTCTTCTATCTGCCTCCAGTGACCCCACACTCTGGTCTGTCCAGTGATGACCAGCCATGCCAACCCTTCATACACTGCCTCACTTGTCACCAATTGTCAGGGCAGCTGTCTGCGAGTGGCAAATGATTGTGGCACGTCATAACTCAAGACCACAAAGAGAGGGATAGCACTGCTGGGATGTGGTACGCCAGCTTGTGTTTCCTGGCTTAGGGGCAAAGGGGCTCTGTCAGTCAGCTTGGGTCACAGATATATGGTGTAGCAGATGCACCAGACAGAGACATCTGGGGCCCAACACCTCCAGTGGCGGGGACCGACTCCAACTTCCAGCTCTCCCCCCAGACCAGCCGTGCACTCCCCCCACCTCACCCCATAGTGGGGGTGTAGTAGTCTGCTGCCTGGAGGATCCCCCTGTGGGTGAGAGTTTACAAGACAGGGAAGAAGGGTGCAGATTACCATAAAAGAACAGAGGTGGAAACTGATCAGGAGGATGTTGTAAAGATAAAGAAACCAAAAGATGAGAGGGAACGGGAGGATTGGATGTGGGGTTAATTCAGGGTTGTATATGTACAGTATACTGTATATGGGGTTAGTAATAGTGAATGTTATGGGAATCACTGTCTCAGGGCTGGTAAAATATGACAACTATGTTATTGTTTGCATATATCAAAGTGTAGATTGATTCAAAGATTTTACTGAGTTACAGTTCATATAAGGTAAACAGTCAACTGAAATAAATTCATTACGCCCTAATCTATGGATTTCACATGACTGTGAATACTGATATGCATCTGTTGGTCACAGATACCTTAATAACCAGTCAGTATCTGGTGTGACCACCATTTGCCTCGTGCAATGCGACACATCTCCTTCGCATAGAGTTGATCAGGCTGTTGTGGCCTGTGGAATGTGGCCTATGGAATGTTACATTCTCTAAAATGACGTTGCAGGTGGCTTAGGGTAGAGAAATGAACATTCAATTCTCTGGTAACAGCTCTGGTAGATATTCCTGCAGTCAGCATGCCAATTGCACAATCCATCAAAACTTGAGACATCTATGTCATTGTGCACAAGGTGCAGCTGTGTAGTGATAATGCTGTTTAATCATCTTCTTGATATGCCACACATGCCAGGTGGATGGATTATCTTGGCAAAGGAGAAATGCTCTAGCCTTTCTGTCTATGGGTAACAGGGTTGCTGTGTTATGCTTGACCCGCTTAGTTTTACACCACAAAACACCCGAAAATGGCCAAAAAGTATAGAACCAGCTCACCTGATTTAACACTATGATTTGATTATTAGATGTTCAATGTTTCTTTTGAAATACATAATTAAAAAATAATAGTTTCACCATATTAAAAAGAGAGTTCAGTTCTCATAACAGGGTTAATCGTAAAATGAGGGACAGACATTTTATGTGATTAGATTAATCAACAATCACATGAAATAAATAATAATCTTCAGACTTGACTTTGTCAAAGCAACAAAATAACTAGGGCTTTACAATGATCGTGAAAACTTGGAGACATTTTGGGGTTAAGTGGGGTAAAATCTTCCTAGGGTGCACAGAGGGATATGTCAAAATCCTGAATTTTGGCACTTTAGCAAGCAAGTCTTTATTCATATAAACAAATCAGATGTATTGAATTTTTCATGCGGTCTGTATTAAAGGGCACTTTAACATAAAGCAAAATCTACAATGGAATGGTTCAAAAATAAACATATCCAGGTGTTAGAATGGCCAAGTCAAAGTCCAGACCTGAATCCAATCGAGAATCTGTGGAAAGAACTGAAAACTGCTGTTCACAAATGCTCTCCATCCAACCTCACTGAGCTCGAGCTGTTTTGCAAGGAGGAATGGGAAAAAATTTCAGTCTCTCGATGTGCAAAACTGATAGAGACATACCCCAAGCGACTTACAGCTGTAATCGCAGCAAAAGGTGGCGCTACAAAGTATTAACTTAAGGGGGCTAAATAATTTTGCACGCCCAATTTTTCAGTTTTTGATTTGTTAAAAAAGTTTGAAATATCCAATAAATGTCGTTCCACTTCATGATTGTGTCCCACTTGTTGTTGATTCTTCACAAAAAAATACAGTTTTATATCTTTATGTTTGAAGCCTGAAATGTGGCAAAAGGTCGCAAAGTTCAAGGGGGCCGAATACTTTCGCAAGGCACTGTAGCCTCACTACTGTTATAGCCTGGCTACTGTATATAGCCTCACTACTGTTATAGCCTGGCTACTGTATATAACCTCGCTACTGTATATAGCCTCGCTACTGTTATTTTTCACTCTCTTTTTTTTTTTACTGTTGTTTTTATTCCTTTACTTACCTATTGTTCACCTAATACCTTTTTTGCACTGTTGGTTAGAGCCTGTAAGTAAGCATTTCACTGTAAGTCTACACCTGTTGTATTCAGCGCACGTGACAAATAAACTTTGATTTGATTTGATTTGGAGCATACCTGTCACCATCGTTACGTGCACCTGCGCATCATCAGACTCACCTAGACTCCATCACTTTCCTGATTACCTTCCCTATATATGTCACTCCTTTTGGTTCCTTCCCCAGGCGTCATTGTTTCTGTTCCTGTGTCAGTTCTGAACGTTGTTCGTGTTTCTTATTTTTGTATTATGTTTATTTATTAAAACACTCACTTCCTGAACTTGCTTCCCGACTCTCAGCGCACATCGTTACACTGGTAGAGTGCCCTCAATGGCATTTCATTGGATATTCTTCGTCCTATGAAGGAATGTGTCTCCCAATCAGTCTTATCTAGTATTTTGTCTTAGGGGAATCCAGTCCCCCACTTCCAAAACAAAGCCTGCATATGACTTGAATCCCATGTTGCTGAAATAAAGGTCTGAGCTGAACGTTACGGGCTGATAACAGGCTCCAGACTATGACTATCCTTCCCTCCACCCCCTTCTCAGCCCTGCATTCTGATTGATTGAGAGCAGTTCCAGCACTTTCATGCTGGAACTGCGGATGTTGTTACCTTGTATCCAGACGGTGGATGTCGTTACCTTGTATCCAGACTCCCGTGCTCCCTCCCCCTTTTCCCATTTCATCGATTGATTTTGGGTTGTTAGGAGCTGGCGGAGTGCGGCTCGATTGTGTCCATATGAGGATGCTGCTGAGAGGTCATCTGAAACAATTAAACAATTTTCAGTAAGCTTATTATCTGGCCTAACAACCGAAAATACCCAATTTCCTACTCTGCTGTTCATAAAAGTGAGAAATTGTGAAAATCTGGAAAAGCTTTTTTATAATTGTTAGCCATTGACATGTTGAACACAAGACCTTAGCTCGGTCTCTCCGTCTTTCTCCCTCTCTCATTTTTTTTCCAAGGTAAAGAATGCAGGGAGGAAAAGTAGTGTGTGGGATAGCTTTAGGCCATATTCCACCAAGTTCACTTTCTCCTCCTTGATGTGGCCCTGAATGCGAATTCAATACACAAATATTTGCCAGGTAGTTTGTCTCTCTTTAGGATTCGCTCTACCTGAACTGAGATGCCACTTAGAGCCACACTTAGACAGCCCACTGGACAAGGTTCCCTTTCATCCCATTCTGGGACCCGGACCTGCACTTCCCCGACAGTTAGGGTTGTCTGGACACTTGGCTTGACGGACATACTGCCTCTGAGTGACTGTGAAAGGCTACATCCGGTTAGCCTGACTAACCAGTGTCTGTATATAGCCTTGCTACTCTTATTTTCAAATGTCTTTTTACTGTTGTTCTATTTCTTTACTACAAACACACACACATTCACATACTTTTTTTTCTCCGCACTATTGGTTAGAGCCTGTAAGTAAGCATTTCACTGTAAAGTCTACACCTGTTGAATTCAGCGCACGTGACAAATAAACCTTGATTTGATTTGATCCCAAACGGCATCTTACTCCCTTTCCGTTTATAGTGCACTACTTTTGAGCAGGGTCCACAAGGCCCTGTACAAAAGTAGTGCACTATATAGGGAATGGGGTGCCCTTTTGGATGCATCCTAAGTATTCTCTTGCTGGGGAAATGCCTGCATGATAGATGCAGGGGCTGGAACAACAGCTGAGCTGAGGCAGGACTTGGCACAGTGTCCAGGACTGTTTCAGTTTTCTCATATCTGGGCTCTTTGTTATTTTTTTACAATATTATCCAAACTCCTCCACTCAGCATTTAAAATAGCAATTTTTCCCTGGTCCTTTTTCTTTTCCCTTTTTTGTATTTATTTCCACTCCTGTCTTTCTGGCAGGGCAGACTGCAAGATCATAACTGTAACTCAATCTCCTCTGGTGGGGAGGGCGGGTGGCCACGGGGGCCATTGCAGACCATGCGTGGGCGAGTGGGTGGGCGGGGGGTGGCGTCTGGAAGGCAGAAAAAGGGGAGTTCAAAGTACACCTCTCAGCCAATGAGCTTCTCTGTTCACCTAAAAACAATGAGACTCCCTTTCAGAGGATTTCCTTTGTTTATCTACTTGAGGATAGATTTCTCTTCTTGTGTTTTGAAAGTGAAGGTGAGTAGGGTGGCAGGTAGTCTAGCGGTTGGAGCGTTGGAGGAGTAACCGAAAGGTCACGTCACTGGTTCAAATACCTGAGTCGACAATGTGAAAAATCTGTCCATGTGCCCTTGAGCAAGCCACGTAACCCTAATTTGTTCCAGGGGCACCGTACTACTATGGATGACCTTGTAAACAACACTTTTCACTGCACCTATGTGACAATAAAACATGTATTTTTTTTATTAGAGACAACTGCTGCATCCTTCATGGAATAGTTGTCCCTTGTTACATCACTCTGGAAATATGAAAATAGCTGGACAATTGAATGAACTCAGACCACGCACACAAAAACAACTATACATACCAGAAAACAACACATTATTTGACTGCACTCCACACCAGAATATATTTTTACTGAAACGCTCGCTTCACTTAAATTAGCTGATCTAAAATGGCCACCTATTCTTCTCTTAAAAGGGACCTAACCCCCATCTCCCCAGACCGTCTTTCATCCTGCTTTCTGACCATCCCATATGTGCCGCAAATCTCTCCCTTGTGTCTCTGAAATGTCAGTGTGGAGGAGCGAGCATGTACTTGTCCGCTATGGATTTCCCATGGAATGCACATTTTCGGTTCAGCCTGTGTTGCGTGTTGTGATAGGCAGTGATTATGGACTATTTATTTGTTCTACTGGGTGTGGGAACAGAGCCTATTGGTACACTACCATTGTGACTGAGGCTGCTTTCTGGTTCAGCTCAGCAGGGGTGATTCTCTGCTGGGGAAGTAGTGCCTCACACTGTTCTCACTAGACTTGGAGATTACATCTCCAATTAACAAATATAGGAACTAGATCAAGCTTCAGGTGTATTGTAATTAATAAGAGGAAACAATGCATAAAAAGGGAAAACCTATTTGGCACACAAGAGGGAACATCCCTAAGAAACCGGACACAGACAGAACCACCTTGTTTGTATAGATGGGTTGTGTGCCAATAGGATACTTGGAGGAGATGAAATAGGATACATCTCGGATAGGATTAATGCATGGAAATAGAATCAATGGAATTGACAGATCATTATATTTATATGCATTTAATCCTATCCGATAGGCGAAATCCAGATAGATTACTTTTGTAAAACTGGGACCAGTTAATCACAACCCCAATACTTGAATGAATATATTAGAATTGTGTGTGAACGCTTTAATACAAATCAACAACATGCATATTAATACATAGCAACATGCATATTTTGTATGTGTGTTTTGCAGCCAGAGAGAGAGGTCCAGCAAGAGTGTCCAAGGTTTTAAAAATCCTATCATCCTTTGGAATGAATGGTGGAGGTTTGGTGGTGGAGGGGGAGAGAAGAAGAGAGGGAGAGGGAGGGAGCCTCGTCTGCAAGACAATATCCCCGACGTGAGCCATTCCCAGACACAGGAAATGCTTGGCCTCACACCCTGAGAAACATCCACAGCAGCCCATTTGTGTTCAAGGTGTAATTGGGAGTAATTAGGAACTGGCAGGAAGGAGGGCCTGTACATGCCTTACTTTCCCCTGCCTGCCTGGCTTCATGCTCCCCTCACCTCGCCTGCCTGGCTTCATGCTCCCTGGAGCCAAGATATTTACAGAAAATATACTGCCTCTAAACATGAAGCAGGGGAAACTTAGTTTTTAACCCTTAGGTTGATATGGCTTCTGAAAATATTGGCTAAAATGAAATCTGAAGATTTTGTTTGTTTGTTTAGTATCGTAAAGGTTGGTATGTTTGTTGGTGTGTTGTCTTGACTGCTTACATGATGTACTTGTTTGGAGTTCCCCACAGCACTCCTATGCCACAAATGCTTAGCCATGCTATAGTAAACCCATGGTCGGCTGTTTACGTGAACCCCATGGCAGCAAGCTGGCTAAACATGCTCCATGTCTTAATTTCACTAATCGGTTACGTACATGTAACCACATTATCTGTGAGATGCTTTTGATTGGACATGTGAAAGGAGTGTAAGAAAACGGTTTGACCCAGAGTGGATGCTCCTTCAGTGACCTCTTGCCCTGACCTGAGTCTTCAATCCCTCCTTTGTGCTGGTCCACGGTGGACCAGAGAAGCTCTGATTCACTGAGGACAACCTCAGGTGGCATGACAAAGGGAGCACCAAAATTCTTTACCTTCCACTATATCATCTCCTGGAAATGTGATTTTCCTGTATGGAGAACAAAGACATAGAACACGGCTTGACATGAATTGACCAACCAGCTGCTTCCTTTCACCACCCTGTGCTAGGAATGCACTTTTTCCTCTGGATAGTTCATTCTCACAACCCGCATTGTATGGCTGCTTAGGGAAAGTCAAGGCTGTTAGCCATTAATGTGAAGTGGGATAGTGGGGGGATGGAGGTGGGAGGTAAGTTGGGTGTGGAGAAAGGGGAGAGGAGAACGGGGAGAGGGAGAGGAGAAAGGGGTGGAATAAGGAGAGATGGGATCTTGAAGCAGTGAGAGAAGGGAAAGGGGAGAGAGAGTGGATCTTGACGAGGTGGCAGGAAGGAGGAGAGAGATAGGCGTGAGGAGGAGGGAAGGAATCTTGAAGAGGGGAGAGGGAAATGGCAACAGAAGAGGGGTAGTGATCACTCAGGAGATCTAGGGTTCTGACCTCTGACCTGCTGGGAGAGAGCAGGATGCCACCATGGTGAACCTGTGAGGGACTAGGCATTTAAGATCCTGGGACACAGCCTTTCTCCATGATGAATGGGATGCTAGCATGTACACGAATTGCCCTGTAAAAATGACACAGATACAGCATATAACCAAGCGGCACAGAGTGAGCCTGCTAAGAACAGAGAGAGAGGGGGAGAGGGGGGCAGAGAGAGAGCAAAAGATACAGCAGGGGATTAGGGAGGGAAAAGGGATGGGTGGAGGGAGGGAGGAAGGAAGGAAGGGAGAGATGGATTTACAACCTAGAGAGAGCGATGCTGGTGTTTTCTCCCCACTCTGCTGACCCCGGAGCCCCTGTGAGGGCAGGATTCCAGAGGCCCCTCAGCAGCAGGCAGCTCAGCCCCAACAGACAGACAGACAAGCATCCAGAAGGGCCTGTTAGTCATCTCCCCCCCCCCCTCCTCTCCTTCTGTCTCTCCGAGCTCAGAGCAGCTCCAAGCCCTGGGGACTGTTTACACGTAGTACTCTTTGCTCTTTAAATAGGCTAAAAATAGATGTTTAGTTCACAGACTGATTCATCCAGAATGCCAGCATCCCTTTTTATAGCCATGGCATGACACAGTATGGTAGATCTCTCTTCTTTGCTTTTTTCCCTTCCCCCAAAAACAACCCGTCCCTCTGTCTTTGAGGAAACATATGTATTAGATTAGTCCGGTGGACAGCACGGGTCACACTCCTGTCAGTACTTGAAATACGATTATATATGAGTTAACGTGATTACAGCGGCCCCTGTGATTGAAAGGTGAATGCAGGTCTGTGATGTGGCCCTGCTCCCTTGTTCCGCTGCTGGAATTCCACAGGTAAAGGATCATTAATGGAAGCCTCTTCAGTAGATGGAGACAGGCGGTGGACTGGGCGACCATGACGGGGCAGGAGCAGGGCAGGAGGATCTAGGTGGAGCCAGAGCACCCACCTCACCTCTTCCTCAGTGTTATAATGGGACGCTGCCAAGAACCAGTTAGGGGAGAGTGGGGTATGTTGCACCATTTTTTACATTAACCATCTTTCCGTCAAGGGAAATATAGTATTCTTTCTAACAAAGATATCTACATATACAGTGGGGCAAAAAAGTATTTAGTCAGCCACCAATTGTGCAAGTTCTCCCACTTAAAAAGATGAGAGAGGCCTGTAATTTTCATCACAGGTACACTTCAACTATGACAGACAAAATGAGAAAACAAATCCAGAAAATCACATTGTAGGATTTTTAATTTATTTATTTGCAAATTATGGTGGAAAATATGTATTTTGTCACCTACAAACAAGCAAGATTTCTGGCTCTCACAGACCTGTAACTTCTTCTTTAAGAGGCTCCTCTGTCCTCCACTCGTTACCTGTATTAATGGCACCTGTTTGAACTTGTAATCAGTATAAAAGACACCTGTCCACAACCTCAAACAGTCATACTCCAAACTCCACTATGGCCAAGACCAAAGAGCTGTCAAAGGACACCAGAAACAAAATTGTAGACCTGCACCAGGCTGGGAAGACTGAATCTGCAATAGGTAAGCAGCTTGGTTTGAAGAAATCAACTGTGGGAGCAATCATTAGGAAATGGAAGACATACAAGACCACTGATAATCTCTCTCGATCTGGGGCTCTATGCAAGATCTCACCCCGCGGGGTCAAAATGATCACAAGAACGGTGAGCAAAAATCCCATAACCACACGGGGGTACCTAGTGAATGACCTGCAGAGAGCTGGGACCAAAATAACAAAGCCTACCATCAGTAACACACTACGCAGCCAGGGACTCAAATCCTGCAGTGCCAGACGTGTCACCCTGCTTAATTAAGCCAGTACATGTCCTGGCCCGTCTGAAGTTTGCTAGAGAGCATTTGGATGATCCAGAAGAAGTTTTGGAGAATGTCATATGGCCAGATGAAACCAAAATATAACTTTTTGGTAAAAACTCAACTCATCGTGTTTGGAGGACAAAGAATGCATCCAAAGAACACCATACCTACTGTGAAGCATGGAGGTGGAAACAGCATGCTTTGGGGCTGTTTTTCTGCAAAGGGACCAGAACGACTGATCCATGTAAAGGAAAGAATGAATGGGGCCATGTATCGTGAGATTTTGAGTGAAAACCTCCTTCCATCAGCAAGGGCATTGAAGATGAAACGTGGCTGGGTCTTTCAGCATGACATTGATCCCAAACACACCGTCCGGGCAACGAAGGAGTGGCTTCGTAAGAAGCATTTCAAGGTCCTGGAGTGGCCTAGCCAGTCTCCAGATCTCAACCACATAGAAAATCTTTGGAGGGAGTTGAAAGTCCGTGTTGCCCAGCAACAGCCCCAAAACATCACTGTTCAAGAGGAGATCTGCATGGAGGAATGGGCCAAAATACCAGCAACAGTGTGTGAAAACATTGTATAGACTTACAGAAAATGTTTGACCTCTGTCATTGCCAACAAAGGGTATTTAACAAAGTATTGAGATAAACTTTTGTTATTGACCAAATACTTATTTTCCACCATAATTTGCAAATAAATGAATAAAAAATCCTACAATGTGATTTTCTGGATTTTTTTCTTCTCATTTTGTCTGTCATAGTTGAAGTGTACCTATGATGAAAATTACAGGCCTCTCTCATCTATTTAAGTGGGAGAACTTGCACAATTGGTGGCTGACTAAATACTTTTTTGCCCCACTGTATTTCAGGATGTTGTGTATCCCTGGAAATAATCAGAATTCAATTCATGTAAACATTACAGTTTTGAAAACACAAAACCAAAAAAAGTGGTCTCTTGGCACAATGGTATGGTAAATTAAGCAGCCTACAAATATCTGTACAGAATTAAATATTACCACTACCTTTGTAATACCATGTCGATCTTTATTTCCCCAAAACGATTCAGCACAATCACAATCACGTTTAGCCTTTTAATCATTTTAAGCAACTTTTAACAAAGGCTTAACGCCTAACAAACACTTTGTAGTTTTTAAAACACTTTCAACATAGGCCAGACACTGTAGTTACCTCATATCCCAGAGATAATGCCTTGCATTATGCCTGGGAAGAAAACACTTCAATTTGTTCAACTTGCCATTGGCTCGACCATAACTTACCCCTAGGCAAACATTTGTACTACACTGCTCAAAAAAATAAAGGGAACACTAAAACAACACATCCTAGATCTGAATGAATTAAATATTCTTATTAAATACTTTTTTCTTTACATAGTTGAATGTGCTGACAACAAAATCACACAACAATTATCAATGGAAATCAAATTTATCAACCCATGGAGGTCTGGATTTGGAGTCACACTCAAACTTAAAGTGGAAAACCACACTACAGGCTGATCCAACTTTGATGTAATGTCCTTAAAACAAGTCAAAATGAGGCTCACTAGTGTGTGTGGCCTCCACGTGCCTGTATGATCTCCCTACAATGCCTGGGCATGCTCCTGATGAGGTGCCTGGGCATGTCTCCTGAGGGATCTCTTCCCAGACCTGGACTAAAGCATCCGCCAACTCCTGGACAGTCTGTTGGTGGATGGAGCGAGACATGATGTCCCAGATGTGCTCAATTGGATTCAGGTCTGGGGAACGGGCGGGCCAGTCCATAGCATCAATGCCTTCCTCTTGCAGGAACTGCTGACACACTCCAGCCACATGAGGTCTAGCATTGGCTTGCATTAGGAGGAACCCAGGGCCAACCGCACCAGCATATGGTCTCACAAGGGGTCTGAGGATCTCATCTCGGTACCTAATGGCAGTCAGGCTACCTCTGGCGAGCACATGGAGGGCTGTGCGCCCCCCCCCCAAAGAAATGCCACCCCACACCATGACTGACCCACTGCCAAACCGGTCATGCTGGAGGATGTTGCAGGCAGCAGAACGTTCTCCACGGCGTCTCCAGACTGTCACGTCTGTCACATGTGCTCAGTGTGAACCTGCTTTCATCTGTGAAGAGCACAGGGCGCCAGTGGCGAATTTGCCAATCTTGGTGTTCTCTGCACCTGTGTTGGGCTGTAAGCACAACCCCCACCTGTGGACGCCGGGCCCTCATACCACCCTCGTGGAGTCTGTTTCTGACCGTTTGAGCAGACACATGCACATTTGTGGCCTGCTGGAGGTCATTTTGCAGGGCTCTGGCAGTGCTCCTCCTGCTCCTCCTTGCACAAAGGTGGAGGTTGCGGTCCTGCTGCTGGGTTGTTGCCCTCCTACGCCACCTGATGTACTGACCTGTCTCCTGGTAGCGCCTCCATGCTCTGGACACTACGCTGACAGACACAGCAAACCTTCTTGCCACAGCTCGCATTGATGTGCCATCCTGGATGAGCTGCACTACCTGAGCCACTTGTGTGGGTTGTAGACTCCGTCTCATGCTACCACTAGAGTGAAAGCACCGCCAGCATTCAAAAGTGACCAAAACATCAGCCAGGAAGCATAGGAACTGAGAAGTGGTCTGTGGTTATCACCTGCAGAACCACTCCTTTATTGGGGATGTCTTGCTAATTGCCTATAATTTCCACCTGTTGTCTATTCCATTTGCACAAAAGCATGTGACATTTATTGTCAATCAGTGTTGCTTCCTAAGTGGATAGTTTGATTTCACGGAAGTGTGATTGACTTGGAGTTACATTGTGTTCCCTTTATTTTTTTGAGCAGAGTATATATTAGCCCACAAGGCTACAAGGACTTTTATGCTAGGTTTATTGAGATTACAACTGATGTATAGAACAATCTTTAAATTATCTACTTTAGTTTAGAAGCAAGCATCATGAAACTTCTAACACAATACATTCGTTTTTTTAACCTAACTTGCTTACCACTTTTTTCATGTGGTTTCTTCCTTCAAATACAAGAGGTAGACCTTACAGTGAAATTCTTACTTACAAGCCCTTAACCAACAATGCTTTAAGAAAAATAAGTGTGAAGTAAAAAATAGAAAATAAAACTAACAAATAATTAAACGGCAGCCGTAAAATAACAATAGCGAGGCTATATACAAGGTGTACCGGTACAGAGTCAATGTGCGGGGACACCGGTTAGTTGAGGTAATTGAGGTAATACAGTGTATGTACATGTAGGTAGAGTTAAAGTGACTATGCATAGATAATAAACAGAGAGTAGCAGCAGTGTAAAAGAGGGGTCTGGGTAGCCATTTGATTAGCTGTTCAGGAGTCTTATGGCTTGGGGGTAGAAGCTGTTAAGAAGCCTTTTGGACCTAGACTTGGCGCTCCGGTACCGCTCGCCGTGCGGTGGCAGAGAGAACAGTCTATGACTAGGGTGGCCGGAGTCTTTGACAATGTTTAGGGCCTTCCTCTTACACCGCCTGGTATAGAAGTCCTGGATGGCAGGAAAATTGGCCCCAGTGATGTACTGGGCCGTATGCACTACCCTCTGTAGTGCCTTGCCGGTTGGAGGCCGAGCAGTTGCCATACCAGGCAGTGATGCAACCAGTCAGGATGCTCTTGATGGTGCAGCTGTAGACCTTTTTGAGGATCTTAGTACCCATGCCAAATCTTTTCAGCCTCCTGAGGGGGAATACGTTTTGTCGTACCCTCTTCACGACTGTCTTGGTGTGTTTGGACCATGTTAGTTTGTTGGTGATGTGGACACCACGGAACTTGAAGCTCTCATCCTGCTCCACTCCGTGGATGAGAATGTCGATGAGAATGTGGGCGTGCTCGGTCCTCCTTTTCCTGTAGTCCACAATCATCTCCTTTGTCTTTATCACCATGAAATGATGACCTCTTCCTGAATATTTAGAACAAATTATACATGTTGTGTATGGTTTCCTAGAAACAAGAGTGTCTCAACGTTCCCCTTTGGCTCAACTTACCCATTCTCCTCTATCATCCTGCCTGTCCCTGTCCCTCAACCTCAAGACACAGGCATTTGATCGAATAATAACAAATAGAGTTGTCAGTGGGCCAATCAAACTAATTATGACCATTCTTGGTAAATTATAAATGCCAGTTAGTGTTTTCCCAAGGTGAGGGGAGAAATTGTGAAGCATCCAGATAGTGATTGAAATGGTTCCAAGTCAATCAACACAGACCCAATGTCACCAGAGTCACTTCTCAACAGAGCCATGCAGGAGATCAGATCATCCCCCATTTACAAATCTGATTCAGTAAACTGGCATCTCTACCATTCTCCCTTATTGTGAAAATTCTCGTGACACATATCAGTTCTCCCGGGAAAACAACTGTATATTTCTGTAGATGATCACAATCACTGATAGATTGTGTTGCATTTAAAACCTCTCCGACATTTGACCCGGTTCTGATGCCTGTTCTTGTGTGAGATACTGATACTGCACCGTGATGAACTCTGTCCCTGTAGTGTTGCATGGCTGGTCTGCTAAGCATGCTGTGCTGAACTGTCAGCCTGGTTGTTGAGTGTCTGCTCATAGAGAGGACTGCATGAACCCAGCATGATCAGCATGCCATAGAACTGAGCTATGTTGGACTCATTGTGAAAGGCAGCCTGAGAGCTGGGCTGAATGCCTTTTTGTCATGGCTGAGACAGTAGTCTGGTGAAGCTACAGTATGGCAGGTGTGAAGAGACCCTATCCACCTCTGCCTACACCGCCTCCATGTTCTGTAGTATCTTGATGAAGCAATGCAAAGAGAATGTTCCCAGGAAAAAAGAGGTAGAGAAAACAGTACTGCATGTAGGTATCCTTTGATAAATATCTACTGACACTTGGCAGGGGACCAAAGACAATACATCTCTCTGGGCCACAGAAAATTATTCAGGCCCGGCAGGTGATAATGGGACATGGAAGTGTGTGTGTGTGTGTGTGTGTGTGTGTGTGTGTGTGTGTGTGTGTGTGTGTGTGTGTGTGTGTGTGTGTGTGTGTGTGGCCTCGGTCTGTGATCAATGTTTGATGTTTTTATAGGGTGCAGCAAGAACTGTAGAGGTGCATTTCATGTGCGTGGCATTGCACTTCAAGGCATTTGTTCATCTGCAGTTTTGCATTTAACTTTTTCTTTGGTGGAGGGGATTGTCTTATTAATAAAAATATATACTGAATAGAACCCCATTCTCATACATAAGATAAAAGGGTATTGTACATTGAATCATTGAAGACTTTGTGTTTGCAGAGTGACAAAACAAACCAAAAGCATACACATTCATACACAGCAGTTTGTTTTGTGAAGGTTAAAGATTTTAAAATGGCATCTCAGAAGGCAGTAGGTGGCAGAGAGGAAATGCAGGCAGCAGGGAGGATAGTTTGACACTCTGCTCTGCTCCGGCCTACAGATTACATCCGCTATTGTTGCAGTTATCCCCTTGCTGTTGTGACTGAAGTACAGGCAGCAATCACCCCACCTGAATGCTCTCTTCATCGTTCACACAACAGCATTCCAACCATAACGACCTGTCCTCCCCTGGAAATGAACCCACGTCACAGGCCTGGCTGGGGACACGCCAATCGATTCACTCACTTTGCGGAAGAGCTCTTTACTTTATTTGTAGATACAGTGCCTTCAGAAAGTATTCAGACCCCATGACCTTTTCCACATTTTGGTACGTTACGGCCTTATTCTAAAATGGAATAAATACAACAATTTCCTCAGCAATATACACACAATACACCATAATGACAAAGGGAAAATAGGTTTTTAGAAATTTTTGGAAACTTATTATAAACAAAAAACTGAAATACCTTATTTATATACATATTCAGACCATTTGCTATGAGACACAAAATTGAGCTCAGGTGCATCCTGTTTCCATTGATCATCCTTGAGATGTTTCTACAACTTGATAGGAGTCCAATTGATAGGAGTAACAATTTTTTCAGAATGGCACAAATTGTGGGGAATTCAATTGATTGGACATGATTTGGAAAGGCACACATCTGTCTACATGTATTTATTTATATATACACCACAATTCAAATGTTTGGGATCACTTAGAAATGTCCTTATTTTCCATGAAAACATGCATGAAATTAGTTACAAAATGAATAGGAAATATAGACAAGATGTTGAAAAGGTTATAAATAATGTTTTTTTATTGAAATAATAATTGTGTCCTTCAAACTTTGCTTTCGTCAAAGAATCCTCCATTTGCAGAAATTACAGCCTTTACAGACCTTTCGCATTCAAGAGATTTCACCCCATGTTTCCTGAAACACCTCCCACAAGTTGGATTGGTTTGATGGGCACTTCTTACGGTCAAGCTGCTCCCACAACAGCTCAATAGGGTTGAGATCCAGTGAATGTGCTGGCCACTTCATTATAGACAGAATACCAGCTGACTGCTTCTTCCCTAAACAGTTCTTGCATAGTTTGGAGCTGTGGTTTGGGTCATTGTACTGTTGTAAGAGGAAATTGGCTCCAATTAAGCGCCGTCCACAGGGTATGGTATGGCGTTGCAAAATGAAGTGATAGCCTTCCTTCTTCACTATCCCTTTTACACTGTACACATCTCCCACTTTACCACCACCAAAGCACACCCAGACCATCACGTTGCCTCCACCATGCTTGACAGATGGAGTCAAATACTCCTCCAGCATCATTTTTTTTCTGTGTCTCATGAAAGTTCTTCTTTGTGATCTGAACACCTGAAACTTAGATTTGTCTGTCCATAACACTTTTTTCCAATCTTCCTCTGTCCAGTGTCTGTGTTATTTTGCCCATCTTAATCTTAACTTTTTATTGGCCAGTCTGAGATATGTATTTTTCTATGCAACTCTGCCTAGAAGGCCAGCATCCCGGAGTCGCCTCTTCACTGTTGATGCTGAGACTGGTGTTTTGCGGGTACTATTTAATGAAGCTGCCAGTTGTGGACTTGTGAGGCGTCTGTTTTTCAAACTAGACACTTTAATGTATTTGTCCTCTTGCTCAGTTGTGCACTGGGGCCTCCCACTCCTCTTTCTATTCTGGTTATAGCCAGGTTGCGCTGTTCTGTGAAGGGAGTAGTACACAGCGTTGTACGAGATCTTCAGTTTCTTGCAATTTCTCGCATGGAATAGCTTTAATTTCTCAGAACAAGAATAGACTGACGAATTTCAGAAGAAGAAGTTCTTTGGTTCTGGCCATTTTGAGCCTGTAATTGAACCCACAAATGCTGATGCTCCAGATACTCAACTAGTCTAAAGAAGGCCAGTTTTATTGCTTCTTTAATCAGTTTAATCAGAACAACAGTTTTCAGCTGTGCTAACATAATTGCAAAAGGGTTTTCGAATGATCAACTAGCCTTAATTTTTATTTATTTTATCTTTATTTAACCAGGCAAGTCAGTTAAGAACAAATTCTTATTTTCAATGACGGCCTGGGAACAGTGGGTTAACTGCCTGTTCAGGGGCAGAACGACAGATTTGTACCTTGTCAGCCCGGGGGTTTGAACTCGCAACCTAGTTACTAGTCCAACGCTCTAACCACTAGGCTACCCTGCCGCCCCAGTCCAAAATTAAATCTAGTCAGCTTTCTATTTCGCAACAAGCCTCCTTCACTCATGCTGCTAAACATACCCTCGTAAAACTGACTATCCTCCGATCCTTGACTTGGGCGATGTCATTTACAAAATAGCCTCCACCACTCTGCTCAGCAAATTGGATGTAGTCTATCACAGTGCCATCTGTTTTGTCACCAATGCCCCATATACTACCCACCATTGCGACCTGTATGCTCTCGTTGGCTGGCCATCGCTTCATAGTTGTCGCCAAACCCACTGGCTCTAGGACATCTATAAGTCTTTGCTAGGTAAAGCCCCGCCTTATTACGGCTCACTGGTCACCATAATAACACCCACCCGTAGCACGTGCTCCAGTAGGTATATTTCACTGGTCATCCCCAAAGCCAACTCCTCCTTTGGACGCCTTTCCTTCCAGTTCTCTGCTGCCAATGACTGGAATGAATTGCAAAAATCACTTAAGCTGGAGTCTTATATCTCCCTCACTAACTTTAAGCATCAGCTGTCAGAGCAGCTTATCGATCACTGCACCTGTACACAGCCCATCTGTAAATAGCCCACCCAACTACCTCATCCCATATTGTTATTTAGTTTTGCTCTTTTGCACTCCAGTATCTCTACTTGCACATCATCAACTGCACATCTATCACTCCAGTGTTAATGCTAAATTGAAATTATTTCACCACTATGGCCTATTTATTGCCTTACCTCCTTAATCTTACTACATTTGCACACACTGTATATATATGTTTCCATTGTGTTATTGACTGTAAGTTTGTTTATCCCATGTGTAACTCTGTGTTGTTGTATGTGTCGCACTGCTTTTCTTTATCTTGGTCAGGTCGCAGTTGTAAATGAGAACTTGTTCTCAACTGGCCTACCTGGTTAAATAAAATAGAAGAAGAAAAAAAAGAAAAAAATAGCTAGCACAACGTGCCATTGAAACACAGGAGTGATGGTTGCTGATATTGGGCCTATGTACGTCAATGTAGATTTTCAATCAAAAATCTGCCATTTCCAGCTACAATAGTAATTTACAAGAAGTGTATACACACTAAAGGTCATATGTTTTAGAACACCTACTCATTCAAAGGTTTTTCTTTATTTTTACTATTTTTTACATTGTAGAATAATAGTGAAGACATCAAAACTAGTAAATAACACATTTGGAATCATGTAGTAACCAAAAAAGTGTTAAACAAATCTAAATATGTTTTATATTTGAGATTCTTCAAAAAGCCACCCTTTGCCTTGATGACTGCTTTGGACACTCTTGGCATTCTCTCAACCAGCCTCATGAGGTAGTCACCTGGAATGCATTTTCAACAGGTGTGCCTTCTTAAAAGTTATTTTGTAGAATATCTTTCCTTCCTAATGCATTTGAGCCAATCAGTTGTGTTGGGACAAGGTAGAACAGAAGATAGAACTATTTGGTAAAAGACCATGTTCATATTATGGCAAGAACAGCTCACATAAGCAAAGAGAAACGACAGTCCATCATTGCTTTCAGACATGAAGGTCAGTCAATATGGAACATTTCAAGAACTTTGAAGGTTTCTGCAAGTGCAGTCGCAAAAACCATCAAGCGCTATGATGAAACTGGCTCTCATGAGGACTGCCACAGGAATAGAAGACCCAGAGTTACCTCTGCTGCGGAGGATAGGTTCATTAGAGTTACCAGCCTCAGAAATTGCAGCCCAAATAAATGCTTCACAGAGTTCAAGTAACAGACACATCTCAACATCAACTGCTCAGAGGAGGCTGTGTGAATCAGGCCTTCATGGTCGAATTGCTGCAAAGAAACAACTACTAAAGGACACTAATAATAAGAAGAGACTTGCTTGGGACAAGAATCACGAGCAATGGACATTAGATCAGTGGAAATTTGTCCTTTGGTCTGGAGTCCAAATTGCAGATTTTTGTTTCAACCGCCATGTCATATTGAGAGGCGTGTGGGTGAACGAATGATCTCCGCATGTGTATTTCCCACCGTAAAGCATGGAGGAGGAGGTGTGATGGTGTGGGGGTGGTTTTCTGGTGACACTGTCAGTGATTTATTTAGAATTCAAGAAACATTTAACCAGCACAGCTACCACAGCAAACTTTTGACCGGTAGTGTATACAGTGGGGCAAAAAAGTATTTAGTCAGTCACCAATTGTGCATGCTCTCCCACTTAAAAAGATGAGAGAGGCCTGTAATTTTCATCATAGGTACACTTCAACTATGACAGACAAAATGAGAAAAAAAAATCCAGTGAGTGAATTTATTTGCAAATTATGGTGGAAAATAAGTATTTGGTCACCTACAAACAAGCAAGATTTCTGGCTCTCACAGACCTGTAACTTCTTCTTTAAGAGGCTCCTCTGTCCTCCACTCGTTACCTGTATTAATGGTACCTGTTTGAACTTGTTATCAGTATAAAAGACACCTGTCCACAACCTCGAACAGTCACATTCCAAACTCCACTATGGCCAAGACCAAAGAGCTGTCAAAGGACACCAGAAACAAAATTGTAGACCTGCACCAGGCTGGGAAGACTGAATCTGCAATAGGTAAGCAACTTGGTTTGAAGAAATCAACTGTGGGAGCAATTATTAGGATATGGAAGACATACAAGACCACTGATAATCTCCCTCGATCTGGGGCTCCACGCAAGATCTCACCCCGTGGGGTCAAAATGATCACAAGAACGGTGAGCAAAAATCCCAGAACCACACGGGGGTACCTAGTGAATGACCTGCAGAGAGCTGGGACCAAAATAACAAAGCCTACCATCAGTAACACACTACGCAGCCAGGGATTCAAATCCTGCAGTGCCAGACGTGTCCCCCTGCTTAAGCCAGTATATGTCCAGGCCCGTCTGAAGTTTGCTAGAGAGCATTTGGATGATCCAGAAGAAGATTGGGAGAATGTCATATGGTCAGATGAAACCAAAATATAACTTTTTGGTAAAAACTCAACTCATCGTGTTTGGAGGACAAAGAATGCTGAGTTGCATCCAAAGAACACCATACCTACTGTGAAGCATGGGGGTGGAAACATCATGCTTTGGGGCTGTTTTTCTGCAAAGGGAACAGGATGACTGATCCGTGTAAAGGAAAGAATGAATGGGGCCATGTATCGTGAGATTTTGAGTGAAAACCTCCTTCCATCAGCAAGGGCATTGAAGATGAAACGTGGCTGCCCAGCAACAGCCCCAAAACAGCCCCAAAACATCACTGCTCTAGAGGAGATCTGCATGGAGGAATGGGCCGAAATACCAGCAACAGTGTGTGAAAACCTTGTGAAGACTTACAGAAAACGTTTGACCTCTGTCATTGCCAACAAAGGGTATATAACAAAGTATTGAGATAAACTTTTGTTATTGACCAAATACTTATTTTCCACCATAATTTGCAAATAAATGAATAAAAAATCCTACAATGTGATTTTCTGGATTTTTTTTCTCATTTTGTCTGTCATAGTTGAAGTGTAGCTATGATGAAAATTACAGGCCTCTCTCATCTTTTTAAGTAGGAGAACTTGCACAATTGGTGGCTGACTACATACTTTTTTGCCCCACTGTATATGCATATACAGTTGAAGTCGGAAGTTTACATACACTTAGGTTGGAGTCATTAAAACTTTTTTTTCAACCACTCACAAAATTCTTGTTAACAAACCATAGTTTTGGCAAGTAGGTTAGGACATCAACTTTGTGCATGACACAAGTCATTTTTCCAACAATTGTTTGCAGACATATTATTTCACTTATAATCCACTGTATAACAATTCCAGTGGGTCAGAAGTTTACATACACTAAGTTGACTGTGCATTAAAACAGCTTGGAAAATGATGTCATGGCTTTAGAAGCTTCTGACAGGCTAATTGACATAATTTGAGTCAATTGGAGGTGTACCTGTGGACGTATTTCAAGGCCTACCTTCAAACTCAGTGCTTGCTTAAGATGATGGAAAAATCTAAAGAAATCAGCCAAGACCTCAGAAGAAAATGTGTAGACCTCCACAAGTCTGGATCATCCTTGGGAGCAATTTTCAAACCCCTGAAGGTATCACGTTAATCTGTACAAACAGTAGTATGCAAGTATAAAGGCCATGGGACCACGCAGCCGTCATACCGCTCAGGAAGGAGACGTGTTCTGTCTCCTAGAGATGAACGTACTTTGGTGCGAAAAGTGCAAATCAATCCCAGAACAACAGCAAAGGACCTTGTGAAGATGCTGGAAGAAACAGGTACAAAAGTATCTACAGTGCCTTGCGAAAGTATTCGGCCCCCTTGAACTTTGCGACCTTTTGCCACATTTCAGGCTTCAAACATAAAGATATAAAACTGTATTTTTTTGTGAAGAATCAACAACAAGTGGGACACAATCATGAAGTGGAACGACATTTATTGGATATTTCAAACTTTTTTAACAAATCAAAAACTGAACAATTGGGCGTGCAAAATTATTCAGCCCCCTTAAGTTAATACTTTGTAGCGCCACCTTTTGCTGCGATTACAGCTGTAAGTCACTTGGGGTATGTCTCTATCAGTTTTGCACATCGAGAGACTGAAATTTTTTCCCATTCCTCCTTGCAAAACAGCTCGAGCTCAGTGAGGTTGGATGGAGAGCATTTGTGAACAGCAGTTTTCAGTTCTTTCCACAGATTCTCGATTGGATTCAGGTCTGGACTTTGAATTGGCCATTCTAACACCTGGATATGTTTATTTTTGAACCATTCCATTGTAGATTTTGCTTTATGTTTTGGATCATTGTCTTGTTGGAAGACAAATCTCCGTCCCAGTCTCAGGTCTTTTGCAGACTCCATCAGGTTTTCTTCCAGAATGGTCCTGTATTTGGCTCCATCCATCTTCCCATCAATTTTAACCATCTTCCCTGTCCCTGCTGAAGAAAAGCAGGCCCAAACCATGATGCTGCCACCACCATGTTTGACAGTGGGGATGGTGTGTTCATGGTGATGAGCTGTGTTGCTTTTACGCCAAACATAACATTTTGCATTGTTGCCAAAAAGTTCAATTTTGGTTTCATCTGACCAGAGCACCTTCTTCCACATGTTTGGTGTGTCTCCCAGGTGGCTTGTGGCAAACTTTAAACGACACTTTTTATGGATATCTTTAAGAAATGTCTTTCTTCTTGCCACTCTTCCATAAAGGCCAGATTTGTGCAATATACGACTGATTGTTGTCCTATGGACAGAGTCTCCCACCTCAGCTGTAGATCTCTGCAGTTCATCCAGAGTGATCATGGGCCTCTTGGCTGCATCTCTGATCAGTCTTCTCCTTGTATGAGCTGAAAGTTTAGAGGGACGGCCAGGTCTTGGTAGATTTGCAGTGGTCTGATACTCCTTCCATTTCAATATTATCGCTTGCACAGTGCTCCTTGGGATGTTTAAAGCTTGGGAAATCTGTGGTGAGGTTTTTCAGCGTCAGGAACTGGGAGACTAGTCAGGAACGAGAGAAAGATGAACAGAGCAAGGTACAGAGAGATCATTGATGAAAACCTGCTCCAGAGAGCTGAGGACCTCAGACTGGGGCGAAGGTTCACCTTCCAACTGAACAATGACCCTATGCACACAGCCAAGACAATGCAGGAGTGGCTTTAGGACAAGTCTCTGAATGTCCTTGAGTGGCCCAGCCAAAGCCTGGACTTGAACCCAATCTAATATCTCTGGAGAGACCTGAAAATAGCTGTGCAGCGACGCTCCCCATCCAACCTGATAGAGCTTGAGAGGATCTGCAGAGAATAATTTTAGAAACTCCCCAAATACAGGTGTGCTAAGCTTGTAGCGTCATACCACAGAAGACTCAAGGCTGTAATCGCTGCCAGAGGTGCATATACAAAGTACCTCGTAAAGGGTCTGAATACTTATGTAATATGATATTTCTGTTTTTTATTTTTAATAAATTAGCACAAATGTCTTAACCAATTTTTGCTTTGTCGTTATGGGGTATTGTGTGTAGATTGATGAGGAAAAAAACGATTTAATCAATTTTAAAATAAGGCTGTAACCTAACAAAATCGGGAAAAAGTCAAGGGGTCTGAATACTTTCCGAATGTACTGTAGTAGATAGATACCCCTTTCGCCTACTTAAATAAAGGTTAAATAAAAATGTTTAAAAAAACTATAATTGGATGTAGACCTATAATATACAACTTTATTGTGGGATATAGGTCTGTAGGGGCAGCAGGTAGCCTAGTGGTTAGAGCATTGGGGCAGTAACCGAAAGTTTGCTGGATCGAATCCCCAAGCTGACAAGGTAAAAATCTGTCGTTCTGCCCTGAACAAGGCAGTTAACCCACTGTTCCTAGGCCGTCATTGTAAATAAGAATTTGTTCTTAACTGACTTGCCTAGTTAAATAAAGGTTAAGAAAAAAATTATAATATGGGATAGACTTCTGGCTGTTGCAGGATATTACTCGAGGGGCCTCTTTCTTTATCTTTCTCTCTTTTTTCCCTCTATCTCTCTCAACTTCTCTCTCTCAGCTGTTCTTTTCTCGGCCAGGCTGACTGAGTTAGTGCCTGTGCTGTTACGGATTCGTTGTGCTGGTATGCGGCAGGAATCTTTGGATCAAGGTAATTTCACACTGTTCAGCATTTTCCCACGCTGTTAACCTTCCCTTTACCTTTGTGCCACTTGGAGAACGAGATAGGGAGCAACACATGTTGCCATTAAACACACACAGCAGCTCTGCAGCCCACAGAGCTGACTTCACCAGCGGGTCAAAAGAACAACTTGATAGATATTGTTTATAAATTACCATCTGACACTCCAGTTTTCCAAAAGGATTTGATTATTGCAGGCTGATCCAAGTGTGGGATGGTGCAGTGAATTGATGGGTGGTGCTGTAATTATGATGAAGGGAGTTTGATTTGTCATTGCAGAGGTCCAGAGTTTTGGGAGGGAGGCCAGGCTATGGGCCTCACGTTTGTCCTGATCAGATACAATGAAGATAAGAAGGTGTGTTCTTATTATACTGAAGAGACGCAACATGCAACAAACGCAACATGCAAAAATGTCAAAGATTTTACTGAGTTACAGTTAATATAAGGAAATCAGTCAATTCATTAGGCCCTAATCTATGGATTTCATATGACTAGGAATAGAGATATCCATCTTTTAGTCACAGATACATCTAAAACAAAACAGGTAGGGGTGTGGATTAGAAAAATAGTCCGTATCTGGTGTGACCACTGTTTGCCTCATGCAAGCTTGACACATATCCTTCACATAGAGTTGATCAAGCTGTTTATTGTTTCCTGTGGAATGTTGTACCACTCCTTTTCAATAGCTGTGCAAAGTTGCTGGATATTGGCGGGAACTAGAACACGCTGTTGTACACATCGATCCAGAGCATCCCAAACATGCTCAATGGGTGACTTGTCTGGTGACTATGCAGGCAATGAAAAAACTGGGCAATTTTCAGCTTCCAGGAATTGTGTACAGATCCTTGAGACATGGGGCCATGCATTATCATGCTGAAACATGAGGTGATGGCGGTGGATGAATGTCACGACAATTTGCCTCAGGATCTTGTCACGGTATCTTTGTGCATTCAAATTGACATCAATAAAATGCAATTGTGTTCTTTGTAGTGCTGACCCCATTTAGTCGACTGGTCAATTGTTTGGTCGAGCAGTTGCAAAAAAAAAATATATATAAGGCACGTCTTGATTGATGCCTGCCTCAGTGGACTAATCCATTGCGAAGGGCACGGGGATGGCACATAAGTATCATCAGTAGTACATTTACCATTAATTCCCATAATTTCTAATCTACAATGTTTGTTTGGTTACCGTAATTTCTATTAATGCATTCAATATATTATTATTACTGTCTTTTACAGTTCTCATTGTCGGAGTGGACATGGTGTTTGCAGTGCACAACCTAGGCTACACTTGTGTGAAACAAGTTTTGGTTTATTTTACTCCATTTATTGTCCATTTATTAATTGCTTTTTCTTTAGAGCGCTCCTGTCAATGTTGAGTAAAGACGTGTACCTGATTACGCATAGAAGTAGGCCTAGGCTACATGGCCTGGGAGCAAATGTAAGCTGATAAATGTACCATTTGGGGATCTGATGGTATTTCAGATTGTCTTAACTCACCACCACTAATGAGCTGTGGAGCTTCTCAAATAAAACATTTCTTCAACTCAAACAGCAAGTAAAGTCTGTTTTTACATCCATTGAGAATGACAATAGTTACTCAATGTAACCTATTTGAAAAATCTTTCCAGCTCTCTCCCTTTCAATAACCACTCAGTGTGAAAGGGAAAAAAAGGTAATGCTCTGATCTGGTGGAAACATCATAAAATATGCCTACTGTACCTGATTACTTCTTATCCCTTGCGCAAATAGTCTACAGCTGTCTGTGTCTGTCCGGAACTCACTGGCACATGAAACTCTGAGGGTCCAGAATATTTTATTAGCTCAAGCTTTGGGCTGGATGAGGTTGATAGTTGTTAAAATGTTTCAAGTTCCTTGCAGACAATCTATGCGTAGCCAATGTGATTTTTGTTATCAGTGTATATTCTACCTCCAGGCTGCAATGTTTTTATTTGTTGGCTAGTTTTACATAGTTGGCAATGGCAATAGAACTTACTTTTAGATTTGTATAATTTTAATTTAGATTTAGATAGAATAACAAAAATAATCATGACAAGACTTTGAGATACGAAGACTTTATTGTAAAATAAATTAAACTGTTCCAGGAAAATGTGCATATGTAAATCAAAACTGGCACGCAGATCGGTAGAACTAGTCAAATAAATTGGCACTCCAAATGGAAAAGGTTGCCGACCCCTGGAGTAGCCTATTATTGGCAACTTCGGGAACGTAATGGCAGAATCTGCACATTTTTTCTTCTGGTTAGGCTATCTTGATCTCTGTCTCTCTTGAGTCATTTGTGTGTCTTATTAATTTAATCACAGTGTGTTTAAAGCATCAGACAAGCTCAGTAGCCTACATATACAGTAATTGCTTTTATTGAAACACATTGGGTGTGTCTATATATAGAAAAAAATATTTGACCAGTCGATTGGTCGAAAGAACAGAAGATGCTGTTTAATCTGCTTCTTGATGTGCCACACCTGTCAGGTGGATGGATTATCTCGGTAAAGGACAAATGCTCACTAATTGGAATGCAAACACATTTGGGCACAACATTTGAGAGAAATAATAATTTTGTTCCAATAGAACATTTCTGGGATATTTTATTTCAGCTCATGAAACATGGGACCAACACTTTACATGTTGCATTTTATATTTTTGGTTCAGTGTACAGTACCAGTCAATGCTGAGCACTTGTTGGCTGCTTTTCCTTCACTCTGTGGTCCAACTCATCCCAAACCATCTCAATTGGGTTGAGGTCGGGTGATTGTGGAGCCCAGGTCATCTGATGGAGCCCTCCATCACTCTCCTTCTTGGTCAAATAAACATTACACAGCCTGGAGGTGTGTTGGGTCATAGTCCTGTTTGAAAACAAATGCTGGTCCCACTAAGCGCAAACAAGATGGGATGGCGTATTGCTGCAGAATGCTGTGGTAGCCATGCTGGTTAAGTGTGCCTTGGATTCTAAATAAATCACAGACAGTGTCACCAGCAAAGCACCATCACACCTCCTCTTCCACACTTCACAGTGGGAACTACACATGCAGAGATCATCCGTTCACCTACTCTGCATCTCACAAAGACATGACGGTTGGAACCAAAAACTCAAATTTGGACTCATCAGACCAAAGGACAGATTTCCACCGGTCTAACGTCCATTGCTCATGTTTCTTGGCCCAAGCAAGTCTCTTCTTCTTATTGATGTCCTTTAGTAGTGGTTTCTTTGCAACAATTTGACCATGAAGCCTTGATTCAGGCAGTCTCCTCAACAGTTGATGTTGAGATGTGTCTGTTGCTTGAACTCTGTGAAGCATTTATTTGGGCTGCAATTTCTGAGTCTGTTAACTGTCGTGTCTTTGGCATCATTAAAACTGAAGACTGTTCGTTTATAAAATCAATTCTCTTTAATTATTATTACGTGATTATTCTAATCATGTAAATATAATTAACCAGGAGTTCGGGGCACCAAGGAAAATATTCAGATTACAAAGTTATGATTTTCCTAATATAACTTTCAGATGTTTTAATATCTGATCAATTAGTCTTCTAATTATTGAATTATTCTTTACCTCATGTTAGTCTCATTCCAAACGTCGTAAATTGTTGGTTATCTGCACGAACCCAGTCTTCACTAAGAATCATCCATACATCAATTGTCTCAATCATTTATTTATTAACTAACTAAATGATCACAGAAATGCATAAACAAACAAACAAAGTAGATATGGTTACATGGAAATGATAGGGGATGTGCCCTAGTGGGCTATACCTATATCGCGGCTTGGTAGACAAAGACTGAGAGACTGAGAGACTGAGAAGGGTGCGAAAGATAAAAGACACTACAAAGTTGATAATTATAACCATTGAAATGCTAATCCTTTGCACATGAACGCTCACTCATTCGGGAATAATTGTAATCAATATATATATTTACGCTACTTCAGAGTAACATTCAGAAATGTTATAGAATAGGTGTTGTCGACCTTCTCATTCAATGGTATAGAATTCCTAGCTGCAGACTAGTAATTAGTATCAAAGATTTGCTTTTATTCTGTCGGATCGATAGACTAGATAGAGTTTAACCACGTGGTATGGTTAAAAGATTCGCCAATCTACTCAAACCGTAGCTCCCTCTGTGAAGAGGTACTGGTCTGGTCTCAAACCTTTGCCCTCTCGTGGTAATCAAGGTAAGCTGGTCTGAAGGGAAATCCTTCAGGTGGGGGTTATATTCGTATCAGCAGAAGAGGGCTGTCCCATGATGCCTGTGCTCTTGGGGCAGGCCTATGACCTAGTTAAACTCCAAAGGGAATTGGAGTTTCCTTCATTAAACAGTTTATAATCACATTACATCATTTCACAAATAGTTTAATCTTTCCTCATTCATTTTATACAACAATTAGATGCAAGCCTCACAACTGAGACTCTTGTATAAACAGAGTTATGGTAATGTGGCTGTATTGTCTCTCATGAGTTTCACAAACATTAAACTAAATGGACCAGTCGTAGCTGGATTCTTCCCCGACAGTGTACACATTCTCCAAAACATGGACATTGTTCAGTTCTCAAGTTCTGTGATGTGGAAGAGGTTCCTTTGTTCTCCCGTGAAACGCTCTCTCTATGTACTCTGGCCATGAGGAGAGAAACTCCTCTAGGAATTTATGACCTGCCTAACAGAGCCTGGGTGTAGGGGGAAGAGAGAGGTGGTGAGAGAGAGGGGGATGGTGCTCGCTGTACCCAAAGAGGGCCACGTCATGACATAACTCTAATGAACTTATCCTCTGCATCTTCCTTTCCTGTGGCGGTCCTCGTGAGAGCCAGTTTCATCATAGCACTTGGTTTTTGCGACTGCACTTGAAGAAACTTTCAAAGTTCTTGAAATTTTCCGTATTGACTGACCTTCATGTCTTAAAGTAATGATGGACTATCATTTCTCTTTGCTTATTTGAGCTGTTCTTGCCATAGTATGGACTTGGTCTTTTACTAAATAGGGCTATCATCTGCATACCACCCCTACCTTGTCACAACATAACTGATGTCACAACTTCCGCCGAAGTCGGTCCCTCTCCTTGTTCGGGCGGTGTTCGGCGGTCAACGTCACCGACCTTCTAGCCATCACTGACCCATTTTTCATTTTCCATTGGTTTTGTCTTGTCTTCCTTCACACCTGGTTCCAATCCCATCAATTACATAGTGTATTTAACCCTCTGTTTCCCCTCATGTCCTTGTCGGAGAATGTTTGATTGTATGTATGTGCAAATTATGTTTTGGTGTGCGATGGGTTTTGTACCCACTTTTATTATTTTGGTTTTCGGAGTTGTGAGCTTTAAACGACTCCGTTTATACCAAATTAGTTCTCCTGCGCCTTACTTCCCTACCACCAACACGCACCTGTTACAACTGATTGGCTCAAACGCATTAAGAAAGAAAGAAATTCCACAAATTAACTTAAGGCACATGGATTTCTTAATTTATATCTTTTTTTGGGGGGGGGCTCTGATAGTTGGGGGGCAACTCTCGGGAACTGTGGGTGGAGGTCTTGGAGGGCTGGTGGTTGGGAGCTTGGGCTTAGGCTGATAGGTTGCTTGTTCGGGTCCCCGTTTTTGACCTTGAGCAGGGCGTTGATCCTGGTTGCGTCTGTGGGTCGCTCTGGATGGGGGTCTGTTAGATGATTGAATGTAATGTAAATGTTGAGCAGCTTCACTACAAGTAGATTGTATGTTATAATGTTACAATTAAAAAAAGTTCCTCCATAGAAGCAGCTCCTCCATAGGTATAATTCTGTGGGCCTAATTCAGATAATGCATGTCATCACAAGAAGCCCAGCGCTTCTCAGTTCCAACCCCTGATGTGCCAACCTGGTCTCAAAGCAATTTGTATGACTCTGTACGTAAATCCAGTGACTCAATTTAGTATGCCATGTTATATTTCGTCAGGTACAGTGGGGCAAAAAAGTATTTAGTCAGCCACCAATTGTGCAAGTTCTCCCACTTAAAAAGATGAGAGGCCTGTAATTTTCATCATAGGTACACTTCAACTATGACAGACAAAATGAAGAAAAAATCCAGAAAATCACATTGTAGGATTTTTTATTAATTTTTTTGCAAATTATGGTGGAATATAAGTATTTGGTCAATAACAAAAGTTTAACTCAATACTTTGTTATATACCCTTTGTTGGCAATGACAGAGGTCAAACGTTTTCTGTAAGTCTTCACAAGCTTTTCACACACTGTTGCTGGTATTTTGGCCCATTCCTCCATGCAGATCTCCTCTAGAGCAATGATGTTTTGGGGCTGGTGCTGGGCAACATGGACTTTCAACTCCCTCCAAAGATTTTCTATGGGGTTGAGATCTGGAGACTGGCTAGGCCACTCCAGGACCTTGAAATGCTTCTTACGAAGCCACTCCGTTGCCCGGGCAGTGTTTTGGGGATCATTGTCATGCTGAAAGACCCAGCCACGTTTCATCTTCAATGCCCTTGCTGATGGAAGGAGGTTTTCACTCAATCTCACGATACATGGTGTTATGAATCCCTTTTGGCCCGACAGTCTAGGGGGGATGGTAATGAGACCCGTAACAACTCCTGCAAATTATAATAGTGACAAAGTAAAAGTGTGAACGAAATAACCACGAGAACTGAAATCTACCGTCAAACTCAGGGTTTATTAATAAACACACGGTAATGGGGGGGGGGGGGGGGGGGGGGGGGGGGGGGGGAGCAGGAAAAGGGGCTGAGCTGGACCCAAGGAAAGAAACAAGAAGTATTCAAAAACACCCCTAAACTAGACTAGCCTACTTTAACAACAGCTAACTAACTAACCAAAAATACAGTGGGTGGTCCGCTCAGTTCTAACTAGTGTATTTAACAAAGTTTACCTACGGGTAGTGTATGCCCATGGGCGACTTGTCTTGGTTCCCCCTTTTCCCACCAGCAAACAAACAAACACCATAACCAAAACAATACTCACAGGTGATGACAACGTGCTATGGAGGTGCTCAAACAAAAGAGCGGTCAATACAAAAAGAGAGAGTGAAACAGAGAGACCTACAGACATGGCATTTACAGAGAGATTGAGCTCTAGAGCAAACAACTGATGGGGTTTTTAAACCAAGGGAAAGGAACTGTGATTGGGTAGGAAACAGGAGGAGGTGTGTTTTCTGATTGATGATTGATTGGTGACTGATTGGGGAGTGATGATTTTCACCATGTGAGGGGAGAAGGAGAGAAAAGAACACAGGATACACACACACACACACAGGATACACACACAGGATACTGGTATCCGTAACACATGGCCCCATTCATTCTTTCCTTTACACAGATCAGTCGTCCTGGTCCTTTTGTAGAAAAACAGCCCCAAAGCATGATGTTTCCACCCCCATGCAACTCAGCATTCTTTGTCCTCCAAACACGACGAGTTGAGTTTTTACCAAAAAGTTATATTTTGGTTTAATCTGACCATATGACATTCTCCCAATCTTCTTCTGGATCATCCAAATGCTCTCTAGCAAACTTCAGACGGGCCTGGACATGTACTGGCTTAAGCAGGGGGACACGTCTGGCACTGCAGGATTTGAGTCCCAGGCGGCGTAGTGTGTTACTGATGGTTGGCTTTGTTACTTTGGTCCCAGCTCTCTGCAGGTCATTCACTAGGTCCCCCCGTGTGGTTCTGGGATTTTTGCTCACCGTTCTTGTGATCATTTTGACCCCACGGGGTGAGATCTTGCGTGGAGCCCCAGATCGAGGGAGATTATCAGTGGTTTTGTATGTCTTCCATTTCCTAATAATTGCTCCCACAGTTGATTTCTTCAAACCAAGCTGCTTACCTATTGCAGATTCAGTCTTCCCAGCTTGGTGCAGGTCTACAATTTTGTTTCTGGTGTCCTTTGACAGCTCTTTGGTCTTGGCCATAGTGGAGTTTGGAGTGTGACTGTTTGAATGTTGTGGACAGGTGTCTTTTATACTGATAACAAGTTCAAACAGGTGCAATTAATACAGGTAACGAGTGGAGGACAGAGGAGCCTCTTAAAGAAGAAGTTACAGGTCTGTGAAAGCCAGAAATCTTGCTTGTTTGTAGGTGACCAAATACTTAATTTCCACCATAATTTGCAAATAAATTCATAAAAAATCCTACAATGTGATTTTCTGGATTTTATTTTCTCATTTTGTCTGTCATAGTTGAAGTGTACCTATGATGAAAATTACAGGCCTCTCTCATCTTTTTAAGTGGGAGAACTTGCACAATTGGTGGCTGACTAAATAATTTTTTGCCCCACTGTATGTAATAATTTGTGGATTCCATCACCCATTTCGTATCATATGTTACGTATTAGAATTTATATGATATGTTACGAATGAGCAAAACGTACAATATGTTACACATTTGCCAATGTACTATATGTTATGAATTTACAATATGTATGATATGTTACGAATTCTAGCTAGGAGGCTAGGTGGCTAACGTTAGCTAGCTGACTAACTTTATTTAGGCTAGGGGTTAGGGTTAGGGCTTAGGTTAAGTTTAAGATTAGGGTTAAGTTTATGAGTTAGGTTAAAGGTTAAGGTTAGGGGAAGGGGAAGGGTTAGCTAAATGGGTTAAGGTTAGGGGAAGGATTAACTAACAGGGTTAAGGTTATGATTGGGGGACAGGTGAGCTAACATGCTAAGTAAACTCAGCAAAAAAAGAAATTCAAGACCCTGTCTTTCAAAGATAATTCTTAAAAATAACTACACAGATCTTCATTGTAAAGGGTTTAAACACTGTTTCCCATGCTTGCTCGATGAAGCATAAAGAAATAATGAACATGCACCTGTGGCAATTAAGGTCACAATTATGAAAACTTAGGACACTAAAGAGGCCTTTCTACGGACTCTGAAAAACACCAAAAGAAAGATGCCCAGGGTCCCTGCTCATCTGCGTAAACAAGCCTTAGGCATGCTGCAAGGAAGCATGAGGACTGCAGATGTGGCCAGGGCAATAAATTGCAATGTCCGTACTGTGAGACACCTAAGACAGCACTACAGTGAGACAGGATGGACAGCTCATGGTCCTCGCAGTGGCAGACCACGCATAACAACACCTGCACAGGATCGGTACATCCGAACATCACACCTGTGGGACAGGTACAGGATGGCAACAACAACTGCCGAGTTACACCAGGAACGCACAATCACTTCATCAGTGCTCAGACTGTCCGCAATAGGCTGAGAGATGCTGGACTTGTAGGCCTGTTATAAAGCAGGACCTCACCAGACATCACCGGCAACAACATCGCCTATGGGCACAAACCCACCGTCGCTGGACCAGACAGGACTGGCAAAAACTGCTCTTCACTGACGAGTCGCGGTTTTGTCTCACCAGGGGTGATGGTCGGATTTGCGTTTATTGTCAAAGGAATGAGCGTTATTCCGAGGCCTGTACTCTGGAGCGGGATCGATTTGGAGGTGGAGGGTCTGTCATGGTCTGGGACGGTGTGTCACAGCATCATTGGACTCAGCTTGTTGTCATTGCAGGCAATCTCAATGTTGTGCGTTACAAGGAAGACATCCTCCTCCCTCATGTGCTACCCTTCCTGCTTATCCTGACATGACCCTCCAGCGTGACAATGCCACCAGCCATACTGCTCGTTCTGTGCGTGATTTCCTGCAAGACAGGAATGTCAGTGTTCTGCCATGGCCAGCGAAGAGCCCGGATCTCAATCCCATTGAGCATGTCTGGTACCTATTGGATCGGAGGGTGAGGGCTAGGACCATTCCCCTCAGAAATGTCCGGGAATGTGCAGGTGCCTTGGTGGAAGATTGGTGTAACATCTCACAGCAAGATCTGGCAAATCTGGTGCTGTCCATGAGGAGGAGATGCACTGCAGTACTTATTGCAGCTGGTGGCCACACCAGATACTGACTGTTACTTTTGATTTTGACCCCGCTTTGTTCAGGGACACATTATTCCATTTCTGTTAGTCACGTGTCTGTGGAACTTGTTCAGTTTATGTCTCAGTTGTTGAATCTTGTTATGTTCATACAAATATTTACACAAGTTAAGTTTGCTAAAAATAAATGCAGTTGACAGTGAGAGGATGTTTCTTTTTCTGCTGAGTTTAGTTGCAAAGTAGCTAAAAATAATTAAGTAGTTAAAAAGTTAAAAAGTAGCCAATTAACTAAAATGCTGAAGTTGTCTGCTTTGAGATTCGAACTCACAACCTTTGAGTTGCTTGACATTCATTTGAGTTGCTAGACATTCATGTTATAAGCCCCCCCCCCCCCCTTCATTTTTAAATTACGTAACCATCTGTCTTATGTAACCTTACCAAACGTAACATATATGAGTTACCCAGATTTACATTTACTATGTTACGTCTAGTCTATGAGACCAGGCTGGATGTGCAAGTGTGAGCGTGAACATTTGTGTGTGTGTGTGTGTGTGTGTGTGTGTGTGTGTGTGTGTGTGTCAACTCTACATCTGTATCAGTGTTTGTCTTCAACCAGCAACATGTGTTTTATGGTCCTTTTTTAACACTGTTCCATGTTAATATTAGATATACCAGATGGATCAACACCTGATGGGTATGGATGGAATATTAGAGTGGTATAATTGTTTAAGTAATCTAGTTTATCTTTACTATACCCAGATCCTGATCTCATGTAACATCTGTTTGTGCTGGAGACCTTCGGGGCCCTGACCTAACCACACACACTGCAGGGAATATGGGGCCCTTACCCACTGTGCGTGTGCGCTTGAAAAAATCAGGTGTTTGCAATGACACAACAATGAGCACATCAAGCCTTGAAACCCTGTCAATTTTTTTCTGGGTTTCAAAGTCAGTAGAAGAGCATCTTAAATACAGCTGCAGGCAGAAAGGTCTCTGTTTGACAAACATAATGTCAATAGGCAACATTTTCTTTGTTCCCAACAGGGAGAGGTGCATGAATCATACATTAAACATGATGTGTATGAATGCCTCACTCAGAGGCAGCGTTTCTTTCTCTGGGCGATTTGCAGCAGGTGTCAAAATTGGGTGTCACTCAACTTAAACTGTATGCTTTATGATCAGGATTACAGTTGACGTGTAGACAAATATCAATCCATGTATTTGTTCCTTTGGATGATTCTGAAGCATTCCCGTCAATGAATGCCAAAGTACTTTATTGTTTAATATACAGTTCCAAGTATAAAATAATATAATTTTTTTTAAATTCTGAGCATGTAATATAGCTATTTTTGTATTAGTATTTTAATTATTTGATTTCATCTTAGTCAAGGGTGACAATCATTGTGGACATGACTGTATGTCTTGATCTTCAGAGACAAAATGTCATTGAACATCCCAGGGGATAGGTTGACTTTCATTCCATCTGTCTCTCTATCTGTCTCAAACTGTCATCTGTCTGAGAGAACATATTGAGGATAAATTAAAGTCTGAAGTTTGAAGCTCATACAATGTTTTCAATGAAGGGAACACATTCTTTAGGAACTAGCCATCAGAGTCATCAGTTCATTAGGGCACACAACATCAAATGTTTTTAAGGTCCAGGTGGTCTCTCCCTGTTTGGGTCAGTTTTCTTCTGTTTGGTGCCTTATGAACACTACCCACTGGACTGTCTTGCAGTACAATAAAAGGTTGTGATGATGCACATTTGGTCTGGACATGTGGGTGGAATTCTTCAGGGTTTTTGCTCCCTCTGGATCAACGTTTCAAATGACCAGGAATCAGGAGTGCCTTTTGTGCAGAATTACACCATGAGGACACAACCTGCCCCCAGAGAGTCCTTGCAAGGCCCCTTGGACCAACAATGCCTTTGTTTTTACTTGTCAGTTTCAAAGGAAAGGAGGGGGAAAAATCTTAGGCTCTGGTATGATATTGGTAAGCAGTTGTTGCATGAGTGACAAACTTAAGGGCTACCGATATGAACATTGGAAAATCCTAGAGAAGCAGTGGGGTGAAGACACAACAGCAGCTGACCTGCTCCGCTCAAAAATGTGCAGTTGTGTTATCCGACAAATGTGAGAAGAAAGGAAAACCTATATTAAGTATCCTCCGGATGGGCAAGGGAATAGTTCCTATCCTTGGCAAGCTGTGCCCCAGATCTTCCCTCTCCTCTCATTTCCTCTCTTCTGATGAGTTCATGAAAGATTGTTGGTGGAGTTCAAAAGGCAGGGTCAAGCATGTGAGAGAGGAGGGAAGAGTAAATAAAGGTAAATGAATAGCAGACTGGCTCTTCTCTGTTGGCAGAGGGGAGGTTTGTCTCGTTGGTGCTCTACAGACATCCTTATTGTATGTCCCATGCAGGTAGAACAACATCAACTATGTCCTCTCTGTGGAGAGACCCATACGTCCCTCAATGTGCTGTTAGCAACCCCTTTGATAGATAGATTGCTTTTAGTTATAAATGCTTCAACTTGTATTTTTGTTTTACTTTTCAAGAGCTATTTCTTGGATTGATTCTACTGATTTGCTTCAAAAACATATGGGAAGAAATGTGGCTGAAGTTGATGTTTTTAAGATTTGTTGCATGACAACCAGAATACAGCTACGTGTTATTAATTTATCTTTGTCTGTGTCTAGATCACATCTGTTCCCAAGGTTTTTGTGGCATGCACCTGCAAATACTGTAATATCAGTCATATCATACAAGACTATTGCAACTTTGTAACTGATTGTAACCACCCTCACATAGCATATGAGAATGTTTGAAGCATGTACCTCTTGTCGGCAGCATCAATTCATCTCCCTAACAGGGAGGGTATTCACCTTGCTCCCTCAGACGCCCACCCCTCGCCCCCCGAAATGTTGGGAGATGACAATTAAACATAGATATTTTGCTCTCTCCCTTGTTTTTGGACTTAATGAGATAAAAACAGGTTCACAGAAATTGCAAGAGGACATCTTTGCATACAGAATGTCTGAGGGAGTTTTGCTGTGGTCATTGGTGCCAAATTTGCATTGTAACATCAGTAATAGAATGGTGAGAATAAAGAATAAAAACATCCCACAGGTGCATGAGCTTCCAGGGACAACCCTCGTGAATTTAGTAAGTTTGTTTCTAAAACATATCAGAAAATGGAAAGTGGTTGAGAATGTAGCCTGTAGCATTCAATTATTCTTAATTTATTCTTAATTTCTTTAATTTTACTTTTTGGATTATGTGCATATTGTTGTGTATTGCTAGGTATTTTTACTGCATTGTTGGAGCTAGAAACACAAGCATTTCGCTGCAACTGCGATAACATCTGCAAATTTGTGTATTCGAGCAATAAACTTTGATTAGATTATTTTTAATCAACCCATTACACATAGTTACTTTCACTAAATAGTCAAATGAGCTGGCTCTCTAGATATCCCTCCTATTATCTTTCCATGTGTGTGGTTCCATTGCTCTCTGTACACTCTTAGAAAAAAGGGTTCCGAAGGGTTTTTCAACTGTCCCTATAGGAGAATGCTTTTTGGTTCCATGTAGAACCCTCTACATCAACCTCTACAAGATTTCTTAATGGAACCCGATAGTGTTTTACCTGGAACCAAAAAGGGTTCCTCACAGGGTTTTCCTATAGGGACAGCCATAGGAGAACACTTTTTTTCTAAGAGTGTAGACCAAACTCAGGTCTCTTTTGCTGTGATATTATTCACTTCACCTTTGAGAAATGTGATTCGAAACATATTATAATCGAATCAAATGAATCTGTTTGGCTGAATCAAACATGGATGTATGTGTTCCTAATCTAACGTGTTGTGTTTCAAGCAGACAATTTGGATTGTGTGAAATACGCAGTGTTGGGTGGTTATGCAGACTAAGCTATGGCTAACTGGCTTTGTGGTTCTGTGTATTGTCCAGATAGCCTACAGACTGTACTGTGTCTGCACTCTTTGATTAGGAGGGATACAGGACACTATTATTACACCGTTGTATTTGCACTTTGTTGATATCAGCTAAAACATTACTGTTATGTAAATAAGTCTAACCAATGGAGCATTGCAAACAGCCTGGTATTGTGATATGGATGGACAAGTTATTTCTGTTTTGTTATTGTTTTACTCAGACATCTGCAGTTGTTCAACCACAACAAAATAACAGAAATGCTGTTATAAGCTATGAGCATGTGTGAAATAAGCAAATTATAAACATGCATAAGATGTTTTGAACGGATACATTTAGTGTATATTATTGATAGCATATATGGTAGCAACTGATCTCTCATGACTGCCTAATGTGCAGTCTTACTACATGGTTGTTACTACATGGAGTAGTAACGTAATATATTTTGATGCTTGTGTGTGACAAGCTAAGGAGACTTGTGAGTTACAACAGATGTCCAAGCTCAGGGTAATGCAGGAAATAGAGTTTGCATTGCTTTGTAAGTGTCAACCACATAACTTGCCTGACAAGGTTCTGCTTTATATTCCATAGAATATATTTTTTGATGACAATGTCAGGGGAGTTATTAATGTTAAAACGTCTTAATTAACTCTTTGAATTACCGTAAGAGTGAATGGTGAGTTTGTTACACCAGTACATTACTTTGCAGTGTTTGGAGTCAGCCAATGAGGCAGTTAGTGAATGGTGAACACATGTAAACACAGAGTGGGGTGGAGTCACTAGTTGGACCTACTATCAATTGGCATTAACACTGTATGCACATGTTTTTTGTCATACAAAACTTCTGATCCTGTCATGGTTGATTTATTCTAATGTTTTATTACGTCAAGAATATGTTGTATTTATTTGGTCATTTTTAGGGAATATTTCCTCCGCTTTTCACAGTTATCACATCTAACACAACACTTTTGGGGTTTCAATTGCTGCTTTTAAAATGTTCACCCCCAGGCGAAAAGTATGGAATAAGAGAACAAACGCTATTTCTATAAATAACATTAGTGTATATATATATTAATTTAGGAAATGAAATAGTGAACTTTATTAATGTTGTTATGGTATAAATAATTGAATGGTTTAATTTGATTATATTTAATCAACCCATTCTTTAAACACTATTAACAAGGTTATTGTTAACATTGAAACAGTCTTTTAAAAATAATTTCAAATATAAACCTTAATAAAAGGACAAATATAATATATATTGGTGCATAGAGTCTGAAATTATATGAAGTCATTCAAACCAAGAACTTACAGAGTGGATTTGCCTCTTTCTACCTTTTGCCCTCTAATATGGTCTGTGAGACATCTAGTTACTTGTTAGATGTATTAGATTTTTCATGTGTAAGTGAATAACAAACTGTGTTTTTGTGTTTTCATCTAGGCCTATGTTAATTATCTGGTTAGAAAGATGTTATTCTTTCATTGCAGAACTGCCCTAATACCAGCTTGCAGCTGTGGCACTCGGCTGCAGGTGTATTAGAATTATCTATAGGAAGCAACATTCCATGTGTTTTCAAAGCATACTTCTATCACCTGCCATAATTGGGTTTATCTAGAAATCAGCCAACATTCAAACAACCTAATTTAGTAACATTATGGAAATGGCATATTTTCAGAATTCCTTTTTGAACCTGTTTGATACTTATTTTGTAATAGTTTCAAATACAGTTCCATGTAGCAGCCCAATGAACACATTATGGTTGTTTAATTTTATGTATAATGTATATGTAAACATGCTCAAAGGGAGGATAAACAATATTTCTCAGAAATATACTATGAACAGTTGTTGGGAAATTATCAACATTTATGAATTTGAAAGTACAACCTATGTTTGTTGGTATAGACATTCTAGATGGTTTTCAGTTCAAATATGTACATTTTCAGAATTTTGAATGTTAAAAGGTTTATTTTTCTTTAGATTGTTTATAGTCTATTGCTGTCATTTGTAGAACATTGAAACGTTAAACTCATAAAGTTCCTTCCAAAATTCCCATGTCTGTTAATTTGACACATTTTGAAAACATCATAATTCGTGTTTTGATGTCAGCAACCTACTTGTGCCTTAAGTATGCTGCCTAGCTTACCCCACACTTGCATTATCTACCCGTTATTTCAAAACCTCATGTAGGCTGTTTCATACCACTTTGAGTCAACTTTGAGACAAACCATTGCAGTCACGGGTCAGATATGAGGTGAGAACTTTTCAAACTTCCCTATCAAATCAAAATAAAGTTTGAAACAAATGTTGCAATATTCTTTAGTTTGTGTCCCATTGGATATCATGTTAATTGCATGCATCTGGGAAATAATGTAGCGCCTCCGCTGCGTTTGACTCTCCTCAGAGCCTGCGGTGACGTCATTATTCCGCGAAAATACAGCATGGTTCTTTCAGGCTACAGTGCTGAGCCGCTACTGTAGTCTTAGGATGATTGTCGAATGGTATGTGTTTGCTGATTAGCTTTTTGCATTTGTTCGATGACATTGTAAACTTTAACCTTAGCATCATAAGAAATCTACCATAACTTGGGGATTGGGGATCTTAATGTTCAAAGTGTTGTGTTCCCAAGAGAGTTTAAACACTACATTTTCCATTTGATAATATCTGCAGCAAAACGATTGTCTTTGTTGGTGGTAAGAACACAAATGGGTTTATTGGGCTGTCTTTATTTTTCACTTTGTTTAACATGCTGTCCAAGAAATGGACATAAAAAAGTAATTTCTGATGGCAGTGACAGGTGCATGAGCAGTCATGAGATGCAGAGGCAATCAGAACACGAACAGCCTAAAATAAGTCCCCATTTTAAAAGCCGAAATATGATACATAGGTTGAAATATGAATTAATGGATATTATAACAAACGCATATTGACACCCGAGGAGGTGGTGGAGAAGCATGGCCATCAAGGCGCTTCACAAGCGTATCTGTCTGGCAAAGTAGAAACTTCAATTGGACATGATTGTGCGCATGTTGGCTCAATTTAGTCTACTACTGCATCGTTTTATGCATTCCATGTGTGAGCCTTTAAGATCAGTCATTATGGCACAGATGGGTTTGCACGATGTAGAATGTTGATTGTTTATTCTGTTTCTCTGAGGGAAATAATTTATCCCAAAATAATTCATTGAAATGCGTCAGGGACACGATAAATATCTGGGGGAACTCCCCCTATACACTGCCACAAAACGAGCAACTTTCTGGATGTGTAGGCTAGTAGTCTATACTATTGTTCGTTGAAAAACATCCCTTATTGTCTTTGATGTAGTCGTTCTTGTCGTCCAAAACATTCCGACTCAGTGCCTCATTCATGTAGTATTTGTGGTTGATAGGTTATCATGGAACCAATTAAGAAGCAGTTATAGCCTCAGCCTAGGCTATATTTCTCTAATTTTTGCGTATAATAAACAAGTTATAGAAATGTTGATCTTTATTGTAGTAGCTTAGTCTGCTTGTCGAACTTCTTACTTTTAAAAGTCTAACTGTTTTTTAGTTAAAACTTTAAAACGTGTGTGATGTGGAGGTTTCATCCATTTGGAATGTGTTGCTTTGCCATGTCTTAATTGCTTGTTGTTGGATGCAATTTTACGATTCCTATCTATGCTAGGGGGGCAATAACATTAGCTAATCGTGTGAATTGATAAATAGTTAGTTATTGTAGGAGTTGGACCGCCCTGGTTCTCCGAATATAGCCTATGCAATAGAATTCTGCCCAGTAACAATCGGCAAGCCTCGGTCACGCGCAGAAGACCTATTGGCTATATGCAAAGTGTGACATGGGGAGGAAACTATCTCGAGACAAAAAAGTGCTTTAAAGAGGCATTTCCCACTTCTCTCACAAGTATGAGAACAAAGGTGTTGCCATTCAGACCGATAGAGACGCCCACTCGAATGGAATTTAACAACTTTGAGCGCAGCGGAAGACTGCCCCCTCTGCATATGAAAGACAATCCATGCAGGAGAGTCTAGTTGACTCATCTTTGGGGGTAGAATATTATTAGAGACTAACCTTTTTTGGCAAACTATCAGTTCTGCTTTAAGCTCCTCCAACATTACACTGTAGCATATTTAAGAGACCTTTAACAAGGCATAATACCTAGAATTAAGTATTGGACATGGGTCCTATGTGTATCGTTCTGCATATGAATGTAATGATCACAACCTCAACCACATGGATTATATTTATATATGAATACATGCAGTTGTCCAATACAGAACATAGGCTGTCATCGTGGTGTTATCTATAAGAGAAGTTTGTCGCAACAGCTTTTTTATGCTGCATTGCATTTCCTAGAAAGCTATCTCATTCAACCACAAGCGAGCTGTTGCTATATAAAAGATAGTTATGGTAGACCTTTGTGTGTGTGTGTGTGTGTGTGTGTGTGTCGGGGAGAGCGAGAGGGAGCGCGGGGCGATTAGAAGTTAATCAAGTGCATTCGAAAAAACAACAGAGCAAGCAAATCAACAAGGATACGTTTTTTTGTTGATAAACTGAAATACAGAAATAAAATTGGCCTAATGCATGTTTATGAAGTTGTCAACTTGGGTACATTGCTATTCCTGCATTCATAGCCTAGCCCTAGGCTACATCCCCTCTGAAGGCAGAAAAACTGTAACACTTGCTAAATGGATCAATTGTTCCAGTTATATAGCCTATATTATCCGAGTACATTTTCTCAATTTGTTCCTGTGACGCATGGTTGGGGTTTTAATTGTGGTAATATTGTCATGATAAAATAAAATTAATATGAAGTTGTCATCTAAAAGTGGAGAGAAAAGAGGAACAAATGTTTGAGTAACTGCTCAACATAGTGTGGTCTGCGCTGCTGCTCGCGTCACTTTGGTCGGAAAAGGCAGGCTTAAAATGTAACGCCAGAAGAAAGTAGAAGCGAACTGAGGGGGAGAGGAAAAAGTTCGCAAGGAGAGGCAGGACTACTCTTGGGAGCCCTGCAGTCTCACTTTTATGCCTCCAAAATACTTTCCTTCCAGCTTCTTTGCATCTAGCAATATTGTTTAGTATTATCACTAGAATAATCCGGCTTTGTAAAAACTGAAACGACCATGGAGCTGCTTTGCCTCGAAATGGACACCATTTTAAGAGCTCGTCCTGATCCGAATATTCTGTGTGATGATAGGGTATTACAAAGCCTGTTGACCATTGAAGAACGATTTATTCCCCAATGTTCTTATTTCAAGTGCGTTCAGAAAGATATTCAGCCATTTATGCGGAGGATGGTTGCTACTTGGATGCTGGAGGTTTGTACCGAAATACTCTGTAGGCTCACGACTCATATCAAAACACACTCAAATCGGACCTATCGCTCTGTCATTTTGTCCAGTTTGTATGGTGTGAGAAAGAGGAGGGTTGCACATCATATTGCCGAATATACAATCATGATAGCCTATAATTCGTTTATTTTATTAATATGGTTTTATTTTTTGAACCAAGTCACTGACGATTACGTCTCAGATACATTGACAGGTGGTTACAGTGGTGTAGTCTTTCACCAGATAAAGCTTTTCTTTGCATAGGTCGGATCTAGGAAAGGTGCACGGGATTATTTGTTATATATTTTAAAATTGCCTAAATATGTCCATGCACACGTATGCAGTTCAATGCTAGCCCTATTCTAGCCTATATTCTAACGCCATGTTGTTTTTTCAGGAACTGTTGCAGTTTTTCTGACGATTTTACAGATCATAAACGCTATACCTGTTGTTGAAACGTGGCATAAATGAAAGAGCAGTGTCTAAACGACATAGTCATCATTGAAATTAATGCGAAATATTGATCAAACATTTTCTATTTATTTTTTAAATATTGGATCGCGGAAGGGGTGCGGGCCTTTCTGTCCCTCTGGTCTCCTCATTGAAATCCGTCACCCAGGAATTAAGTTAGATTTTTTACAATTTGTTTGACATAATATGTTGGGAATTGTCTGAATAGAAACCTGACCGTCAGAGCTTTATTTTCATGGAATAGTTATTTTACTGACATTCATGAAATATTTTATATTAATTTTTGAAAATATATTTCGACCTGGTGGTGACGCACTCGAGATCAGCCACATGCTACTTCGTTTTACATTTGACAATTATTTCGCATTTATCTTCAAATTACATGTTTATCAATTGTCGGGTCTGATGTGAAAGACATTGGTGTTCATTATGATGCGAAAATTATAGGTGTAGACAATTTATTTATATTTTTAAATATTTTAGGAAAATATGACGAAGGAAAAAAAGAGGTTCCGTACTGTGCTGCATGGGTGTTTTTTGGCTGGGGTAATTGTGACTTGAATTAATTTCTTACTGAAGGAATGTGATTCTATTGACAGCCTGTGCCTGAGAGCTTTTTCAAACATTGAAAATAATCTTATTTAGAATTTATTGATGATGTCGCAACAACTCTGGGTGGGGCTCAATTATTGGCCAGGTCCCAAAGGGTTTCGACGAATTTATATGCATATCTGGCTGTTACATTATTTCCTTAATTTCGTTATCATTTTTATGTTTCACATGTATTGAACACATTATAGGTAATTGAAATAACTGGAATTTGATGATGCCAATTGCTGCACATTGTCACATGTCACCTCTCTCTCTAGGTTTGTGAAGAACAGAAGTGTGAGGAAGAGGTTTTTCCCTTGGCAATGAACTACTTAGACAGATTTTTAGCTGTGGTTCCAACCAGAAAGTGTGATCTGCAGCTTCTTGGAGCAGTTTGCATGTTCCTTGCATCCAAATTGAAAGAAACTCGTCCATTAACTGCAGACAAACTCTGCATCTACACTGATAACTCCATCAGACCACAGGAGCTGCTGGTAAGCAACAGTTGGTTTCTGCCAGCAAAATTATGAGTTACATTTCAGATTGTTATTGTTGGCTTTGTCAAATATGAAACTCATGGCTATTTGTCAATGTTTATGTTATGGGCCAAAAGCCACCTACATATATATGTTTTATATTTATTCATATTATATATGATACTGTCCATTTTCTCTAAGGATGAACTATTATGGAATATAATTAACTGAAATCATCAGCCAACCTAGATTAAATGTTTGGCCCCATCACTCTAGGAATGACCCAGAGTGCTTTGTCCCCCAAGAGTTATACTGTACTACAGGTAACTGCCAAAATAAAGGAAACACCCAGATTCTACAAGTGTCTGGAACTCTATTGGAGGGATGAGACACAATTCTTCCACAAAAATTATATAATTTGGTGATTTGTTGATTGTGGTGGAAAATGCTGTCTCAGGTGCCGCTCCAGAATCTCCCATAAGTGTCCAATTGTGTTGAGATCTGGTGACTGAGACACACACACCCTTTAAACCCCCTATGGTCTTTTGAGACCCCTCTTTCAAGGTCACTGAGAACTCTTCTAGCCATGGTAGTCAAAATTATGGCACGATGGGGTGTTAATTGCTTAATTAACTCAGGAACCATACCTGTGTGGAAGCACCTGCTTTCACTATACTTTGTATTTTTGATTTACTCAAGTGTTTCCTTTATTTTGGCAGTTACCTGTATATTGGACTGTACAGTAGGTTTTTGTACAGTGGTCTCCATCACCATCTAGTGGCAAATATTTGTAGTAGAGCGAGGTCAGCCGTTGAACTGAAGCCAAGGTTTAGATCCGTGGAGTGATTGATCTTTAGAGACTTCAGTCTACAGAGAGGAAGTCTCCCATATTGATGGTCCTGGCAAACAAAATGTTGTCTTTGACCTCCAGTTTGCTCCACTCAAGTTTTGACATAGATAGATGTCCTCAAAGAATGGACATTTACAGGTTTTTGTAGATCCTGCTTCAAAAAGTACTTTTTCCAATGTGTTAGAAAACAATGCTTATTACTTGCATACAGTACATTACAATTTTGCATTGGATTAGTTCACTAATTGGATGTCTTGGTTGTAGGCGCTCACAACGAGGTTTCACTTGACCTGGTGTGGGTACATCCTGCTTGTCTTGGTTAGGGTTTCTGCTGCAGTCATTGGTACCCAAAAGTTAGAGCCTTTGGCAATCTCATAGGGTCATGGTGGACCCAAGTGGTGGTGAACATTTAAATAGTCAGTTTCTCACATCAAAAGTATTTCCTCTGCGACCCTACTTAAACATTCTTTAGTAAACAATAGTCAATCCCACCCATGTTGTGAAAGAGGCCCCATATTATTCAGCTGAGAGCTTGGGGGCTGCCTGGGCCTGACCCACCTCCTCAGTTGATTGCTGATCCCAATGCTGTGGTACTAAATATGTATGGGTTGGAGAGGCCAGCCATTCCCTGTGATGACAGGTCCTGCATCAGTGGTCTTAGGGGCTGAGTCTGTCCCTCCTCCTATCTCTCATTGGTTGTTATTGTATTATTGCTGACAGAAGCATGATCAACATCAGGTGAAGATTCATATTTTGCTGGACTGGGCTGAGCTGTATCCACCCATACATGTTGTTTAGGCATGGGTCAGAGGAGTACCATGTTTCTGAGATGGTTTCATGAGGGTTGCCTGGTCGTGTTCACAATTAGCTTCTCTTTAAGGCAATCTTTTGGCTGACAGATACAGGAAACAGGAGATCAGCTGCTCGGCCCATGTGATCGTTTTTTTGTCCCCATCTTTGGTAACAATTTCTTGTAAAATAAACCACAATGTCACCCAGAAGGTGGGACCGGAGGCACCAGCAGAAGGAAGTGGGTGCCTGCATGGAGGGTGTGTTGCAAGGTTTTGCCACAGCTCGCTCTCTCTCTCTTTCTGTCTATCTCTCTCTATCTCTGTCTGTCTCTCTCTCATTCTCTCTCTCGCACTCTCTCTCTCTCAGCTTGTGTCTGTCAGCTCGTGTCTGTTTTCTACCACAGCAGAAAGCAGACCTCTAATGATAGAGAGGGGAAACACTGCAGAGTGTGGACAAGAGTCAGGGCCATCTATCTATACGATTCCTCATTGATTCCTTGAATTCTAACCGCAGCATCACATTTGTCAACGGCCTATTTCTCAGCGGTATCTGTGGCATTCTTATGGAGTGACTCACTGAACCTTAGCAGTTTTTTTACAGTTTTTGTAAGTTGATAGGGAAACACAACACCTTGTGAAACTGAAGTGGGGATATCATAGGGATGCATCATAGTGTGTGGTCCCCTTCCAGAGGAGAGAGAGAGATGCAGTTCACCTGATATTGGGAATGAGATTTGGTCATCAGTTCAAAATTACTGATATACAGTTCGCCTGATATTGGGAATGAGATCTGGTCATCGGTTCAGAATCACCCTGTCGTGGAGTTTTAAAGGCAGTTAATGGCTGCCATATTGGACCTGCGTTGTCTCATGACTAAGAACCATGTGACTCTGAAGGGGAAATCACTAGCATCCCAGGTCTTAGGCACAAGGACAGTCGCAAACCACAAAATTTCTCCCAAATTAGTCACCAGCTCCTTCCGTTACTCATCCTTTCTTCTCTAAGAAACAAGGGCAACCGTATAACTCAAACAACCTCCCACCCCCCCAAGAAAAATAAAACCATGTGATTTAAGATAGGCCTAAATGTCATTGGCTATTGCTGATAGACATTGGGATTGTGCAGTTGAGGATACTGCTCACGATTGAACAAGTTCAAGTTGATTAGTTTTAGGGAAACTGTCATTTTGTTTTAGCCTCTCCTTTTATGCTGTTCACATCAAACATTAGGTATACACTTGTTTTGTATGTGTGTCAGGTGAGCTGTAAAATCGTTGTAAATTAGCTCTGTTTGTTTAACATTATCGATCGAATTTCAGAGGTGTCAATTTGAATTTAGCTAGGTGCTCAAAGTAGCAAAACAGGTCCTAACTCTGGTAACTTAATAGCTTCCAACAAGTTATGACAAAGGTTAAATTATGCTATCCTGTGCTAACCTATTTGCTGTGCATTTTGTCTTGCATTTGTACTTGTATAATCGATACTGTGTATAACACCACGGTACTTCTTGCTGCCTACGGAGCAGCAAGAGAAATTGCCCCTGTCTACCCGAGTACTCCGTTCTGCCACCTCTTGTCTCCTGGCTCTACCACCTCTGCCAAAGGGCAGCTTCTCTGTCCTGGCACCCCGATGATGGAACCAGCTTCCCCCTGAAGACAGGACAGCAGTCCCTGCCTATCTTCCAAAAACATCTGAAACCCTGCCCTCTATTTTAGATAATTGCACAGCCCCCCCCCCCCCCCCCCCATAAATAAATAAATAAGCATTTTGTGAACTAACACACACACTTGACTCATTTTCCTCTTACTGGCTGACTTTACTGACAGCCACTTTATTGAGGAAAAAAGTACTTGCTGTGATATGTGGTTGTTCCACCTAGCTATGTTAAGATGAATGCACTAACCGTAAGTTGCTGTGGATAAGAGCATGTGCTAAATTATTAAATGTAAATGTATTATAAAAAAAATCTAAATAGATTGTTGACCAAATGATCAACCATATAGGAATCTATTCATTGCCTCTGTTGGCTTGAGCATGTTAGTGAGAGCTAGTTTTAGAGTCCCTATCTCCCCCCTCCTCCCCCATCCAACCTGGCTCAGTCTCAGCTAGGCTGGTGCCATGTATATACAGTATGTTTAGCCTTGTTGCCGCTCTCATCCTAAAACAGTCTCTCGCTCTCTGCTCTCTCTCTTTTGCCTTCTCTTTTGCTCTCTCGCTCTCTCTTGCTCTCTTTCTCTCTCTTTCTGTTTCAGGAGTGGGAGCTGGTGGTGTTGGGGAAGTTGAAGTGGAACCTGGCGGCTGTCACACCAAACGACTTCATCGAACACATCGTGAGGAAGCTGCCGTTGCCCAAGGACAAGCTGGCGCTGATACGTAAACATGTGCAGACCTTCATCGCCCTCTGCGCCACAGGTATGTTGCATCCTTTATTGATACTAAAGTCTCACTGGTGGATATTTATTTCATCAAAAGATGAGCCAATGTGGGTTGCCATCTGATATCACTTTTGGCTCCCAAAACGATAATGGATGTGCTGCCAAGTCAATTAGGTGCTGATGTCTTGCGTCAACATAGTTGCAAAATATCCTTGTCTCCCCTTCTTTCGACACAAAATCAAAATATCCTTTCTGAGCAACAATGACTGGCGGAGACCCCATTCAGGTAGCTTTGTGGGCCCCCCGTCAATGTGGTGTCATTTCACTTAAGTGAGATGGATTACCTCAATGTGAAAATATGTGGGGCTTAGAAAAGCATGTGTCATGGAAGGACGTGTCTCTGTGAGAGTCTCATGTCCACGTCCATCATGTTTCCCACGGCTTTGGCGGCTGGTACGGCCATGTTCTGTAGGCATATCAGAGAATAGAGTGACACTTCAAAGGACAGCAGCCTGGTTTAAAGGACATTCCTGTGTTCCTGTGTGCTCTGGGACCAAGGGAGGACCTGATGGGGGTGGGACTGGGTATTGTCCCCTCCGCTCTCCAGGGTGGATTGTTTCTTCAAGATCAAACATCAAGTTGTGGGAGTGAGAGGAGATTCTCTAAATATGATCTGAAAATCTGGAGGAGGGTGAGAGCAAAGAAAGAAAGAGATGAGGAGGAGCATATTGTTCCTGCAGTCCCGCATGTTTTCATATCTGTCCGTTTCCCTCTCTTACGCCTCCCTACTGCTTGAGGGCATGATGACTTTCCCATGTTCAGGGTGTGTTTGTGGGGCAGGTTCTCCCAGCACACAGCCCAGCAGTATGGGGGGTAATGGGATCCAGAGCTGCAGCAAGGCCCCCCTCTCCCTCCCTGGCTCCTCTGGACTCCACCCCAGGGTCCCACCTCTGGCCCCACAGGAATGCCCCCTACACTCCCTTATGGGTGAGATCCATGTGGTGGTAGAGGAGTGTGTGTATGGATGGATGGAAGGGAGTTACGGTGACAGGTCTCTAAACATTGCCACTTTTGATGTAGAATCCCTTTTCTGATTGTGCAATTGATATTGTATGTTGTGAAAGACAGAGCACATTGATGGTCTCCATGGGAACTGGCCCCATTGTTCTCAATTTGTCACTCTGTGCCTCTCTCTTTTTCTTTCTCTCTTTTTCACTCTCTCTTCATGCTCTCCTTTATGTTCTGTGCCATTGGAGAGATGAATGTAAGGGAATGACTGTGTCAGTGATCAGACCTATTCCCAAAGCAACATTGCACAAGGCTCCCAGTGCACTTGGTCCACAATTGCTTCAGTGAGGCAGTGGATATACATTTATGAGTCTTGTGGAGGGAGATGTCTTCCTGATGTCTTGTAGAAGGAAGCCTTGTTGCAGATAACTCGGATTAGCAGTAGGCTATTTTGTCTTCATACTCCTCAGATTTCAGATTCATATGTAGGCAAAGAGCATGTTGAACAATTTGGTGCATCTGAAGATCTCTGGGAATTCAAACCCCATTTTGTGCAATGTTCCCAGCCATAAATCAACTCAACTATCTTGTGAGATTCCTCCCTGAGAATCTCCCTCCAGACATGCTTAGAAGGTGAAGCTGGAGGAGGAAGTTTCTAGGGCTTTGCTATTTGCAAGACAGTTGACAACAGATCTCCTGGGGTCTCAGTATTTCATGCATAGAAGTGATTCAACTCACCCCCACCTCCACCCCCTCTTCTTGGAAAATGTCCATAAACCAACTCTTCTGTATTTGAGTGAGAGAGAGGAGAGGTGGAGAGAAAAAAAGGCTCTAATTTTTAATGGTTCCTCTCTTTTGATGGAAAAGTTCTGTTCGAGGCACTCTGGGGATTTGGTCAGGTGGCTGTGGGCCGGGAGGCACAGGCTGGTTTAGTATTAATTAATAATGAGGGAGGGTCCATTCAGCACTATGCAAATGGTCTAGGGCTCGGCTACAGGCTGGGAGAAAGGAGACAAAGAGCCGGCTCTACATTTCATATGCAGAGGCATGTAAGGGTCAGCACAGCGGGGGCACTCCATAGGAATCACCAACGTCTCCCCAGGGAAGCCTACAGGATAATGGTGGAGAAACAAGCCCATTAAGGGAGATTATGGCCTCCTTCTTCCACAGAGACACCAAGCACTTCTTGTCCCCTTGTTTCCCCCTGGTCTCCTGTCCCGTTCTTTCAATAGAGGTAAAGGAGGGGTTGGGGATAGTGGTGCGCGGGTCAGCTGTTGGTTCACCCGCACCAGCCCGCAATTCCTAATAACCAATCCGCAGCTGCCCGACTTGTGATAAAGTGACTTGTGATAATGTGATAAAGTGAAAATCTGAGGCCCACACCCGACCCCAAACCCACAAAAATGAAAACATTTTCTATAGGCTACAGTCAAAGACGGTGGAACGATTTTTCTTTGAGTGTGGGTGCAGGATTTTTTTGTTGCCTGATTTTAGATATGTTTCTGCTTATAATTTCTGACATTTTGGTAGGCTATTTCTTAGTCCCCTTGTCTATAATTAGATACATGCAGCTTCTCTTCTGTCATTATACACTGAGTATACAAAGATCAAGTGAATCCAGGTGAAAGCTATGATCCCTTATTGATGTCACTTGTTAAATCCACTTCAATCTGTGTAGATGAAGGGGAGGAGACAGGTTAAATAATTATTTTTAAGTCTTGAGACAATTGATACATGGATAGTATATGTGTGCCATTCAGAGGGTGAATGGGCAAGACAAAATATTTAAGTAGCTTTGAACGTGGTATGGTAGTAGGTGCCAGGTGCACCGGTTTGTGTCAAGAACTGCAATGCTGCTGGGTTTTTCATGCTCAACAGTTTCTTGTGTGTATCAAGAATGGTCCACCACCCAAAGGACATCCAGCCAACTTGACACAACTGTGGGAAGCATTGGAGTCAATATGGGCCAGCATCCCTGTGGAACACTTTCAAAATCTTGTGGAGTCCATATCCCAACGAATTAGGAAGGTAATGTTTGGTATACTCAGTGTATGTTACCCTAAGAAGACTAAATAAACCCTTGCTCACCAGAATGTCATACATCGATAGAATGAATGCTTCAATCTAGTTGACATCGGTAAACTTTTCTGTCATCTTCTTTCAGGGAGCAAAGATGTTTAGGGGCCAGGGAGAAAATGCAATTAGAAAACAAAACAAAACTGGAACAATCAATTTGACTTTTTTTTTCTTCTTTTTTTCTCACCTTTATTTAACCAGGTAGGCTAGTTGAGAACAAGTTCTCATTTACAACTGCGACCTGGCCAAGATAAAGCAAAGCAGTTCGACACATACAACAACACAGAGTTACACATGGAGTAAAACAAACATACAGTCAATAATACAGTATAAACAAGTCTATATACGATGTGAGCACGTGAGGTGAGATAAGGGAGGTGAAGGCAAAAAAAAGGCCATGGTGGCAAAGTAAATACAATAAGTAAAACACAAGTAAAACACTGGAATGGTAGATTTGCAGTGGAAGAATGTGCAAAGTAGAAATAAAAATAATGGGATGCAAAGGAGCAAAATAAATAAATAAATACAGTAAGGAAAGAGGTAGTTGTTTGGGCTAAATTATAGGTGGGCTATGTACAGGTGCAGTAATCTGTGAGCTGCTCTGACAGTTGGTGCTTAAAGCTAGTGAGGGAGATAAGTGTTTCCAGTTTCAGAGATTTTTGTAGTTCGTTCCAGTCATTGGCAGCAGAGAACTGGAAGGAGAGGCGGCCAAAGAAATAATTAGTTTTGGGGGTGATCAGAGAGATATACCTGCTGGAGCGCGTGCTACAGGTGGGTGATGCTATGGTGACCAGCGAGCTGAGATAAGGGGGGACTTTACCTAGCCTTTACCTTTAAGGAAATATAAAGCTGTAAAAACAACCCAACATGTTTCTGGTAAGTTTTCAGTTCGGCTTGGATACATATTTTATGTGGTTGAAATACTATCAGTTTTATGATGCTGATAAAGATAGTACCTCTGTGGTATTTAACTGAGCATTCAAATTCTCAAGAGGCTGAAAGAAAAATCATATTTCTCCCCACCAGTTCCCAGGTCAAAATTTTGCCCACATTTTGTGTATCATTTACTGCAAGAAATGCTTAATTCTTCAGGAGTTAATATTAAGGCTATGTGAGAGGTTATAGACCTACAGTCAGTATCCAGATTTCATTCTCCATTTAACCCATCTGAACAGTAGGTTACAGTTCCCTTGACATGACATAAGCCAATTTGAGGTCCCAGTTTTGTGACTGTCAAATTTGCAAAGCTCCTCACAATCATCACACATAACATGCTCATAACATAACATAATAACATAACATAACATAATAGGCTCTGCTATCATCCTCTTTTAGCACTTCACCAAATGGGAAAGCCCAAACATTTATTTTCAACCCTCCTTTCACAGCTTTTCCGACATTGTTATTTTTGCCTCTGTGGATTGACGGGAACTTTATCTGCCGGTTCCCAAAACCATTGGGCGATTGGCGTGCAGGCTTTTCAACGCTAAATCTTAAGCTTATGCACTAATGCCAGACAGCCTAAAATAATGAAAGAACCTCAGTGTAGCCTAGATATAAGTTGCACAAGAATGACATTTGTGGCTTTTTTAAGGTATTGTTTTCTCTGTATTCAACCCGCCCTTCACTCACTTGCCCTTCATCCACATGGATATAACCGTGGGGACTGCGGGTTATGAGTCAACCCGCGCATCACTAGTTAGGGAACGAAGCAGATAGGCCTGAACCTGTCTAATAATCAGCTCCATCTGACTACTTTACTAGAGGTGGGATTCAGAATCCACTGGGACTGCATGGCGTAGGTCTTTAATTCTATACCCGTGTTTGTTGACAGAGAAAGCTTCTGATTTGATTTGTCAGAGCTTCCAACAAATTATTTCTCCTCCTCCTCTTCCAACTAATGAACCTCCTCTCTCCGTCTGCTCCAACTCCATTGATGTCTGATTAATCTGCAGCATCCATCCATGAGGCTAGAGGAAGCTTCCTCACAGTGTGCACACAGGAATGTGATACACGGTGTGTCATAGAATGGCATGTCCTGAACTAGCCTCACCTCACTGTGGTTATCAACACCATATCAGAAAACCTGGGGGCGGCCAGACTTCCACTGAAAAATACTCCAGGCTGATCCGGGAGGGCCATGTAGAACAGGGCACTAGCAGAGCGCTATATGCTTTGCCCTGAATGACGGGTGGCCACTGCATGTGGTAGACAACATAATGGGCTAGCATGACATGTCACAGTACTTACACTTAGATGCACGCACTAAACACAGGTCAAATACTAATGCTTTTAAGAAACAGTTAATTATCTTCTGACCACTGTCTCACTCTGACGGCAGGAGCGGGGTTTAGTGAGGTACACAGGGCTTCGGCAAACTGTGATTGGCAGATACAAGTGGGGGGGGGGGGGGGGGGGGGGGGGGGGCTTGTAGCTACCACTAATAAGAAAACAAGGGGTGTTGGGTAAGTACAACAAACTCCTTGTTCAGGGGTGCTGAAACTGCAGACTAAGGTAGGGTTTCCACCACTTCCCAATTCACCAGACGAATTCCACCCCATTCCTTTTCAATGGGAGCACGTGGAGCAATGCGCAGATGATTTTGGGAAGGTGAGCAGAGCTATAGAAAAGGTTCAGCTCTGCTCTACTTTATGCAAATTGCATGCGGCCACCACTGCCGTTAACCAAACACTGTTACGTCTGTCATTAGTTCCGGGCAAGTACAACCAAAAAAAGGTGTAGGAAAGCCAATCATCGCTGTCTGTTTTTCAAATTCTATATGATTTTACTTTGCTAGAATACAGACACAAAATAAGGTCAATGGCATGGAGGATTGTAGTGAATTGTTGGTGTTAATGGTAGGTGAAGAGAGATTTGCCCAATGATGTTTGCTTGTGCTGCTAGCTAGCTAGCTATGAACATCAAGCAACCCAAACCTCAAAGCTGTGATCAAAGCCACCATTTTGTAAATGTGTTGAGTAAATTGTATTGTGAAATGTGCCTACCAAAGGTTAGAAATCACCAGTAGCACACATTATAACATTGTAAATGATACACTAAGCATGAATGTCCCATGTAATATGCTACCAATTGGATTATGGTATCTTAACATTATGATTCTCATATAGTATAGCTTATGGCTCTTTAGTTATACTGGTGTCATGACATTGATGATTATAGCTCACTTCCTGTAAAATACATAGGCCTAAATGCACATGAATGGGTACTTTGGGAAAAGGAAATTGTGTCTTTGACTTGCAAACATTGTTGTGCAAATCTCTCTTTACCCACCATCAACACCAACATCTCTGCGATCCTCCTCCATCCCATTGACATTCTGATTTTGTCTCTCTATTTCAAAATCATTCTCAGCAAATCAACAAGGTAGAATTACAACACTCCACACTAGTTTACCTTTTTAGTTTAAGTAGCCTACAAACTGCCAGCTCTGTATTTTCATTTACAGTACCCAAAATGGAAGGGTTAGATTTGCACTAAACAATTTCATGTCAGAATAATGTGGTAGAAAATCTGTTTTATGGTTAGCCTCATATACATTATCTACTGGTACCATTTTAAATGAGAGGGCTCACAACTGGACAAGAATGTAATGTTCATTTGAGAAAGCAACATAGAAACACAAATTAGAGACAGATCCCCTTCATACCTTTTTTTTTATTGCAGAATTGTGATCTGTGATGAATGAACATTGACACTAGTTCATCTTGAATAATGTTTTAAACAAGTTTAAACACTTCACTTCCATGAATCAACATTGAGTGAATCAAAATATAATTTCAAAATGTACAAATAATCTAAATGTTGTAAATGTTAGACATCTTAGTAAGTAGGCTATTATGACAAAAGCATCATTTCAGGTGAACCAAAATGTCCATACCAGAGTTGGCCAACCTTGCTCTACTCCCTGATCAACTGGGTGAGCAGGCTTCTATTTCAGCCCAGCAATAATACACATTATTACCAATTCATTAGGTTTGATTAGTTTAATCAGGTGTGTTAGTGCCGGGCTGTAACAGAAGTCTGCACACACAGCATACAGTGTACCTGCAGAAGAAGGATTGGCCTGCTACAGTTGTAATATGTTTGTAGCCTATAATTTGTGTGTGACTTTTAACTGTATTGTTGTATACAACATTTGTTAACATAACACATTCAACCCATGACATACAAGGACGTGCCAGCAGTCTCTTGGGACATTCACTGGGACCTCCTCTGCAGACAGGCTTTCACAGCTCTCCTTATCTGAGGACAGACATCACAAAGAAACAGGCATAATTATATTACAATTAGATAGCCCTGACTATTATCTATTTCTGTCTTCATAGTTTTCCTGTCTAGGGATTAAAACTAGAGATATTTGCATAATCTCATCGCACAACCTGCCCTATCTAACTAGTATACCTACTCCCTTTTCTGAAAGCTGGAGCAGAAAATCCTTTCACCCTCTTCCATTGCTGTTATCTACAAACATATTTGGAGCACAAGTTTTTAATTTACAATGATAAATAGGCTTACACCATGATAATAAGCTAATATGAAGTTAACTAGCTGTAGTATGTAGAGTTGGTTAGCTAGCTAGCTAACGATCAGTTCATTAGCCTACACACTGGCCTCCTGTAGCTAGCTAATACATTGTTTTTTTGTTTTTTTTTCTAAATGTATTTAATTATTTACTTGAATAGATTCACGCCTACACCCACGCCCACGAAGCTGCCAATCTTTTGGAGTTGTAGTGATGTCAAGCGGAGGCACCACTTCTGGTCGAAACGTACCGTAAGGGCTGGCCTTTTTAACATCCACCATAAAGCCAAACAATGAATGTGTGGACGTTACAGTTGTCCTAACAGGAAGTGATTTTCTAAGGGCACAGATTAACCACTGAAAATAACATCTGAGGTTTGGAAGTAAAGTAAATGTTAGTGGCTGGTGGGTTTTGACATGAATGATGTTCTCATAACACAAGAAGTCTCCCTGAGCACAGCTGGAGTTTCTAGGTAAAGATGCGTCGGTCGGCTATTCCTCAGCTGTTTATACAATTTTATCGGTCGAATACTGTCTGGAAATGAAACTCAACTACAGAAAGTCATGGATGAGGGATTCTAACTGGGCTCCAAACGAAAGCTGCCAATTCATGTTCTTCCAGTTCAGAGGGGTCTGCTTCCTCCCACGCCAGGCCTGAGTGCTGTTGCTCAAGTCTCTGGGTCTCGGTGGTGCAACACTGAAGCAAGTTGTTACAGGATCCAACCGTTAAGGAGGATTCCTGTTTTTGTTTCTGGCAAATCAATGTGCCTTTGAGGCTGTGCCGTGGTGACCCAAACCATTTCTTCTAAAAAATTGGAGTAGATGTGTTCTTATGGAATAAGCAAAGTTATGAAACCTGCCAAGATAAGAATGTCAGATGATTCTTTCCTAGAAAATTAACTCTCACTTTCTATGCAACAGTAGTAAGACATACTGCAATAAAAGTCAGGAGGTTCACAGTTGTTTGTAGTGCCTCTCCTCTCTGACCGAGAGCAGTTTAGCCAGACTGTAAGCTGTAAATGTTGTTTTTTGACTACCTGGTCCACTCCATTAGTGGTGAGAAACAGCATAATGCCAGTCTCAAAATGATGTTTGTCTATGACCTTAATCAATCAACAGGGCCAAGGTCCTCAAAATGGAACCCAGTAAAAAACACACAAACTTTGCATCTGTATAGAACAGTCTATTGATTTATTGCACAAGAAAAAAAACTCAAGTTTCCAGCTTTTATAAATCTACAAGTTAAATGTGTATACAGTGCATCTCACCCACCCAGGAGTTGGCCTTGGTGAGTATGGCAGGCAGGCTGGGTGAGCAGAGTGGAGTGGAGGCCTGGGGATGGATGTTCTGGAGGGGATGGGGGGGCATTGAAGGGGGTGAGAGGCCTGCAGGCAGGGCCAGTCAGCCGCTACTCACTGAGCTTTCTATCACAGGCGTCCCCACTCAGCTACATACACATTTTATCCTCAGCATGAATATCAATTAGGCTAGCCTGAAATACAGCCATTCTTCCCCCCCCCATACACAGCACTCACCACTGGCCCACCAGCCCCAGAGTGGCAGCCTCTGTCGATGACCCTTGTTCTGCAACAGACCTGTCTTGTCCTCCGGGGCCAAAATTCAGCTTTCTGCCCACTGCTCCACTTAGGCTCCGTGTGTGTGTGTGTGTGTGTGTGTGTGTGTACACATATATGTCTTTGTCCCTTTTTCACTACAAAAAGCTGTGCTGGTAAAGTGCTGATGTGGTGCTCAGGGCTCTGTGCCCTCTTTCCTGTTTTGTGGAGGTTGTCATTAATAAATCAGCCCGTGGCAGTCGACCAGCAGCTAACACAGGGGTGTATAATAAGTTCATTTATTTGTCAACACTGAGCCACAAGATGAGAAAGCTTCTGGCTCTGCATGTTAAAAAGGCAGCGAGGGGCTGCTCCAGCAGCTCTCAAAGGACCTACCTCTTTGATTTGGAGCGAGAGAGCCATTGCACACACACACAGTTTGCTTTTGCTATTGAATATGGCAATATGTTAATGCATCGGCTGCTTCTCTATGGCTCTGTCCACTCCTCAAGCCCAAAGGTGGCCCAGCTACAGAGGAATAGCTGTGGATGGAGGTGTGAGGACGTGGGAGGGAGACCAACTCTTTTCTTCTTCCAAAAACTCACAAGGGTCTGGACACAGACTAGAAAGCGATGTGCAGCAGAGCGATGCCCCCCACCCACTACTCTCCCCCTTGTCCTTACTCTCCCCAGAACCACAGTCCCCCCTCTACTGCTCTTTGTACAGTTGTCGGATTGAATTGGTATCAGCGGAGAGGGTCTGTTGCCGGGTCTCTCAATTGGGTGAAATGAGGTGATGACTTCAGACAATGGAGCCACACTCTCCTGCTTATCCTCTCTCAGCTACTGGCTGCACCCAATTAATATGCACACAAAAAAATTGTCGCAAATACAAATCACTGGCTGCAACAAAGAGCTGGGCATCTGTGCCATTCAGAGGAGCTTGTTTCTAAAAAAATATATATTAAAAAATACGGTAAAAGATTAGTGAGAGAGACAGAGTGAGTGGAGCAATAGGGAGAAGGTATTGAAACTGATGGAAAAGGGGGGCAGAGAGCAGACAGACAAATTAAAGGAGTAGAACAGTTGTTTAAGCAATTCAGGGACTTCTGAGAAGTGTAACTTGGTAAAAGAAACAACGGTTGATTTCACCTAATTTTTACATTCTGCCATAAAGAGCACACATTCATCATTAAAAAAAATCATGTTTTCCCATCTCAGAAAATGACTATAGTAAGTGGCTGTTAAAGTAACAGGGTTGGCTGCAACAGGGTTGACGATTTAATCTTAAATCAGCCATTAATCCCCTTGTTACATGGGGAATGAAAGCTTCTTGTGCAACAGGGAGCGAAAATTTAACCCAAGCTTCACAGGAAAATTTTAATTGCTAAAACATTTCTAGCCTAAATATGGGTAACGGGGTTGACGTGTTGTGCTTTACCACAAAACACCAGAAAATGGCCAGCTCAACTGCTTTTACACTGTGATTTCACTATTAGATGTTACATTTTTCTTTTGAATGAAAAAAAGGAATAGTTTAACCAATTTAAAACGAGAATTCAGTTCACATAACTGGGTTGACCTTAAAATGAGGGACAGACGTATATTAATCACTAATCACATGAAATAAATAATAATCTTCAGAAATAACTTTGTCAAAGCAACAAAATAACTAGGGCTTTACAATGATGGTGAAAACTTGGAGACATTCTGGGGTAAAGTGGGTTGAAATCTTCCTAGAAGGCACAGAGAGAGCACAGAGAGAGCACAGAGAGAGCACAGAGAGAGCACAGAGAGTGCACAGAGAGCCATGTCAAAATGCACAATTGTTGGACTTTAGAAAGTCTTTATTCATATAAAACATCTGATTTATTGAATTCTCCATGTGGTCTATATTAAAATGGAAATGGCATCTAACAACTTGGAAACAGGCATTCATATCAGTCAAAAATATCAAACTCCCAGTTTATGCTACAAAACTAACTTTCTAAGAGGTTTTAAAATTGGTTGACTCAACATTCCATGACGTTCATTAAGGCATTGTTGTCAGAATAGATCGATGCTGTTCAATGCATGATTCATATAATTCACCAATACATTTGTTTCAGTTTCAATTACACAATATTTTTTACAAAAACGGACGAATGTAACGAAGGCTAGGAATGTCAATACATTCAAACTAGCAAGGTCAATGATCACAAGTCAGTCATAACGTTGCTAGTAGGCTAGCGTATTTATTTAGGGGGCAAGCTAAAAGTACAAAGCCTAACGTTAGCTAGATAGCTGCTAGGAGGATATCATGTCATTGGAGGAGTAGGTGAGTAACTTACTTTTTTTGGTGGCTACACAGCTAGACGCAAGTGTCATTTGGTTAGCTTGCAAGAAAGGTTCAGCAGCTATGCTGAACTTGAACGACTGTTATCCAGTTAGCATATCTCTTGCATTTGCAAATTCGCTCAGGCTATCTACTCTGATTTCAGAGTACTCTCGTCTGAGTGGGCCAGAGCACAAAATCACTTAATGAACATGCAACACCTGCTGAATAGGACCGGTCTCAGTAAACCAAGGCAAAAAAGTAATAGTTTGTCACGAACACTCTAGATAACATGCAAACAGCCTAACCAGCTCTGTAAGGGCAATGAAGTTACTATTCCCTATCATTTATCAGTGCAATTTTGATGGCCAACTAGCTGAAAAAGTTTGAGAGGGTTTATCTAATGTTCCGTTAGATCATCTTGCTCTGGCTAGCATTAGTTGTTGATCTTGTTGTTGATGTGCATAACTGAGGGAGAGAGCGCTTACCTTTTCATGGTTGTTTGTACACTCTTGTAAAAAAAATAATAATAATTTAAAAAAAAAGTTTTCTTCGGCTCTCCCCATTGGACACCCTTTTAAAGAACCCTTTTTAGTTCCAGGTAGAAAGAACCCTTTTCCGTTCGATGTAAAAACCCTTTCCACAGAGGGTTCTACATGGAACCCAAAAGGGTTCTATCTGGAACCAAAAAGGGTTCTCCTACGGGGACAGCCAAAGAACCCTTTTGGATCCCTTTTTTCTAAGAGTGTATCTTTGATTGGCTAGGGCGCAGCAATCTGCGTAGACTCCGGTCCAGGACGAGACAGATGTTTTTAATTAGGTTTTATTTACTGCAGTGTCTATTAATTGTCCAAACTCATGGTTACTTTCCCACTCTATATTGCAATAGTATTTTCACAAATGCCTTAACTATACGTAATTGCAAAACATTCTAAGAATTGATGAAAATGTGAAAATGACCACATCTAAGTGGTCACTCCATGGGGTGTATATGAACAGATTTTAATATTCTTTCATGTTGCTAAAATGCTGTCAGTTCCACTTTAAAGGAATCTTTGTTTAGTATAACAGGCTTTTAAAATGCAATATTGGTGCACCATTTCCACTTAAAATATCAAAGGGATGTAAAAGGCACTCTTTTCGTGTAACAACCCAGAAGGAGTCTTAACCTAGGACTTTTTAAAATCTTTTCCTCTCCCTCTCTGCCAGTGGCCTTCCTGGTGGCCAGTGGCCTGTTCACAAGCTATCTTATTTGCATTATGAATGACAGTGAGGGGAGCTAACAAGGTTATTGGTCTTTGAGACGCACGCCTGCGACCACACGTGGAAAAGGACCTACAGCAGTGAGCATTGGCAGAGGGACTGTGGCTCTTTATTCCACCCTTTCCAAGCGCTATGGGGCTTTTTTCAGACAGCACACGGTTTACTCAGGAGCTGGAAGAAAAGGGGCCGGACCGGGAGGTTGACTGGGACAGGGGGGTAGAGGGGCAGCGGGGTGGAAGGGTTTGCCTTTCAGCTCCTTTACAAGCCAAGTGAACCCTCATTACCCAGGGTCCTGGTCATTAGTGGGAGCCAGTGCTAAAGGCGATTATTTATGACCACCAGATTAGCCTATCAGATTGTCTCTAGGGGGAACGTGTCTGTCTGTACCCCTATTGTGTCAATTGTGAACTTAAGAAAACTATTCACATCTCACTCACTAAATGTAGTGGCCTTTGCTGGCTCACCTGGAGTGTTTGTGGTGTATATCTCTGGATGAGTTGGTATATGTAAATGAGTTTTAACTATATATATTATATATACTGTATATAGTGTGTCCTCCATTACAGCCATGTCGTCTTAGAAAGTCATATGACTTTTTAGCATGTTTTTTGTCCTCCCACAGACTTCAATTTCACAATGTACCCCCCATCGATGATCGCCACGGGCAGTGTTGGAGCGGCTATCTGTGGGCTTCAGCTGGACTCGGGTGACCAGTCTCAGTGGGGGGACAGTCTTACAGACCTGCTGGCCAAAATCACAAACACAGAAGTGGTGAGTGACCTGTCTTTCTGGTCAATTCTGACTTGAGAGAGAACTCCTTCAAATGTTTTTTTCTGGTTATTTTCTCAGCCTAATCAGTATGAGTAAGAGCAGAGGTTGACGTCTACACAGAATCTTTCTCAGAAGCATTATTCATTTAGGTATATCTGAGTACCTACACTTGCAGTAAAGTTCATTTAAAATATTTGAGTCAAGGCCTGTATGTGAGTCAGTCAGCCTATCTGGAAAAACCAGCCCATACAGAAATACCTCAACCACTGATTATGATTTGATAGACAGCATTTGACTGGGTCTGTCAATCTAAATGTAGCTCAATGTCTCTTTTCCAACCCTTCCATAGTTCCCTACTGCCCTGTGGCAGTATATTCCACCTAACATTTGCGTGGAGCTGCTATGCAAAGGTAGTGAAATATCATCCTGTGATCCTGTGAATCCAGGTTAGTTTCCCACAGCCCAGTCAGCATCCCAGGGCCTTGCAGGTCCCCGACATAAAATATCTGTTAATCCAGGCAGAAAGTGGTGCTCAAATGCAAACTGAGGAAGCAGAGCCAGGCCAGGCGGCCCCTCTGTGTGGTTCTGGGGGTAGAGCAGTGCCGTGGAGGTGGAGGGGTGCTCAGCTCAGTCCAAACACAGGCAGGCAGGCTGGGCCACAGCTGGCTCCCACACCTGGCTTTCATCAGGAGGGGAGCAGGGGTGGGGTAGGTGAAGGAGCACGGGTGTACAGGGGGGTGGTAATAGTGCTATCATTTTAAAATTCCCTGGTGGCAGGCGCTAACCTCCATTCTGTTGGTAGCTTCCTTGGTCATGTGCATTCCTCCTCGTTTGAGGCAGGACTGTGTGACCTGAGGGCTTCCTGGCCTGACCAGAGTCCTTTGACCTGTAAGGACAGTCGACCCTGCTGTGGCTGGCGGGGAGAGGAGACCTGGGGGCATGAGGGTGGGGGGCTGAGGCTGCCTGAGCTGCATTGGCCTCTGTTCTGGCTCTCTCCTGCTAAACTTACTGCCAGACAGAGCAAGAGACAGACTCCGAGCTTCACAAAGCCTGTCCCGCTGTGGGTGAGGATATGAGAGGAGGAGGAGAGGTGGGAGAAAGCTGTTGAAGTGTGAAAAGGGACACCAGGGGAGCATAGCCAGTATCCCGCCTCACTTGTGATGGTTACCCCCTCTCGCTCTCATGCCCCATAATGCATCTCTGCTGGAGAGGCTCCCTCCCCTGTGTGTGGTGTGTGACGTCGTGCTCCATAGCCGATAAACAACAAATGGCTGGCCTGAGCAGCACAGGCCCTCTGCTACAGTAAACTTGCCTGCCAGAGCAGAATTTTTGTGAAGAGGATGCTTGATGATTACTTCCCACCGGGCGAAAACTGGTTGAATCGGTGTTGTTTCCATGTCATTTCAACAGAAAAAATCAACAGAAAAATCTTTGTTGACATTGAATCAACATGGAAAACTGATTGGATTTGCTAAAAGTCGTCAACAACAAGGGAATTTTGTCATTTTTTTCCACAAAACTTTTAATCTAAATCCAAATACATTTTTTTGTTGATTTCACATTGTATTCACGTTAGTTGATAACTCAACCAAATGTAAATCAAAACTAGATGTTGAAATGACATCTGTGCCCAGTGGGTTAGTACTGCTCTGTCTATTTTCTCGCTATAAAATCAAAAGAGGAATTGGTGTGTCATTTCACACTTACCCTTCCTGGAAAAGGAAGGGTAAGTGTGAAAGGCCGTCATTGTAAATAAGAATTTGTTCTTAACTGACTTGTCTAGTTAAATATAGGTTTAATAAAATTGTAATAATGAATTACAAAAATTCCAAGCTCAGCCACTTAATGTCAATCCCACACCTAATGGCTACAACCACCTAAATTATATCAGTTTGAACGCAGTCGTCGATTTGGAAACAGAGTGAAACAGAGTGTGAGAGTATACACATATTTGGTTTGATGCTCCGGCTGGGGAGTTGGCACAGAGCTGGGATGGAGATGGCCAGGCAAAATATGAAGTAAAGTAAACTCTTGCCAGCCCGGCTGCTGATGCCAACACCAACCCCTGGCATCCCGCTGGCATATTTGGTATCCAGAGTGTGTGGTTTTCAGAGAGGACATGTGATAGGGCCAAGTCACCGTCTCACGCCGCCCCGGGGAATGTGTATATAGCCTTAGATACACCTGGTGTGGCACAGAGAGTGGTCAGTCAGGTACAGCAGCCCGGTCAGTGAGCCTTCAGGCCAAGCCATGATGGGAGAGGCTTGCGCTGAGGAAGAATTAAAACTTTGTTACTAGGAGGTTTCGATTGGTTGTGATTCCTGTAAGACCAAAGGGATTCTCTGTTGCTGGGCTACTGTTGGTTGTTTGCTGCTTCTGTTTTGATTCTCAACATCCAAGAAGCCAAAAGCATTGCCAGCGAAAGGTAGGACGATAGAAAGTGGATTGACATAAAAAGTAATGTAGCTCATCAAATGTGAAACCTTCCATTGAAGCTAAATGCGCAGAAGGTCCTTCGCTGTTATAACACAGAGCAGGCTGAAACAGGAAGAGAGGAAGGGGCTAGAAGACTGTTTCCACGTTTTTGTCTGCTTTGCTTGGCAAGCTTACACTCTCACTCTCTCCAGTTCATCTTTACTCTCGGAGTAGCTCACAGGACACCAGATACACACACGCCCCTGTCCTCCACACCCCCTTCATTCCTCCCCTGACCCGCTCTCCCTTTTCTTCCCTTCCTGCATCCCTCCACTCATCATCCACCCCTCCTTACTCACATTGAGATCTTCTTTTAGCCAAAGTTGTTTCTAATTTCATCTGGAAGTTTAGTCTATTGAACAATGATGTGTGTAATAATCTGGGTGTAACACAGAAATATAGCCAAAGGGAATGGTATAGCTCCTTGTGATGCTCAAACATGACATTGCTCAAAGCAGAGAGAGACACATCACATTTGAGCTCACATTGAGCTTGTGTACATGGGGTCATGGGTTGCTCTGACCACCTCCAGGGTATGGCATGATCCCCCTCCTAAACACAGACGCACATGAACACTTGCACACACTCGCGCACACACACTGACAGACCATGCTGTCTGCACAGAGTAGCACTGCCGTGTGGTACAGTAGTTAAAAAATTCCATGGTTTTGTCTGTCTGCTCAACTTCCTTCTTGAGGCTCTATGATGTCACAATGGATGCAGTGTTTGTCTTGTGGTTACTCCTCATACTGTTGATTGAATTGTCAAAATAATTGTAATACATTTTTATTTATTTGGGTAGAGTTTTTAAGATGTAAGAGTGGGGGAATGGGGACTCAGGATTGGATACAACATTCCCAAATTTCATTCCCAGTGTATTCCAAGTGCTGCCTTCTGTAGTATCTAAGTACCAAAAACCCTATCTGAAAACCATATTGGTGTTTTCAATAGTCATATTGAAGCCATTAAAGGTTCTCAAATTAAGCCTGTGGGCCTTGGCATGGGATCCAAACTGAAGTTATGAAGAGCAGCGTACAGGGGAATGTCTTTTAAGATGTTACGGCCTGCATTCTTGCGGTAAGACACTGGCAGTTCCTTTACATGTTTTGTGCTTTAGTTAATCTCAGAGGAGTAGATTTTTGGAGCACATGGCACATGTTGGTGGGAAGTTGGGGACCTCTGAAGCAGAAAATTGGGACGCTGGGCGACAGTCGTGTTTCCTCCACGTCAGCGCAGCCAGTTAGCGACCATGGGAGACGCCCTCCCTGAGGCTCCTCCACATGTTAGTGCTCTTCCAGCCCTATTCCTAGGCCCCCTAACCCTCACACAGCCTTCTCACATCTGTCCACATCCAGGGCCACTATAGGTAGAATACAGAATAAATATTGAGTTATTTAATATGAAGTGAGTCCATTTATCAGATACATTTGGCTCGTCCTCGATTGAGCCCAAATACAGAATTTGAATAATTGAATTAGTAATTAATTAATTCATTTACAGAGTAATTCACTAGGATCATATATCTAGCCTAAGTAGTGCATTTTTTATTTAGTATTCATTTCAAGGCTTTTCCTGGAGATTTTTATATTGTGACCTTTGACACGGTGACCTTTCATAACTCTGCTCAGTTCAACTCCTAAGGAGCAATTCCCATGTGATAGGCCTCTGTTCTCATTTCACCAATGCAGCAGGCAACACTTGCCCAGAAGCCATTACACAGGTTCAAACCATGGCCCATCAGGTTTAAATTAGCTGTAAATGTCGAAGGAATGTTCCCCTCCTCACAAGACTAAAGCTTCTGGCTTGGGGGCTCTCTTTCTTATTTCCCACAGCCACCCGGCTGTTCCAACAGAGCTAAGGGTGCATTACTGTTGTATACCACCAGAAGGCTGCACTGTCATACACTGCAAGCCATAAGCATAGTTATTACAGGGCACTAATATTTTAATAGTCAGATCAGAACTCTTCCTCCTGAGAGCTGAATCTTGGGGCCACAGCAGGCTGAACTACAGGATATTTCCTCTGTCCCACACCCTTTGAGGCAGATTCCTAAATCCCATTCCTGTAAAAACAAATCAGTCAGTCCTCCTCTCTTCCTTTCCTTTCCTTTCCTTTGGTCTCCTCATGTCCCACATCATCTCCCCATCGTGGCGGATACAAGGTCTGAGACGGGGAGGCTTAGGGGTGTTGAGAGGTTGCTTTCTCCAGAAGATTCTCAGGTACTTCCAGCTCTCTTTGATGCTGAAACCCAATCGGCCCGCTCTCAGGTGGATTCCCTACAGGCAGAGACTGGCTCGTTAAAAAAGCGCCACCTTTGTGTTCCCACAGGACGTGGATGTAATTAACATAGCTTAGCTTCAGTACTAGGGCAAATATACCTGTATTTTCACTGTTGTCAAGGCTACTGGTGAGTTGTGTGTGTGTGTGGGGTGTGTCTGGGGTGGGGGGTGGGTGGGGGGATGGGGGAGGTGTTCAGTGCTGGGCCCTAGTGGGCTGAGGTAATGCTTGGCCTGGTCCTAATCACCGCTCAGCCGTAGCTCTCTGTCTGTGGGGGTGGCAGTCAGGGTAGCGGTCATCCAAATTCTGCATGGGCGCTGTTCCCTTAGTAAAGCACAGTACAGTCAGGAAACTGCAGGTCTGTGTCAGTGTCACTTCTGTTTTGTCAGAGCCAATGATTTATATACATACTAGATGACTGACAGGGGGCGCTGTGTTGAAGCCACGTGACTCCATCTTGGCACTCCCCCATCGTTGTAAAATAATATTTTGGAAGCTATAGAAATGAATTTGTTAAATGTCTACATTTGTTTTTGCCACATTTATTATATTACAGACACCTTAATGCATACTTTTAAATTAAATTATGTGAGCTATATATAAAAATTGAAAAATTTTACTTTTTCCTCAAAGTATAATTTTTGGAAAGTTGTAATGTTACTGTCCCCAATATAAAAAAAATATTACTTAAATAGATATTTTTTTAATTTTTTAAAAAACATTTAATGAAAATACTGTAAAATTCCATTCATTCCTATAGAGGACTGCTTTTTCTGAGTAGTGCCAATATGGCCGACCGGTGGCTTCAAAGCCTCTCATTGGCCATTACATAGCATCAGAAATCCAGGGTTTATATACATCAGGGGTAGGCAACTATAGATTCGGAGCTGATGGTTGGGGGGACAAGTAAGTTATCCGTAGTTGGCTAGCTACCAAGCAAGGGATAAGAATGTTGCCAGCCAGTATGGCAATGGAACATTTAGAAAGAACGACTGGGTCGCATCCATATATAGAGAACAAAAAGACTGAATGACTGGGTCGCGTCTCTGGCAACTGAAACGATAGAACGATCAGCCGGCTTGGGTAGAAACCCTAAATTTGTGTTGGGACTACATCTTGTGGAAAGATACAAAAGAATGAATAAATTAATCAAAATATTTTTTTGAATGAAAATATTTCAATCGTTATTTGAATATGTTGGTAACCTGTTGTACAAAAATGATAATGCCCTTGAAGCCGGTGTTTGGAGGATATATCGGCACGGTTTCCCAACACGCGTGCCAATATATCTTCCAAACACTGGCTTCTCAAGCATTATCATTTAATTGTACACTGCAAATTGACCACAACTAAGCCTGAAAAGAGATTGTATTTTTTAAATAATAATTTTATACCTTGATTACACTGAGACAGACATGTTCACATATCTCAGATTTCCTCAATTAAACATTTTTTTTGCTTAATTCCTGGTGATTTTACAGTATTTTCTAACCAAAAAATAAACACATATATGGGGACCAAAAAAAACCCATATACATCTTTGGTCAGGGCTGGGGTTATGGATTATGGAAAGGATATGTAACCTTATCAAATATCAGGCAGGTAAGTGGCTGTGACACAATATATCAATCCAGTAATCTAGGAAATATTCCATTGTTTGCTTTGGCTGTAACTTGGAAGGTATTAAATGTATACTGACATCTCAGTAATTCCCCCCCCCCTCCTTTGTTGATAACTTCTTATACTTACTACTATGATATGTGGTTGTCATACCTCGCTATCTTAAGATGAATGCTCTAACTGTAAATTGCTCTGGATAAAAGCGTCTGCTAAATTACTCAAATGTAAATGTAAAAAAAAATGTAATATTTCTGAATGTGTATATGTAAATGCACACGTGTCATTTTCTCTGAGTCTGACTTTATTTACATGTTTATTTCCATCTCCGTGTGTACTGTGTGCACTCTTCCTATATTTATGGACATGTCTGTTTGGTTGTGTGTTGCAGGACTGTCTGAAGGAGTGTCAGGAGCAGATTGAAAGGGTCTTGGTGAGCAGCCTGCGCGAGGGGCGGCAGCAGCAACAGCAGCATCAGCAGCAGGTCCAGCATGGCCCCAGCAGTAAGACCATGGACGAGCTGGATCAGTCAAGCACCCCAACAGACGTTCGCGACATCAACTTGTGAGCCTGCAAGAAGCAGTAGCGCATCCGAAATAAGCAACAAATCAACATAAAAAAAAACAACAAAAAACAAACCACCCTTTGAAAAAAGGGCTTTTGTAGAGTTTTTGTAGAGATTTTTTATTTTATAACACAGAAACATGCGCCCATGTATTTTACGAAATCAAAGCTATTTTTAGATATAAAATAGATATCCTTTAAAAGCTCTGACTTGATACACGAAAGCTCAATGGTGCCTCAGATATACAGAAGGGAAGCCAATCATATTTTGAGTTCTGTTTTTGATTGTTTAATCACAATAAAGTTATATTGAATAAGAAACCAATAGCTAAATAAGGCTTTTTAAAAGGTAGTGGTGAGTCCATTCAAGGCTTGCATATAATGGGATCACATTTGGGGCAAGGTTTTTCTGTTTTGTTTTGGTACATGTTGGTCTGCCTGAGATAGGAGCCCCATATGGGCTACACTGACCGTGAATGGCAGGGCTCAATATGACATGGTTTGGCTGTGTGTTGGTGATAAGGGTAGCACTTTGCATGAATTGCAGAGTATTGTGCTAAGAAAGAGACAAGAAGGGTCCCAAATCCAGGGAACAGCCAAGTATATAATAGTGAATTACATTGTTATTATTATTATTAAGAAACATGTTCGTGAATGAAGAGTAATAGACGTCAATAAGCTCTTTTTGTCAGACTGCTTGTTCGTATGGGTGTGGGCATGCATCTCTGTGTGTGAGTGTTGGTGTGATTGCCGTGTGTGTGTGTGTACGCGCGCGTGTGTGTGTTGGAGCGTTATGGCTTGGCACTTGAGTGGGAAGACTAGACTGGTGATAAACTATGGAACAGGCAGGAGACAGGGATTATTTGCAGGGCATCTATGTTATATCACTGCCTTCAGTTAATATGCGTTGTCGGCCAACAAAAATCTGGGGATCTGAGTCCACTTAGTGGGTGGAGGAACGGTGAAAGGGATGGAGAGAGGGGTGGCTGTGCTCCTTCGTTTTGTCTAGAAGAGTCAGCCGTGGACCCTCTGTTTAGAAGTTTCATTTTGAGGTGTTTGCTTTTCACTGCCAACATACCAATCAAATATTGCCAGATAGCGTTTGTATTTTCATGTTATTGTTTTGTTCTTTTGGAGTTATGGAAGGAGCTTCAGGCTGCTTAGTGTCAGTAAGAAGGAGTGTGTGCCTCTCTAAGTGGTGCCCTAGTATCTCAGACGAGAGGAGAGGAGGGATCCCTGTGGTGGATGGAAGGGGTTGGGGTTGAACAGGTGTAGAAAGGGTTTGTTGCGCTGCAGAAGCAAGCTGCTGTGTAGAGGGAGGAAATGTAGGTGAGTTGCTGAAAGATACAGCAGAGGAGCCTAATGGCCTCAAATTATATCTATCAGATTTCTGCGTTTTGGGCAGATTGAGGCCACGGATGACGAATTAGGATCAATACCAGACTTTACGCTGCCAGCTCATTATTTGAGAATTAACTTTATTGGTTCATTAGAGGACAGAGAAATGTATTGGAGCAGGGGAAGATTTGTGATCATTGCATCTGTAGTCCCTCATAGTTGTTTCAACACGCCTATGATTTCAACAGCAAAGCACTTAGAAAACATGCTCCCCAAGGGACAAATGAAATGGTTACGGTGTGGGAGTCTATGGATGTTTTCTGTTTTCTTGTGATCTTTTTCTTTGATTTAATTTGTAGGGCTGGTTTCCCCACATTGAGGCCTAACACCTTACGATATGAGGACATTCCGATCTAAAAACATTCCGAAAAGTGCAAGATGAAAGGGCCATCTGACCATTTCATGTGTTTTAGCAAATAATTCATGCCAATTAAAAAAATTCTAGAGACCTTTATGATTTCAGTTTTATGATTTTGTTTTAGAAGTTATCACATTATGAAATATTTGTTATACTTGAATTTTCTATTTGATCTGCTTCACAGCAACAAAAAAAGTCACATGGGTGATGAACTATAATGAAAATGTTACCATAACATCAGATTTTTGCACATGTTCTGAGGGCAATTGAGGTTTTCTTTCAAACAAATGGAGCTAGTCTATATTCAAGGCTACCTTATTGATAGTTTTGCTCGTAGAACCTGGCCTATTGTCTATGGGGATACCCCTGTGTAGCTGTCTCTGTGTGAACCCCTCTCCTTCCGAGTGATTGCTGCTTCAGTCACTTCATTGGCATGGGGTTCAATCAGTTACCCAAAAGTCAGAATTCAACAAATTCACTTCCAAGACTGACAACAGGGTACATCGCCAACACAAGACTGACAACAGGGTACATCGCCAACACAAGGTAGCTTTCCTTTGACTCACACAAAATTCTCAATGCTACATTTAAAGGGGGCTTTGGTGTGTGTGTGCGCATGTGTGTGCTTGAGTGTTTAAATGTGTGTACGTGAGTATGTGTGTGGTAGGTAGGTATGAGGGGAAGTTGAGGATTCAGTGTTTTAGCAGGCTAATGTTTTCAAGAAACAAATCTTATAAACCAGGCCATCTTCAACCTCTCAACAAAACTAGCCCCTGTTCATCATTGCCAAGAATGTCAGCCTTTTTTTGTTTTTTGCAAGCTCTATTCTGAGCAAAGATTATGATTTGTTTAGTTTTTGGACTGTTAGGTTTGAATTTGTAAATACACCTCCTTAAAGTTGTTTGTTTTATTTTATGGGGTGTCCAGACCTAATGGAGTTTGTGGAGTGTTTGTAAGGGGTTAGATACTGTATTCCAAAGTGAAGAGAGATGGAGGTGGTGTGAAGACATCATAAAGTGTCAATATTTGTATTGAGTTATTATTATTGTCTTTTTGCGCTGCTAAAAGCTATGATTTTGTTTCATTCTTATATATAAAAAAAAAATAACATGACTTAGTTGTGATGTCACTTGAGTGTGCTGCTATTTTATAAACATTTGTATTATAATATAATTATTTTACCGCTTAAGAGATACATTCAGAATACTGAAGTAGATGGTAATAGAAGAACATGAAATAAGTATTCGACTGGAAATGTTCTTTGTACAGGTTGCTTAGATAGCATGTTTTCTTTTCATTTTGATCTATTTTGCTCTCCTTTCTCGGTCACATTCTGCAAATGCGGTATCTCTATACCTCAGGTTTACTGGACAAAAAAAAATAATATCTCAATACCTCACAACTCTACAGTTTTTAGGGAGCCTGGGAAGGGTAACAGTACAGTAGGAAGCACAGTAGTTTGTTTGTTGTGAAATGTACTGACCGTGTTGGGTGGCATACATGCAAGGCTCCCACCTGGACTTAAACCCTAGTGGATGGGACACAACAACCAGTCACCACTTCCTCGGTCAGTTTAAAGTGATACCATGTTCATTGTGGTGCTAAATGTGAGATTCATGTGACATTCATTGCAAAGACAAATGTGAAAATGTCTGAGTATATGGCTTGTACCAATTACATTGAATGTCAATAGATTTTGGTTCCTAAGCTTAATTTGATGAGCTTAGTTGATCTGGTATGTGCCAGGTTCTATTGTCTGGTAAACTTATACAAAATGGCTAAACCAATCAATCAAACACCTCACCACATACTGTATCTGACATGAGGAAGTGTGTTTCAACAGTGTGGATTTGTCTTTAGTTGTCCCCATCCACTATAAATTACATCATGTACCTCAAATGTCTGTTGCACAACCGCTGTTCAATAAACTTCTGCTTTAAAGAGTGTGACACCATATCAGTCCAATGTTATTCTCACTTCTGTTTTCTTTTTGTATGTCATTATGGTTAGTGGAGCAGATTGTGAGATGTGATTGTGAACATACAGTGAGGTGAACATTAGAGGTTGCTGTAGTCATGAAACCAAGAGGACTGGGGAGATGTTAGTGGAGTGGAGCTGAGATTGTGTGGCAGGCCGCAGTCTTGTTTTAAAAACAAAAGCTAAGATGACGGACATCATGTTTACCCCCTGCTTGAACCAAAATCTCCCATTAAGAACGTAGACAGCTTAAATCAATTGGATGGTAGACAAACAAATGAGGTGATTGTGGTTATTTCTGTTGCTTCCCCTGTATGACATCCTTTTAAACACACTCTAATCAGTCCAGTTTCAGGCAAGTAGGGGATTGCTGTCTGAGTGTGTCCTCTTACTCTGGGACCCTAAGGCACTCTTATACAGCTTGTGATGCTGTTTTTTGGGGGGGCTGGATCATGTAGGCCTAGTAAGTGAATAAGTTGGTTTCAAAGTTCTGTATTGTCAACTTCTGTTTATGATTAATCAGCTCTATATTGGTCTGTTTGAAAGGATCAGTTAAAGTGTTGTTAAGGATCAAGGCATGCTGTATGATCAATAAACTCACCATGAATGAAATCCATTGTCCCTGCTCTTTTTATGATTTTGACAAATTGCTTTATCTTACTAATAAAATCTTCTCTGACTCACTCTTTAGGGACCTTTTTATTGCAAACTGTTAAAGGCCCAGTACAGTCAAAAACGTGATTATATATATTTCCACACTATGAAGTTGGAATAATACTGCGAAATTGTGAAAAGTTATGATAATGCCATTTTTTGTGTAAGAGCTGTTTGAAAAGACCGCCTGAAATGTCAGCATGTTTTGGTGGGATGGAGCGTTGGCCTGCCTGGCGACATCACCAGGCAATATAAGTTAATAGACCAATAAAAGAGAGTTTTGAACCTCTCTGCCAATAATAGATGGTTTTCAGGTTAAATATCCCTCCTATTAGGCTTGTCCAATTAGGTCACGTAGACCACTCCCAGACAGTCTTAACTAAATTCTTGATTGAGAAATTGCTTTTCTGTTTCTTTTTGACTATTTATATTGACAAAAACAACAGTAATGTACTTAATTGTTACCCAGAAATGATTTTATATTTAAATACCAAGGTCTGCATTGGGCCTTTAAAGCAACACATTTTTTAAGCAGATAAAAACATGGTTCACAGGATGAGTTGGATAACAAAGCAGGCACTCTATCATGTCGGAATTCTCTCTTCAAACCTCTTTCCGCTCAGATCCCGTTAGCAGATGCACAAATCTGAGGACATCTGGCTATCCACTGACGTGATGGGATCATTCTCGCTAATTTTTCAGAATAAAAGCCTGAAACTATGTCTAAAGACTGTTCACACCTTGTGGAAGCCATGGGGAAAGGAATCTGGTTGATATCCCTTTAAATGGAGGATAAGCTTGCAATGGAAAGAGTAGTTTCAGAAAAACAACACTTCCTGGATGATTTTTCCTCAGGTTTTCGCCTGCAATATCAGTTCTGTTATACTCACGGACAATATTTTGACAGTTTTGGAAACTTTAGAGTGTTTTCTTTCCTAATTATATGCATATTCTAGCTTCTGGGCCTGAGGAATAGGCAGTTTACTTTGGGCACGTTTTTCATCCAAACATTAAAATACTGCCCCCTAGTCTATGTGCAATCATGAGTCTAAATACAAAATCTGGATTGAATCTGATGTATGGTTCATAAGTAGAAGATGGTTTTGAGCATTAGCGTTACATATGCAAAGAATAAGTTATTAATAGTTCCCTTGTTTAAAAAAAGTATTAATTTAAAAAAAATCGGTGTGCTTCATCTTAGATACGTCCATGATAGCAATGACAAGATGATAGGCCAATGTGAAGTGGATTTAGAAAGGATTTAAATGGACACGTAAAATCTGATTTCCTGATTTATTAATAACTCAGCCATCTCTTAATCAATCCCGGTTTGCGTAGCTTGGATTTATGGTTCATGAGAAGCAGTTTTCCAAAATGTCCAAAACTGAGGAAAATGTATCCTGACGGACCTTTTGGGTCATTGAGACAAATTTGTTCAGCATGAGGAAAGACACATACACACAAAGTTTCAAGTCTCGAGGTAAACGGGGCTGCAAATATGACTGTTTCTAGTGAGACCACTTATAGCAGCGACACCTATAGGCCAATAGGTGCCGTTGATCTTGACCAAGTTTCTCATGGCTTCTAGTTTCTGGGTGCCAAATTAGAAGAAAAAAAGTTACCAATCTATGCTTGAGTGATTTGACTATGGGAATTTTTTTTTTTTAAAGAATAACAATAGGTTTCACAGCTTCGCTGAAACGCTAATAATGTATAGGCAATTTGTTTTACTGCATTTTACATTAAATACACCATATAAAATGCTATCTTACCATTTTAATGTCATTCCTGTACTAGAAGGGACATGGCCAATCATATTGCAGAGCGTCTTTACGTCATTACCGTATACACAGACGTGCTCGTGCTGTGTTTTGCAGGTGACAGGAAGAAAGTTCATTTTGAAGAATTGCGATTTAAGGTTCATCAACTACCTCAAATTTAAAAGGATAACAATGCTTACCTTTGGCATAACGATAGTTCGACAGTAAGTGGGCATTATTCAGAAGATACTAGCGGTCGATTCATTACTATTCAGTGTATGTGTGTTTCCATTTGCAATGCAACTGTAGACTGTAGCCCGATACTGTTGCTACATACAGTGAATGGTTATTGACAAGGTGCACGTCAAAAACGGATAAATGCTTATCATAGTACAATTTAGAATTTGAATGGCTTGCATGCTATCAGTGCATGGCCACCGCACAGACGCATTACGCTGAGCTGGTGTCGCATTACTCCAGCGGCTGAAGTTAACGTCAACAAAAAGGTCAGACTGAGTGTGAATGTTCAGCCTTCCTTCTCATGAAATGTCAAGGAGTTACAGCAGTCCTGTTCAAGTCGATCACTGCTTCAATAGTAATACAGTTTGATTAAAGAGAAATACCCTACTACTAACTAAACCATACATTTAGATCTATTTCCCATTAGATGGGGCTGTCTATTCTATGTTATTATTGTCTTATTACATGCTTATAGATAGTTCGGTATTGAATTGTATTCTATGTTATTATTGTCTTATTACATGCTTATAGATAGTTTTTTCCCCCCAGTGGTGAAACAGAATGGAATAAAAAAGGCCTCCTACAAGGTATGATTTACTGTAAAAGCACATCTGTGTCTTTGTTTTGATACTGTGTTGGATACATTAAAGCAGTGGTTTCCAACCTTTTTCGGTTACTGTACCACCAACTGAATTTTGCTCTCCCCGGAGTACCCCTGAAATACTCCCCCCTCGTGCATTTTACCAGTAAACCTATGGTCTCATGAGCCTTCTCAAGTAACACCTGTGGTCCTAGTACCCCTGGTTGAGAACCACTGCATTAGAAAGACTCTTGGATGAAATGCACAAAGTTATAGCTTTGGAACAGATCATCCCAATAGATTTCCTAGATTTCATGTTTCAATGGCATATCACTGTGGCCTAAAGTATCACGCCAATCCTGGGCATTTCCCAATCCCCCAGGCCAGGCGATAGACTCGTCTCTATCAGACATAGGGATGCAGCAGGCAGAGGCTGCAGGAAAATATCTCAAAGACGTCAAGTTCACCAACGTGTTTGTCAGTGACATGGCCCGTGCCCGCCAGGTGAGTGGTGATGATGTCACAGACCCCTTAGCATCTTTTAGAATATAATTGGACCCCATTATTATGTGTTGGGAAGGCCCGCGGATTAGATTGGATTGTGTAGGTAGAAGTTTATGAAAAAAATCTCTCCTGTATGTGAATGGTTGTTTTGTCTGTTTTGTTACAGACTTGCGAAGCAATTGTAAAACACAACAGTAGTTGCTCTGGCCTAGAAATTGTCACCGATCCATCACTTAAAGAGAGGGTGAGTACCCTTTCTCTGGGCTGAAGGTTGTCAATATCTTGTTTCCATAGATGCGGTTTTCATTCTCAGTGTGTGTGTGTGTTTGTTTGCACGTGAGGTTGTGTGTGTTATACATGACCTTGTTCTATGACCTTGTGTGTTTATGTACTCAAGGCCATACAGTAAAGAGCCTGTTATTTCTCAGAGTTTTGGGAGTGCCGAGGGGGGCTTGGTGGTGGACATGAAGAACATGGCTACAGCGGCTGGTCAATCGTGGCTGGACTTCACTCCTCCAGGGGGAGAGACTATAGAACAGGTGAGTCACTCTGGGGGATCCTGAGGGCATTGCTCTCTCTATCTCTCTCTTTCTCTCTCTCACGCTCTCTGAAATACTACTGATGGGAGACCAGATGCAATACATTTTAGCAACACTAGATGGCACCTTTGGCATGCTTTACACAGGGTAATCCATCCTTGACTCTGAAGATGTCCAATACATGTTTTGCATAACAGGTCCCTTCATCAAATGAATTTGATTGAGGTTTGTCTGCTTGATGCTTTTGAAGTGGGGATCAAAGTACATAGGCCTTTGGTGCCACACAATGACCGTTTGAAAAGTCGCTACTTCAGTTGGAGAAACTAATTTAAAGTGTGGGGGAATGTTCCATTGAGACCAAGAACGTACATTGACTTGCCAATTAGGACTCAGCTTGCAGGTCACACGTTCAGTGTCAGTGTGATCCAACAGCTAGTTTATGTGACAGAATGGCCCCTGGGCCCAGTAACACTCTAGCCACACAGGACAAGCTGTTGGCCCCTCCATCAGGATGGTGTCAACCAGTCTGTTGCGTGGGTGGAGGAAGGGAAGGGGAAGGATGAGTCTGTGTTGTGAATAAGAGTGCTTTGTTCTGTATTAGATGAAGATGCGGATCAAAGAGTTTCTGGAGCACCTGTTCCAGCGCATGGTGGCTGACCACTGCAGACCAGGACAGAGGGAGACAGGGATGCCAGAGGGGGCTCTTGCAGGCAAGCCAGATGATGGGACCAGAGATGTTCCTGCCCATGCCCTGGTGGTCAGCCATGGGGCCCTAATACGTGTGGCCATGCGCTACCTTGTGGATGAGCTAAAGTGTCCTTTACCCCAGGGGTTGGACATGTCCCATGTGATCGCTCTCTGTCCCAACACGGGCATATGTCGGTTTATCTTCACTGTGACAAAAGGGGATGCGGGCGTCACCCTCTCAGCCATCCGCTGTGTCTTCATCAACAGGTGCGAGCACATCTAAGAGGAGGGGTAGAGTGGAGGGGGTTGAAGTAAATAATCTCCTGGTTCACACTATAGGGCCGACTAGAACCGTATCGTGCTGTTTAGGATATTTTCTTTTCACATTGTCCTTTCTAGCATGGTTCCAGCAACTATGGTAGATAGGCAAAGTGGTACTGGGCTGGCCTGACTCGCCTTGGCCTCTTGAGTGTGAATCGGGCTGACTGAGATATACACAGACTCCATATAGGAATCTGGTTGAGTTATTTAAAATTATTTTAAGGCATACACTACCCGTCTAAAGTTTCATAACACCTACACATTCAAGAGTTTTTCTTTCTTATTTTGTCTTTTTTTTTTACTATTTTCTACATTGTAGAGTAATAGTGAAGACATCAAAACTATAAAATAACACATATGGAATCATGTAGTAACCAAAAAAGTGTTAAACATTTTCTATTTGTGATTCTTCAAATAGCCACCCTTTGCCTTGATGACTGCTTTGCACACGTTTGGCATTCTCTCAACCAGCTTCATGAGGTAGTCACCTGGAATGCATTTCAATAAACAGGTGTGCCTTCTTCAAAGTTAATTAGTGGAATTTCTTTCCTTCTTAATGCGTTTGAGCCTATCAGTTGTGTTGTGACAAGGTAGGGGTGGTATACAGAAGACAGCCCTATTTAGTAAAAGACTAAGTCCATATTATGGCAAGAACAGCTCAAATAAGCAAAGAGAAACGACAGTCCATCATTACTTTAAGACATGAAGGTCAGTCAATACGGAAAAGTTCACGAACTTTGAACGTTTCTTCAAGTGCAGTCGCAAAAACCATCAAGCGCTATGATGAAACTGGCTCTCATGAGGACCTCTACAGGAATGGAAGACCCAGAGATACCTCTGCTGGAGAGGACAAGTTCATTAGATTTACCAGCCTCAGAAAATGCAGCCCAAATAAATGCTTCAAAGAGTTCAAGTAACAGACAAATCTCAACATCAACTGTTCAGAGGAGACTGTGTTAATCAGGCCTTCATGGTCGAATTGCCGCAAAGAAACCACAACTAAAGGACACCAATAATAAGAAGAGACTTGCTTGGGCCAAGAAACACGAGCAATGGACATTATACCCGTGGAAATTTGTCCAAATTGGAGATTTTTGGCTCCAACCGCCATGTCTTTGTGAAACTCGGCGTGGGTGAACGGATGAGCTCCAAATGTGTATATCCCACCGTAAAGCATGGAGGAGGAGGTGTTATGGTGTAGGGGTGCTTTGCTGGTGACATTGTCTCTGATTCTTTTAGCCAAGAAGGAGAGTGATGGAGTGCTGCATCAGATGACCTGGTCTCCACAATCTCCCGACCTCAACCAAATTGAGATGGTTTGGGATGAGTCGGACCACAGAGTGAAGGAAAAGCAGCCAACAAGGGCTCAGCACATGTGGGAACTCCTTCAAGACTGTCGGAAAAGCATTCCAGGGGAAGCTGGTTGAGATAATGCCAAGATTGTGCAAAGCTATCATCAAGGCAAAGGGTGGCTATTTGAAGAATCTCAAATATAAAATATATTTTGATTTGTTTAAAACCTTTTTTGGTTACTACATGATTCCATATGTTATTTCATAGTGCTTTTGTCTTCACTATTATTCTACAATGTAGAAAATAGCAAAAAATAAAGAAAAGCCCTTGAATGAGTACGTGCTCTAAAATTTTGGACCGGTAGTGTATATGTATTTGTCTGATAGTATTTTAATGTACATTATGCAACACAATGAAGATTGAGAAAATAAACAATCATATTTTGAAGCTCTCCTATTCCATCTCATCACTGCGTGCATAACCAGCTGACTTGTTAAAAACCTACAGCACTGTCTTTGAAATTCAAATTTCATATTCATTGACACCATCTAAATGTTCTCTATGTTACCGGTAGTTTTATTTGGTGAGTGAAATGTGGACTTTTGGCTTATTCTACAAATGTTCAAATAAAAAAAATGCTAATAAATAAAGAACACTCTTTAAGAAACATTTTAAAAACAGACTTGTTTATCCAGGCACAATGCCTTTTCGTATTACTTAAACTTTTGGCTGGTTTAATGTATTTCTTTATACATCTTATAACATCACATCTCCTTCTTGCAACTACTCATATCATGTTCTATCTGTTCTGTGAAAAACAGAACTTCATGCTCATGAAAGGCTATTTGTGATTGACCAGTTTTACCTCTTGGAATCCAACCACAACGTTAATGAATGAATGCTGGGTAACACTTTATATTAAGTTGTCTAAACCTATGTAGTAATACTGTAATTATACCAGTAATATATAGTAGTCAGGAGAGTAGGATAATAGCATTTTAATTGCATAGTAATTGAGTTTTTGCCTTTACAAAAGAGGGAGATGGACCGTTCTTCCTTCCACTGACGTAATAACTAAAACCACTCAACCCCATTACTATGCTATTAGAAAACAACAATGTTGTGACTGTAGTAATTACAGCATTACTACTAATGTAAAGTGTTACCTAGAGCTGCATTGAAAGCAGTACGAACAAGGTGTGATAATGAACCTAGTGTGAAACAATTCTTTCAAATGCTATGTACATTAGTAATATGTCAGAATTAGTCATATTTAGATCTGTTTCCGTTTACAATAAACAAAAATATAAATGTAAAGTTTTGGTACCATGTTTCATGAACTGAAATAAAAGATCCCAGAAATGTTCCATATGCACAAAAAGCATATTTATGTCAAATTTGTTTACATCCCTGTTAGTGAGCATTTGCTTCTTGCCATGATAATCCATCCACCTAACAGGTGTGGCATATCAAGAAGCTAATTAAATGCCACGATCATTACACAGGTGCACCTTGTGGTGGGGACAACAAAAGGCCACTCTAAAATGTGCAGTTTTGTCACAGATGTCTCAAGCTTTGAGGGAGCGTGCAATTGGCATGCTGACTGCAGGAATATCCACCAGAGCTGTTGCCAGATAATTTAATGTTAATTTCTTTACCATAAGCTGCCTCCAACGTTATTTTAGAGAATTTGGCAGTCCATCCAATAGGTTTCACAACCGCAGACCACGTGTCACCATGCCAGCCCAGGTCCTCCACATCTGGTTTCGTCATCTGCGGGAACTTCTGAGATCAGCCACCCGGACTGCTGATGAAACTGTGGGTTTGCACAACTAAAGAATTTCAGAAACCATCTCAGGGAAGCTCATCTGCTTGCGTGTCATCCTCACCAGGGTCTTGACCTGACTGAAGTTAGGTGTCGTAACCGACTTCAGTGTACAAATTCTCACCTTTGATGGCCACTGGCATGCTGGAGAAGTGTGCTCTTCATGGATGAATCCCGGTTCAACTGTACCAGGCAGATGGCAGACAGCGTGTATGGCGTCGTGTGGGCGAGTGGTTTGCTGATGTCAACGTTGTGAACAGAGTGCCCCATGGTGGCGGTGGGGTTATGGTATGGGCAGGAGTAAGCTACTGAAAGCAAACACAATTGCATTTTATCGATGGTAATTTGAATGCACGGAGGTACCGTGACGAGATCGAGGCCCATTGTCATGCCATTCATCCGCTGCCAGCACCTCATGTTTCAGCACAAGCATTTCGCTACACCCGCAATATCATCTGCTAAACATGTGTATGTGACAAATAAAATGTGATTTAATTATGCAGCAACTTCACACAACCATTGAAGAGGATGAGACAACATTCTACAGGCCACAATCAACAGCCTGATCAACTCTGTGAAGGAGTTGTCACGCTGCATGAGGCAAATGGTGGTCACACCAGATACTGACTGGTTTTCTGATCCACACCACCACCTTTTTTAAAGGTATCTGTGACCAGATGCACATTTGTATTCAGTCATGTGAAATCCATAGATTAGGGCCTCATTTATTTATTTCAAATGACCGATTTACTTTTTGAACCGTAACTCAGTAAAATCTTTGAAAATGTTGCATGTTGTTTATATTTTTGTTCAGTGTATATATTTTATGATAAGACAATAAGCATCCATACAAAATATTACACATTATAAATAGCAATATGTGAATACATTTGTATAAATACATTATATTGTGATGGCTCATTGCTTTTTCCTAATGGTGTCCAGCACCAGCTAACATTTGGTATGGTTTCAAATGACAGCGAAACACAACCTTGATATACACTACATGACCAAAGGTATGTGGACACCTGCTCGTCAAACATCTCATTCCAAAATCATGGGCATTAATATAGAGTTGGTCCCCCCTTTGCTGCTATAACAGCCTCCACTCTTTTGGGAAGGCTTTCCACTAGATGTTGGATCATTGCTGTGGGAACTTGTTTCCATTCAGCCACAAGAGCATTAGTGAGGTCGGGCACTGATGTGGGGCAATTAGGCCTGGCTCGCAGTCGGCGTTCCAATTCAGCCCAAAGGTGTTTGATAGGGTTGAGGTCAGGGCACTGTGCAGGCCAGTCAAGTTTTTCCATACTGATCTCGACAAACCATTTCTGTATGGACCTCGCCTTGTGTACAGGGGCATTGTCATGCTGAAAACAGGAAAGGGCCTTCCCCACACTGTTACCACAAAGTTGGAAGCACAGAATTGTCTAGAATGTCATTGTATGGGTTCCCGAGTGACGCAGCGGTCTACGGCACTGCATCTCAATGCTAGAGGCGACACTACAGACCCTGTTTCCATTCTAGGCTGTAACACAACCGGCTGTGATTAGGAGCCCCATAGGACGGCACACATTTTGCCCAGCGTCGTTAGGGTTTGGCCGGGGTAGGCCGTCATTGAAAATAAAAATTTGTTCTTAACGAACTTGCCTACTTAAATAAAGGATAAATAAATAAAAATACAAAATGCTGTAGTGTTAAGATTTCCCTTCACTGGAACTAAGGGACCTAGCCCGAACCGTGAAAAACCATCCCAGACCATTATTCCTCCTACACCAAACATTATAGTTGGCACTATGCATTGGGGCAAGTAGCATTCTCCTGGCATCTGCCAAAGCCATATTAGTTTGTCGGACTGCCAGATGGTGAAGTGTGATTCATCACTCCAGAGAATGCGTTTCCACTGCTCCAGAGTCCAATGACGGCGAGCTTTACACCACTCCAGCCGACACTTGGCATGGTGAACTTAGGCTTGTATGCAACTGCTCAGCCATAGAAACCCATTTCATGAATCTCCCGATGAACAGTTATTGTGCTGACGTTGCTTCCAGAGGCAGTTTGGAACTCGGTAGTGAGTGCTGTAACCGAGGACATGCAATTTTTATTCGCTACGCATTTCAGCGGTCCTGTTCTGTGAGCTTGTGGGGCCTACCACTTCGCAGCTCAGCCATTGTTGCTCCTAGACGTTTCCACTTCACAATAACAGCACTTACAGTTGACCGGGGAAGCTCCAGCAGGGCAGAAATGTGATGAACTGACTTGTTAGGAAGGTGGCTTCCTATGACAGTGCCACGTTGAAAGTCACTGAGTTCTTCAGTAAGGCCATTCTACTGCAAATGTTTGTCTATGGAGATTGCTGGCATGTGTATAAAATCGAGCACACAGCCATGCAACGTGTGTGGCTGAAATAGCCAAACCCACTAATTTGAAGGGGTGTCCACTTTTTAATATATAGTGTATTTACCATATTTAAACATTGTGAACATCCACCACAACCTATAGATTGACAAAATATAGTAATACCATAACACATCCATTGAAAAATGGTCTTCAATTAATAGAAGTTACAATGCATTAATGCAATGTTGTATCAATTAATATTTACTTGTCAATTACAATCATTCATACAGAAATGTTGGTCCATTTTGACATACATAGCAAAATCTCATGCAAAAAAAATATTGCAACATCAGGCTCAATACCAAACCAGTTTAAAATGGTACTTTTTAAAAGGAGTTAAAAGGACCACATGACACTGGTTCAACCCAGGCGTTACCCAAAAAGGACAAATTATGTTTAACGTTGCCAAACAGGCCCCTCATCAACTGCTACTCAAACGTCTCTCTGTATGAATTGATAGACGATTCTAAGTAATGTAGAAAAGGAAATGGGTGACCTGCCTCAACTTTTTATACACTGTTATAAAAACAAGAAGTGCCCATTTCATAATGAGGATGCATATTTTCAGGATGATTTGATTGGTTTTCTCTGTGTCAAGGATGAAAGTCCAAACTGTTTGAAAGTGTTTTGCAATGTAAATATTTAAAAAGTGCAGGGGCAGACTGGTCATCAGGCATTTCGTGAAAAATTCCAGATGGGCCGGTTGATTGTTTACCTCGTGGGCCTGCCTAACTTGTTTTTTTTTTGTGCAAAATGATCATCATCATCATCATCATCATCAGGCTAAGAATGGGGGCCACAAAATTGGTCGCTGTCTGGGCCTTGGGGAAAGAAATGGGCCGGTGTGTTACAAATGCCAGGGCCGATTTCTGGTCCCAGTGAAAAAGTGCATCACACCCTTGCATAACCAAAGGGTTGGCTTCTCACTGCACTATACACATGGTCTCATCCACCCATTCTCATCCACTCATTAATGACCTTAAGAAGAATCGCAGAATATGGTGAATTTAACTAAACGACGGAGAGTTTTGACTGTGTGATATTAGACTGCTTCTTGTGTAAATATTTTCTGTCTGGATTTGAATGATTTGTATATAAGCATGTAAGACTGTTTCTCATGATGCTCACTGATCAGCTTTCTAATTCACCTCCTTGTTTCAATCTAACGTGCTCCTTCTCAAGTTGTATTGTGACCCCTCCATCCAGACTACGATTGCAAAACCAAAAACTCATAAGGATTGAGGCACTGGTGCATGGCATTATATCCCTTAATGTTATCTAGCAAAAAGTTTAAACATTTTCCAGACAAGCTTCAAATTCAAAGCTCATTTCTCTGGCCTTACGAGTCAAGCCATTGGCCAATGCTTCACTCTTTCTCTGCATTTTCCATTTTAAAAATATATTTTTAAGCAATTTTCTGACTTTATTGAACAGTTAGAGCAGGACTAGGCAACCTTGGTTCTGGAGTGACGCAAGGACTTCATGTTTTTGATTTAACCAACTTGGAAGACCAGGTGTGTTGAATTTAGTCAATTTGCTCATTTGGTCTGGTGTGATGCCTAGTTGGGGCAAAATCCTGCAAGCACTCCAGGAACAGGATTGCCTACCCCTAAGATAAAGAGAGAGGATGATAGTAGGGAAAGAGAGAGGGCAGTAGGTTGGATTCACACCTATGACAACACTGTAGACATGTGCCAGAGGCATCTGCTTAGACCGCTAGACCACCCTGGGCCACTTTGTCTACCTTTTGCACAGCCATTTTGGTAGGACTGCCTGGGCTATTGGAATGCAACACCCGCAAAGGGTCGTCACAAGAAGTGATGGTCTCCTTGGAAATGGCGCCAGCTCGTTCTTGGTCCTGTTGCATAGCCAGGTCCTGATCCTCCATGGAGTCTGCATCTGGGTTCTCCTGTTGGCTCCTCTTCCTTCTGTAAACCATGTGTCTCTTTAACAAGTCATACCCTTTCACAGGGATCTCAGCCCCTTCCAGTAGGAGCAACAGTCCATTGCTGGATGAATAGAACACGTCAACATGGTTCTCCATCCGCCTGTGCTGGAAAAGGCACTCTTTCCTGCTGAACATCATCTGGTAGGGAGTGACAACAGAAACACAACTTGAATTTCACATGAATAGGTTAAGTGATTCTACGGAAATTAGAGATTTGACTGTTCCCAGAGTGGCCATCCATGGATGACTTGCCATGCAATACCTACAGAACTGAACCACTTTTCCTCGACGTCGACGCATAAGAAACGTTTACTTTTCAAGTCCAATATTGACACAAAGTCACTTGTTTCTGTTCTTATTGGGAGGACAACTATGGAAAAATAAAAAAACATGTCACAATTTCATACTGTACATAGAGACAGACAATGGATTCCTTTTGGTAAATGATTAAACAATCCTAAATAAGGCACTTTGTTGAATTAGTTAATTTTGACATTATCTGTACAGTTGCTTTAGTTTGAGTGTGAAAACTTGACTGAAATCTGTGTGTGAAATTAACTACAAAATAAAGCATACCCAGCTAGCACATAACGTTCTGAGAACCATATGTTTCTTAGAGCTTGGTGAGAGCGTGGCTGTCCTATGGTTATTTTACATACAACATTCCCACAACTTTCTGAGAATGGTGCAGGATAGTAAGGCCGGGATGATACCAGTATCATAATATTTATTTTTCCATGGCAAAAATTAAAACGCAGAGCAACACTCTTTGGTCCTTTAAAAACCTACTGTATGTAAAATACTGTGTGCTATGGCTTGAAAATATAAAAATAAGTGTGCCTCTGGATGACAACAATGTTTTTTTCCAACATTAGGACAGTTTTCCTAAATAAGTTAAAGCCGCATCGTATTTCGTTTCCTTGACGCGATAGTAATGAGTGTCACAATACAGGTATCAACCCCTACAGGATAGTTGCTTCACTTTGGAACATTCTCAACACACACACACTTGGAATATTCTCTAACAGTTCAGAAACAACATTCTTCTGTGGGAATTTCAGAACTTACAGATAAAGTTTCCTACAGGTTTCCTAATGGTTCTATTTAAAATCATGTTCCCGAGAAGTTCAAGAAAACTTTCCATAAAAACCGCAAGCAAACTTTAGTAACGTTCAGAGAGACCATTCTAAGATTGTATTGAAAAACATACATTCCGTTCTCAGCATCAACACAACTCTCAATCCTCTATCTTAAGTGTGTTGGTCGTGCCCACTAAATTGGCAACACCTGATCTTAATGAGTGCTTGTTTGCTTTGAAATAGGGTCTGTTTGAATAGACTAAAAATAACAGCTTTATATTGGTAAGAAAACACGACATGTTAGCTCCATCCTGGTGGCGTAGTGGACTAATTCCATGTATATTGAACAGAAGATTAAAGGTTAGAATCTCACAGCTGCCTCGTTATTTAAATGTATGTGTTTGCATGATTAATGCCTAAGGAAAGGAATTTCCATTGTCCTATCTTGTGCTTTTTTTTATACCCAAAATAAGCTAGCAGTGTTATTAAATATTGAAACATTTAGTTTTTTTTTTAAAGTTATTAAGAAAACTCCTAATAACCTATAATTTCTGTTCTCAGAGCGTTAATAAAACTTCCCAGGAAAAGATTTAAGGAACCAGAGTAAAACGTTCTCAGAACCTTCCTGCAACTTAAAAATAAACGTTCCCAGAACAGTCAATTTTTACTTCTGCTCTCAGAATGTTTAAAAAATGTGTTTTACCCGTCAGAAAACATATGGCTTCGTTCCTGTGAAACAAGGCTGCCCGAAAACGTGGCGAGACAGCATTTGCCTTTTCAATCTGGTGGGGCACCACTTTCAAAGCAGCAGCACCGAACAAGTTTACCATATTCATTTGTTCACGCCATAGAAAAACGTAGAAAATGTTTTGCAATGGAAAAGAAAGCAGCCGTTTCTTATTGGACAAGTTGACATAGTACCTCCCCCAATTAAGGCCTGTTTTCCTTGGTTTTGTCAAGTGTCCCTGAGATTTCACGTGGTAACCCCCACAAGGCACAAGGTTAGCAGTGTCGTTAGGTTTATAATCTGATTTTAAGATGAGACATTTTTGAAATAGGCGGGGTTTATAACTTTCTGGCTGTGTTAACTGATGACTGTCCCTCTCCTGCCTGCCTCATGAACAAACACAAATGTTCATGGAAATCAAGGTATGTGTTAATAAAAGCAGTTAAGTCATCCTCCAAAACTAGCTAGAATGATCCAATCTATAGCTAGCTAACAAAAACTAGTAGCTTTAGTAGCCTAGCTAGATATCTGCCCTTAAGCAAGGAAGTTAACCCCCCAACAACAACAACTGCTCCCCGGGCGGTGGAGAAGGTGGAAAGTTTTAAGTTCCTCGGTGTACACATCACAGAAACTGAAATGGTCCACTCACACAGGCAGTGTGGTGAAGAAGGCGCAACAGCGCCTCTTCAACCTCAGGAGGCTTAAAAAATTTGGCTTGTCACCCAAAATCCTGACAAACTTTTACAGATGCACAATCAAGAACATCCTGTCGGGCTGTATCACACCCTGGTACAGCAACTGCACCGCCTTCAACCGCAAGGCTCTCCCGAGGGTGGTGCGGTCTGCACACCGCATCACCTGGGGCAAACTACCTGCCCTCCATGACACCTACACCACCCGATGTCACAGGAAGGCCAAAAAGATAATCAAGGACATCAACCACCCGGGCCACTGCCTGTTCACACCACTACCATCCAGAAGGTGAGGTCAGTACAGGTGGATCAAAGCTGGAACCGAGAGACTGAATAACAGCTTCTATCTCAAGGCCATCAGACTGCTAAACAGCAATCACTAACTCAGAGAGGCTGCTGCCTACACTGAGACCCAATCACTGGCCACTTTAATAAATGGATCACTAGTCACTTTATACAATGCACTCTAAATAATGCTACTTTAATAATGTTTACATATCTTACATTACCGATATCACATGTATATACTGTATTTTTATACCATCTATTGCACCTTGCCTATGACGCTCGGCCATCACTCATCCATATACTTACATGTACATATTCTCATTCACCCCTTTAGATGTATGTATTAGGTAGTTGTTGGGGAATTGTTAGATAACTTGTGAGATATTACTGCACTGTCGGAACTAGAAGCACAAGCATTTCGCTACACTCACATTAACATCTGTAGGTGACAAATAACATTTGATTTGACATGGACGTCGATTAAGGCAGGCTTACTGCACCTCTCTGATTCAGGGGGAGGGGGGGGGGGGGGGGTAGGTTAAATGCAGAAGACACATTTCGGTGGAATGCATTCAGCTAGGTAAATGTGTATGGCACAGCCCCATAGTCAAAGCAAAGATGAATTGGGAAGATACATCTATAATAATAATAATAATATTTTGACATAACCTACGAATAGGACCCATAGTTTTACCTGACTTGGGCCCAGTTTCCCAAAAGCATTTAAAGCCTACGTTCATCATTAGAACCGTCGTAGGAGCGTCCTTAGATCTCTGAGCTGTTTCCTAAAACCAACGTTACTAAAGTTGCTCTTGAAAAACACTGGTTATTTAATGACCGCCTCAGACTACTCGAACAGCTAAGTACGGTGTGAATGCCTTTTTTTTAATGACCGCCTCAGACTACTCGAACAGATCTCAGTTAAACACAAAATCAAGATGTTTGTCTTTATGTGGTTGCTGATTAACTTTAGAATGAATGTGACAGTGACTACAAATACAAAGCTGCCCATTTCTTTGCAAAACAAGCGAAGGACATAAAGACACTTTAAATGAAAACCTTGTATTAAAAGAAATACAGTATAGGCTACATAGACCTATATATTTGAATAATATTGCAATCCATTTTATGTTAATGAAATTTAGTTTTATTTAACTATTTGTACACTACTTTCGGTAATGTTGGCCTGAATATATTTAATGGATTTAGTGCATTGTTATAGGGTAAGCATTAGAATAAGCCGCCTCAATATTTGTAGTCATATGTGATATCTCAAATATTAAGGTAAGATTGGAAAGGGAGATCCGAGAGCAGTGTTCTTTCTTCTGATCCTATCAGTATCAACACATTTAGCGAACATGCTCTCTGCGTGGTGTTTTGGGAAACGCATGTAGTAGGAAATATGCATTGTTGAAACCTAGGCATACTAATGTTTTATTACTATCGGGAAACCGGGCCCAGGTCATGAGATCAGGAAAAACTCCAGGCCCCTGAAAAGACACGCAATACTTTTGTCACACCACTTTAGAACCGGTGGTGACACATCTGAACCAAAAATGTACATTCCCACAACTTCCAAGGAACCAAATGTGCTAGCTGGGTAGTATGAAAATAGTTAAATAAAGAAAAATACACTTACCGAGAGAGTTTGTGAAGATGGCTTTCTTTACATGTCCATTCAAATTCACCTTCCATAAATAATGTCCTGTATCGACAGACTCGGAGCGCGCGAGGATTCCTTTGATTGTCCTGTGCGGCGGCGACAGGTCTAGGTGTACAGGGATACAATTGACCGGAATGGATTGTTGTAGAGCGGCCAGCCAGATCACGACGAGAGCCGGTTGCATGTTGGGGAAATGTGCCGGTTCACACGGCAATCCTGAGGTGCTCAAGGTGCAGTGTTAAACACAATTGACGGGAACAGAGGCCACAAATTCAATTTGAAGACTGACAGCTCTGTAACTGGCCCAAAACCCTGTCGATACTTTTTTGGCTGACCGGAGGTGAAGTTGAGTTTCATGAACTCTTTAAATAACACGGCTAACAATACATTATGCTCGCTCTAACCTATACAAAAAACAGGTGTCAAGCTCAACAGAATATTGTATGTGCGGGAAATTATGTATGTATTATATAATCGTGTAGCCTACATTTCCAGGGAATTTCACCACCGCCCCTCACTTTAAAGGTTAAAGGTAACTGGCCCAAATGCCATTCCTGCTCTCTGAAAATCGCCTTCACAGGGGTGAACCATATTCTTCCCAAAACGTGGCCATATTTATTTTTGCCAGAAGGGGGAGCCCCAGCTTCACATATATCAAAGGAATTTGAGTGTGTTGAGAATTGCAGTATAGTCCTTGAAATAGTTACATTTATTTATCAACTGCCACAAAGAAACATGTAAACCGCTGGCATATGTTGTCTTGAGTACTGTATTACCTACCTACTTCTCAATATAAAATACTCAGGGTGGCCTTGACCAAATCAACACATAGGAGGTTCAATCATTCTAAATCCAGTTCACAATTGACATACACCACAGGCATAAAATAACAACAACAATAACAACCCATATAAAACATGTTTTATTATTCATTCAGGAATACAGTTGACTGCTGTGCACAGCACATACGTACAAAAATAAAAGGAAAACCATTTTTAGTATATTAGCATTCTTACTCGTCATCATATTTTTTAAGAAACAAATGATTGGAGAAGTCTGTTATTTCAAACTAATTTACAATCATTTCAATAAATCGGAACTAAGGCAGAAGGTGAGGTATATGTTAAAAAAGAGGAGGGGGATTCAGAAGGAAGCACACTCCCCTCAGTGCAGGAATAGAAAACTGTGAGAACTCAAACTTAGGCTGCCGACACACAGGGACACACACTGAATCGCTACCACCACTCCCTTATCCACTACCACCCATAGCACCTTTTCACAAGTTGGAGAGCCTGCAACGCACTGTATTGTAAGTTACTGTAGGCTTGAACACCCTTTGAGTATCTAACACTCTTTAAGCAGCTTTAATACATTTGGTACAAAGACCTATGGTTAGGACTAACAGGTGGACACTGAACTAGGTGCCAGTTATGACATGAGAAGCCACTGTGACAGAAGCACAATTCTCACACTTCCAAATATCTATTTCAGTTCACGTATTTGCATGTTGTCATGATAGTGTCCTGTTGCCCATATGAAAAAAAAGAATGATAAGGATGTTGTTATCAAAACAAATATTATTCACCTTCATGAACATTCACATTGCATGTCTTATTATGATGACATTGTGGGGAGAAGAAAGGATGGAAGATAAGATGTTGCACCATCCAAATTCAATAATCCATGAATCCTGCTATGTTATCATCCCAGAGGAACACATGCAAGACAGTGGAAAAGCTTGTTTTCATTCATTCCTCAATTACTGATCATCATCCTAGGTGGTGGTGAAGACATTTTTCAGTTCCATTGTGACAATGAAAGTGGGCTTGATCTGGTGCTAGCTGTAGAGATGATTCTACTTGGCAGACTGAGCAACACTTTTAACTTGCATAACTATTACAGTAGCTATATCTCCTGGGAGCACCATTGTTCAAGCAACAGCACTACTAGTTATCCATATAAAATTGTGTTTTGTCTCATAACGGTCCAAATCCAAAACAGCCTTTGTGTTACATATTTTCATTGTCTGCCATCCTCCTTGATGGAAATAGTGCCTAGCTAGCACATCAATACAATTTCAGCTTGGTGAATTGATCTGATTGGAACTTTGCTTTCTCTTTGGCTGTGGCAAATATGGAGTATGATGACTGTTGACAATGAAATGAAACACTAGCCACTTTAATGTCTACGTATCTTGCATTACTCATCTCATATGTGTAAACTGTACTCTATACTATTCTACGGTATCTTAGTCACTTTAATTGTGTGTAAATATTGCATCACCCATCTCATACTGTACTCTATACTATGCCACTGTATCTTAGTCCAATGCTGCTCTGACATATATGTATATATATTCTTAATCCATTCCTTATTTAGATGTACGTGTATTTTGGGTATATGTTGTGAAACTGTTAAATATTACTTGTGAGATATTACTGCACTGTCGGAGCTAGAAGCACAAGCATTTCGCTACACCCACAATAACATCTGCTAAACACGTGTATGTGACCAATAAAATTTGATTTGATTTGACACAGATGCTTCCTGTGTTCCATCACAACCAGACACTGCATCAAGCCTCAGCCTGTCTCTTCTTACTAAGTACTTGTGTGAGGGTAAGTACCAACTCACATCCATTTTACAGTGGGCTACCAATGCTGTGTTGGAAGTAGAATTTAACAGGCGTAAAGTTAAAGTTTGATAAAAGAGGTCAAAGATGACCTTTCCTGTGTATTTTACTCAGACACACCAAACATACTTATAGCATTGTAATAGCCAAAGGTAAATCTTTAAATCAGATTATGCCACTCCATTCCCAATAAATCCATGCTCATTGGCGACCAGTCAAAGAGAGATACAGAATCAAACCACTTACAACTAAAAATCACCTTATGTCATTCATGCAAGGTTTTCATTGAGCTACACACCATTCATAAATAAATAAAGGAATAACGGAGCGAACGTAGGGCAAAGAGGCGTCAAAGGGGCAAAGTGATACTGGTGAACCTTAACACCATGTGCTTAGACACAGTGAAAGAGGTCTATGACTCTGACCTTGTACTAAAATGGCTTCGGGTGGGAGAGGAAGGATACTTCTGGAATCTCAAGACTGTTGTTGAACAAAGGGTTTTACAGTGTCAACTGGCCAAGGGGGGTCTGCTCAGGTACAGTATTCGAGGAGGAGAGCAAGCAAGCATTGACTTCAAACATCACTACTGTAAGCCTTTGGTGAATTGCTTTGAGACATTGCTTCTGTTTTTCTTCCACACAAGATCTTACAACTTAATAACCAGTTTAAACAATAAAAGAGAGAAACAGGTACATATGAGTACAATCCTTATTATTATCTAAATATCAGATATTAGACATAATAGCCAGATTGTGATACCTGAAATGTTGTTAGCACATCTTAATTGCGTGAAATAATGATCCCTTCTCAAAAAATGTAATAGGAATATTTACATATTATTCAAATTAATGTAGCAGACCCTCATTTACAGTGTGAACGTGAAAACAAGCACGATTTATGCAGCTCAACATTTACTGCAGAAATGGAGATACTGTAAAAGTGCTAAAAAAAAAAATTCAAACCGGTAGATAAGTTAAGGTTTCAACCCTCATCAGTTTAAAAAAAGAATCAAACTGTTTGATTGATCGATACAGCAGTCTCCCAGTTAGTCCAGACCAGACACACACACATTTCAATCTGGTCTAAACATCCAGCCATTTCACACTCAGCCTCATAAAACCCTCTAGCCTCATAAAAAACAGGATTGTCAAAGTTCTCCTAGCATGGTGGGTCTCCAGTTCTAGCTTCCCACATCAATGGCTGTGAGCTCCTGAGGGGCCCGGCCTGTCCAACACAGTCTCAATTACTTAACTGATCTAAATTTGGAAAGAAAATAAACTGAAGATACTTTTGGCCCTCTAGGAATTGGGCTAAAGCCCCCCGGAGTCACTGAGGGAGCGATGACTTGCGTGTCATCCCTATTTCTGACTGAGGGGAGCGTTTCTTACATGCAAGGGAAGGAGCCACAAGTAGGAATCAAAGGCAACCACCCCCTCATCACAAAGCAAGGAAATAAATATTTGGTGAGTGCTCTAGTTGCCCTTACTAGACAATGATATAATGTTGACACAGATGATGGAACATTTTTAGTTCTTGATGGATAATGACAAAAGTTCAAAGTAAACAGGCATTCTTCTCAGTAGAAATATCATGCACACATTATTTCATTCAGGAAATGGCGCTTTGAGGTAATAAAAAAGTATCCATTTCACTTCTAGATGCTGAGATGAGCTGTCATCTACTGACAGGGCAAGGTCTCCACCATTTATGTATGGCAAGCACCCATTCAAAGTGAAGGGGACAGATGAAGCTTCTCCACCCCTTATATAATACTGATAAAATAATAAGCAGCAATTAATGGCATATCTGTAAGTTCTAATACAAAGTAAGCTACCGAAATATACATATAAAGACTGAATAAATACTATCATATAGTGGTATTTCTTTCTTTTTCAGTCCATTTGTATTGGTGTATACAGTATAATGTTACCTGGACAACAATCCACATGTGCAAATAAGTGAGCTATTGCCTGCCAGTTTTGCTCATATTCGGGGGAGGAAGTGTGTCACAGTCATGGCAGTGGTGGCCTTTTTGCCTCTCTTCAGACGGCCATGCTTGCTGAGAGCAATGTAGGAGCCTCTGTAAACGGAAGACTCATAGGCGTTGTAGTTGTTTGGAAGCATGCTCTCTCTGAACTTGCACTCATCATGGAAGACTGTCTGAAAATAACAAAGGAGAAAAGGTCAAAGAAAAAGTATGGCCAAGTTAAGTTTCAGTTACCAGTTTTATACAGTTGTACAAGATGCACTGAAAAATACATGCCATGCATACATTTCATCCTCACCCAGAATTAGTTCACATGTATAGTAGGGGAGCCATGCACTAACATATTGTAGCAAATTTGGGGTTGTTGGAAGAACCTGTAAACCTTTGTCTCTGAAGACTAGCACATATCTTGCTCCATCCAAAATTCATAATAAACTAAATTGTTTATCATGTATGTTCTTGCAGCTAACTGAACAAAAACAAATGTTGGTTTACTAACTCCTATAGACTACAGGTCTATAGACTTATTTATGTGTAGTAATAAGTAAACGTGAACTAGCCTTTTAAAACATCAATGAATGTGTATCACACACAGGTAGCACTGCTGTACAACTTATTTCTCACCCATATGGGTAATTAATTAGCCTATTAACCAATGAATTATTAGTGCAATAATTAAAGAGATTATCTAGTACTTTTGTATACTTTTTAGCCAGTAGTTCTGAATGTATCACTCACGAACCAAAAGTGGTCCCTGAAAATTGCGTACTACGTCACACATGTGCACCATGTAATTGCGCTCTCTCTCTCTACTGTGTCCACTGGGCCGTGCAACCTCATTGGATAACACTGGGTAGTCCTCTTGCTAGCTGTCAATCAAAGGCTTGAGGGGCTGAAGCTCATTGGTTAAAACTCGAATTGCTAGGGGGCTGGCCTACATTGCATGAAATGTAGGGAAAATGGCACAACACAGCTTCAAGAAAACAGTTACTTTCAAACTAGGGATTTCGTGGCTAATTGAGGTAAGGCAGTAATTCTGATCATAGATTATGCATGCATGAACTACACATTGACACATCCAGCCCAAAGCGAGAGGTTTAAAAAATACTTTATTAGTTACCAAAATACCAGAGTATGTCTTAAATGTAAACGTGTTGTTAATTGCATGCACTATGTAACTGTATCCTTTAGGTGATGCTCATTGATGCACAATTGGAAAGCTGCATGGACCTTCTTTTGCTCACCTTGCAAGTTGTTCATTGTGAATCGTATTTGTCTATCCTAATAAACATTTCACAAATAATATTTTTCAGAGTGTTATTTTTCGGACAATTTCTGCAATAATTAGTTGTGAAAAGATAGCATGTGCTGGGACTATCGACAAGACGGGGAGCTGGTGAAGTCCATCAGATACCCTAATACAGTGGTCTCCAACCTTCGAGAGCTAATTAAAAATTATTTTGTTTTAATTCTAGCTTTCAAATAGGCACATTCTTTCCTTCTCTCTGCAACTCTTTCTGGGCCCTTGGGGTACAAGAGAAAGTAGTGCATTGTTTTCTGTCAATATACCTGGAAGAATAATAGTTCATCAACAACTCTAAGGGGGCTCTATAAAATCTGTATTTTTTTTTCTCCAATTCTGTTTTATATTTTCACAAATTATCTTTTCTCAGTTTTCTTTTTCCTGGTTTTCGATGTTTTTTGTTTTTAACTCTCAAATGTACAATTGTTCATAAAGAAACAACAACATTGGAATGTTCTGAGTCCATGTTAATGCTTAAATCACATCAGAAGACAATTTTGGGGGGGTCTGGAAGAAAACGAACACATTTTGATTCGAGTGTAATTCCCCTTTAATTGTGCATCTGGCCCCTTTAATTACGCATCTAGCAAACGAGGAATGTGTCATCTAACGAGCCGGTCTAGCATGGTTATGTACTGCTGCTGCTCATTTAATTGCAAAGTTTGCAAATAACACATAATAGATACAAATACTTACTCATGATATACTTCTACCAGATAATCCTACTTTGCAGTTAACATTTAATTGAGAAGGTTTTGGGGAAAGTATTTCTGTCAAAATCACGTCAACTGGCTACACACGGAGTGATAGACAAACGCGCGCACCACAGACAGACAGGGGCAATATTGCTGGAAATTAATTGGCAGATATTGTGTTAGGTTTGGCCAATAGTGGCTAACCTGGGGTGGGATAATGTCAATGTTGCGTTGATTAGATAGTAGGCTAGCTGGGAGCTTGCGGTGTCTGATACTTGTGAGAACACCTGAAAATTGCATGTATACTGAACAAAAATATAAACGCAACATGGAAAGTCTTTGTTCCATGTTTCATGAGCTGAAATAAAAGATCTCAGACATTTTTCATACACATAAAAATCTTATTCCTCTCAAATGTTGCGCACTAATTTGTTTACATCCCTGTTAGTGAGCATTTCTCCTTTGCCTAGATAATCCATCCACCTGACAGGTGTGGCATGTCAAGAAGCTGAATAAACAGTAAGATCATTACACAGGTGTACCTTGTGCTGGGAACAATAAAAGACCACTCAGTTTTGTCACATAACACAATGCCACAGATGTCTCAAGTTTTGAGAGAGTGTGCAATTGGCATGCTGACTGCAGGAATGTCCACCAGAGCTGTTGCCAGAGAACTGAGTGTTAATTTCTCTACCATTAGCCGCCTCCAACGTCATTTTAGAAAATTTGGTAGTATATCCAACAGGTCTCCAACCACAGACCACATGCAACCATGCCAGCCCTGGACCTCCACATCTGGTTTATTCATCTGTAGGATCGTCTGAGACCAGCCATCTGACAGCTGATGAAACTGTGGGTTTGCACAACCAAAGAATTTCTGCACAAACTGTCAGAAACCATCTCAGAGAAGCTAATCTGGGTGCTTATTGTCCTGACTGCAGTTCGGCATCATAACCGGTTAGGTTATGGTATGGGCAGGGAGAAGCTACTGGACAACGAACACAATTGCATTTTATCAATGGCAATTTGAATGCACAGAGATACCACGACAATACCCTGAGGACATTGTCATGCCATTCATCTGCCGCCATCACCTCATGTTTCAGCATGATAATGCATGGCCCCATGTAGCAAGTATCTGTACACAATTCCTGGAAGCTGAAAAAGTCCCAGTTCTCCCATGGCCTGCATACTCCCAAGACATGTCACCCATTGAGCACTTTGGGATGCTCTGGATCGACATGTACGACATCGTGTTCCAGTTCCAGGAAAATATCCAGCAACTTCGCACAGCCATTGAAGAGGAGCTGGACAACATTCCACAGGCCACAATCCACAGCCTGATCAACTCTATGCGAAGGCAATGTGTTGCGCTGCATGAGGCAAATGGTGGTCACACCATATATTGAATGATTTTCTGATCCATGCCCCTACCTTTCTGTGACCTACAGAGGCATATCTGTATTCCCAGTCATGTGAAATCCAAAGATTATGGCCTAATGAATTTATTTCAATTGACTGATTTCCTTAAATGAACTTTAACTCAGTAAAATCTTTGAAATTATAGCATATATATTTTTGGAGTGTAGTTTCAGAATTGTTTGGTGAGCTACTCACAGGTGGGCAGTGAGCTACTGGTAGCTCTTGATCGACCTGTTGGAGACTAACTCAAGCCAAACTAAAAACTATTTGTTCAACATCCATAGTCAGAGGATGCACTTCACTCAAGCCCCATTTATACCTGGTTCTAATTAGCGTTTTTTTGTCCTGATATTGTCCACATTCTGATTTTGCCCACATTTGTAGACAGGTTTGTAGACAGGTGTAGACAATCAAAAGACACATTGTGATCTGATTGTGGTCAGATCATCCTGCCCACCTCCGGAGGTAGTCAGTCACACATTGTGTCTGGATATCTTACAAGTGTAGACAGATCTGGACAGAGAAACCATTTTAAATCCTAATTATTTTGCCCTCTAAAATCATTGACAGGGGGCACCATTAACTGATTACATCAATATGTGTCTTACAATAAAGAAATATTATTATCAATATTATTATCAGAATGTATATAAGATCAGGACAAAGGTCCCATATTAGCACCAGGTATAAACGGGGCTTCAGTGATAGGCATAACCTACAAATGTAACCTAACATGTAAATAATATTCATCTTTAATGGACGAATTTCATATGGTCCCAAGTCACGATGGCAGGTTATGGAGTGTCGGTGGGCTTTCCCCCGCACGCAGGGCCATATTACTGAGCGTGACAAAATGATGCGTCTGTTAACCTCATCATTATTGCCAAAGGCAAGTCGACCATGAACAGGCCCCTAGCTCATTTGCTGCCTACAATTAAATACGAACGCATAATAAGGGTAAACATATATATAATGAACCATCAAAAATACCAAAATAGCATTCCACTAACGTATCACATAATTCACAGCACATGTTAAGATAGGCACACCCAATATCTTTACATGTCATGCAAATAAAACCCGATCAGTCAAAATAGCAAATGCCACGCGGAAACATTCAAACAGATATTGCAGGACAATAAATGTAATACTGAGCATACCTACCGTTCCGTATAACCTTCCTCGGCCATTCATTGCGACAAACAGCTCACTTTTCACACCATACAAGCTAACCACTCCTCGCTCTACCGTTGAGATCTCTAATAGACCTAATTGAACAAAATACCAAATATTAGATGTTGGAAAAACACATCCGATCAGATTGGCACAAAATATGTTTCGAAATGGTTGTAGGCTAGGCTATAGCTAGGATGTGCTCTACGTCTGTGGGTGTAACCTTGCAGGTTGCTACGCATGATGCTGAGTCTTTGTTCTATATACATTCCCACATTCAATTTTCGATATTTGCTCAGTTTAGGCTATCGTGTAATAATTGCCCTTTTGGACGTGTGCGGTGTCGGTGACTGTTCGTTTCTGGGCCGCTGTAGGAGTCAGTGTAAAAATAAGTTGTTGTCTAAATACGTCCATACATTCATGTCATGTTTGAGCTTAATGAGATATTTAGCACTGGTGGATAGTGTTTTTAATAGATCTGTCTTTGCTCTAGAAGTCATCCAATGTTCCCTTCGCGTCTTATGACACATCATGCAAAATATGGGCTATCGGCTCTGTTAGATGCATAATTATTGACGTCCCCTTTATGTGATGTCTATTGCATTACATCTGTAAGCAACTCACTGTACTGGTTTTCATTATGTACACCATTTATCCTGCCGTCTGGGAGGACCTGGAGGTGAAACCCGATGCCCACGTTGCAGTAGAGCCTCCGCACTCTTTTGATACCTAGCAAATAGTCACTCTCCCAGTTCAGGTCCGATCTCTCCCCCGAGATGCCCAGAATGGAGCGGGAGAAGAGGGTCTCCCATCTTTTCTCCAATAAAGTTGCATTTGTCCTGCTTGGAATAGGATATGATGACACAATCCCGACTAGGTACCCCAAGAGAACAATCGCAGTCAACGTCCAGTGCGTGCTGGCCTCGTAGGACATACTGATGAGGAGCCTTTGCGCAATGGCCTTCCGGTTTACCTTCGGGGCACGTGGTCAAAATTAATGGCCCTAAAAATACCACTCTTCTTGTTTTTCTTCCTTCGGCATGCTGGCAGTGGATTATTTTTGGAACGCAAGTCTGAACTCTGGGTATGAAACGAGAGCCCCGGTGCAGAGGGGTAGAAATAGGAGAGTGCGCGGCAGAGCTTGAGGTGGTGGCGGTGATGATTACCATGTTTTGCAGCTCCGCGCCTCTCTCTCTCTGTAGGCAACGCAGGCCGTGGAGAAAACCACTCACCAAAACTCTGTTTCACCTTGCCAGGCTATCGCATATCTAGATGACGTCATGCTGACTTCACCGCTGCCAAGTCGAACAATACAAGGGCCGAGGATGGAGAGAGTGAAGTTGCGAGCAAGCAAGAAAAGAGTCGCTGAACTGCAGTGCCTTGTCTGTGGAGAGTTCAACGGAACACTGTCACAGCGCCGGTGAAACCAAGGAAGGGAGAGACCTCATTGGTTGGCGTTAAGCAACTGCGGGACATGATGGACACTTTGGCAGCTCCCAAATTGGGTCGGTGGTCATATGTCTGACAGGCTGTTTCCTTATTTAGAAGGAAGGTGTAAAAACAGTCCACTTGTCACCGGAGAGCAATGGCACCCTTGCAGGCCACATCCTATGCTGCTTGTTTATTAAGGCTAGGCCTAAGTGCGCAATTCGGTTACCCCGAAACGTCTCTCATAGCCTATTCCTTCCCCTTGCCTTAAACATAGAAGCATATAATATTTTATTTTTAATGCCACCACGGAGCATGCCTATACGTCAATTGATTATTTACAGTTGCGCGCTTCCACCGGACCCCTTAACACATGCCATCCATTTGGTTGGAAATTCCGATGGAAGGCGCTATTTCCAAAGGTTTTAATAACTGTGCTTCATACGCAACCACCATTGACCATAGTTCAAATCCTTTTCACAAACTGTACAAAGTTGTTCTTAGTGACATACAACATCTCAGACAAGCATTTTACAATGCAGTACATTTATTTGTATACAAATATATTTGATGACTGCACATTGATATCCAATCTGGATTTATAATAAAAATGATTTGATTTCTATGAAGGCTGAAAATACCAAGGACAACACATTCGGAGCATCAGTGAAAACTGAGGACATAATAGCAGATTCACAATCATACAGTCATCGGCAAATAGGCCCAATGTGAAGATCCTTGGCACTTGCTATCATGAAGCACAACTAACCCAAACACTGGACATTTGGACAAATAAAGGACCAAAACATTTGCTAACTTTTTGAAATTCAATGGTTACTTATGTCTATGAAATATCAACAAAACTAAATATGGGGGGAACTCAAAACAGAGGAACAATGGTTATAATTGACCCAGATGCAACAGTATTGACTACTTCCTATTTACAAATAAATAATGATACACGATGCGTTTACCATATTCTGCACAGGCATTAGTCATCATCAGGAAATGCACATTCAGCAAAGTTGCTCTTTTAAAACCAGAACTAATACAGGAAATGGTCAGGAGGAATGAATATATATATATATATTTAACTTTAAAGCAAACAAAACCATATTTTTAAATATCATGAGTGTACTATTCTGCAGGATCAACCAGGAAATCATTAACTTTGTGACAGCAGTCGAGATCAATAAACTATCTGAAAGTAAGCAGCCAATGATGAAAGAGTGGGATGGAAGAATATCCCAATAAATTATAGAGCAGAAGATGTCTTTATACCACATTTATACTAAATAATAATTTATCATTTTTTCACAGAAATAGCTTTTGCACCTTACACCTTTGACAGATGGAATGAAAAGAAGGCAAAATACTTTAATATGTGCTTATGATTTTAAAAAGAACAATAACTACCGACATATGTACAAAAAATACTGACATTTTTAATAGAGGCACTTGCAAAATTAGTATTCTCTGAGTGTGGGGGGAATTTCCAAAAAGTAAATCTGTTATTTTGAAAAAGTTAACCAGTGTCTGTATTCTTTTGCCCATCTTCATCTTTTCTTTTTATTGGCCAGTCTGATGTATGTCTTTTTCTTTGCAACTCTGCCTAGAAGGCCAGCATCCAGGAGTCGCCTCGTCACTGTTGACGTTGAGACTGGTGTTTTGCGGGTACTATTTAATGAAGCTGCCAGTTGTGGACTTGTGAGGCATCTGTTTTTCAAACTAGACACTTTAATGTACTTGTCCTCTTGCTCAGTTGTGCACCGGGGCCTCCCACTCTTTCTATTCTGGTTAGAGCCAGTTTGCGCTGTTCTGTGAAGGGAGTAGTACACAGCGTTGTACAAGATCTTCAGTTTCTTGGCAATTTCTCGCATGGAATAGCCTTCACTTCTCAGAACAAGAATAGACTGACGAGTTTCAGAAGAAAGCTATTTGTTTCTAGACATTTTGAACCTGTAATCGAAACCACAAATGCTGATGCTCCAGATACTCAACTAGTCGAAAGAAGGCCAGCACAACAGTTTTCAGCTGTGCTAACATAATTGCAAAAGGGTTTTCTAATGATCAATTAGCCTTTTAAAATGATAAACTTTTATTAGCTAACACAATGTGCCATTGGAACACAGGAGTGATGGTTGCTGATAATGGACCTCTGTACTTCTATGTAGATATTCCATTAAAAGTCAGCCGTTTCCAACAACAATTGTCATTTACAACATTAACAATGTCTACACTGTATTTCTGATCAATTTGATGTTATTTTAATGGACCAATTTTTTTGCTTTTCTTTCAAAAACAAGGACATTTCTCAGTGACCCCAAACTTTTAAACGGTAGTGTATGTTTTCAGAAACTTTGCTATGAGACTCGAAATTGAGCTCAGGTGCATCCTGTTTCCATTGATCATCCTTGAGATGTTTCTACAACTTGATTGGAATCCACCTGTGCTATATTCAATTGATTGGACATGATTTGGAAAGGCACACACCTGTCTATATAAGGTCCCACAGTTGACAGTGCATGCCAGAGCAAAAACCAAGTCATGAGGTCGAAGGAATTGTCCGTAGAGCTCCGAGACAGATTTGTGTTGAGGCACAGATCTCGGGAAGGTTACCAAAAAATGTCTGCACCATTGAAGGTCCCCAAGAGCACAGTGGCCTCCATCATTATTAAATGAAAAAGTTTGGAACCACCAAGACTCTTCCCAGAGCTGGCCGCCTGGCCAAACTGAGCCATCGAGGGAGAAGGGCCTTGGTCAGGGAGGTGACCAAGAACCCGATGTTCACTCTGAGAGAGCTTCAGAGGTCCTCTGTGGAGATGGGAGCACCTCCAGAAGGACAACCATCTCTGCAGCACTCCACCAATCAGGCCTTTATGGTAGAGTGGCCAGACGGAAGCCATTCCTCAGTAAAAGGCACATGACAGCCCGCTTGGAGTTTGCCAATAGGCACCTAAAGACTCTCAGACCATGAGAAACGAGATTCTCTGGTCTGATGAAACCAAGATTGAACTCTTTGGCCTGAAGGCCAAGCATCACGTCTGAGGGAAACCTGGCACCATCCCTACAGTGAAGTATGGTAGTGGCAGCATCTTGCTTTGGAGATGTATATCAGCGGCAGGGACTGGGAGACTAGTGAGGATCGAGGGAAAGATGAACGGAGCAAAGTACAGAGCGCTCAGGACCTCAGACTGGGACAACAACCCTAAGCACACAGCCAAGACAACGCAGGAGTGGCTTCCAGACAAGCCTCTGAATGTTCTTGAGTGGCCCAGCCAGAGCCCGGACTTAAACCCGATTGAACATCTAGCTGTGCAGAAACGCTCTCCATCCAACCATTCAACCTGACAGAGCTTGGGAGGATCTGCAGAGAGAAATGTGAGAAACTGCCCAAATACAGATGTGTCAAGCTTGTAGCGTCATACCCAAGAAGACTCAAGGCTGTAATCACTGCCAAATATGCTTCAACAAAGTACTGAGTTAAGGGGCTGAATACTTATGTTAATGTGATATTTACATTTGTAAAAATATTCTTAATACGTTTTCAAAATTTCGAAAAAAACGTTTTTTCTTTGTCATTATGGGGTATTACGTGTAGATTGATGAGAGGAAAAAACAATTCAATCAATTTTAGAATAAGGATGTAACGTAACAAAATGTGGAAAAAGTCAAGGGTCTGAATACTTTCCGAATGCACTGTATATCCAATAGTGCCAACTGTATTTAGCAACCTCATAATTTAATAGTCCATTTATGCAATGATGTGTGGTTATTATATTTTGATAATGAAAATGTAGGCACTCACTCACTACTTACTTTAAGTCACTCTGGGTAAGAGTGTCTGCTAAAATGCAAACTATTATTTAAATATACAGTAACAGATGAGATATAGAAAGACTGCAGTATTCTCTTAGGTGAGGAGAGTAAGACCACTTATCCAAAGTCATACCATGTTGCCCTGCTCTCTTCACGGCACTCACACTTGCACTTTGAAATTTTCTCTCTCTCTCGCACGCACGCACACACACACACACACACTTATGGTACACAGAGCAAAGTATAAAAAATTTAACAGAACACAGAGAACTGTCATCATACCAAAACTGTTTTCAGGAACCCAGTTCACAGTATCACTGCAGTGTTGCTAGTATGACTTTTTGGTATTTTGCTCATGGGAATATTAATGGAGTTCCGAAAATAAGTGTACCTGGATTTTTAAAGTGTTGGATAATTCACCTCATTTACTTTCCTAGATTGTCATGAGGTTGAACATGGGATGATAATGGCAGTAGAGATTATGTAATGAATGGCACTAAATGGCACTGTCTGATATTTCTTGAAAAGAGGGAGAAAGAAATTCCAATGAAAGCTTTGAACCACTTCATCCTAACAACAATGCAGTTACACAGATTACCTCATAGATGACCTCTACCAAACAGGTCGCATAATACATTCCCATAGGGATATACATATATGTACTGTATTCATATACAAAATATATATGATAAACCTGTTAATTCCCAAAAAACATCCAACACTAGGGGCCAGTGACACTTAACATTCCCAATATTTCAACCTGGCTGATAACAACAAACAGACAGAAATTCTTTCCCAAGCAGGTAATGGGCTCTCCAGATTAACTTGTTCCTATCTCCCTCGGCCAGTCTGCATGAGAACTGACCAATAATCTCCTGTTGACTTCGACTAATAGCAGACTATTTTAAAGATATAGCATTGACAAACTCCACCACTTCACACATAGATGAGAGTAAAATGGTAATACATAATTTCAGTTGTCTAAGGTCTGATGGAGTCTGATCAAGCTGTGTAGCTAGTTGTACCTGAGGAGAAGGTGAAGGTACCTATCTGAGCGGTCTTCTATGTGACTGAGGGGAACAAGGTGAGAAACGCTCTTAAGTACACAGACAGTGTCAACAGACCAGCTAATGCCAGCCAGTCTCTCTCTTGTAGCCATAGTAACTGCCTGCAGTAATCTCTGGAGGTAACAATTGTCACGGGTTTACATTTTCTTTTAATTCTGCAGCACACATACATACAAACGTACAGACAGGCTGCCTCATTGCAATGTGTTGGTAAAGCCATAGCAACGGCCAGCGATGACACTGGAGTGTTGCATGCTGGAAGCAGTCGTGCATTCCTTCACTCCTGGTTACTGAATCTTTCAGCTATTGAGGTCCTTTTGGTCAAAGATGATCTGGTTGGCCAGATAAATGGCGATGATGCCGAAGATGGCGGAGGAGGCCATATAGGCAGTGACGGACTTTGTGAATTGAACAATCATGCCCATGAAAAGAGTGGGAAAGACCTGAGAGAGGAGGAAGGTGCTGTCCAGGATGGCAAAGTCCAACCCTACACCGCGCTTCTCGTAGCCCTCCGGTTCCTCCTGCTCGGGGGCTGTGGCGCTGAGGGACGATCCATTCTGGCCGTGGGGAGGGGGGTAGTAGTCTGAGTCTTCCTGGCTGAAGATGGCATGCCCTTTGGTGTCCCCCAGTTTGTGGGTCAGGCCCCCCTCCTCGTCCATGGCTGTCAAATGAGTGATCGAGTCCCGCTTGACCGCAATCCCGTTCTTAAGCATGTTTTTGGTTTTCTTATTTGGCATGTAAACCTGAAATGCAAGGAGATACAAGTACATTCAATATACAGTCTAGGCCTAGGCAGTGTGTGCAAGGGAGTTTGTGTGTGTAGGGCTAGATATGAATATGTGTCAGGAGAGAGCTAGAAAAATTATGCGCAAGATGTGAGCGTTTGTTTGTATTGGAATATGAGTAAGATACATGGCTGTTGACTCAGCCGATACATGGCTGTTGACTCAGCCGATACATGGCTGTTGACTCAGCCGATACATGGCTGTTGACTCAGCCGATACATGGCTGTTGACTCTTATAGCGTCGAAAGGAGTCAACAGAAATGTATCAGGGTTAGAATATGATCCCATATGGGTCTTTCTATAAATAATGGGGCCAATGTGTGACATTGGGATCCAAAAATGTCAAAATGGTTTGAAACAAAAATAAAAATGATTTTCATGCAGTTCCACAGTGAATATATGCAAATTGGCCCATAACTCCACAGTGACGACTCTCCCACTCTGTCTGCCGAAATCTTTCTCTTTGCTCTTGTTTTCCTTTATATGATGTCGGTGGGAGGGTCGTCAGCGAAATGGGACACACCTGGGCTCGGGTGTGTTCCGGGATAAATACACCTCTTCCCCATTCATTGAGGAGACTCTCTCCATGTAGACATACTGTTAGTGTTTGTTTGTTTGTTTGTTGCCATTTTGTTTGTTTGTTGCCATTTTGTTTGTTTGTTGCCATTTTGTTTGTTTGTTGCCATTTTGTTTGTTTGTGGCCATTTTATTTGTTTGTTTGTGGCCATTTTATTTGTTTGTTTGTGGCCATTTTATTTGTTTGCTTTTGCACCTTTCAACACCCCTCATTATCACATTTATGCATGCAACCACTCACTTACACTACTGACTACACACACACACACACACACGCACCATTGTTAATTGTATTTAGTTTACTTCAGTTAATAAATCTATTTTTGTTACTCCCCATCTCTACGTTGTCTCCCTTTTTGTCATGAACTTCGAGCCGGTTTGTGACAAGTGGGGGCTTGTCCGGGATCATAAGGTTGGTTCCTAGACATTTTGGTGTATAGCACTTTGTTGCATTATGAAGGTCTAATACTAGTATCGTTTGGCTTACTAGTATGTGTATTGTGTTTGGGAGAAAAAATAGAGTTAATGTTAAACTCCTTAGGTGCTTTGTTTGCATCTTTTGTTACAGCTTTTTTGAGTTGTAATGTTTGGTGCCCAGAGTTGGTTTCCTTTGTTTGTTTGGTAAACTTGCCACTGCGGTGGATAGTTGGTTGTGCGCTGCATTGGAGAGAGTACATTGGTTAGTTTCCAGGCCCCTTCCCAGGCTGGAGACACTTGCTCTACTCGCTGTTGGGACATCGGTCTGAGGTGAGTACAGTCGACTGTGTACCTCAGTGGGAGATTTGGGTACGGTAGTGAAACTTGCTACCCGGAGCTATAGCCTTTCTTTTTCCCCTGTTAGGCTTAGCGATGTGTTTCACTTTGGAATATGTTGGGCATGGTTACTTTGTTTTGTTATTTTTATGGTGTCTGTGGACTGAGCAGTTGTCTCGGGGGCACTTTTAACCAGGTAAATGAGAACTTGTTCTCAACTGGCCTACAACTGCGACCTGGGCAAGATAAAGCAAAGCAGTGTGACACAAACAACAGTTACACATGGAATAAACAAATGTACAGTCAATAACACAATAGAAGTCTCTATACAGTGTGTGCAAATGGCGTGAGAAGGCAAGGCAATAAATAGGCCATAGTAGTGAAGTAATTACAATTTAGCAAATTAACATTGGAGTGATGTGCAGATGATAATGTGCAAGTAGAAATACTGGTGTGCAAAAACTTAATTTAAAAACAATATGGGGATGAGGTAGTTGGATGGGCTATTTACAGATGGGCTGTGAGATTTTTTTTTTTGTATTTACTTGTGACTATGGCGTCTTACGTAGATGAGTTCATTCGCTTTCCATCAGAGGAATGGTCAGAATTATGTACTAAAGAACAGCTGTTTAAGATGGCTGAACACTACAAGGTTGAAATTAGTGATAAACGTCAAAAAAATAAATAATTGTTAAGTTGATCTTGAAGGCCAATCTGATGGAGAGTGATATAGACGTTACCACGGGGGCAGCTTCTGCTGAGGACTCGCCATCTCCCCGTTTCGTTACAATAGCTGCTCCATCTGTTAGCCCTAGTAGTCTTCTTTTTGAACAGCAGAAAGAACTGTTTCTGTTACAGATAGAGTATGAAAAGGAATTGGAATTTAAACAGGATTTGGAGCATGCTAAAATCAAGCTGCAACAAAAGCGGCTAGAGTTGGTTAGGGAAGGAAAGCTCTCAGGGGAGAGTGTGCTCTGGGAAGGTGACCCAGATTCACCTAGGGGTCGCTCCTCTTTCGGTCGTGCCCCGGATACATTTGATATTGTTGGAAACTTAGTTGCCAAAATTTAATGAGAAGGACCCTGAGACATTATTTTAGTTGTTTGAGCGTGTTGCTGACGTTAAGAGTTAGCCTGATTCTGACCGCACTTTAATGTTGCAGTGTGTGTTGAATGGTAAAGAGCAGGAAGCATATTCAGCTCTTAGTGTTATAAGGGTAAAATGGCTGTTATAGATTTACGAATTGGTTCCTGAGGCTTACCGCCAACGATTTAGAACTTTAAAAAGGGATGATCGACCGACTCATGTTGAGTTTGTGTGAGTTATCTTCACAGTTTAATCACTGGTGTTCCACCTCTGCAGTTATGACTTTCCAAGGGCTGTGTGATTTGATTAATTTAAAGGACACAATCCATGATCGTATAGCCACGTACATTAACGAATGAAAAGTAAAGACTGTCGATGAAGCTAGAGTATGATGTATGATGGTTTTGGTGGATGAGTGTTTTGACTCAAGTGTCTTTGCAGAGCCCTGTATTCGGAGTGAGTGGGGGCGTTCAGCAAGATTTGGGCTTCGCTCACCGAGATACTCTGGTGCAAGGGCAGAGTTTCATTCAACTGGGGTTGAACCTGACTCCTGTGGTAAAGCTGACTTTGGTCAAGTGTCACTGTCAGGGTTCAGGTCATTGGAAAAACAAATGTCCGGTTCTCAGGGCTTAGGGTAAATTCAGTACTTGCGCTTAAGTTAAATCTAAGCCTAAGGCGTTAGCAGTGCCTGTCCCACATCAGTTCACTCCGGACACACTGTCTCATGCCCAGGGGCATGTGAAAGTCCATATTGACCCAGACTATTTACCTTTCATTACGGACAGTTTTGTGTCTGTTAGGAAGTAACGACCTAGCGCCAGTGAGGATCCTGAGAGACACAGGTGCCTCTGAGTCGTTTGTGTTGGAGTCTGTTACCCTTCTCTGCTGAGACTTATTTGGGGAATAGTGTTTTAATTAGGGGAATAGGTTTGAACTCTGTCAGTTCCATTGCATAAACTGATGTTGGATTGTGGACTGGTGAAAGGTGAGGTTGTTGTGGGGGTGCACCCTTCGTTGCCTATTGAGGGTATTGACATTATCCTTGGGAGTAACTTGGCTAGTGAGCGTGTATGACCTGTTGTGTTTCCATCTCTAGTGATTTCCGCTAAGCTGTCATTTGTAGGGATTCCTGATGAGTGCGCAGAGTTTCTCAGAAGTGTTCTCTGCGTGTGACGTGTTCTATGAGCCGTGGCAACCTGGTCACTGTGCCGGCTAACAAGAATGGCACAAAGAAATCTGTCACTACTTTCCTTGTTATCCTATTATCTGTACCCCGCTCCGATGTAATCAAGGAGCAACGGGTTGACCCCACATTAGAAGAGTTGCGTTACCAAATTGTGCATGTGGAACAGTTGGGAGGTGTCGCCCATGGCTATTTTCTCCCAAGAAGATGTCCTGATGAGAAAGTGGGTGTCATGGTGGTAGTTTTGTGGGAGGCTATTAGTCAGGTTGTTGTACCAGTTAAGCTTCGTGAGTTGGTGTTGACAACTTCCCACAACGACGTTGCTGGACATATGGGTGTGAGGAAAACCTACAATCGCATATTAAGAAATGTCTTTGGCCTAGGTTAAAGAGGGAATGTTTCTGAGTTTATCAAAACTTGTTACACCTGTCAATTAAAGGGCGACAGGGTAGCCTAGTGGATAGAACGTTGGACTAGTAAGGTTGCCAGTTCAAACCCCCGAGCTGACAAGGTACAAATCTGTCGTTCTGCCCCTGAACAGGCAGTTAACCCACTGTTCCTAGGCCATCATTGAAAATAAGAATTTATTTTCCCCATGGAAGTTTGAACATGTACCCCCATGGATTTGAGACGCAGGCTGCGTCATTTGGGACGCAGGCTGGGTCTTCTATTAGGATCCAGGGCAATATTTTGTTTGTGACTGGTATGATGTTCCGGGGTCCTTGTTGGTCACCAGTTTTATGGGGGGGTGTGATGACCCTCCCACTCTGTCTGCCAAATTCTCTCTCTTTGCTCTTGTTTTCCTTAATAGGATGTCGGTGGGTAGAGCTGGGAGGCTGTGTTCCGGGATAAATACACCTCTTCTCCATTCATTGAGGAGACTCTCTCCATGCAGACACTGTTAGATTTTGGTTGTGGCTGTTTTGTTTGCTTTGGCACCTTTTCAATACCCCTCATTATCACATTTATGCACGCAACCACTCACTTACACTACTGACTACACACACACCATTGTTAATTGTATTTAGTTCAGTTAATTAATATATTAGTTAATTAATTCATATATTGTTATTCCTTATCTCTACGTTGTCTCCCTTTTTTTTGTTACGAACTTCGAGCCAGTTTATGACTCCACCTACACAACAACATAGGTCTGGGACTATACATCCTTTCAGTAGGGTTCATACAAGTCAAATTCAAGGACTTTCAGGGACTTTTTCAAGCACTTCATTGTAATTTTCAAGGATCTCAAAGTTATATAATTGTACATACAGGGTTTAATATACAGTGGGGCAAAAAAGTATTTAGTCAGCCACCAATTGTGCAAGTTCTCCCACTTAAAAAGATGAGAGGCCTGTATCATTTTCATCATAGGTACACTTCAACTATGACAGACAAAATGACAACAAAAAAATGCAGAAAATCACATTGTAGGATTTTTAATGAATTTATTTGCAAATTATGGTGGAAAATAAGTATTTGGTCACCTACAAACAAGCAAGATTTATGGCTCTCACAGACCTGTAACTTCTTCTTTAAGAGGCTCATCTGTCCTCCACTCATTACCTGTATTAATGGCACCTGTTTGAACTTGTAATCAGTATAAAAGACACCTGTCCACAACCTCAAACAGTCACACTCCAAACTCCACTATGGCCAAGACCAAAGAGCTGTCAAAGGACACCAGAAACAAAATTGTAGACCGGCACCAGGCTGGGAAGACTGAATCTGCAATAGGTATGCAGCTTGGTTTGAAGAAATCAACTGTGGGAGCAATTATTAGGAAATGGAAGACATACAAGATCACTAATCTCCCTCGATCTGGGGCTCCACGCAAGATCTCACCCCGTGGGGTCAAAATGATCACAAGAACGGTGAGCAAAAATCCCAGAACCACACGGGGGGACCTAGGGAATACCCTGCAGAGAGCTGGGACCAAAGTAACAAAGCCTACCATCTGTAACACACTACGCCGCCAGGGACTCAAATCCTGCAGTGCCAGACGTGTCCCCCTGCTTAAGCCAGTACATGTCCTGGCCCGTCTGAAGTTTGCTAGAGAGCATTTGGATGATCCAGAAGAAGATTGGGAGAATGTCATATGGTCAGATGAAACCAAAAAATAACTTTTTGGTAAAAACTCAACTCATCGTGTTTGGAGGACAAAGAATGCTGAGTTGCATCCAAAGAACACTATACCTACTGTGAAGCATGGGGGTGGAAACATCATGCTTTGGGGCTGTTTTTCTGCAAAGGGACTACTGATCCATGTAAAGGAAAGAATGAATGGGGCCATGTATCGTGAGATTTTGAGTGAAAACCTCCTTCCATCAGCAAGGGCATTGAAGATGAAACGTGGCTGGGTCTTTCAGCATGACAATGATCCCAAACACACCACCCGGGCAACGAAGGAGTGGCTTCGTAAGAAGCATTTCAAGGTCCTGGAGTGGCCTAGCCAGTCTCCAGATCTCAACCCCATAGAAAATCTTGAGGGAGTTGAAAGTCCGTGTTGCCCAGCAACAGCCCCAAAACATCACTGCTCTAGAGATCTGCATGGAGGAATGGGCTAAAATACCAGCAACAGTATGTGAAAACCTTGTGAAGACTTACAGAAAACGGTTGACCTCTGTCATTGCCAACAAAGGGTATATAACAAAGTATTGAGATAAACTTTTGTTATTGACCAAATACTTATTCCACCATAATTTGCAAATAAATACATTAAAAATCCTACAATGTGATTTTCTGGATTTTTTTTCTAATTTTGTCTGTCATAGTTGAAGTGTACCTATGATGAAAATTACAGGCCTCTCATATTTTTAAGTGGGAGAACTTGCACAATTGGTGGCTGACTAAATACTTTTCTGCCCCACTGTAGAACCACTCCTCCCCCCAAATAGCATGCAAAAAAGTGGTCATTACCTCTTGCAGAATAATTTATATTTTAGGCCTTGCCAATGCATTGATATTCAAAGTATTATTACATTCTAAAATATGTGTGAATAATTAGGACAATTCCTGATTTGAATAGACTGGATCCATGCATGGCGATTTTTGGGCCGACAGAGTCCCACAAAGTAATGAATAGCTTTAGCGTTCATCTCACCATCACTGTTTAAGTAATGAGAAAGTGACCAAAAAACAGGTTCCTTTTCTAATGGAAGGATTTGTATGGAAAGCCAAGATTAGATATCGTCCTCATAATAACCGCATGTGGTTTTACAGCAACAGAGTAGCGCAACACCCTTCAATTGAAGTGGAGGGAAATAAACGAGTGGCCACATCTCTCAAAAAAATTTATAAGGGAGCAGGAGAACATAAATTGGCTACAATAACTTTTTACCAAATTGAGGACATGTCTGATTTTCAAGGTAGGCTGATTCCAGTACTTGAATTTCTGAGCTCCCAGTTCAAGTAAGCTACTTCAAGTCCCTTGTATTCTTTAAAATTGCAGGTCTAACATGGAAAACCAAATGCTTTTGTCATGTTATTTATTTACCAGGTTATATTGTGAATAAGCCCACTAGGCTATGTCATTTGTTTTCATTATATCTTAAATAATTCATAGAAGAGCGTTGGGTGTTGCACACAATTGTAGACTGCGTCCAATCCGAGGCACAAAAACATGAACTCATTACCTTGATTCTTTCTCTTAAATCTAAGGAGACCCTGCTGGAAATCAAGCAGTCAACAACAGATTATCAACATCAATTCGCTAGGGATATTAGATCCAACAGTGGATCCAGGCACAATGGTCTTCACCGGTGAAATGAACGAGACACCAAAATATTCTGGACATTCCTTGCATTTCTTTTTCCAGCACTTGAGCTGTTGCATGGCATGTGCTATCACAACAGCTGTTCCTCACTTGACTGTCATTTGTAAAATTCCTTCCTGAATCAGATTATGTGTGAAAATATCACGGCATAACTAATCAGCTGGACACCAAATGCTCATCCAATAAGTATTGTGCATAATTATTGAAGAACTACGTTAATGACAGTATCAATTTAGGTATTAACTATCAAGGTAAGGTGACTCTTTATCGGTTAGAAGCATTCGATTTTGCAATGCATACATTATTTTGAATTTGTGTGCCCATGAATACCAGTAACATAAGGAGACCCTAAATGTACCTGTACTTACACTGCATGTTCCGACAGCTCGATCCAGGATTCTTACAGGGTTCAAGTTCAATGTCTAATTTAACCGACTAATCCTTAACATATATAAGAACAACTTACATTGCCATAAATGCAAGAACAGAAATGTTATGTTTTATGTCACATGATTTTGGGCAAATCTGTCAAGACACCAACAATGATAAAGGGTAAAACATAGGTTTTAAATCAACTTGTTAATTTGATTGAACCCCCCTTATATCAATGTAATAACAGGAAAAAGGCATTATCAATGACTTATCAACAGCTGTAACAAGCTGTTAATTGTAAGAAATCCTCACTGGTACCCTAATTTATAGAAAGACCCATATACACTATTCACAGTGCAGAGTCCTGTATGTAAGTGTGCCTTTCGGTCCTTACCTCCATTTCCTTGTGGTAGTGACATGTGAGGGTGTAGGGCAGCGTCTGCAGCGTGGCATAGGCAAAGCCTGTCAGAGCTGACATCAGGCTGACCAGGACCACACTCTTGGACATACATATGACCAGGGCAGAGATGGTGAAGCTCACCATGCTGCTCAGGTAGACCCGGCGCGAGCCAAAATGGCGAACCAGTCGGCTCATGAGCAGGGAGAAGACGGTTGAGGTAGCACACTGAAAGAACAGGCCCAGGCTGCCCATACGGATGCCTGCAAGACAGGATTGAAATTGTGGCAACAAATTAAGATAAACTATTATGTTATATTAATTCTATGCACTAACACTCAAACTGGACAGTTTTATCTCAATCTCTGCATTCAAAGACTCAATCATGGACACTTACTGACAGTTGTGGCTGCTTTGTGTGATGTATTGTCTCTACCTTCTTGCCCTTGCCCTGTGCTGTTGTCTGTGCCCAATAATGTTTGTACCATGTTTTGTGCTGCTACCATGTTGTGTTGCTACCTTGTTGTTGTCATGTTGTGTTGCTACCATGCTGTGTTGTCATGTGTTGCTGCCTTGCTATGTTGTTATCTTAGGTCTCTCTTTATGTAGTGTTGTGTTGCCTCTCTTGTTGTGATGTGTGTTTTGTCCTATATTTATATTTTATTTATTTTATTTTTAATCCCAGGCCCCCGTCCCCGCAGGAGGCCTTTTGCCTTTTGGTAGGACGTCATTGTAAATAAGTATAATATACACAATAATATATACATTTAAAAAACGGTTATTGGTTCTTCATTATTCTAATTCTATTTATTTTTGTATTTTTTTTACCCCCTTTTCTCCCCAATTTCATGGTATCCAATCTTGTCTCATCGCTACAACTCCCGTACGGGCTCGGGAGAGACGAAGGTCGAAAGCCCTCCGAAACACAACCCAAACAAGCCGCACTGCTTCTTAACACAGCGTGCCTCCAATCCGGAAGCCAGTCGCACCAATGTGTCGGAGGAAACACTGGCTACCTTCGTTAGCGCGCACTGCGCCCGGCCCGCCACATGAGTCGCTGGTGTGCGATGAGACAAGAATATCCCTACCAGCAAACCCTCCCTAACCCGGACGACGCTAGGCCAATTGTGCGTCACCCCACGGACCTCCCGGTCGCGGCCGGCTGCAACAGAGCCTGGGCGCGAACCCAGGGTCTCTGGTGGCACAGCTAGCAGTGCCCTAGACCACTGCGCCACCCGGGAGGCCCATTATTCTAATTCTAGTTAGTAAGCTAGCCATTAGATTGCTAATCGCCTCAGGTGTACATATCGCCTCATGCATACATATCAGGTATGAAGGTAAGACCCAGATGCAGACCACATCAAATAAACAATAGTTTAATATTCCAACAGGGGCAGGCAATAGACAGGTCAAGGCAGGCAGGGGTCTGTAAACCAGAGGTGGGGCAACGGTACCAGTTAGGCTCAGGGTCAGGGTAAGGCAGAGGTCGGTAATCCAGAGCGGGGCAAAGGTAGGCTCAGGGCCAGGGGCAGGCAGAGTGGTCAAGCAGGTGGGCTCAGAGTCAGGACAGGCAAGGGTCAAAACCAGGAGTGCGAGAAAAGAGAGACTGGAAAAAGCAGGAGCTGAGACACAAAACGCTGTTTGACTTGAACAAACAAGACGAACTGGCAACAGACAAACAGAGAACACAGGTATACATACACAGGGGATAATGGGGATGATGGGTGACACCTGGAGGGGGGTGGAGACAATCACAAAGACAGGTGAAACAGATCAGGGTGTGACAATACACGAACAGGAACAACCCAAGGTCAAACACAATACTAATACACCACAACCTGCAGTGGTTGCAAATGTAAAATACAACCAGTAGCCTCATCCGGACACTAAGTATTCAAAACTACCCATGTAGGATCCGGGTTATGATCTGTGTTCTAAGTGTGTTTTTTCCATTTCACGTCATACTTTCAACCCGTCTAAATATACAACACACTTTACCACAGATGAACCTATAGCTGCATTAACGGTTCTTTATGTGTTTTGTAATTCTGTTTGCATATGCCATCAACACACAGAAGATATCTGCTCAGTGAGGAATTTAAAGGCCAGCAAACAGTTGAGTCAGCAAACAGTTTGACTGGACTGTATCGGAAACCATCACAGACCAAATTGACATGTTTGCTGAGGTGGTAGCTCTTGCTCAAGTTCCACCAGATCTGGGTTAAAAAACTATTTGATATATTTTCAAATACTTAATATGTGCTTGATTGAACTTGCCTGGCTTAATGGACTAATAGAATAGTCCCAAAACTGAAAACCCTGTCCGTCTGGCACTCCAGGTGGGATATGGCAAATGCTCCAAAGAATTCAACTATCTTCATCTTCTGCACATCTATCACTCCAGTGTTAATGTTAAATTGTAATTATTTCGCCACTATGGCCTATTTATTGTCTTACCTCCCTTATCTTACCTCATTTGCACACACTGTATATATACTTTTTTTCTATTGTGTTATTGACTGTATGTTTGTTTATTCCATGTGTAACTCTGTGTTGTTGTTTGTGTCGCCCTGCTTTGCTTTATCTTGGCCAGGTCGCTGTTGTAAATGAGAACTTTTTCTCAACTAGCCTACCTGGTTAAATAACGGTGAAATATGGTTAGTTTATTTTTATTTTATTTATTTTATTTAAGTATTTGAACCCAGGTCTGGATCCCACCAGCGCCTGCTCAGGGTCTCACCCATTGAAGAGAAATTTAGTGTTCAAACACCCGACAGAGTAGTATTTAAAGCTGACTGATATTACAGTAGGCTGTAAGTGCATAGGTCACAAGTTCAGCAACATGGCAGCTAATATCACATGGGAAAAGGATGTGGATGGACTAGATGTTTTAAAGCAAAGGACTAAGCCCACATTACAAACACTGCATGAGATTAGCTTTAAACAGCATTGGAAGTTCAGGGTATACAATCAGACCTTCACGGAGGAAAAGTCACATTGCGTTAAAAAAAAAGGTTAACACAAGATAATCTCAATTATGGGGTGTAATCTCAATCGCACTCCACACTGCCCTTTCCCACCTGGACAAAAGGAACACCTATGTGAGAATGCTGTTCATTGACTACAGCTCAGAGTTCAACACCATAGTGGCCACGAAGCTCATCACTAAGCTAAGGACCCTGGGACTAAATACCGTACTTCCCTCTACAACTGGATCCTGGACTTGCTGACGGCCGTCCCAAGGTGGTAAGGGTAGTCAGCCATGCTGATCTCTCTCAGGGGAGTGTACTTAGTCCCCTCCTGTACTCCCTGTTCACCCACGACTGCGTGGCCAAACACCGGTACCCCCTGTATATAGCCTCGTTATTTTTATTTTATTGTTTTACTTTTCATTATTTTTTACTTTAAATATTCTCTTAATTCTTCTTCTTGGTTAAGGGCTTGTAAGTAAGCATTTCACGGTAAGGTTTACACTTGTTGTATTCGGCGCATGTGACAAATAAAGTTTGATTTGATTTGATTTAATAATACATGCTTTGTTATAACTTCAATGAATATGATGTCAGGCTTCAGACTTTTGTGCTTGGCCTGTCCTGTACTTGAATGAACATGCTCTTTGTGCACTGATTATGACATTAATGCACTGTGAGTGTGACATTCCTCCTGGTCCTGCAGAGAGAGAGGGAGGTAGAAGCAGGAAGCATTGCAGAGCTCCACTACACACAGAGAAGAGACCTGGAGGGCGCTCACTCTCGGTTTCTCTCTCACTTTGTCTCTTTCGCTCTGGGTCTGTCTCTCTTTGTCTCTCACCTCTCTCTGCTGGGAGTCTGGGATACTATGCCTGTCTCACACAGGTCACCCCCAACCAAGGCTGCTGTGTGATCCGCCAGTCAGATTTAATGCAGTTTGAAGCTCTTCTCCTTTTACAGTGACCTTCCCCTTCCCATCCAATAAAGCGATGCAATCTTCTACACGCTTAGAGAAAATGGTGCTATCAAGAACCTAAAAGAGTTTTTCAGCTATTAGGCAACTAGATTCAGCCGCGGGACGATTTTTGTTGGCGTGAATGGTCGGGGGGATGGAAAATAAATATTATAATTTGTACACAGACCACATCTAAGCCCAAAAAAAGGTTGTATTTGAAAAGAACAATAATTTAACACGTTGATTACATTGAGACACGATCACATCTCTTTTTTTTTATTTGTGGGTTTACTTAGGAACAGATTTCTTTTTGCTGAATTCCTTCGATTTTAGTCATCTTTCTAGTCATAAAAAATTGGCTTGCGGGCTGGTTTTGGCACAGATCCCTGCCATAGGAGAACCCTTTGAAGAACCATTTTTGGTTCCAGGTAGAACCCTTTTGGGTTCAATGTAGAACCCTTTCCACAGAGGGATGCATTAAGAATGCATTGAGCGACTCCTCTCACAGGTACGCTTTCACCTTTCAGAATTAGAAGTGTGTGGCAACGGAATGACTATGGTAAATAAAGGATTTGAAGAAAAATATATATCTGCCTCGTGGGACTAGAACTCACAACTATGAGCAAACTGTCTTGTGGAATGTGCCACCAATCAGTCATAGCGATTGAAAGAAAATACGAGCTGAAATGACCACCATTGTCAACTATTTCTTGTTACGATGGATGTAGCTACAACTATAAACGTGTAATCTTCATAGCATATATGTTTTTTTCTTCTTTGTAACAGCACATACAGTATCTGGATTGAAATGTACTTAAGTACAGTGGTGGAAAAAGTTGTACATTTTTATACTTGAGGAAAAGTAAAAAGTAAAAGTAAATGCTATACATCAAATCCCTTATATTAAGCAAACCGGACAGCACAGTGTTATTTTTTTTATTTTTATGGACAGCCAGGGTCACACTCCAAGACTCAGACATAATTTACAAACACTGAGTCCGCCAGATAAGAGGCAGTAGGGATGACAACGTGTTATATTGCTAGGTGCGTGAATTGGACCATATTGTTGTCCTGCCTGAGCATTCGAAATGCAACAAGTACTTTTTGGTGTTAGGGAAAATGTATGGGAGTAAAAAGTACATATTTTATTTAGGAATGTAGTGGAGTAAAATTTAAAGTTATGAAACATAAATAGTAAAATACAGGTACCCCAAAAAAAGACTTAAGTAGTACTCCAAACAATTTTTACTTAGTTACTTTACACCATTGCTCTATTGGCCACTTGAGAACTTTGGGTTCTCTGATTGTGAATCCATCAAATATCAAGGATCTATACACCCAATGAAGCAGAGCTTGCTGAGCCCAAGTGTTTATGTGATAATATCAAATAGTGTCTACATGAGAGATTGAGAGGCACTCTGAAGCTTGCCCTGCCAAAGTTAGTGATAGAGTCACACAGTATATCTAAAAAAAAAGAGTCAACTCACCATCCTCGTAGCGCTGCCTGGAGGCGGTCCCGGGGGCGGCGCTGGGCATGCCTTCGTACAGCCCCTCCCCCATAAAATCTGTGTAAAAGAGCATGAAGGACATGACGGCCATCCAGCTGCAGAGCTGGGCCATGCACAGCTGCCTCATCACCCGGGGCACGTGGCAGTAGCTGCGGTAGATGGCCGGAGTCATGGACCAGCACGTCCTCAGCAGGCACAGTAGCGGAATCGACTTGAGCAGGTAGCAGCAGGAGCGCGGCACACCACAGCGACCTGCCTCCAAGAGAGGACCAGGCTCCAGGGCCGCGGTGCACGGCGGCTCCTCTGACACCCTCATGGTGATCAGCACGCTGGTCACGAAGATGAGGATGAGCATGAAGAAGAGGCACTCTGCCTGGCCACCCAGGTAGACTGACAGCAGGCCCCGGCTCCAGTCCAGCGCAGGCAGCAGGTAGCCCACACAGCCTCCCAGGCTGACCATAAAGGAGAACATGGCAAAGGCCTGGTTGCAGTCCTCCTCATTGCGGTACAGGTCAGACAGGAGCGCCTCCAGCGGAGTGAAGCACACCTGGCCACAGAAGTCGAGCAGGCCCACACCGAGGATGAGGAAGGCCACCTGCAGGGCGCATCCACCCCAGGTGAAGTAGGCAGCCAGCAGGTCGGCATGGGGGATGATGAGGAGGGCTAAGAGGACTCCCAGGGACAGCAGCCAGATGAAGGGCCGGCGGCGGCCGTAGCTGCTGTTGCAGTGGTCACTGGCTGAGCCAATCAGAGGGATGAAGATGAGACCTAACACTGGGCCGATACCTGGGAACAGAAATAAGGGAAGTAGTGAGGTTGATTCATTGGTTGTCAGTATCAAAGTCAAAGCCAACATAATAGTTATTGGATTTGAGTTTTACCACAATATTTACCTGTGAACTGGGAAATGTGCAATCCAACAAATGTCCTGGCTGCATCTGATGTTTTCTGGTATCTTCCAGCTTACTATTTCACTACCTTCCCCGTGCTGACAGGGCTTGGAGGCAGGCTCTGTGGCCCCACTGGCCGCTTTACTGCTACATCCATCTCTTTGAGTGCTTGTGAAGGATGCCTACAGATGGTTCTGTGCCCCGAGCTAACTCACCGTCAACCTCCCTCTCCTCCCCACTGCTCCACACTGCTCCCCACTGCTAGCTTGGGCTAATTGGAACACCTCATGACAAAGGCTGCTTGTGGAGCAACACGACTCACATTCGACTCACATTCCCCACAATGGCCAGATGTATGCCTCTGGTTTCACAGTGGGAACACGCACGGAATGCTTCTTTTGAAAACTTCCATCAAAATTAAAAATAAAACATATTAACTAGATCCACATGAGGGACGTCACAAGTGTCAATCTGATTAAATGTGTGCGGAGACTGGAGAGTATAATGAATATTCCAGTATTCCATTCCCAGACAATGACCTTTTATGTTTGGGATTTTTCTACCTGGATGGATATGTGACAACAACACTTTGTTGGAAACTGTTACACAATGAAATGAAAGAAACCAGATATTATTTTATTGGCATTAAGTTGTGTAATGGTTCCCAGGAAAACATTTCCTGAGGTAAAAAAAAAAGTGGTTGGTTGGGGGTTTATATCATGTTGACAGGCTCTCAGTGGAGCAGCCCCACAGACAGACTGACGGACGGACAGACAGGCGGACGGAAGGCCAGAGACAGAGACATACAGAATGGGTCACTGCAGTCAGACCCTCACTCACATTTCTGCCTGGCTGCCACAGCTGTGGAAGCCCATCATAACAATCCAGTGTGTAGAGCCTGATGGTACAGTCTGAACTCACACACACAGTCCTACTCTGCTAAATATGAGCTCTCTTTCCCTCACCACACACCACAAGCATTTCGCTACACCCGCAATAACATCTGCTAAATAAGTGTATGTGACCAATCAATATGATTTGACATACAATCCCAGTATGTATGCACACCACAATGTACTTTCTCATTTAGAATACACACACAGCAATGTGCTTTTAAACTTGATACAGTACACACGCACCACACGCACCACACACACACCCACCCACCCACCCACCCACCACCATGTGATCACGAACTTATAAGCAGTATAAACACACCACCATGTGATCTCTAACTTATAAGCAGTATAAACACACCACCATGTGATCTCTAACTTATAAGCAGTATAAACACACCACCATGTGAACTCTAATTATAAGCAGTATACACACACCACCATGTGATCTCTAACTTATAAGCAGTATAAACACACCACCATGTGATCTCTAACTTATAAGCAGTATACACACACCACCATGTGATCTATAACTTATAAGCAGTATACACACACCACCATGTGATCTATAACTTATAAGCAGTATACACACACCACCATGTGAACTCTAATTATAAGCAGTATACACACACCACCATGTGATCTCTAACTTATAAGCAGTATACACACACCACCATGTGATCTCTAACTTATAAGCAGTATACACACACCACCATGTGATCTCTAACTTATAAGCAGTATACACACACCACCATGTGAACTCTAATTATAAGCAGTATACACACACCACCATGTGATCTATAACTTATAAGCAGTATACACACACCACCATGTGATCTCTAATTATAAGCAGTATACACACACCACCATGTGATCTCTAACTTATAAGCAGTATACACACACCACCATGTGAACTCTAATTATAAGCAGTATACACACACCACCATGTGATCTATAACTTATAAGCAGTATACACACACCACCATGTGATCTCTAACTTATAAGCAGTATAAACACACCACCATGTGATCTCTAACTTATAAGCAGTATACACACACCACCATGTGATCTCTAACTTATAAGCAGTATAAACACACCACCATGTGATCTCTAACTTATAAGCAGTATACACACACCACCATGTGATCTATAACTTATAAGCAGTATACACACACCACCATGTGATCTCTAACTTATAAGCAGTATACACACACCACCATGTGATCTATAACTTATAAGCAGTATACACACACCATCATGTGATCTCTAACTTATAAGCAGTATACACACACCACCATGTGAACTCTAATTATAAGCAGTATACACACACCACCATGTGATCTATAACTTATAAGCAGTATACACACACCACCATGTGATCTCTAACTTATAAGCAGTATACACACACCACCATGTGATCTATAACTTATAAGCAGTATACACACACCACCATGTGATCTATAACTTATAAGCAGTATACACACACCACCATGTGATCTATAACTTATAAGCAGTATACACACACCACCATGTGATCTCTAACTTATAAGCAGTATAAACACACCACCATGTGCTTTGCACTCATATACAGGACACACACTATAATGTGATTTTCTAACATAAGACATGCCCCTGAGCCACTCTACAGAAAGCAGAGTAGAAGAGTAGATTAAAGAATTAAAGGGAGGCAACTGGGAAGTATAAATCCAGAGAAGTAGCCATTAGATAAAGTAGATGGACTGCATCTGAGAATCTGACATTACTGCTAGGAAAACCAGACATAAGCCTCCAGGACACAAGTTCCATCTCCATTCACTTAACACTTGACCGTTCCATTAGAAGAAGCTAAAGCAGAAAGTGAAGGAGGTTTTGTGCCATTCCCCGATCAGGTTTACGGGTTGTGTGGGAACGATACAAATACATTTTTTTCTCCTGTTTGCGTGCAGCTGTTTAGAGAGAGGGAGGGTGGAGTGTACGTTAAGACACCTCATATTATCCGTCCACTGGAGTTGTAATTGCCATATGCACATTTTGGAGGGACAATCTCAATCTGTTTGGTCACAAGATAATCTGACAGAGAGAAGAAATGCTTTTACAGCAAACCATCTAGAAGCCATTTGCTGGCAACAGGATGATGCAACTATTTACATCGCCTACACAAAAAATCCACTGCAGAACGGTGGCTATATTTACACAGAGTCAGTGGTGCAGCACGGTGGCTATATATACACAGAGCCAGTGGTGCAGCACAGTGGCTATATATACAGAGCCAGTGGTGCAGCACGGTGGCTATATATACACAGAGCCAGTGGTGCAGCACGGTGGCTATATATATACAGAGCCAGTGGTGCAGCACGGTGGCTATATATACACAGAGTCAGTGGTGCAGCACGGTGGCTATATATACACAGAGCCAGTGGTGCAGCACGGTGGCTATATATACAGAACCAGTGGTGCAGCACGGTGGCTATATATACACAGAGCCAGTGGTGCAGCACGGTGGCTATATATACACAGAGCCAGTGGTGCAGCACGGTGGCTATATATACACAGAGTCAGTGGTGCAGCACGGTGGCTATATATACACAGAGCCAGTGGTGCAGCACGGTGGCTATATATACAGAGCCAGTGGTGCAGCACGGTGGCTATATATACACAGAGCCAGTGGTGCAGCACGGTGGCTATATATACACAGAGCCAGTGGTGCAGCACGGTGGCTATATATACACACAAAGAGCCAGTGGTGCAGCACGCTGGTTATATATGCACATAAAGAGCCAGTGGTGCAGCACGGTGGCTATATATACACACAAAGAGCCAGTGGTCCAGCACGGTGGCTATATATACAGAGCCAGTGGTGCAGCACGGTGGCTATATATACAGAGCCAGTGGTGCAGCACGGTGGCTATATATACACACAAAGAGCCAGTGGTGCAGCACGGTGGCTATATATACACACAAAGAGCCAGTGGTCCAGCACGGTGGCTATATATACAGAGCCAGTGGTGCAGCACGGTGGCTATATATACACAGAGCCAGTGGTGCAGCACGGTGGCTATATATACACACAAAGAGCCAGTGGTGCAGCACGGTGGCTATATATACACACAAAGAGCCAGTGGTCCAGCACGGTGGCTATATATACAGAGCCAGTGGTGCAGCACGGTGGCTATATATACAGAGCCAGTGGTGCAGCACGGTGGCTATATTTACACAGAGTCAGTGGTGCAGCACGGTGGCTATATATACACAGAGCCAGTGGTGCAGCACGGTGGCTATATATACAGAGCCAGTGGTGCAGCACGGTGGCTATATATACACAGAGCCAGTGGTGCAGCACGGTGGCTATATATATACAGAGCCAGTGGTGCAGCACGGTGGCTATATATACACAGAGTCAGTGGTGCAGCACGGTGGCTATATATACACAGAGCCAGTGGTGCAGCACGGTGGCTATATATACAGAACCAGTGGTGCAGCACGGTGGCTATATATACACAGAGCCAGTGGTGCAGCACGGTGGCTATATATACACAGAGCCAGTGGTGCAGCACGGTGGCTATATATACACAGAGTCAGTGGTGCAGCACGGTGGCTATATATACACAGAGCCAGTGGTGCAGCACGGTGGCTATATATACAGAGCCAGTGGTGCAGCACGGTGGCTATATATACACAGAGCCAGTGGTGCAGCACGGTGGCTATATATACACAGAGCCAGTGGTGCAGCACAGTGGCTATATATACACACAAAGAGCCAGTGGTGCAGCACGCTGGTTATATATGCACATAAAGAGCCAGTGGTGCAGCACGGTGGCTATATATACACACAAAGAGCCAGTGGTCCAGCACGGTGGCTATATATACAGAGCCAGTGGTGCAGCACGGTGGCTATATATACAGAGCCAGTGGTGCAGCACGGTGGCTATATATACACACAAAGAGCCAGTGGTGCAGCACGGTGGCTATATATACACACAAAGAGCCAGTGGTCCAGCACGGTGGCTATATATACAGAGCCAGTGGTGCAGCACGGTGGCTATATATACACAGAGCCAGTGGTGCAGCACGGTGGCTATATATACACACAAAGAGCCAGTGGTGCAGCACGGTGGCTATATATACACACAAAGAGCCAGTGGTCCAGCACGGTGGCTATATATACAGAGCCAGTGGTGCAGCACGGTGGCTATATATACAGAGCCAGTGGTGCAGCACGGTGGCTATATATACAGAACCAGTGGTGCAGCACGGTGGCTATATACACAGAGCCAGTGGTGCAGCACGGTGGCTATATATACAGAGTCAGTGGTGCAGCACGGTGGCTATATATACAGAGCCAGTGGTGCAGCACGGTGGCTATATATACACAGAGCCAGTGGTGCAGCACGGTGGCTATATATACAGAGAGCCAGTGGTGCAGCACGGTGGCTATATATACACAGAGCCAGTGGTGCAGCACGGTGGCTATATATACAGAGCCAATGGTGCAGCACGGTGGCTATATATACACAGAGCCAGTGGTGCAGCACGGTGGCTATATATACAGAACCAGTGGTGCAGCACAGTGGCTATATATACACAGAGCCAGTCATGCAAATTAATTACTTAAAAATCATACAATGTGATTTTCTGGATTTTTGTTTTAGATTCCGTCTCTTACAGTTAAAGTGTACCTATGATACAAATTACAGACCTCTACATTCTTTGTAAGTAGGAAAACCTGCTAAATCGGCAGTGTATCGAATACTTGTTCTCCCCACTGTAGATACTGTTCTACCTGTTCCCTCCAGCATCTTCACAAGGTTCTTTGCTGTTGTTCTGGGATTGATTTGCACTTTTCGTACCAAAGTACGTTAATCTCTAGGAGACAGAACGTGTCTCCTTCCTGAGTGGTATGACGGCTGCGTGGTCCCATGGTGTTTATACTTGCGTACTATTGTTTATACAGATGAACGTGGTACCTTCAGGCATTTGGAAATTGCTTCCAAGGATGAACCAGACTTGTGGAGGTCTACAATTGGTTTTTTTTAGGTCCTGGCTGATTTCTTTTGATTTTCCCATGATGTCAAGCAATGAGGCACTGGGTATGAAGGTAGGCCTTGAAATACATCCACAGGTACATCTCCAATTGACTCAAATGATGTAAATTAGCCTAACAGAAGCTTCTAAACAATGACATCATTTTCTGGAATTTTCCAAGCTGTTTAAAGGCACAGTCAATTTAGTGTATGTAAACTTCTCACCCACTGGAATTGTGATACAGTGAATTATAGGTGAAATAATCTGTCTGTAAACATTTGTTGGAAAAATTACTTGTGTCATGCACAAAGTAGATGTCCTATCCGACTTGCCAACACTATAGTTTATTCACAAGAAATTTGTGGAGTGATTGAAAACGAGTGTTAATGACTCCAACCTAAGTGTATGTAAACTTCCGACTTTAATTGTACATAGAGCCAGTGGTGTGGTGTCTATTTTAAACCTAAACATCTAATTCAGCATTAATGTTAGGTCAAATATAAGAGCATGCCACAGTTTGCAGGCAATGAGGTCTAACAACAACAAAAACCCCTCTTTGTATCTATTGGTAAGAGTAGGCTGCTGTTGTTAGTGTAGAACAAACCCACAGCCACAGTCCAGAACCACATTTGAAACTCAACTATGGGGATCAAAAATGAGCCTGTTCCATCAGGAGGACAAGACAGTGAGTATGTTTTTGAAAATGTGGTCCTGTGCCAGCAGGCCAGCAGCCACAGGAGACAGCAAGCTGTTGTAGATACATTTTCTAACGGGCTGTTGGGGCACTGCCCTGTCCACTGCCATTAGGACAGGACCCCTCCAGAGCACTGGGACTCTGTACCTCCACACTAAGCCCTCTGACACCCCTAACCAGTAAAAGCAATTATTTCAATTTCAATTAGCACCTGATTATGACCTGAACAAAGCAACAGGTGATTTGGCCTCTGATTAAGGTAACGGCCTCATTGATGCCTGCAAGGCCAGTGGGAAACGGACTAATAGCGAGAGACCTGTGACCCTGCCCAACCCTATCTCCCAGACACAGTCACACACAGTCACAGGCCCACTAACAGACAAGCACACACACACACGCACTTTAATAAGAGGTTTGTCTCCTATCCTTTAACCTTCCTACAGAGGACATAATCAATTTGAATATCAAGTCTGAGCCACCAACAACTGATAAATCATTCACATATGCTATACAGTTGTTCATCAACCTGCAGAATACATTTCCATTTGTTTGGCTTTCATACACATTTCCTGGGACTACATTAATGAGTCTCAAATTAGATTGACACTGCAATCTGCAGACAGTTTCTTTAACTGCAATAAAAAGGGACATAATAATTATGCGATGGGGTATAATCATATTTTCTACCATAAACATGAAAAAGGCACGGCAGAAACACTGGGAAAAGAGAGAAGTGTCTAATGTATTAAATAATGGGAAACAGTTGACACCCAACAATCCATCAAGTGGTCAGCTAGAGAACAACAGAAGAGACGGATGAATCCTATTCTCCAGTTTCTCTCCCCAAGGGAGTGTGTATGTGTGTGTGTGTGTGTGTGCGCACGTGCTTGCGTATGAGCATGGGCGCGTGCACACGCCTGTTTCTGTGTGTGTGTGTGTGTGTGTGCATGCATGCATGTGTGTGTGTTAGGTGATATTTAGCTAATGGGCGGGGGGGGGGGGCTCTCATCTTCCCCTTAGATGAAGACTCTTTCATGTCTATTGAATGTCCTGTCAGAGAGAGTGGACAAGGGGGGAGTAACCAGAGCTGGCTTACCTAGTACCATAGTCATGTACTGTTCCTCTACCCCAGCCTCCAGCAACAGGGGGGGAACGTACGTGATCCCAGCTGCCACGCAAATCTCCAGGCCGCAGGTCAGGGAGTTCAGCAGGACGAGACGCCATTGAGACCTCCATCCAGACATATTTACAGGGTCGCCTTTCCACTGCTACTCCGCAACTGGGGGCTGCTGCCGGAAGACGGAGAGCCAGATGGGGCCCCGAGGGACGAGGCTCGGGGATGAGGGGGCCGTCGCAGACGGAGAACAGGGAGAACACGCGGACCGTCTCAGATGACCTGTAGGATCCATCCTGGCTTCAGCATTCTGGATCTGAAAGAAGAGAACCTAGGAGAGAGGTGTTGAGAAAAACAAAATAACAGATTGACTCACGTTGGAACGCATGGAGGCTGATAGCTAAGACCGGCCTGAGGAGGGAGGGAAGCTGGGAGAGAAAAGGGCCGAGACAGGTCCCTCTAAGGCTAAAGCACCTGGTGGTCAGCCTTTCTCACAAGACAAGGAAGAGGATTCCAACATGTAGAGACAGTGACAGGGACTGTTAAGCTCGAAACAGCTTGTGCATACATAATGACAATATTTTGTGATGTTTTTGTTCGTTTTGAACTCCAGTAAGTTTTTTTGGGGCAATTCAGGCACACAACATTTTTTCTCAAGGCCAGCTGAAGTTCAGGAGCCGAAGTCTACGCCCCTTGTCCATAATTGGTCAACTATAACGATTCTTCAATAAAGTCTTTGTTGTCAACGACTCGTTTTCAAGCAAATTTCTTAATTGAGAAATACTGAAAAAATATCTTAGATGTAAAATTGCGCGACTAAGATCTCCTCTGCATTTTTTTAAATATTAATGACAGATTCCTTAGATTAATACGGACTATTTTGAGGACGTATATACTGGCTACGTCGTCTCGAATAGGACAAACAGTACTATTGTCACTTTCTTCTTGTTTTTCAAGTGAAGATCTTGTAAGGGAGAGCACACTCGAGCACACTCGTTTGGTTCGCCAATAATTTTGCACGCCCAATTTTTCAGTTTTTGATTTGTTAAAAAAGTTTGAAATATCCAATAAATGTCGTACCACTTCATGATGTCCCACTTGTTGTTGATTCTTCACAAAAAAATACAGTTTTATATCTTTATGTTTGAAGCCTGAAATGTGGCAAAAGGTCGCAAAGTTCAAGGGGGCCGAATACTTTCGCAAGGCACTGTATGTTCATCTCTAGGAGACAGAACGCGTCTCCTTCCCGAGCGGTATGACGGCTGCGTGGTCCCATGGTGCTGATACTTGCGTACTATTGTTTATATAGATGAATGTGGTACCTTCAGGTGTTTTGAAATTGCTCCCAAGGATGAACCAGACTTGTGGAGGTCTACAATTTTCTTTCTGAGGTCTTGGCTGATTTCTTTTGATTTCAAATCAAATCAAATTTTATTTGTCACATACACATGGTTAGCAGATGTTAATGCGAGTGTAGCGAAATGCTTGTGCTTCTAGTTCCGACAATGCAGTAATAACAAGTAATCTAACTAACAATTCCAAAACTACTGTCTTGTACACAGTGTAAGGGGATAAAGAATATGTACATAAGGATATATGAATGAGTGATGGTACAGAGCAGCATAGGCAAGATACAGTAGATGGTATCGAGTACAGTATGTACAAATGAGATGAGTATGTAAACAAAGTGGCATAGTTTAAAGTGGCTAGTGATACATGTATTACATAAGGATACAGACGATGATATAGAGTACAGTATATACGTATGCATATGGTAAGTAACATTATATAAGGTAGCATTGTTTAAAGTGGCTAGTGATATATTTACATCATTTCCCATCAATTCCCATTATTAAAGTGGCTGGAGTTGAGTCAGTGTCAGTGTGTTGGCAGCAGCCACTCAGTGTTAGGGGTGGCTGTTTAACAGTCTGATGGCCTTGAGATAGAAGCTGTTTTTCAGTCTCTCGGTCCCAGCTGTGATGCACCTGTACTGACCTCGCCTTCTGGATGATAGCGGGGTGAACAGGCAGTGGCTCGGGTGGTTGATGTCCTTGATGATCTTTATGGCCTTCCTGTGACATCGGGTGGTGTAGGTGTCCTGGAGGGCAGGTAGTTTGCCCCCGGTGATGCGTTGTGCAGACCTCACTACCCTCTGGAGAGCATTACGGTTGAGGGCGGTGCAGTTGCCATACCAGGCGGTGATACAGCCCGCCAGGATGCTCTCGATTGTGCATCTGTAGAAGTTTGTGAGTGCTTTTGGTGACAAGCCGAATTTCTTCAGCCTCCTAAGGTTGAAGAGGCGCTGCTGCGCCTTCTTCACGATGCTGTCTGTGTGAGTGGACAAATTCAGTTTGTCTGTGATGTGTATGCCGAGGAACTTAAAACTTGCTACCCTCTCCACTACTGTTCCATCGATGTGGATAGGGGGGTGTTCCCTCTGCTGTTTCCTGAAGTCCACAATCATCTCCTTAGTTTTGTTGACGTTGAGTGTGAGGTTATTTTCCTGACACCACACTCCGAGGGCCCTCACCTCCTCCCTGTAGGCCGTCTCGTCGTTGTTGGTAATCAAGCCTACCACTGTTGTGTCGTCCGCAAACTTGATGATTGAGTTGGAGGCGTGCGTGGCCACGCAGTCGTGGGTGAACAGGGAGTACAGGAGAGGGCTCAGAACGCACCCTTGTGGGGCCCCAGTGTTGAGGATCAGCGGGGAGGAGATGTTGTTGCCTACCCTCACCACCTGGGGGCGGCCCGTCAGGAAGTCCAGTACCCAGTTGCACAGGGCGGGGTCGAGACCCAGGGTCTCGAGCTTGATGACGAGCTTGGAGGGTACTATGGTGTTGAATGCCGAGCTGTAGTCGATGAACAGCATTCTCACATAGGTATTCCTCTTGTCCAGATGGGTTAGGGCAGTGTGCAGTGTGGTTGAGATTGCATCGTCTGTGGACCTATTTGGGCGGTAAGCAAATTGGAGTGGGTCTAGGGTGTCAGGTAGGGTGGAGGTGATATGGTCCTTGACTAGTCTCTCAAAGCACTTCATGATGACGGATGTGAGTGCTACGGGGCGGTAGTCGTTTAGCTCAGTTACCTTAGCTTTCTTGGGAACAGGAACAATGGTGGCCCTCTTGAAGCATGTGGGAACAGCAGACTGGTATAGGGATTGATTGAATATGTCCCATGATGTCAAGTAAAGAGGCACTGAGTTTAAAGGTAGGCCTTGAAATACATCCACGGGTACACCTCCAATTGACTCTAATGATGTCAATTCGCCTGTCAGAAGCTTCTAAAGCCATAACATAATTTTCTGGAATTTTCCAAGCTGTTTAAAGGCACAGTCAACTTAGTGTATGTAAACTTCTGACCCACTGGAATTGTGAAATAAGTGAATTAATCTGTCTGTAAACAATTGGTCGAAAAATGACTTGTGTCACGCACAAAGTAGATGTCCTAACCGACTTGCCAAAACTATAGTTTGTTTACAAGAAATTTGTGGAGTGGTTGAAAAACAAGTTTTAATGACTCTAACCTAAATGTATGTAAACTTCCGATTTCAACTGTATGTGGCGACGTGGAAAATGCACCCACTTGGCACTATCTTTCCCTCTCTGTTTTCTTAAGGCGAAGAGAGGGAAGGAGGGAGGGAGCTCATAACAAAAGTGGTGGTTGACAAAGAAAGAGAAAGAGCGAGAGAAACAGTCCAGATGAGCTTTCTCTCTCAGCAGGTGGGAGTAGGTGGGGTCTGGGGCCAGCCCTCCACATCTTGCTGCTCTGTCATTAAACTCTCCCATCCAGGCCTGATTACACCATACCAAGTCAAGAGGCTCCTAACAAGGAGAACCTCACTCTCATTTTCACCTATTGTTCTCCTGGATCGCTGCTAATGAGCCTGTTTCTACCACTTCCTCCTTTGAGAGGACGAGGACCTCACACACAACGAACAGTGACATTGGCAGATCCACTCAGACCAAAAGTGATTTTAAGTCAGTGTCATTTTCTGCTACACTTAGAAAAGGAACACTACGATACACAGGGGTCTTTTATGCAAGTTTACATGATGCGGATAGACTCCAGGCAGCAGTCATCCATTCAAATTGGAGTAAAAAGCATAGTCGCATAATGAGACACTGTCTAGATGAGGGCCAATGGTCCCAATAGCAAAATTATATTTCCTGGTCTCCCAATAAAATATGAGCAAAGTGGCATTATCTTTACTTCCACTCCATTAGACAGAAGGAAAGCACACCCTGATCTGCAAATGCACGCTGCAACAACAGAGCCTCAACAGATCTAGGCATACATCATTTACCAATTATGATTTCACATTTCCTCAAAAAACTGCCCCATCACACGCACACACACACACACACACACACACACAAACACATACACACACACACACACACACACACACACACACACACACACACACACACACACACACACACACACACACACACACACACACACACACACACACACACACACACACACACACACACACACACACACACACAAACACATACACACACACACACAGACACACACACCCACAGTCACGAACATGCACACACACACAGAGAGCCCAACCCAGCTCCATTCCATGCGTAACACAACACCACAGTGTACCCCATCTATCATTTCCTCTCATAATCCTCCTGGGCCTGATACATCAATCTCCTCTGAAGAACATCTCCCCCCAACGATGACAAGTGTACCTTACTGCCTGCACAGCCCTCCTTCACTCACCCTGTGTCCTTTCCACCCTGTGTCCTACTAGAGCTGGGAATTGGCAGGGACCTCACTATACGTTATGATCATGATAAATAGGTGCTGATATTATATGTATTACGATTCTCACGATTCTATATGAGATATATTGCGATTCGATACTTTGATTTTATTGTGATTTGATGTTCCAAACATATTGCTCACTATGTCTGCTGCAGAGAGACAAGAGAGAGCATGAGAAAATGATTTTTGATCAGTCATGGAAATTAAAGTGATGAAAAGATGGACAACAAAGATGGACAACAAAAATACCAGAGTTTTGGCAAAGGTATAGTACAGCCGCCTAGCGCTAGCTAATGCTACCTATAAAAAATATGTACAAATTGATACTTGGAGTCAAATATTGATATAATATCATCCTAAAATAATATTGTGATATGTAACTGTATCAATTTCCCCCCCTATGAATAACAAATATCCTTATTTTTTCATACATATTATTTTCTCACGAGAGAAAAGCTTGATTTTTATGTGAAGAAAATAGAACAGGAAAAGCACAAAGTGAGATGGGTATAGTATCAAGCAACAGCAGCATCAACTGGACTAATTTACTGAGGTGATGCAATATCACATATAAGAACAATAAAAGAGCATGGATCAGGTGTTCTTCAAGTCGGTCACTCTGGAAAAATGTATTGGGAGAAACCCCAGCTGTTATAGGACAGGATTTCATCAGCCTAGGTACCGGACTGATTCTGAGTCAGGCATAAAAGGAACTCTTGACATGTTCCCAAGAGAAAAGACTCAGCCTACTGCCAAGGTGCCATCTGAGCAAGAGATGTGTGAGAAGACTGAGAACAGTTGCAGACGTAAAAACAACAAGATGTTAAATTCAGATTTGATGTGAAATTCCTCCACCACTGTGGTCCATCTCCTTAGCAAACCAAATAGATACAGTTGAAGTCGGAAGTTAACATACACTTAGGTTGGAGTCATTAAAACTCGTTTTTCAACCACTCCACAAATTTCTTGTAAACAAACTATAGTTTGGGCAAGTCGGTTAGGAGATCTAGGGTGTGCATGACACAAGTAATTTTTCCAACAATTGTTTACAGATAGATTATTTCAATTATAATTCACTGTATCAATATTCCAGTGGGTCAGAAGTTTACATAAACTAAGTTGACTGTGCCTTTAAACAGCTTGGAAAATTCCACAAAATTATGTTATGGCTTTAGAAGCTTCTGATAGACTAATTGACATCATTAGAGTCAATTGGAGGTGTACCTGTGGATGTATTTCAAGGCTTACCTTCAAACTCAGTGCCTCTTTGCTTGACATCATGGGAAAATCAAAAGAAATTAGCCAAGACCTCAGAAAGAAAATTGTAGACCTCCACAAGTCATCCTTGGGAGCAATTTCCAAATGCCTGTAGGTACCGTGTTCATCTGTACAAACAATAGTACGCAAGTATAAACACCATAGGACCACGCAGCCATCATACCGCTCAGGAAGGAGACTCATTCGGTCTCCTAGAGATGAACATACTTTGGTGCGAAAAGTGCAAATCAATCCCAGAACAACAGCAAAGGACCTTGTGAAGATGCTGGAGGAAACAGGTACAAAAGTATCTATATCCACAGTAAAACGAGTCCTATATCGACATAACCTGAAAGGCTGCTCAGCATGGAAGAAGCCACTGCTCCAAAACCGCCATAAAAAAAGACAGACTACGGTTTGCAACTGCACATGGAGACGTTCATACTTTTTGGAGAAATGTCCTCTGGTCTGATGACACAAACATAGAACTGTTTGGCCATAATGACCATCGTTATGTTTGGAGGAAAAAGGGGGTGGCTTGCAGGCCGAAGAACACCATCCCAACCGTGAAGCACAAGGGTGGCAGCATCATGTTGTGGGAGTGCTTTGCTGCAGGAGGGACAGGTGCACTTCACAAAATAGATGGCATCATGAGGTAGGGAAATTATGTGGATATATTGAAGCAACATCTCAAGACATCAGTCAGGAAGTTAAAGCTTGGTCGCAAATGGGTCTTCCAAATGGACAATGACCGCAAGCATACTTCCAAAGTTGTGGCAAAATGGCTTAAGGACCACAAAGTCAATGTATTGGAGTGGCCATCACAAAGCCCTGACCTCAATCCTAAAGAACATTTCTGGGCAGAACTGAAAAAGCGTATGCGAGCAAGGAGGCCTACAAACCTGACTCAGTTACACCAGCTCTGTCAGGAGGAATGGACCAAAATTTACCCAACTTATTGTGGAAAGCTTGTGGAAGGCTACCCAAAAAGTTTGACCCAAGTTAAACAATTTAAAGGCAATGCTAGCAAATACTAATTGAGTGTATGTAAACTTCTGACCCACTGGGAATGTGATGAAAGAAATAAAATATGAAATAAATCATTCTCTCTACTATTATTCTGACATTTCACATTCTTAAAATAAAGTGGTGATCTTAACTGACCTAAGACAGGGAATTTTTACTAAGATTAAATGTCAGGAATTGTGACAAACTGAGTTTAAATGTATTTGGCTAAGGTGTATGTAAACTTCCCGTCTTCAACTATATGTCATTTACAATAATAGACTAGATAGTAATGAAGCACAACAGAGCACAGTAAATGAATACTATTCAGGTGCACGGAATGAATTGGCTGCATTTCCATGGTGAGTTTTTATAAAAATAAAAATAAATTGAACCTTTATTTAACTAGGCAAGTCAGTTAAGGACAAATCCATATTTACATTGACGGTCTACTTCCTCCAGGAAATATTTTCAGTAGTGAATATTTAGTAGTTCAGCAACAATGATCAGTTGTGAAGAAACAGAAAAACAAAAGCCAATTTGTAGAGTGGGGAATGTAGTTCTATAAAATGTTCTATTCAGCATTGGATACCATAACTGATGTCATCATCATAGGCGATTGGAGTGTCAGTAAGCAACGTGAGAGGACTGTGAGAGAAAGAGACGTGAGAGGTGTGTCAGTGAGCAACGTGAGAGGACTGTGAGAGACAGACGTGAGAGGAGTGTCAGTGAGCAACGTGAGAGTAGAAGGGGAACAAAGCAAATGCTTTAGCAGCCTGGGGCCAGCAGGGTCCTGGGTCACTACTATGGAGGAGAGAGGGGACTTTCACACTCGTCAAATCCCATTCCCACCAGACTCAAATACCCTGAAAAGAGCCCATCAGGAGACCAGTCAGCACCTCCAGTGCCTGCCCAGTGCCCACCCCCTCCCGTACACCTGTCTTCTTCCCCTCCCTAAACCATCCTCACACTCCTTGGCTCCAAGGTCACCTTCAGGGCTGACCTGTAGTCTTAGAATTCTAAGAGGACTTCTGACATTTCTGCACATGACTGGCTATTTTTTGATGACTCTCAATCACAGTTTGAATGCCCTCTTTTCCCAGTCCCAGTCAGACTTTCTCACTGAAACCACAAGTCCCACATGACATGAACAGATAAAGAATCTTGTTTTGTGCAGGTCAGACAGACTCCAGGGTTAGAAAATGGAATGGCTGCAGAGGTATTGACCTAAGCATTGGTGGCCACACTGGGCTGAGGTAGGGAGGGATGTGAGGGAGTAGAGACTAGACAGACTACTGTGCAGAGAATTTATCAGCAGGTTTAGCGAACCCTGAATTATGTGTAAAATAAAACACAAATGTGTTTGGTTCAAACCTGGCTCTCCTCGAAAATAACATCAACATAGCACGGCGCAGAGCTTTAGGGGGCAAACTCCTAGACGGAGCAGAGTGAGGGAGACAAGGTGCACACAGCAACCCACACAACAGCCATTCCACACAAGTTTAATGACACCTCTGGCTCCACAATATATTCCAGTCATGCCCATCGATCGTCAGCCATAATCAGTACTTAATCAGAGCATCTCAGAGTCTTCTGGAGTGATTATACACACTGGGCCTAGGCACAAGGGCACAGAAGTGGCTGAGGGGGGAAGAGATGGGAGGTAGAGGGGGAAGAGGGGATATTGTCATGACAGCCCTGCTCTCCCTTTGTGCCATTACCAAGCCCATTCAGGCCCAGACCCCCAAATCAGCCTTAATGGCCCCGAGGAGTATTATTACAACACCAAACCGGTTTTGTGTACATTGTGCCAATCTGAGTAGTAGCACTTTGATCTATTTTTTGAAGACCTGTTCAATTGGGGCTGTTATTAATACGGGGGTTCATATAAAATGGTATAAAAAAAACAGCAACTGGAGAGACAGGAGCAGGAGAATTGCTGCGATATGACATCAGAACCACAAGGACTCTTGTGGTGTTCTGGCTCGCTCTGAATGTCTCCAGGCCTGCAGCACAGTAGTTCTCCCCCTCTGTGTTCCTGTTCAGGGATTGCTGGCAGGAGTTAAAGGAACAGAGCCGTGTCCACAACAGCAGGCCGCATGTGTGGCTTTAACCTCCAGTCATCCAGACAGTGAATTCCAGATGGATTCCAGTTGAGGTTGGGCAGGCTGGGGACTGGGCTGGGGAGGAACTCAGAAGTGAAAGGCCTTCTCTTTGGGCTCGGAGCCTTGGACTTCCATCACATCAAATCGAATCAAGTTTATTTGTCACGTGGCTCGAATACAGCAGTGAAATACTTACTTACAGGCTCTAACCAATAGTGCAAAAAAAGTATTAGGTGAACAATAGGTAAGTAAAGAAATAAAAACAACAGTAAAAAGACAGTGAAAAACAGTAGCGAGGCTATAAATGTAGCGAGGCTATAAAAGTAGAGAGGCTACATACAGACACCGGTTAGTCACGCTGATTGAGCTAGTATGTACATGTAGATATGGTTAAAGTTACTACGCATATATGATGAACAGAGAGTAGTAGTAGCGTAAAGAGGGGTTGGCGGGTTGTCAGTGGGACACAATGCAGATAGCCCGGTTAGCCAATGTGCGGGAGCACTGGTTGGTCGAGCCAATTGAGGAAGTATGTACATTAATTTATAGTTAAAGTGACGTAAAAGAGGGGTTGGCGTAAAAGAGGGGTTGTTGGGAGGGGGGGGAGTCTTATGGCTTGGGGGTAAAAACTGTTGAGAAGCCTTTTTGTCTTAGACTTGGCACTTCGGTACCGCATGCCATGCGTTAGTAGAGAGAACAGTCTATGACGGGTGGCTGGGGTCTTTGACAATTTTTAGGGCCTTCCTCTGACACCGTCTGGTGTAGAGGTCATGGATGGTAGGCAGCTTAGCCCCAGTAATGTACTGGGCCGTACGCACTACCCTCTGTAGTGCCTTGCGGTCGGAGGCCGAGCACTTGCCGTACCAGGCAATGATGCAACGAGTCAGGATGCTCTCGATGTTGCAGCTGTAGAACCTTTTGAGGATCTCAGGACCCATGCCAAATCTTAGTTTCCTGAGGGTGAATAGGCTTTATCGGGCCCTCTTCGCGACTGACTGTTGGTGTGTTCGGACCATTGTAGTTTGTTGGTGATGTGGACACCAAGGAACTTGAAGCTCTCAACCTGCTCCACTACAGCCCGTCGATGAGAATGGGGGCATACTCGGTCCTCCTTTTCCTGTATTCCACAAGGTCTCTGACCTCCTCCCTATAGGCTGTCTCGTCGCTGTCGGTGATCAGGCCTACCACTGTGGTGTCGGCTGGAAACTTAATGATGGTGTTGGAGTCGTGCCTGGCACGCACCCCTGGGGGAGCTCCAGTGTTGAGGATCAGTGTGGCAGAGGTGTTGTTACCTACCCTCACCACCTGGGGCGGCCAGTCAGGAAGTTCAGGATCCAGTTGCAGAGGGAGGTGTTTAGTCCCAGGATCCTTAGCTTAGTGATGAGCCTTGAGGGTACTATGGTGTTGAATGCTGAGCTGTAATCAATGAATAGCATTCTTACATAAGTGTTCCTTTTGTCCAGGTGGGAAAGGGCAGTGTGGAGTGCAATAGAGATTGCATCATCTGTCGATCTGTTTGGCGGTATGCAAATTGGAGTGGGTCTAGGTTTTCTGGGATAATGGTGTTGATGTGAGCCATGAGCAGCCTTTCAAAGCACTTCATGGCTACGGATGTGCGTGCTACTGGTCTGTAGTCATTTTGGCAGGTTGCCTTTGTGTTCTTGGGCACAGGGACTATGGTGGTCTGCTTGAAACATGTTGGTATTACAGACTAAATCAGGGACATTTTGAAAATGTCAGTGAAGACACCTGCCAGTTGGTCAGCACATGCCCGGAGCACTGTCCTGGTAATCCGTATGGCCCCGCAGCCTTGTGTATGTCGACCTGCTTAAAAGGTCAAGTCGGCTACAGAGAGCGTGATCACACACCGGAACAGCTGATTCTCTCATGCATGCCTCAGTGTTGCTTGCCTCGAAGCGAGCATAGAAATGATTTAGGTCGTCTGGTAGGCTTGTGTCACTGGGCAGCTCACGGCTGTGCTTCCCTTTGTAGTCTGTAATAGGTTGCAAGCCCTGCCACATAAGACGAGCGTCGGAGCCGGTGTAGTATGATTCAATCTTAGCCCTGTATTGACGCTTCGCCTGTTTGATGGTTCGTCGCAGGGCATAGCAGGATTTCTTGTAAGCTTCCGGGTTAGAGTCCCGCACCTTGAAAGCGGCAGCTCTGCCCTTTAGCTCAGTGTGAATGTTGCCTGTAATCCATGGATCCTGGTTGGGGTATGTAAGTACAGTCACTGTGGGGACGACGTCCTCGATGCACTTATTGATAAAGCGAGTGACTGATGTGGTGTATTCCTCAATGCCATCGGAAGAATCCCGGAACATGTTCCAGTCTGTGATAGCAAAACAGTCCTGTAGTTTAGCATCTGCTTCACCAGACCACTTTTTTATAGACCGAGTCACTGGTGCTTCCTGCTTTCATTTTTTCTTGTAAGCAGGAATCAGGAGTATAGAGTTGTGGTCGGATTTACCAAATTTAGTGAACATTACCTGGCTGTTGATCAGTTGACTGAAAGACCTCTGTCTGGTCTGAGGAGAAAAGACGTCCTTGTCTTATTTCTGGAGAGTCTAATCATACATTTGGCCATGGCACTCTCCATCTACATAATTAAGCCAATGTCTCAGCACAATTCATCTCAGAAGTAAGTTGAATATGAAGCTGATGTTTATCTTTAATGTAACATTTTTGGCAATTAATTTGAGTTATTAATTATTTTGAAACTTTCTCCATGGTTGTGTATTAAGTCCGATCATGAAACTGAAGTTGTAACATATACAATTCACGCAATAAATAACAATAAAATTAAATATATTTGTTTATTTTTCTGAAAATACAGATTCAATTGTCCTTTACACTTTTGAGGGAACTTCAAACCCAATCAGCTCTCCTTTCGGAGTCCTGGCAGAGCTGTCAACTGTCACGAGAATTTTCAATCCCAATGATAATAACTGACAATCAATAGCTCTGACCAATCCCCGAGATCTGTAAGACCATGGGTTTAATAAAAATTAGGCAAAGACTCAGCTTATGCAAAAAGATAGTACAGTTTATTCAGAGAACGTTCTGAAGTCCATTATACAAAGACATCCATTTTATAGCTACACACATACTTCCACACAAACAGTAGATATCCTACACACATACTTCCACACAAACAGTAGGTATCCTACCCACATACATCCACACAAACAGTAGGTATCCTACCCACATACATCCACACAAACAGTAGGTATCCTACCCACATACATCCACACAAACAGTAGGTATCCTACGCACATACATCCACACAAACAGTAGATATCCTACACACATACATCCACACAAACAGTAGGTATCCTACCCACATACATCCACACAAACAGTAGGTATCCTACGCACATACATCCACACAAACAGTAGGTATCCTACCCACATACATCCACACAAACAGTAGGTATCCTACCCACATACATCCACACAAACAGTAGGTATCCTACGCACATACTTCCACACAAACAGTAGGTATCCTACGCACATACTTCCACACAAACAGTAGGTATCCTACGCACATACTTCCACACAAACAGTAGGTATCCTACGCACATACTTCCACACAAACAGTAGGTATCCTACGCACATACATCCACACAAACAGTAGGTATCCTACACACATACTTCCACACAAACAGTAGGTGAGTTTTATCTCTATAGTTCTCACCACTATGTATCACTGCCCAGCCGACAGTTCCATTCCCCCGAGATTAGGGAAACCTTGAGAAGTACTCCCTATGCTCTCATAGGTTCCTCAGAGTTCCTGCCAGGTCGGTTCAAACAGTTGAATGGTTCTTCGGTATTTTCTTAGGCACACACACATTTCTCTCTCTCCCAGTCCAACCTAATTGGACTTATGTTTAATACTTTAATTATTCCTTATACATGCTACATAAACTATACTCCGTAATGGTTACGTTTCAGGGTAGAATTATTTAATCATTACCTTTAAACATTTCAATTATTTTATCACGACCCTCCCGGGGAAGCAGCGCTGGTTAGCCTATCTGACAGACAGATGGACAGACACGGGATTCACACACTGACACTTATCAGGTGGACCCAGAGGAGAGGAATGCACGCTCGGGATAACTGATCTGGAAGTGAGGAGAGGAGGGTCAACACCTCTCCCAGTCCTTTGAAACTGTTGAAAGGAGAAAGGGGGATTCCTTGTCCGTTGTACAACTGAATGAATTCAACTGAAATGTGTTTTCCGCATTTAACCCAACCCCTCTGATTGGAGATAGTAAGAGATCTGGGAGGGGACTCATCCCTCTTGGCATGCAAATAGCACAAAATGGTCCACTCCTTTAGCCTTTTGTGAATCAATGCCTGATAACATCCCTGAGGACTCCTGCCTTTCAGTGCCTCAAAGCCTATTATGTAAAGCTGCAATGACTAATATGAGTAAATTGCATCTCAATGACTTTCAAAAGAACAACAACATATTTATTTGCACAAAGTTAATTGAGAGGTCAAAACCTGAATTTAAGCCTAAAAGTTTTTTTGCTGTAGAGTTGAAGAAAATTGATCTTGCTCATATTTTTAGTATTACCTCAAACAGAGCTCTCCAACAGTTTGCCCTCAAAAAGTCCATCCATGCCTTCTTCTTGGCAGGGCTGGCACCGTTCCTTCATTGTGAGCAAATAATCGGTGTAGTCAGCCCTCCTCAAGTGCAATAAGCATTGCGTGGACTGGCATCATGCATGGCTGACACCAATGAGCACTGTGTGGACTGGCATCATGCATGGCTGACACCAATAAGCACTGTGTGGACTGGCATCATGCATGGCTGACACCAATGAGCACTGTGTGGACTGGCATCATGCATGGCTGACACCAATGAGCACTGTGTGGACTGGCATCATGCATGGCTGACAACAATGAGCACTGTGTGGACTGGCATCATGCATGGCTGACAACAATGAGCACTGTGTGGACTGGCATCATGCATGGCTGACACCAATGAGCACTGCATGGACTGGCATCATGCATGGCTGACAACAATAAGCACTGCGTGGACTGGCATCATGCATGGCTGACACCAATGAGCACTGTGTGGACTGGCATCATGCATGGCTGACAATAATGAGCACTGCGTGGACTGGCATCATGCATGGCTGACAACAAGGAGCACTGTGTGGACTGGCATCATGCATGGCTGACAATAATGAGCACTGCGTGGACTGGCATCATGCATGGCTGACAACAATGAGCACTGTGTGGACTGGCATCATGCATGGCTGACACCAATGAGCACTGTGTGGACTGGCATCATGCATGGCTGACACCAATGAGCACTGCGTGGACTGGCATCATGCATGGCTGACACCAATGAGCACTGTGTGGACTGGCATCATGCATGGCTGACACCAATGAGCACTTTGTGGACTGGCATCATGCATGGCTGACAACAATGAGCACTGTGTGGACTGGCATCATGCATGGCTGACACCAATGAGCACTGCGTGGACTGGCATCATGCATGGCTGACACCAATGAGCACTGCGTGGACTGGCATCATGCATGGCTGACACCAATGAGCACTGCATGGACTGGCATCGTGCATGGCTGACACCAATGAGCACTGCGTGGACTGGCATCATGCATGGCTGACACCAATGAGCACTGCATGGACTGGCATCATGCATGGCTGACACCAATGAGCACTGCATGGACTGGCATCATGCATGGCTGACACCAATGAGCACTGCATGGACTGGCATCGTGCATGGCTGACAATAATGTAAAAAACCTAAAAGTCAATTAACATACACAACTGAGTGAATATCTGTTTGATAACTGTCACACTTACAAAAGGATCATATAATAACAGTATTTGCATCTTTGAATTCACAGTCTGATGGTTCTGACCAGTTAGCGCATTCAATTAGGAAACTTTATCATAATTCAAAGTAATGGGTAGTAGAATTTACTTACTATGTAAAGTAGAGTAGTACAGCTGACGACCAAGACAATTGCATTGCCGCTATCTGACCATCACAGTCTTGTCCCCTAGCCATTCACACACACAGACCACTGGATATGTGCATGCCCACCTTATCCTACCAATACTCCACTGCCACTGGAGGACAGCTACATAGATCCCTCTTCTGACTACCTAGCCAAACTGTGAATATCTACTTTCTGCTCTCTCCCTATGTCTCCGCCTTCTTACTGCCCCTCCCTCTATTATCTCTCACTCTCTCTCTCACTCTTTCTCTCACTCTTTCTCTCTGGCCCAGCCTGTAAGGTGGAAAAACCCTGAGCACTTCAGGAATCTTCTCCTCGTGGAAAACATACTGGCTCAAACCTTGTCCTAAAACCCACACACCTACTCCTTACTCACCACACACACACACACGCACGCACACACACACACACACACACACACACACACACACACGCACACACACACGCACGCACGCACGCACGCACGCACGCACACACACACACACACACACACATCTATCCTCATGGGGTCCTACAATTATTTTCCATTAAAAATCCTATTTTCCCTAAACCTATCCCTAACCCTTAAGATAACCCTAAACCTAATTAATAACCCCTTACCCTAACCCTAATTATAACCCTACAGTAAGTGTAACCCTAACCCTAAACCTAGCCCCTAAGCCTAAAAAAGCCTTTGAAGGAGAATTTTCCTTGTTTTACTATCCTTGTTGGGACATAAAATCTCCCAATGTCCCCACAAGGACAGTAAAACAAGGAACATTCTATAGAAGAACAAACCGACACACACACACACACACACACACACACACACACACACACACACACACACACACACACACACACACACACACACACAATCACTTCCCCTCCCCCCCAAAAGTTAGTACAAAAGCCCCTGGCCCTGTATCATGTTAAATAGCCTATCAGGGATCGTACCTCTCACCCCCTCCCAGCCTTAATCCATACCCCTGCCTCAGTCACAGGTCCATTCACACACACTAACTCCACTAACCCCCCGGCTGCTGACATGTCTGCTCCTCACGCCTGCAGGCAGGCTCAACCCCCCACAGAAACCTTTTAATTTGATAAACGACAAGAGAAGTGGAGCTGCGTGGAGTGGAATCAGAGACAGTAACTCATTAGAGCATGCCTGTAGTTTAAGGAATGTCCATTCCTGCAGCCTGTGGACCAGGGGCAGATCAATATGAAGACAGAGGGCAGCAATTGTCTGCTAGTAACAATTCCCTTTGCCCACAAGAGTGGCTTGCATCGAATTAGATGAGCTTTAGAGAGCTCACAGCTTAGGGAATGATGTGAGTTTGTTAGAAGACTGTTTCCTGACTATCAAAAGCCTCTTCTCTAGTATCGTTTTCCCATTTAGATACATTGGGCTAACACAACAGAACAAAATAATTCTGTCCCCAGTCATGAGATAAGCATGAGATATTTATACGACTGAACGCTAGTTAGTCTAAACACACCTCTTTTGCTATTCATTAACAGAGTAAAAGCAGAACGTAAAATACTTTTAGTGTGCCACAGAGTTAAAGAAGACATACTGTACAGTGGGGAGAACAAGTATTTGATACACTGCCGACTTTGCAGGTTTTCCTACTTACAAAGCATGTAGAGGTCTGTAATTTTTTATCATAGGTACACTTCAACTGTGAGAGACGGAATCTAAAACAACATTTTTTAAGTAATATATTTGCATTTTATTGCATGACATATTTGATCACCTACCAACCAGTAAGAATTCCGGCTCTCACAGATCTGTTAGTTTTTCTTTAAGAAGCCCTCCTGTTCTCCACTCATTACCTGCATTAACTGCACCTGTTTGAACTCACACCTGTCCACACACTCAATCAAACAGACTCCAACCTCTCAACAATGGCCAAGACCAGAGCCAGAGAGGACATCAGGGATAAAATTGTAGACCTGCACAAGGCTGGGATGGGCTACAGGACAATTTTGTATTTTATTTTTGTACCTTTATTTAACCAGGCAAGTCAGTTAAGAACAAATTCTTATTTTCAATGACAGCCTAGGAACAGTGGGTTAACTGCCTGTTCAGGGGCAGAACGAAAGATTTGTACCTTGTCAGCTCAGGGGTTTGAACTTGCAACCTTCTGGTTACGAGTCCAACACTCTAACCACTAGGCTACCCTGCCGCCAATAGGCAAGCTGCTTGGTGAGAAGGCAACAACTGTTGGCGCAATTATTAGAAAATGGAAGAAGTTCAAGATGACGGTCAATCACCCTCTGTCTGGGGCTCCATGCAAGATCTCACCTCGTGGGGCATCAATGATCACGAGGAAGGTGAGGGATCAGCCCAGAACTACACCGCAGGACCTGGTCAATGACCTGAAGATAGCTGGGACCACAGGCTCAAAGTAAACCATTAGTAACACACTACGCCGTCATGGATTAAAATCCTGCAGCGCACGCAAGGTCCCCCTGCTCAAGCCAGCGCATGTCCAGGCACGTCTGAAGTTTGCCAATGACCATCTGGATGATCCAGAGGAGGAATGGGAGAAGGTCATGTGGTCTGATGAGATAAAAATAAAGCTTTTTGGTCTAAACTCCACTCGCCGTGTTTGGAGGAAGAAGAAGGATGAGTACAACCCCATCCCAACCGTGAAGCATGGAGGTGGAAACATCATTCTTTGGGGATGCTTTCTGTAAAGGGGGCAGGACGACTGCACCGTATTGAGGGGAGGATGGGTGGGGCCATGTATCGCGAGATCTTGGCCAACAACCTCCTTCCCTCAGTAAGAGCATTGAAGATGGGTCGTGGCTGGGTCTTCCAGCATGACAACGACCCGAAACACACAGCCAGGGCAACTAAGGAGTGGCTCCGTAAGAAGCATCTCAAGGTCCTGGAGTGGCCTAGCCAGTCTCCAGACCTGAACCCAATAGAAAATCTTTGGAGGGAGCTAAAAGCCGTATTGCCCAGCGACAGCCCCGAAACCTGAAGGTTCTGGAGAAGGTCTGTATGGAGGAGTGGGCCAAAATCCCTGCTGCAGTGTGTGCAAACCTGGTCAAGAATTACAGGAAACGTATGATCTCTGTAATTGCAAACAAAGGTTTCGGTACCAAATATTGTCACGTTTCTTCAAAAATCGAACCCAGAAGCAGACCAGGACAAGGAGAGTAGGAAGAAGGTGAGTATTTATTTACAAGTGAAAGTGAATGGTTAGATATATCCAGGTGGCGTAGCGGGCAGCGGTGGTGAGTTGATGGGAGTAAATAGGTGTATCCAATGGGGAAGCGGAATCCTCCGACGACCAGGCGGGAATGGGGTAAATGATCCGGGTGAGTAACTGAAGACAAAACAAACGGAGGTAAGTTTAAGGCAAGCAATACGTAACAAACAACAAAACAAATTCTATCCAACTTGAGGCTGATACTCTGGCACAACATACTGTTCATGGCTAACGATCCGGCAGGGAATGGATGTCAGGTCCGGGCTTATGAAGAGGAGAGATGATGATCAGGACCAGGTGTGCAGATAGCTGATGGGATACAGGTGCGGGTAATCAGAAACCCCAACTGGCTACATTGCCCGGCAACCAGACAGGGTGCGTTCCAGGACGCCGGAAAAAACACTCCAGGACAGAACATAGGCAAAAAACAGACTCAGGAAACGGGATTCGTGACAAATTTTAAGTTCTGCTTTTCTGATGTATCAAATACTTATGTCATGCAATAAAATGAAAATGTATTACTTAAAAATCATACAATGTGAGTTTCTGGATTTTTGTTTTAGATTCGGTCTCTCACAGTTGAAGTGTACCTATGATAAAAAAATTACAGATCTCTACAAGCTTTGTAAGTAAGAAAACCTGCAAAATCGGCAGTGTATCAAATACTTGTTCTCCCCACTGTAATATAAAATCAAAACTAAATGTATTGGTCCCATACACATGGTTAACAGATGTTCATGCGAGTGTAGCGAAATGCTTGTGCTTCTAGTTCCGACCGTGCAGTAAAATCTAACAAGTAATCTAAAAATTTCACAACAGCTACCTTATACAGTACACACAAGTGTAAAGGAATGAATATGAATATGTACATATAAATATATGGATGAGCGATGGCCAACGGCATAGGCAAGATGCAGTAGATGGTATAGAGTACAGTATATACATATGAGATGAGTAATGTAGGGTATATCAACATTATATAAAGTGCCATTGTTTAAAGTGACTAGTGATACATTTACTACATCCAATTTTTTATTATTAAAGTGGCTAGAGATTTGAGTCAGTATGTTGGCAGCAGCCACTCAATGTTAGTGACGGCTGTTAACAGTCTGATGGCCTTGAAATAGAAGCTGTTTTTCAGTCTCTCGGTCCCCACTTTGATGCACCTGTACTAACCTCGCCTTCTTGGTGATAGCGGGGTGAACAGGCAGTGGCTCGGGTGGTTGATGTCCTTGATGATCTTTTTGGCCTTCCTGTGACATCGGGTGGTGTAGGTGTCTTGGAGGGCAGGTAGGTTGCCCCCGGTGATGCGTTGTGCAGACCTCACTACCCTCTGGAGAGCCTTATGGTTCTGGGCAGAGCAGTTGCCATACCAGGCGGTGATACAACCCGACAGGATGCTCTCGATTGTGCATCTGTAAATGTTTGTGAGTGTTTTTGGTGACAAGCCAAATTTATTCAGCCTCCTGAGGTTGAAGAGGCGCTGTTCGCCACGCTGTCTGTGTGGGTGGACCATTTCAGTTTGTCCGTGATGTGTACGCTGAGGAACTTAAAACTTTCCACCTTCTCCACTACTGTCCCGTCGATGTGGATAGGGGGGTGCTCCCTCTGCTGTTTCCTGAAGTCCACGATCATCTCCTTTGTTTTGTTGACGTTGAGTGTAAGGTTATTTTCCTGACACCCCACTCCGAGGGCCCTCACCTCCTCCCTGTAGGACGTCTCGTCATCGTTGGTAATCAAGCCTACGACATGTTGCTGTCTGAGGCTATCTAGAACATATCCCAGTCCACGTAAAAGGAGGGCGAGGGAGGGCTTTGTATGCATCGCGGAAGTTAGAGTAGCAATGATCCAGAATTTTGCCAGCCTGGGTCACGCATTCAATATGCTGATCAAATTTATGGAGCCTTGTTTTCAGATTAGCCTTATTAAAATCCCCAACTACATTAAATGCAGCCTCAGGATATGTGGTTTCCAGTTACATAAAGTCCAATTAAGTTATTTCAGGGCCGTCAAAGTGTCTGCTTGGGGGGGATATAGGGCTGTGATTATAATCGAAGAGAATTCTCTTGGTAGATAATGCGGTCTGCATTTGATTGGAAGGAATTCTAGGTCAGGTGAACAAAAGGACTTGAGTTCCTGTATGTTGTCATGATCACACCATGAGTCGTTAATCATAAGGCATACACCCCGCCCTTTTTCTTACCAGAGAGATGTTTGTTTTTGTCGGCACAATGCGTGAAGAAACCGGGTGGCTCTACCGACTCTGATAAGGATTCCTAGTGAGCCATGTATCCGTGAAACAGAGAATGTTACAATCTCTGACATCTCTCTGGAAGCCAACCCTTGCTCGAATTTTGTCTACATTGGCGAGTATTATACTCGGGAGAGGTGAGCAATGTGCCCTTCTGCGGCGCCGTTGTTTTGGGTCGCCTACTGGGATCTGATCCATTGTCCTGGGTGGTGGTCCAAATTCACTTCGGGAAAGTCATATTCCTGGTCGTAATGTTGGTAAATTGACGCTGCTCTTATATCCAATAGTTCTTCCCGGCTGTATGATATAAGACTTAATATTTCCTGGGGTAACAATGTAAGAAATAACACATTAAAAAAAGTACTGCATAGTTTCCTAAGAACGCGAAGCGAGGCAACCATCTCTGTCGGCGCCATCCAAGTTGCTGGGTCTTTAACAAATAATGAGGTTGATGCTGAGTAAATAATGAGGTTGGTGCAAGGAACTGAGTTCCACCCAGTCTCATTTCTATATCCAGCTGGACTCTTTCTCCACAATGCCCAAAGGACTCAAATCGGAGCATATGACAAGTATACATAGGCCTATAACTTAAGACTATAGACCTTAATTTAAAGCCACAGCTCTAGACATACACCACAGTATCTTTGGCCTGCAAACAGTCAGTAGAATCTGGAATTTTCTAGAAGTACTATCTCACAGAAGTGTAGATGTTAATCTAGTCTAATTAAAGTTGTTCATGGTTCATTACAGCGGGTCTTGGCTGATGACATATCAGCCGGCTAGGCTACATGGGTTTGGGTATTCTGCAAACCCTGCTCCAGGACTTAAAGCCAAACCCAGAGTGTCCATTATAAGACTTCTCTGCACTTTGATAACTGAGGAGACAAAGGTGACCATGTCAGAAATGGACTAGAAGAGCTACTCCTCTTGGCATCGAGAGGAAGGACCCAATAAAACTTACATTTCACCCACATTATAGATGAGTCGCTGGACAGATTAAGGATCAATCACTCATTGTGTGTTCCCATAGCAAATTAACCTACGTTAAATACATGATTCTGATGCTAAAACGCAGCTCTGCACATTCATTAGCTTAAGCACAGATCCTGTTTTCCATTCTTAGAGATTGCCTTGCAAGTAACCAGCTATATTGTTCTCTGCTTGCTCTAAATAGATAGCTTATTAGTTTGGGGGAGTTCATGAGAGACTGTGACAATGAAGGAGTACTGTTGGCCCCAGGGAAAGACAACACTTATTAGTGTGATTTCTCTGTGAAAAGGAGCCTCACTGCAGGACATTAGTTAAGCTGCTGGGAAAAAACAGGCCACCATTTTGATAACTCACTACCTATTACTGTTACATCTGTTGTTGGAATGAGACCATGGTGCAGCGTGGTAAGTGCACATCTTTCTTTATTTTGATGAACACCAAAAAACAACAAAAGATAAACAAACGTAAAGTTCTGCAGGCTATACAGCAACTAACAAAATCAAGATCCCACAACTTAAGGTGGGAAAAGGGGCTGCCTAAGCATGATCCCCAATCAGAGACAACGATAAACAGCTGCCTCTGATTGGGAACCATACTAGGCCAACAAAGAAATAGAAACATAGATTTGCCCACCCAAGTCACACCCTGACCTAACCAAATAGAGAATAAAAAAGCCTCTCTAAGGTCAGGGTGTGACAATTACAGACCCAACAAACAGCACTCATGGGCCTATACCAGAGATGCATTCATAAGAGTCCACTGCTGAATGAAATCTGTATATCTCTGATGCATTGGGGAACACTTCAAAATCTGTTTGCCGGGATCTGTGTGAAGTTCCTGGGATTGGGAGTCGTGGCGCACATGTGTAACCCTTCTAGATGTTTCTGTTAAGTATGCTAGGAGTGTAGGGCCACGACCTCACACAGATCTGTCTTCAGAACGAGAGGGACCCAGAGTTTGGCTGTGGCTCGATATTGGTGGGACATCCACAGGTCCATGTCTCCAGCTGCTATCAGACTGCAGAGAGCCTTATGACCCAATGATTAACGCCTCAGTCAAACGCTACACAGAACCAGATGGTGAGACCCAGGAACGGATGCTCTGCCCCATATGAATATTCATGTACAGACACACAATTGCTTTGTGTGTTTATTAGCAGCAGCGTTCTCATCACACCACTCCCTCACACACATACAGACATAAAGTCATTACAACACAAAATCAAAAGGGAAAAAAAGCCTTTGAAACATAACTGGCATGGTGAGCACAACCCACAGCGGAGAAGCCAAAGTCGGGTGGGACATAAGGCATGTCAATCGTCAGCTACAACACACAAAAGGCATCCACAGAATGGAAAAAGCAACCAAGTTGAACATTTCCTTCCTTTACTTTGATTAGCCTCTCATAAACACTTTCAAACAGACACTACACTAGACATCAAATGGTCAAGTTCATATCAAATTGTCCATTGCTGGCATTGGCAGAAATCCCATCACTAGGCCTAACCTTATTATAAAGAAAGACTTAAAATCACCTCACTAAATAGGCCTCTCTCATGGTTCACCGAGTACAGAAATTCCCTTCCATTTCAGGTACATGAGAGTGTGAGAAGGAGCAGAAGCCATGTGTCACAGGAGCACAATGGCCATTCATCCAATTTCTGATGAGGAATTACAGGTCTAATACAGGAGAAAAACATGTCAGGAACACGTGAGCAAGAACATTTCTTTAGATCTATGATCTTGCTCAATCCAGCACAGCACATAGGCCTACCTCATACAATGTAACAACAACCAAATTATCATAATTCCTTTGCATTCCACTCTTAACCGCTGTCATTCAGTGGTCTTTCTGACAATCAATGGTGAGTATGAATCATTTGTATAGTAGCAATACTAGTTTCTGTGTGTGAAAGTAACAAAAAGTACAGGTACAGTGGGGAGAACAAGTACTTGATAACCTGCAAAATAGGCAGTGTTTCCTCCTTACAAAGCATGTAGAGGTCTGTAATTTTTTTATCATAGGTACACTTCAACTGTGAGAGACGGAATCTAAAACAAAAATCCAGAAAATCACATTGTATGATTTTTAAGTAATTCATTTGCATTTTATTGCATGACATAAGTATTTGATACATCAGAAAAGCAGAACTTAATATTTGGTACAGAAACCTTTGTTTGCAATTACAGAGATCATACGTTTCCTGTAGTTCTTGACCAGGTTTGCACACACTGCAGCAGGGATTTTGGCCCACTCCTCCATACAGACCTTCTCCAGATCCTTTAGGTTTCGGGGCTGTCGCTGGGCAATACAGACTTTCAGCTCGCTCAAAATATTTTCTATTGGGTTCAGGTCTGGAGACTGGCTAGGCCACTCCAGGACCTTGAGATGCTTCTTACAGAGCCACTCCTTAGTTGCCCTGGCTGTGTGTTTCGGGTCGTTGTCATGCTGGAAGAGCCAGCCACGACCCATCTTCAATGCTCTTACTGAGGGAAGGAGGTTGTTGGCCAAGATCTCACGATACATGGCCCCATCCATCAATACGAAATCAATAATCAATAATAATAAATCAATAATCCCTCAATACGGTGCAGTCGTCCTGTCCCCTTTGCAGAAAAGGAAAATCCCCAAAGAATGATGTTTCCACCTCCATGCTTCACGGTTGGGATGGTTTTCTTGGGGTTGTACTCATCCTTCTTCTTCCTCCAAACACGGCGAGTGGAGTTTAGACCAAAAAGCTATATTTTTGTCTCATCAGACCACATGACCTTCTCCCATTCCTCCTCTGGATCATCCAGATGGTCACTGGCAAACTTCAGACGGGCCTGGACATGCGCTGGCTTGAGCAGGGGGACCTTGCGTGCGCTGCAGGATTTTAATCCATGACGGCATAGTGTGTTACTAATGGTTTTCTTTGAGACTGTGGTCCCAGCTATCTTCAGGTCAAGTCCTGGTCAAGTCCTATCATTGACCAAGTCCTGCGGTGTAGTTCTGGGCTGATCCTTCACCTTCCTCATGATCATTGATGCCCCACGTGGTGAGATCTTGCATGGAGCCCCAGACTGAGAGTGATTGACCGTCATCTTGAACTTCTTCCATTTTCTAATAATTGCGCCAACAGTTGTTGCCGTCTCACCAAGCTGCTTGCCTATTGTCCTGTAGCCCATCCCAGCCTTGTGCAGGTCTACAATTTTATCCCTGATGTCCTTACACAGCTCTCTAGTCTTGGCCATTGTGGAGAGGTTGGAGTCTGTTTGATTGAGTGTGTGGACAGGTGTCTTTTATACAGGTAACGAGTTCAAACAGGTGCAGTTAATACAGGTAATGAGTGGAGAACAGGAGGGCTTCTTAAAGAAAAACTAACAGGTCTGTGAGAACCGGAATTCTTACTGGTTGGTAGGTGATCAAATATTTATGTCATGCAATAAAATGCAAATTAATTACTTAGAAATCATACAATGTGAGTTTCTGGATTGTTGGTTTAGATTCCGTCTCTCACAGTTGAAGTGTACCTTTGATAAAAATTACAGACCTCTACATGCTTTGTAAGTAGGAAAACCTGCAAAATCGTCAGTGTATCAAATACTTGTTATCCCCACTGTATGTGCATGTGTAGTTGATTTATACTGACACATGCATGTTGGTGATTCACTCACTGGTCAGACATTTACTGAAAAGGAAAAGGTGCAATGCTCGCTCATCATTAAAAATGATGTATATACAGTGAAGGAAAAAAGTATTTGATCCCCTGCTGATTTTGTACGTTTGCTCACTGACAAAGAAATGATCAGTCTATAATTTTAATGGTAGGTTTATTTGAACAGTGAGAGACAGAATACCAACCAAAAATCCAAAAAATGCATGTCAGAAATGTTAGAAATTGATTTGCATTTTAATGAGGGAAATAAGTATTTGACCCCCTCTCAATCAGAAAGATTTCTGGCTCCCAGGTGTCTTTTATACAGGTAACGAGCTAAGATTAGGAGCACACTCTTAAAGGGAGTGCTCCTAATCTCAGTTTGTTACCTGTATAAAAGAAGCAATCAATCAATCAGATTCCAAACTCTCCACCATGGCCAAGACCAAAGAGCTCTCCAAGGATGTCAGGGACAAGATTGTAGACCTACACAAGGCTGGAATGTGCTACAAGACCATCGCCAAGCAGCTTGGTGAGAAGGTGACAACAGTTTGTGTGATTATTCGCAAATGGAAGAAACACAAAAGAACTGTCCATCTCCCTCGGCCTGAGGCTCCATGCAAGATCTCACTTCGTGGAGTTGCAATGATCATGAGAACGGTGAGGAATTAGCCCAGGACTACACGGGAGGATCTTGTCAATGATCTCAAGGCAGCTGGGACCATAGTCACCAAGAAAACAATAGCAAGGTCCCCCTGCTAAAGAAAGCACATATACATGCCCGTCTGAAGTTTGCCAATTAACATCTGAATGATTCAGAGGACAGCTGGGTGAAAGTGTTGTGGTCAGATGAGACCAAAATGGAGCTCTTTGGCATCAACTCGACTCGCCATGTTTGGAGAAGGAGGAATGCTGCCTATGACCCCAAGAACACCATCCCCACCATCAAACATGGAGGTGGAAACATTATGCTTTGGGGGTGTTTTTCTGCTAAGGGGACAGGGCAACTTCACCGCATCAAAGGGATGATGGACGGGGCCATGTACCGTCAAATCTTGGGTGAGAATCTCCTTCCCTGAGCCAGGGCATTGAAAATGGGTATTGGATGGGTATTCCAGCATGACAATGGCCCAAAACACATGGCCAAGGCAACAAAGGAGTGGCTCAAGAAGAAGCACATTAAGGTCCCGGAGTGGCCTAGCCAGTCTCCAGACCTTAATCCCATAGAAAATCTGTGGAGGGAGCTGAAGGTCCGAGTTGCAAAACATCAGCCTCGAAACCTTAATGACTTGGAGAAGATCTGCAAAGAGGAGTGGGACAAAATCCCTCCTGAGATGTGTGCAAACCTGGTGGCCAACTACAAGAAACGTCTGACCTCTGATTGCCAACAAGGGTTTTGCCACCAAGTACTAAGTCATGTTTTGCAGAGGGGTCAAATACTTATTTCCCTCATTAAAATGCAAATCAATTTATACAAATTTTGACATATGTTTCTCTGGATTTTGTTGTTGTTATTCTGTCTCTCACTGTTCAAATAAACCTACCATTAAAATTATAGACTGATAATTTCTTTGTCAGTGGGCAAACGTACAAAATCAGCAGGGGATCAAATACTTTATTCCCTCACTGTATATATATAATATAAAACAATTATTTCCAGACATTTACTGACCCATCATCGAATTCAGGGCAGATCCCATAAGCCTTTGGTTTGAAACCATTTCTGACAAAACATTAGTCCATTCCAGCTAAAACAGGCATCAAAGCAGTCACACATATATTGACTTAAATAATTTTGTCTTGATCCTTTCAGAGGGTATATGGTTCTCAGATATCAAAGGTCTCTCACACTCCCCTCAAACACTGGCCTAGAATCCCTTTCAGCTCACGGCATGAAAAACAATACGGTGGTATCTCATACTTTTCAACGTCTCACAGAAGTGTAGCTAAATCACTGTCAGAGTCGTGTGTATAGGTGGCAGGGAAGTCAGGCGCAGGAGAGTCAAAACGGAGTGTAAATGGAGTATTTTAATATAAGTACACTTAACATGCTCCAAACACTAAATACGTACATACATAAACGAACATGGGTACGAGGACCCGTCGTGCACCTATACAGCATAAAACAACACTTGACATATAACAATCTCTGACAAAGACATGAGGGGTAACAGATGGTTAAATACACAACAGGTAATGAATGGGATTGAAAACAGGTGTGTGGGAAGACAAAACCAAAACCAATGGAAAATGAAAAATGGATCAATGATGGCTAGAAGGCCGGTGACGTCGACCGCCGAGCACCGCCCGAACAAGGAGAGGCAACGACTTCGGTAGAAGTCGTGACAATCACAAACTTTTTTCTTAGTTGGTAGCTTCCTGGCACATTCATAAAGAGCTAGCTTGGCAGCAGTGGCATCCATACTTGGTACACTTTAGGGCTGTTCCCGACGAAAGAAAAAATCTTGGTCAACCGAGAGTTGTCCGGTTCTTTCGACCAATCGATTGGTCTAAATGTATAGACAGACATATAGAAATATAGAGACAGACATACCCTATGTGTTTGAATAAAACCAACTACATATGCACTGAGCTTGTCTGATGCTTTAAACACACGGATTGTTTAAATTATTAAGACATACAAATGACTCAAGAAAGAGCCCGATTGGTCACACTGTGTTAAATGTTTTTACAGCGAGTGCCCGTGTGACTGGCCCACGTTGTCTCGCTCTCCACCCTACTGCAGTGAAAAAGCACCACAGCACTGCAAGTGTTTATTGGGCTGTCCACGAGGAAGCTGCAACATCATTACAGCCATTTAGTTTCTAACTTGTTTCTGACTGAAAAGTTCTGTTACCGAAATCCCTAATTTGTTTAGAAAAAACATTCCCTATTCCCTCAACCCTTGCTCTCTTTACGTGAAACATGTAAGCATCGCATTCATGTGCCCAATAGGGCCTGACCTATAGCCTATCATAATCACATCAATAAATTGGTTATAACAAACTCCGAACACAGTAATGTCGACAGCAAAATGGATACGGAGGATGTGAAAAACAAACTCGAAACGGGTGCTCACGGAATCAGTAGGCTATTAAACAAACACTCTAACAGGCAACAGAAGCTAGATCTGTCTTATTTCTGTAGATGTACAGTGCATTCGGAAAGTATATTTTTCTACATTTTATGTTACAGCCTTATTCTAAAATAGTTTAAATAATTGTTTACCTCTTCAATCTACACACAATACCCCATAATGACAAAGTATCCCTTTGTTATCAGATGCAAAATTGAGCTCAGGTGCAACTTGTTTCCATTGATCATCCTTGAGATGTTTCTATGACTTGATTGTAAATTAAATAGATGATTTGGAAAGGCACACACCTGTCTATTTAAGGTCTCACAGTTGACAGTGCATGTCAGAGCAAAAACCAAGCCATGAGGTCAAAGGAATTGTCCGTAGAGCTCCGAGACAGGATTGTGTCGAGGCACAGATCTGGGGAAGGGTACCAAAAACTTTCTGCAGAATTGAGAGTCCCCAAGAACAAAGTGGCCTCCATCATTCTTAAATGGAAGAAGTTTGGAACCACCAATACTCTTCCTAGAGCTGGCCGCCCAGCCAAACTGAGATTCTCTGGTTCTCTGGTCTTTTTCACCTGACAGCCAAGCGTCACGTCAAACCTGCCACCCTGCCTATGTGGAAGCATGGTGGTGACAGCATCATGCTGTGGGGATGTTTTTCAGGGGCAGGGAGACTAGTCAGGATCGAGGGAAAAATGAACGGAGCAAAGTACAGAGAGATCCTTGATGAAAACCTGCTCCAGAGAACTCAAGACCTGAGACTGGGGCAAAGGTTCACCTTCCAACAGGACAATGACCCCAAGCACACAGCTAAGACAACACTGGCCCAGCCAGAGCCCGAACGTGAACCCAATCGAACATTTCTGGAGAGACCTGGAAATAGCTGTGCAGTGACACTCTCCATCCAACCTGACAGAGTTTGAGAGGATCTGCAGAGAAGAATGGGAGAAACTCCCCAAATACAGGTGTGCCAAGCTTGTAGAGTCATACCCAAGAAGACTCGAGGTTGTAATCGCTGCAATCGCTACATTTGCAAAAATGTATAAAAACCTGTTTTTGCTTTGTCATTATGGGGTATTGTGTGTAGATTGCTGAGGATTTAAAAAAATATATTTTAGAATAAGGCTGTAATGTAACAAAATGTGGAAAAAGTCAAAGGGTCTGAATACTTTCCGAATACACTGTATATGGATGATTTATAAAGCCAGGCACATTTAACAGTTAGGCTGTTGATTATAGACCTAATTAAATTGGGGTTTGCTCTCTCCGCAATTTTATTAAACAATTAGGCTAAGTCCCTAATCGCACGGAACAAGTATTACTAGAGAACGTTGGTTACGTAATTGTTATCCCAGAATGTTCGTTATACTGTACCTGAGGACAATTTGGACGGGTTTCGTTTGCTCCAAACTGCCCCCTGTAATTCTTTCTTTTTTCCAATAAATTGACAGTTATGATGGAAGCCTGGAGGTTTTTTTCTAGGCGTGAAGATATTTCAACAAGTCCAAGCGATAACAGGGCTACACTGATTTTTTAAATTTTTTATTATATTTATTTAACCTTTATTTAACCAGGTAGGCTAGTTGAGAACAAGTTCACATTAACAACTGCGACCTGGCCAAGATAAAGCAAAGCAGTGTGACACAGACAACAACATAGAATTACACATGGAATAAGATGGAATAAACAAGCCAATAACACAATAAACAAGTCAATGACACAGTAGAAAAAAATAAAGTCTATATACAGTGTGTGCAGAAGGCATGAGGAGGTAGGCAATAAATAGCCCATAGTAGCGAAGAATTACAATTTAGCAGATTAACACTGGAGTGATAAATGAGCAGATGATGGTGTGCAAGTAGAGATACTGGTGTGCAAAAGAGCAGAAAAGTAAATAAAAACAGTATGGGGATGAGGTAGGTAGATTGGGTGGGCTATTTACAGATGAACTGTGTACAGCTGCAGCGATCGGTTAGCTGCCTAGACAGCTGATGTTTAAAGTTGGTGAGGGAAATATAAGTCTCAAGCTTCAGCAATTTTTGCAATTCGTTCCAGTCACTGGCAGCAGAGAACTGGAAGGAAAGGCGGCCAAATGAGGTGTTGGCTTTGGGGATAATCAGTGAGATATACCTACTGGAACGTGTGCTACGGGTGGGTGTTGTTACCAGTGAGCTGAGAAAAGGCGGAGCTTTACCTAGCATAGACTTATAGATGACCTGGAGCCAGTGGGTCTGGCGACGAATGTGTAGCGATGGCCAGCCGACAAGAGCATACAGGTCGCAGTGGTGGGTGGTATAAGGTAATTTGGTAATAAAACGGATGGCACTGTGATAGACTGCATCCAGTTTGCTGAGTAGAGTATTAGAAGCTATTTTGTAGATGACATCGCCGAAGTCGAGGATCGGTAGGATAGTCCGTTTTACCAGGGTACGTTTGGCGGCGTGAGTGAAGGAGGCTTTGTTGCGAAATAGAAAGCCGATTCTAGATTTGATTTTGGATTGGAGATGTTTAATATGAGTCTGGAAGGAGAGTTTACAGTCTAGCAAGACACCTAGGTATTTATAGTTGTCCACATATTCTAGGTCAGAACCGTCCAGGGTGGTGATGTTAGTCGGGCGGGCGGGTGCGGGCAGCGAAAGGTTGAAAAGCATGCATTTAGTTTTACTAGCGTTTAAGAGCAGTTGGAGGCCACGGAAGGAGTGTTGTATGGCATTGAAGCTCGTGTGGAGGTTAGTTAGCACAGTGTCCAAGGAAGGGCCAGAAGTATACAGAAGGGTGTCGTCTGCGTAGAGGTGGATCAGGGAATCACCCGCAGCAAGAGCGACATCATTGATATATACAGAGAAAATAGTGGGCCCGAGAATTTAACCCTGTGGTACCCCCATAAAGACTGCCAGAGGTCCGGACAACAGACCCTCCGATTTGACACTGTCTGCAAAGTAGTTGGTGAACCAGGCGAGGCAGTCATTAGAGAAACCAAGGCTGTTGAGTCTGCCGATAAGAATACGGTGATTGACAGAGTCGAAAGCCTTGGCCAGGTTGATGAAGACGGTTGCACAGTACTGTCTTGTATCGATGGCGGTTAAGATATGTTGTGGAAATTTCCTCTATTTACCAAATCATGGCAGCAAACCACACACAAGTCAGAGTTAGTTATCACAAAGTCCATGTTTAATTATATGAGCTCTATCACAACCCTGTGACTCTCAGATCAATTCAGTGTCTATCAATGAATTCTCTGAGAGCCCCCTCTACATTGCAACTGAGATCCTTTAATAGAAAAGATCCACCCCCCCTAGACGACATGACAAACCACAGGTCTTATGGAACTTACACATAGAAATGACTTTACTTCAGAGAGGAGTATCCCCTAGCCAGACAGAGTTGGCTATAAATTATCGTTCAGTTTGGTCTCCTAAACAAAGCTCTTATTTCATCCTTGGTACAAAATGGTACTAAGACATTACCCCCACCCTATGATATATATCAAATTGTCATTTATATACAACCAATTCTAAATACAACCAATCCTCCATATCAACATGCATATATCAAATCCATCCTATCTTGACAAGATCACAGAGACACACTGACTGGCACACAGACATTGTGGAGCCAAGAGATACACGCTTGACCTCTCCCCTCTCTCCGGCCCAAACAACTTAGTCTTGACATAGAACAGATACTGCAACCCTGCCACAGTATTATACAAAAATAACATTATTGATGAGAAGTAACTTATGATGAATATAAAACATCTTACCTAATGTTACCACCTAATTCTGATTATTCCCCAACAGATATCGTTTAGAACCTTGAGCGTGGCTGAGGTGCACCCGTGACCAGCTCGGAAACCGGATTGCACAGCGGAGAAGGTACGGTCGGATTTGAAATGGTCAGTGATCTGTTTATTAACTTGGCTTTCGAAGACTTTAGAGATGCAGGGCAGGATAGATATAGGTATATAGCAGTTTGGGTCTAGAGTGTCACCACCTTTGAAGAGGGGAATAACCGCGGCAGCTTTCCAATCTTGGGGATCTCAGACGATACGAAAGAGAGGTTGAACAGGCTGGTAATAGGGGTTGCAACAATAGCGGCGGATAGTTTTAGAAAGAGAGGGTCCAGATTGTCTAGCCCAGCTGATTTGTACGGGCCCAGGTTTTTGTAGCTCTTTCAGAACATCTGCTATCTGGATTTGGGTGAAGGAGAAGCTGGGGAGGCTTGAGCGTGGTTCCCAACTTTCTAAACAATACCTAACCATATTTGGTATAGTGTCGCAATAATATTTGAATTGAGGAAGTGTACGATCCGCAGTAGACGTCCTAAATGCCTCCAAGCCTTCAGATGTGAGCTAAACCGTGCACTTGCACTTGAGATGCCTTTTAAGGCAATGGATGTGAAAGTGAGCTTGTAATTTCCAAATGTTTAGGTCAGTTGTATGCTGCTTTGCGATCTATTAACAGCAAGGGTTACAATAAATAGGCGCAATGTTTTTTACTGATGCATTTGAAAATATTCAACTCATACGCACAAAACATATGAACAAAAGCATTCACTGGGAAAGTTGATACATGTAGGCTGTTCATATATAGGCTATTCGTAAAACTTATTTCAATGTATCGAATCAGATATTGTTTTCTTGCTGAAATCTTGAGCAACACCTGCCAAACATAGACATTTCTCTCAAAACGCACAGGACTAGTATTATCAGAGGACCTTGGAGTTATTCTGTCTGGAATTGTTACTCTCCTGCCATGTACAGATTACTGACATGGCAGATTCGGACGGAACAAAATTGACAGATGTGGTGTTTTGTGCTTGTGCACATAATTACATTACCTGACCACCCCCAGTAAAACTAATCCCATCCGAAAAGGGCTTAAAACAAGAGCTGTTTCCTCGTCTCTGCTGCTGCTGCTTCCACCACATTGTTCTCAAACCCAATATGCTGGTTCATTTTGCAATTATGCACATAGCATCATAGGGAAAGGAGCCAATTCTACAGAGCACTGAAGATTATGTTTCAGAACCGCGGACAGCGACCATATTCAACACAGGAGAAGGCGCATTTGTTACAAATGAATTGAGTCATTAGTGTTGCACCATTATTTTAACAATATAACCATATACATTTTCAGTATCATGTCTCAGAGTGATGGACTGTGCCATCCCCGTGGCCTCCGCAATAAATTAGTCTACTGAGACAGGCGTGAATCAGACAGATGTCTTGTGCTCCATGAAAAAAAATGTGCGAATGCCCGACTAAAGAAATCTCGGTCGACCAACAGCCTATCGACCAAACAATCTACCAGTCGACTAAATGGGGTCAGCCCTAGTACACTTACTGTATAGCCCCTTCTACCACACTTCACTCAAGTAATGTGGCTGGGGCTTTGTGTGTATTGCAAACATCTGGCCGAGTTCTTATCACCATGGGAAAAGGTCGGAGGACAAGACTCTGTGTTATCCTAGCTATGAGGCCCAGTCTCAGTTTGACACACCATGACAGCCATGACAGCCATGACAGTGGTGTGGGGTTTTATTTGAACAGCATCAGACTGAAGATGTGCTTCTCATTACTGGGGAATTTGTGCTTTGTACCCTCCCCTCCCTGCTTCCGTGAGAGAATGCCTGCAGCATTCTCTTCAGTCTCCTCAGATGACAAGCCCATGAACACACTTTACCAAGTGGGCGAAATTGAGTAAATTCACTAAATTGAATTATGCAGAGAGAGGGGGTGTAAGACTGCAATGAGGCATGAGGAATAGTTAGGTTTTGATTTCTCTCTCAACCAGGAAGTGAGCATTGTTGTGTGAGTACTTCAGCCTACTCTCAAAAGCATTGGGGGATCGTGAGGGAGAGACAGATAGCTTTTCAATCGATACATAATTAGGTTCTGCTTATGTATGCTTATAACAGCGAAGAACCATATCATTAACCACTGTGTGTAATCAACAAAATATTGTCTAGCTACCCAACCACTAAAAATATATATTAATTACATATCGGGGTGGTTATTTTTAACACAAGCACAGGGACCACAAAGAATGCAGTGATTGACAGCGTCGAAAGCCTTGGCCAGGTCGATGAAGACGGCTGCACAGTACTGTCTTTTATCGATGGCGGTTATGATATTATTTAGGACCTTGAGCGTGGCTGAGGTGCATCCATGACCAGCTCGGAAAACAGATTGCATAGCGGAGCAGGTACAGTGGGATTCGAAATGGTCGGTGATCTGTTGGTTCACTTGACGTTCGAAGACTTTAGAAAGGCAGGGCAGGATGGATATAGGTCTGTAACAGTTTGGGTCCAGAGTGTCTCCCCCTTTGAAGAGGGGGATGACTGCGGCCGTTTAAAATCTTTAGGAATCTCAGACGACACGAAAGAGAGGTTAAAAAGGGGTTGCAACAACGGCGGCGGATAATTTTAGGAAGAGAGGGTCCAGATTGTCTAGCCCAGCTGATTTGTAGGGATCCAGATTTTGCAGCTCTTTCAGAACATCAGCTATCTGGATTTGGGTGAAGGAGAAACGGGGGGGGGCTTGGGCCAGTTGCTGAGGGGGGTGTAGAGCTGTTGGCCGGGGTTGGGGTAGCCAGGTGGAAAGCCTTATTGAAAGTCTTATTGAAATTCTCGATTATCGTGGATTTATCAGTGATGACAGTGTTGACTAGTCTCAGTGCAGTGGGCAGCTGGGAGGAGGTACTCTTATTCTCCATGGACTTTACAGTGTCACAAAACTTTTTGGAATTAGTGCTGCAAGATGCAAATTTCTGTTTGAAAAAACTAGCCTTAGCTTTCCTAACTGACTGTGTATATTGGTTCCTGACTTCCCTGAAAAGTTGCATATCGCGGGGACTAGTGCAGTACGCCACAGGGTGTTTTTGTGCTGGTCAAGGGCAGTCACGTCCGGGGTGAACCAAGGGCTATATCTGTTCTTAGTTCTACACTTTTTTTAGAACTAAGAATGTCTTCGTTTTTAGAACTAAGAAAGTATAAGTCTTTGCTAGGTAAAGCCTAGCCTTATCTCTGCTCACTGGTCACTATAACAACACCCAACCGTAGCACGCGCTCCAGCAGGTATATTGCACTGGTAATCCCCAAAGCCAACACTTACTTTGGCCGCCTTTTCTTCCAGTTCTCTAATGTCAATGACTGGAGTGAATTGCAAAAATCTCTGAAACTGGAGTCTTATAACTCCCTCTGTAACTTTAGGCATCAGCTGTCAGAGCAGCTTACCGATCACTGTACCTGTACACAGCCAATCTGTAAATAGAACACCCAACTCATCCCCATATTATTACTTACCCTCGTCTGCTCGTCTGCACCCCAGTATTTCTACTTGCACATGCTCATCTGCACATCTACCACTCCAGTGTTAATGCTAAATTGTAATTATTTTGCCTCTATGGCCTATTTATTGCCTTACCTCCCTACTCTTACCGATCACTGTACCTGTACACAGCCAATCTGTAAATAGAACACCCAACTCATCCCCATATTATTACTTACCCTCTTGCTCGTCTGCACCCCCGTATTTCTACTTGCACATGCTCATCTGCACATCTACCACTCCAGTGTTAATGCTAAATTGTAATTATTTCGCCTCTATGGCCTATTTATTGCCTTACTCTTCTACATTTGCACACACTGTACATAGATTTTTCTATTTTTCTTTTCTATTGTGTTATTGACTGTACGTTTGTTTACGTGTAACTCTGTGTTGTTATTTTTGTCGCACTGCTTTGCTTTATCTTGGCCAGGTCGCAGTTGTAAATGAGAACTTGTTCTCAACTGGCCTACCTGGTTAAATAAAGGTGAAATAAAAAAATTAAAATATAAGCAGTCAGAGGTCAGAGGTCATACACGCTGTGAGGTGTTCACCCATGTGCATCAAACCCCACTTATCTGTCTCATCCTCTGGATACCAGAGTAAACACAAAATGTACATAGCGCTCTTCATCCTATCTCTAACACCGATGAGCACCTTCAAGAATTCTGAAAAGTCAGCCACGAAACACATCTACACTAAAGGCATAGCAACAACAAAAAATAAAAAATAAAAAGGGAGTAAACATAAAACATAGAACAAGACGATGTAGAACTATCAGGTGGGACACAAAGGAGACTTTCCGAGCTAGGTTAGCTGTCATCTGGCTTATTGATTTGGCCGATTAGAGAAGCCACAGCTAGACTGCATTTTCCTCATCCCAGCTGGCTACAGCAGACTATTAGAGGGAAGCTGTGTGGACTCTGACCTTGAGGGCTGAGAAATGCTTTTGTGCTCCTCAGCTCCTCATAATGAATGGTCCAGTAGGAGATTTCATGGACCAGACGACCCTGCTGTGAGTTATGGATGGTGATCCAATAATGTGCATTCCAGAACACAACAGTTTCCTCAATTACGGTGCAGGAAGTGGTTTGAGGATTGTTACCCTCTAGGGGCAAAACATCAAGAAATAACGAGAGAATACAACACTTCGTTTTTGCCATCACATTTAACTTTTACAGTGCGTTTCCCCACACTTGTAACAACAAATAATGTCATGATGTTTATTATGATTACAGCTGAAGGGACATCCAACTCAGCAATGAAAGCATGGAGCCTAATTGGTCTCTTTGCCCAAAGACAAAGATAACTAAGAATATTCCACTGATTAAAGAAAAGAACTCACGCTATGTAGCCTAAGAGATTAACTCACACATTGACAAAAGATAAAGGGCTAGACTTTGCTGCTTGGAGCCAGTCGGGTGGTGATGATGGCCCAGTACATTACTGGGGCCATGATCCCACCCATCCAGGACATCTACTTTAAACGGTGCTACACACACACTCACGCTACACACATCACAACTGCCACTACCAGACTCTTATTTTGCTATTGCTAATACTGCATAATTTAAACACTTGCCCCTGGTTGGAGTGGTGTAAAGCTCGCCACCATTGTACTCTGGATCAGTGGAAATATGTTCAGTGGAATGATTAATCACGCTTCACCATCTGGCATTCCGTCAGATTAATCTGGGTTTGGCGGATGCCAGGAGAACGCTACTGACCGAATGCATAGTGCCAACTCTAAAGTTTGGTGGAGGAGGAATAATGGTTTGGGCTAAGACCCTTTGTTTCAGTGAAGGGAAATCTTAACGCTACAGCATACAATGACATTCTAGACGAATCTGTGCTTTCAACTTTGTGGCATCAGTTTGGGGAAGGCCCTTTCCTGTTTCAGCATGACAATGCCCCTGTGTACAAAGCAAGGTCCAAACAGAAATTGTTTGTCGAGATCGGTGTGGAAAAACTTGACTGGCTTGCACAGAGCCCTGACCTCAACCCCATTGAACACCTTTGGGATGAATTGGAAAGACGACTACGAGCCAGGTCTAATCGCCCAACATCAGTGCCCGGCCTCACTAATGCCCTTGTGACTGAATGGAAGCAAGTCCCAGCAGCAATATTCCAACATCTAGTGGAAAGCCTTCCCAAAAGAGTGGAAGCTGTTTTAGCAGCAAAGGGGGACCAACTCCATATTAATGCCCATGATTTGGGAATGAGATGTTCGACGAGCAGGTGTCCACATACTTTTGGCAATTTAGTGTATGATACGAGCATAGCATACAAGGCTTTAAACAGGAAGAACAGCTTAGTGGATGAATAGCTTCTTAGCTACCACAACACTTTTTTCAGCTGCTCTTGGTGAAAGGCGTTGAGCTAATTTCACTCACAGGGGTCATGCTAAACTTATCTTAGAGCCAGACTTCAATAATAAATGCGGCTACAGTTAACATCATGGAGTAGCACGAGATACAGGCCTAGGGCTAGGCCAATATGTGTGTGTTTAAAGGTCTTGAGTAGCTTTAAGTAGCTTGCAGGGTGGGGTGTGATTTTCCTGCTCTCTACAGCATTAGGGAGCAGATTTCAGCTGGTCTAGCAGGAGCATTCAGGGTGAAGGACATTTTTCCCCCAGGATGGAGCAGATGTGGCCCTAAGGAGATCAACCCAAGGCTCTCTGACTGGCTGCTACAGGCTCAGTGAACAACCATGGCCCAGGGTACTGTACATATTGTGTCTGTCAGTGTCTACCAATGTGTTTCATACATACGGAGTGTAGGCCCTGCAGGCATATTCAGCATAGGAACTTGTAAAAATCCCTTTTTACAATGTGTTATTACGAAGGGATAATCAGCTTATTACTGAGCAGGCTGAATGATTCTTGGATGTTGATTCTTAGCCTAATACACGTTAATAACAGGATCATAAAACTTAACCCTAGTTAATTTCAATACTTGTTAAATGTTAGGAAGAATAGGTTGGGAAGTGAGATGCTAATTTGATGATGTTATAACTGGACTGTACAGAAACTAGCCGAGAACAGAGCAAAACTGATAAGGACAGAAGAGGAGAGATAGACCCTGGCAATAGGACCGAAAATAATTCTGTATTTCGCTGAAACATTAATAACACACTCAATTTTGCAGAGGGAAAGAGGCCTTTGTATGTAGGTAGAATCATGGCCACATAGACAATAAAAGTCCCTTTGTCATGATTTGAAGTTGTTTAAAATTGTTCGTTTTTTTGTAAGTGCTGTTGGTTTGGCCATTCAGTTCCTGGTAAGAGCAAAGCATCTGAAATAGCCTAGAAAAAAACCTTGGAAACTTTTAGTTGTAATTGACATTTGTGACAACCTCTGTTTATAGAATGAGCCTAATGGAAAACCCAGTTCCTGTTATTTTGTTACTTTGTTCTCTGGTCAGGGAAGTTTTAATAGAAACAGAAAAAAACACACAGATTATTTGACTAATAACTCTACAGTCCTATGTGTAGCAATGGGAGCAGTTCTCTCAAATCTCAAACGGAGTAAATGTGTCACTCCAATCACTGAGTTGAAACTATAGGCCTAAGCATCAACAGGTGGATTGAATGTCTAAGATCCACCATCAACAAATTATGTTTGATCTCCAGGAACGTATGAAATTGGACAGAATTACTTTTGATGAAGGTAAAATAGGAGGGCATAAGTATGAAAAGGTCAGTTATTGTGGCTTACTATAAAATAAGAAAAAAGTGGTAACACTGTAGCCTACAGTCTTGCATCAGCAGGTCTAACATTACAAGTGTGAAGTTATCTACAGATTTATGGGGTAGAAATGATTTGGGACATTTGTGTCATGTGGCACTGGTATACAATTTACTTTGCCTGGTGAATTATTTTGTATTATATTAAGCCTACCCCTATATGGAAATATGTTTAGAAGTATTCCTCCTAATTGAAAAATACTCTAATAATAGGTCTACTACTGTGTTAGAATACCGTTCTTCACTTTGCCAATGAGTGATGTTTAAAAACGTTATATCTCTGTGAACTCAAAATACACTACATGACTAAAAGTATGTGGACACCTGCTCATGGAACATCTCATTCCAAAATCATGGGCATTAATATGGAGTTGGTTTGCCTGTTGCTGCAAAACAGCCTCCACTCTTCTGGGAAGGCTTTCCACTAGATGTTGGAACATTGCTGCGGGGTCTTGCTTCCATTCAGCCACAACAGCATTAGTGAGGTCGGGCACTGATGTTGGGCGATTAGGCCTGGCTCGCAGTCAACGTTCCAATTCATCCCAAAGATGTTCAATGGGGTTGAGGTCAGGGCTCTATGCAAGCAAGTAAAGTTCTTCCACACTGATCTCGACAAACCATTTCTGTGTGGACCTCGCTTTGTGCACGGGGCATTTTCATGCTGAAACAGGAAAGTGCTTTCCTCAAACTGGTGCCACAAAGTTGGAAGCACAGAATTGTCTAGAATGTCATTGTATGCTGTAGGGTGCTGACTTCCCTTCACTCGAACTAAGGGGCCTATCCCGAACTATGAAAAACACCCCCAACCATTATTCCTCCTCCACCAAACTTTACAGTTTACATTTCACATTTTAGTCATTTAGCAGATGCTCTTATCCATACGTTTTTGGCACTATGCATTATGGCCAGAGCATGTGAGCAGAGCGGAGCGAAGAGTGGAGTGTGCCTAATTTGACTGGAGCGTGGAGCGAGATTCTCAAAAGTATAGGAGCTTTCGCCTTCTTGCCCGCTCCAGTAGTGCTCACTTCACGAGCTCAGGTCATGCCCGCCCCAGCATAGCCCCTTGCTTTAGTTACTGTCATGGAGTTCGCTAAATATTTTCATAAAGAAACTGGTAAAACACAGTTACTAAATCAAGGTGACTTACAAAGATGAGAACCAAGAGGAAGAGAGGGAGTGCGGTGATGTAGTGTCGACAACTAATCATTATGGAATCTGAAGACACTTATCCCAAAAGCATTATGGTGTACTTACTACGTGCACATGCTAAAAGAAAGTAACGAGGTGGGTCGTTAACCAAGTGTGTCATTGTAGCAAAGTATTTATAAACTAAAAATCTGATCTCTTAAAAGTTTCGTTCATCTTCGTTTTATTATCTATATGTAACAGTACAAATTTACTACTTCAAGGTCTCAGAGCAAGTGACGTCACTGATTGAAACGCTATTTAGCGCCCACGCTAACTAAGCTAGCCGTTTCACATCCGTTACATATACAATGGGCCATAATTGATTTTGGCCCAATAGGCCTGGCATATTCCCAAATTCAAGGAGCTTTCCGTTTTGATTGGGTTAATTTGCCTAAAAACCTCTACCTATATAAACCAATTGTTTAAAAAAAACTTTGCATCTCTGCCCAGCCTGGCAAGAGTGGCCAACGGGGTGTTTATCATCCCCAGTGGCTTTGCAAGTGTGGAGAGGATATTCTCCGCTTCTGGCCTGTTCTCCAGGCACCATCACATGAGCCAGAAGCCACAGACTGGCCAGACTCGTTTTTCTAAAAATGTATTCTAAAAATGAATTCAAAGGCACTAAGTCATTTCATGTTTAATTTGTATTTAATTCTAAGTAAGTCACAACCTTTATGCGCAATGTATAGACTATAATAATTTAATACAATGAAATGTTGTTTAATTAAATGCTGAGCTCTTTATGTTCCCACCAGCCTATTGTGTCGCACTCGCAAATGCTTCACAGTGTATTTCTTTTTAACGTATAGTCTTGAAATAATTTAAATAATATATAATAAATTATTCATTTTCGTTCCTTCTCAGGCTCCCTGTTTGGCTCCTCACCTATTTAAAGTGTTTATATGCTGTTTAATATGACATGTAGGCTATTTTAAATTATGTTCACTTCTAACGTTCACCTTGTCATGTTTATTAAAATACTTTTAATTAAAATCCATATGGTTTAGTTTCAATACTTAAAAAACAATTGGTAGGTCCAGGTAGTCACAAAAATAGATGGGTGTGGTTAAATTGTGATTTTAATGAATGGAGCGAATTTGGGCCGGGAGTGTTTTTTTAGGAAAGGACAAGGAGCGCAGGTGAGCAATGAGCGGGATTTCCAACCGCTCAACTCCGCATACGTGTTCTAATTGGGGCATGTAGAGTTCTCCTGGCATCCACCAAACCCAGATTCGTCTGTCGGACTGCCAGATGTTGAAGCGTGATTCATCACTCTAGAGAACGCATTTCCACTGCTCCGGGGTCCAATGGCAGCTGTACACCACTCCAGTCGACGCTTTGCATTGCGCATGTTGATTTTAGGCTTGTGTGCGGCAACTCGGTCATGGAAACCCATTACATGAAACTCCAGACAAACAGTTATTGTGCTGACGTTGCTTCCAGAGGCAGTTTGGAACTTGGTAGTGAGAGTTGCAACCAAGGACAGACGCTTGTTATGTACTACGCGCTTCAGCACTCGGTGGTTCTGTTCTTCACAGCTGAGTCTGTGTTGCTCCTAGACATTTCCACTTTACAATAACAGCACTTACAGCTGACAGGGGCAGCTCTAGCAGGGCAGAAATTTGATGAACTGACTTGTTGGAAAAGGTGGCATCTTATGATGGTGCCACGTTGAAAGTCACTGAGCTCTTCAGTGAGGCCATTCTACTGTAAATGTTGGTATATGGCGATTGCATGGCGGTGTGCTCGTTCGTGCACACCTGTCAGCAACGGGTGTGGCTGAAATAGCCAAATCCACTAATTTGAAGGTGTGTCCACATACTTTTGTATACATAGTGTACTTCCAAATGGCTCCTCCCCCTCGCCCATGTGTCAAAGCAGCAGGGTTCTCGCCAACAGAGCCAAATGTTTACAGCGAAGACAAAATGTACGCAATCGTTGCTACCATGGCACAATATCAATTCACATAAATCAAAGTAGCCTATATGGAAACTAAGCCGGTATAAAACATCAGGACGTGAAAAGCCACAACGTCGTGATCATTTCGACTGGAACATCATTATCACATTGATTTAGGTTCGATAGACAGACCATAACCGCGAGAGGACTTCAAATCATTATGTTTTTCAAAAGCAAACTCATGCAGTGGGCGCATTTAACATTGTATAAAGCGGAAGTTATACATTGAATACGATTTACATATTAGTAGTCCAGTTATAGCGAGCTGCGGCGCTACATTTGGAAACAAGCGGAAAGTATGTGGCACACCAAAAAAATACAAGAACGGCAAATTATTAGATCGAATAGCGAAATACTTTCGGCCTACCTTTTCTACAAAACTCCCGTAAATCTATGCAGCAACTTGTCCACTATTCTTGATGTTCAGTCGTTGCCCAACTTTTAGGAACTTGGGACTCTGCTGTGACGTTCAGGGATACTATGGAGCGAGGAGAGAGATTATGGGAGGATGGAGGCGACTGTTTTCGGGAGGAATGCTGAGACGCTCAATGGTAGGCAAGACTTCATTCTGGATTTTATGAAGACGATATTTTTTCTACAAAGTATCCTCCTGTTTGTTTTTCGCTCCACTTGTAATAATATGATGACACGATGTATCAACTATCAATTATACGATGTAGTATCAGATACTGACTCAATGTAACATGGACAGTTGAATCACTTTATTTTGAGGGTCAAATGTGTGTTGAACACAACAGGGAATTTGTGGCTTTAAAGACACATCCTGCATTATTTCTAAATACTGACTCAAACACAGAGGGGATACATACTGTATTTCACAACTATTTTACATTACACTCCCTCTACTTCATTGTCAAACAAGTTCAGAAGACATGTTGAATACCATCTGAACCATCATGTTGCCTGGCCAGAGGTTTAAGGAGTTGGGGAACTAATAACACTAGGAAGCCAATGCAGGCAGAGTTGAATAGCCTTGTGGTCACCTCCATGCTTTGTGTAAAGCAGTCACATCTAGCCCCCTGGAGGCCATTCCCTAGACTTCAATTACAAGCTGGTGAGGTTGGGAACATTCCATTAAAATTCATTTTCACTGTATAATTGTTTTAGTTTCTGATATCACACATTACATTCCAAGATGGCATAGCAGTTCATACGTCTTTTGTCCTCGTCTTGTCGTGTCATATATATATATATATATATATATATATATATATATATATATATATATATATATATATTTAAAATCACATACCTTTTTATATATATATATTTTTTTTTAATATTTATAAAAAAAGTATTATTTACCTCAAATCTGTAATCCTCCAAGAAGCTAGCCAGAAACTAGCCAGAAGCTAGCCAGAAGCTAATCCAGAAGCTAATCAAAAGCTAATCAGAAGCTAATCAGAAGCTAGTTAGCTTCTTTACTGGCTAATCGTTAGTATTCAGCTAACCACGGTTTGTGGTCATCAGCTATCCTTTAGCTCGAAAATCTATGGCCAGTTTTGTACGGCGCAGCGCGGCTCGGAACGGAACATACCGGACCAATTTTTCTCTCCATGTCCCTGGATTTCAACCGCTAACTCTGAACATTCATACCCGGATCTCGCGGCTAGCTAGCTGCTATCCGTGTGACTATCGGCTTTCGTCGATTCCGGAGCAAACATCAATTATTCCGGAGCTAGCCAGCTGAAGAATTCCATCAATCACTCCTGGGCTACAATCACCTATCCGGACCCGTTTTACTGCCTACGCGGAGCCCCATCGGGCCTTCACAACTGGACTGCCGACGTTATCTACCCGAAGGAGTTATCCGGCTGGCTCCTCCGTCGCGACGTTACCTGAACGCCCATCTGCGGCCCGCTAACCGTTAGCTGTCTTATCGGCTGCTATCTGAATAGACAATCGGACAATTTATTTATTTTTATTATTATTTATTTTTTTATTTTTTATTCTTGGGCCTCTGTAACTATATCTATTCTATATCTATATCTATATATATCTGTTTTTTTGTTGTTGTGTGATTTGGATTAATCCCCTCTACCACACGGAACCCCACTAATCTACTGACGGAACGCAAGAGGTGGCTAATAACAGACCTCCATCCTATGCTAGCTTGCTACCGATGGCCTGGCTAGCTGTCTAAATCGCTGTGACCCCCAAACAACCTCTCTACTCACTGGACCCTTTTGATCACTCGACTAAGCATGCCTCTCCTTAATGTCAATATGCCTTGTCCATTGCTGTTCTGGTTAGTGTTTATTGGCTTATTTCACTGTAGAGCCTCTAGTCCTGCTCACTATACCTTATCCAACCTATTAGTTCCACCACCCACACATGCAATGACATCTCCTGGTTTCAATTATGTTTCTAGAGACAATATCTCTCTCTTCATCACTCAATACCTAGGTTTACCTCCACTGTATTCACATCCTACCATACCTTTGTCTGTACATTATACCTTGATGCTATTTTATCACCCCCAGAAACCTCCTTTTACTCTCTGTTCCAGACGTTCTAGACGACCAATTCTTATTGCTTTTAGCCGTACCCTTATTCTACTCCTCCTCTGTTCCTCTGGCGATGTAGAGGTGAATCCAGGCCCTGCAGTGCCTAGCTCCACTCCTATTCCCCAGGCGCTCTCTTTTGACGACTTCTGTAACCGTAATAGCCTTGGTTTCATGCATGTTAACATTAGAAGCCTCCTCCCTAAGTTTGTTCTATTCACTGCTTTAGCACACTCTGCCAACCCGGATGTTCTAGCTGTGTCTGAATCCTGGCTTAGGAAGACCACCAAAAATTCTGAAATTTTAATCCCAAACTACAACATTTTCAGACAAGATAGAACTGCCAAAGGGGGCGGTGTTGCAATCTACTGCAAAGATAGCCTGCAGAGTTCTGTCTTACTATCCAGGTTTGTACCCAAACAATTTGAACTTCTACTTTTAAAAATCCACCTCTCTAAAAACAAGTCTCTCACCGTTGCCGCCTGCTATAGACCACCCTCTGCCTCCAGCTGTGCTCTGGACACCATATGTGAACTGATTGCCCCCCATCTATCTTCAGAGCTCGTGCTGCTAGGCGACCTAAACTGGAACATGCTTAACACCCCAGCCACCCTACAATCTAATCTTGATGCCCTCAATCTCACACAAATTATCAATGAACCTACCAGGTACCTCCCCAAAGCCTTAAACACGGGCACCCTCATAGATATCATCCTAACCAACTTGCCCTCTAAATACACCTCTGCTGTCTTCAACCAAGATCTCAGCGATCACTGCCTCATTGCCTGCATCCGTAATGGGTCAGCGGTCAAACGACCTCCACTCATCACTGTCAAACGCTCCCTGAAACACTTCAGCGAGCAGGCCTTTCTAATCGACCTGGCCGGGGTATCCTGGAAGGATATTGATCTCATCCCGTCAGTAGAGGATGCCTGGATATTTAAAAAAAAATGCCTTCCTAACCATCTTAAATAAACACGCCCCATTCAAGAAATGTAGAACCAGGAACAGATATAGCCCTTGGTTCTCCCCAGACCTGACAGCCCTTAACCAACACAAAAACATCCTATGGCGTTCTGCATTAGCATCGAACAGCCCCCGTGATATGCAGCTGTTCAGGGAAGCTAGAAACCATTATACACAGGCAGTTAGAAAAGCTAAGGCTAGCTTTTTCAAGCAGAAATTTGCTTCCTGCAACACTAACTCAAAAAAGTTCTGGGACACTGTAAAGTCCATGGAGAATAAGAACACCTCCTCCCAGCTGCCCACTGCACTGAAGATAGGAAACACTGTCACCACTGATAAATCCACCATAGTTGAGAATTTCAATAAGCATTTTTCTACGGCCATGCTTTCCACCTGGCTACTCCTACCCCGGTCAACAGCACTGCACCCCCCACAGCAACTCGCCCAAGCCTTCCCCATTTCTCCTTCTCCCAGATCCGTTCAGCTGATGTTCTGAAAGAGCTGCAAAATCTGGACCCCTACAAATCAGCCGGGCTAGACAATCTGGACCCTTTCTTTCTAAAATTATCTGCCGAAATTGTTGCCACCCCTATTACTAGCCTGTTCAACCTCTCTTTCGTGTCGTCTGAGATTCCCAAAGATTGGAAAGCAGCTGCGGTCATCCCCCTCTTCAAAGTGGGGGACACTCTTGACCCAAACTGCTACAGACCTATATCTATCCTACCATGCCTTTCTAAGGTCTTCGAAAGCCAAGTCAACAAACAGATTACCGACCATTTCGAATTTCACCATACCTTCTCTGCTATGCAATCTGGTTTCAGAGCTGGTCATGGGTGCACCTCAGCCACGCACAAGGTCCTAAATGATATCTTACCCGCCATCGATAAAGAAACATTACTGTGCAGCCGTATTCATTGATCTGGCCAAGGCTTTCGACTCTGTCAATCACCACATCCTCATCGGCAGACTCGACAGCCTTGGTTTCTCAAAGGATTGCCTCGCCTGGTTCACCAACTACTTCTCTGATAGAGTTCAGTGTGTCAAATCGGAGGGTCTGCTGTCCGGACCTCTGGCAGTCTCTATGGGGGTGCCACAGGGTTCAATTCTTGGACCGACTCTCTTCTCTGTATACATCAATGAGGTCGCTCTTGCTGCTGGTGAGTCTCTGAACCACCTCTACGCAGACGACACCATTCTGTATACTTCTGGTCCTTCTTTGGTCACTTTTAACAACCCTCCAGGCAAGCTTCAATGCCATACAACTCTCCTTCCGTGGCCTCCAATTGCTCTTAAATACAAGTAAAACTAAATGCATGCTCTTCAACCGATCGCTACCTGCACCTGCCCGCCTGTCCAACATCACTACTCTGGACAGCTCTGACTTAGAATACGTGGACAACTACAAATACTTAGGTGTTAGAATACGTGGACAACTACAAATACTTAGGTGTCTGGTTAGACTGTAAACTCTCCTTCCAGACCCACATCAAACATCTCCAATCCAAAGTTAAATCTAGAATTGGCTTCCTATTTCGCAAAACAAAGCATCCTTCACTCATGCTGCCAAACATACCCTTGTAAAACTGACCATCCTACCAATCCTCGACTTTGGCGATGTCATTTACAAAATAGCCTCCAATATCCTACTCAACAAATTGGATGCAGTCTATCACAGTGCAATCCGTTTTGTCACCAAAGCCCCATATTCTACCCACCATTGCGACCTGTACGCTCTCGTTGGCTGGCCCTCGCTTCATACTCATCGCCAAACCCACTGGCTCCATGTCATCTACAAGACCCTGCTAGGTAAAGTCCCCCCTTATCTCAGCTCGCTGGTCACCATAGCATCTCCCACCTATAGCACGCGCTCCAGCAGGTATATCTCTCCAGTCACCCCCAAAACCAATTCTTTCTTTGGCCGCCTCTCCTTCCAGTTCTCTGCTGCCAATGACTGGAACGAACTACAAAAATCTCTGAAACTGGAAACACATCTCCCTCACTAGCTTTAAGCACCAACTGTCAGAGCAGCTCACAGATTACTGCACCTGTACATAGCCCACCTATAATTTAGCCCAAACAACTACCTCTTTCCCTACTGTATTTAATTTATTTATTTTGCTCCTTTGCACCCCATTATTTGTATTTCTACTTTGCACATTCTTCCATTGCAAATCTACCATTCCAGTGTTTTACTTGCTATTTGTATTTACTTTGCCACCATGGCCTTTTTTTGCCTTTACCTCCCTTATCAAACCTCATTTGCTCACATCGTATATAGACTTGTTTATACTGTATTATTGACTGTACGTTTGTTTACTCCATGTGTAACTCTGTGCCGTTGTATGTGTCGAACTGCTCTGCTTTATCTTGGCCAGGTCGCAATTGTAGATGAGAACTTGTTCTCAACTTGCCTACCTGGTTAAATAAAGGTGAAATAAAATAAATAGTTTATATGCATGACCATCATAAGCTTGTGTCAAGCATCCACATGGGCACAGTAACAGAACACAAAACACTGTTGTTGGCTTCTGTGAGCCAATAGAGGAGTCTCTTCTGGAGACACGATGTATTGTGCTATTCAGAGGGGGTACAACTTCACTGAGTAGCTCGTGTCTGTGTAGTAATTCAATAGGAATAACATTGTATTAACACATTGTTGAATGATCCTTATTCAACTTGTACTAACAATAACCCCTAAACTCAATTTCTACACAATAACAAAGCAGTTATTAAATTGTTTTAATAAAGATATAAGCTCAAGTATACAGTACAAGTTAATTCTCAGAGGAGTTAAATATGAATCCTGCTTGGTAGAGAAGAAGCCCCACTTTCCCATCAATCAACAGTGTGAAACTTAATCTCAGATTCATGCATTTCTTGCTGTGCAAGAGGAATCATGTCTTCGGAAACAATTATTTGCAGCTTTGATTGAATAGGGCCCTGTACTGTAGGTTTCACTGTTGTATGTACCTGAACCCAGGAACCTGATCAGCCAATCAGCCCCCTAGGGGGTCAACTGTTCCAGGGATTTGCTGTCCTCGTCAAAGGACCTGTGAGTGTGTGTGTGTGTGTTGCTCTGATGGCCAGGCTGCCTTGCTGCACACAACACTAGGGAGAGGGGACAGGCACGGGGTCCGGCCGGGGAATGATGCTGCCGAGTCGGCACCATGGTCCCTCTGCCCCAGGGAACCCAATACTTAAGGCCACCGAGACCAATGCCAAGAATGCCACACATTTCCGTAGGGTTTTGCAGGTTCTCACCACTGCAGTACGGTATAAACAGTACAGCAGGTTAACACGACACCGACTTGGGAGCTCTGAGGTGAATGGCCACAGCCATCTGTTTTTCCCTTGAAAGACACTTTTGATGGTGCACTTGATCTGTTTAATCATCTTAATACTATTGCTGTTCATCATAGCAGGCAAACCTCTGACAAGCATAAATTATTTCATCCAACTAAAATGACTTACTTCAAAACAGACATGGAAGAATGTAATTACCATGTCATATTAGCTTCAGGTAGATTAGTCGATCGTGGACTACTCAAACAGTAAATTAAATTGTGCACAAACTGCAATATGGGGTAGGCTATACTCCAATGTTTACAAGCCCAGTAAAAAAAAACTAACCAATGTCAAATCTGAAACATTATTTCACAAAGAGAAGATTTAGGATATAGTCACATTGTTTAAACACTTTACATACATTTCGACTAAAAACATATAGTAAAGATGTGTGTAAACAGTACATTATGATCAGTGCACAGTAAGTTGTGATCAGTCAATTGGAATGCCACATCAAAAATGAGTTGAGAAGTGCTGAAAATGTGTTGGGCAAACATTCAGGGGTATGGGCTATAGAGTTTAGGCTGCAACAACATAAGAAACAAACTTTCTGTGTCTCATAGTAAATGTTTAAATCAATGTTTTGGCACGGAGTAGATAAAACATCATCTATCAGAGTGCTTCTTTATCTCTGAGAACAGTGCCCTCTGCTGTTACTGGGGTGGAGTGAGATGACAAAAAGTTCACTGATTCACTGCAATGCAGTACACACACACACACCTGCATAATGCTTGCCTCGGCAACAACACAATCCATCTTTTTTGGGAAGATGGGCCAAGATGATGTCACCTTGCCCTAAGATGATGCCAATTATGCAGGCATCGCTAAATCTATTGACAGTCATCCATCACACTAACCTCTGTAAAATGCAACTATTTAAATAGGTTAGAGGGAACTCAATTATCAAAACTCTTGAGGCCCCTCTCTATATTGTAAAATCATTGCAATACAAAAGCACTGAATCTCATACTTTTGACTGGAATGCTGTAACAATCTGAGAGTACAGTCACTCCTTTGGTTAGTTTATTTTCATGATGGTAGACTCAACTGTGACTTAACCACAGACTGCAAGACTAAAATGCTAATTGCTATAGCATGATGAGGAAGAGGCCGTAGAATCTGTCAAAAACAGCATGATGTTGACAGTTGCCAAGCCTCCATTATTGGCCCTGTGTCTCCGTCAGCGTTTGGAGGTGAGTGTGAGGGTGGACGAGACACGGAAGATCTGAGGCAGCATGTTGCTCAACTGGTAGAACATCTCCTCAGAGATACTCTGTCAATAAAACACAGACAACGTAGATATCAATGTTTAATGCACATTGGAACGGATGAACATATGGAACAGCCACTTTCCAAGAGAGTAGCCTACACAGACAAAGACACAAACTACTAACATGCAAGACATCTATTAGGGGGAAATTCTTAACATTCAAATTCACAACATATATTGTTTTGCTTGTACAACAGTAAGTGTTAACAACCACCTAAGCAGGGACATTTAGCTCAATGTCCCATTTCCCTTGGGACCAGTCAAGATGCTGAAATTATGCGCTCTCTGACAGCTGTCCCTTTAATAGGTAGCATGGCCTTCAAATAAGCATTTTAAGTATTAATGTCTCCCCTCACAACTCGTCTACTGCTTGTGTATTTAGACCTACGTGTCTGTTTGAGGTGTACAACAAAGCTGTTTTAGAGGTGCTATTTTGAATGGTGTTGGAGCGTAAATCTGGCAGCCGTAAATGCTGTTAGGGGCCTTTGATGCTGGTTTTATCCCGAGACTCAACATATAATCATACTATAGGTGACCCTCTCTACAGGGACACAATTTCACCCATGCCTGTAACCAAAGACTTGTATAACTAACCCGTAACAGAGCCATATTAATGAAGGGGGATGCTTTTGAGAAATAAGAGCGCTCCAGAATATAATTTCTCGGTGAGATGTAGACGGCCAGTACGTTGCTTTTAAACTTTACTGAACTATTAACAGAATGTATTTACAAAATAATACATATAGGAGCAGTCAGCATAATATTATTTGACCTAAACAACGTATTATTATTATAATTAATGTCATAACATTTATCACACAGTGACACTATAGACAGACCAAGTTACATATGTTTTATGTTGAGCTTCCGGGAATCTTTTTTTGTAATGGTAAATTGAATGTAGGTACACTGTGTACACTCCGAAGTGTATTTGGAGAGTACACAAGACCAGCTGTGCCTTTGTGAGACATACTGTACAGGGGTACTATTGTTGGATGCTGAATGGCTGGGACAAGCAATAGCTCCAACTCCAAAGTGTGTTTAACTTCCTGTTCCAAAAGAAATGATCAGAATCTTCTCCTCAAGTACTTGTTTTTGCTTCAAATAGGGTTCATTCTGGGGCTCCACTAAATCACATTTGGCAGGCAACACTTAATCAACCTATAATACTAGTTATATGAGTGGTGTCAAAGACTAATCAGCCCTGAATAGTGAATACTGACAATGCTTTGGTGTTGTTTTCTGAGTCCTTGTCAGAGACATCTAACCTGTCTGGTTGTGTACATTCAACTGTAGTGATACAGTTCTAAACCTAAATAATGTCGCTAAAAATATATATTCCGCAATACAATGCATACTATGTGTGAGTCAATTAGGTTCTGACCAGATCAGCAGCAGCCAGCCAGACCTGTTTTCTTACCTGTGGAACTAGAAACTGGACTGTCCGTGAGATCCCCCCATCCCACGATGCCATCTCCATCATGAAACCTGTAGAGGGAAACATCTTAAGTTAGGACAGAGGTCTCAGAGGTAACACAAGAGGGGAAAATGACACTGGTACATCTTACTCTCTCACCTTTGACACATTTGAAGACCAGCTCAGCCCGCCTCAGGCACCATGGGATAGTCATCTCCTGCAGGGGAGAGAATAAAAGGAGTCAGTCGGGCCACAGGATGGTGGAACATGAGCCTTCTATCCTCTGTCATCCCCTCACTGTTCCCTTCTCTTCTGCCTTCCTGACATTGTCAAACAACAGCTTTTCATAGAGAATAAAAGTAATGTTCCTTGAAAGACATCTGTGGGTGTACAGCTCATTGCCTTCTATGGCTCCTTTGACCAACTATGCTGGTCATTATGCTCCTGTATATAGGCCTGAGTTGGGCAAAAGTACAATCCATCAGTAGGAAAAAGCACTGGAAAAGAAGACTCCAGACAGAAATGCTTTTAAATGATAAAATTACATAAGTTTCTTTGGTTCCTGCAGCTTAGGAAGCGAGAACACCACACAGAGTACATTTGTGAGCGAGCTCATGCTTTGACTTGAGAGAAAACGTTTCATCAGGCATGTTGTGGCATGATAAGGACAGAGCCCTCTAGACTGCAGTGAGGAGGTCTACTCTACATCAGGTAGCAAGCAGCTTGTTGAGTAATGGTTGTTTTTCAATTCTGGGTGCCTCCATGTGGACTCAGGAGTGCTGCTGTCTATCAATGCTACCGCTGTCCCCCCACCCTGTGTGTACCGTGCGCTGTATACTCAGAGTTTGAGTAAACACAACAGTTCAAGACTCTCCACTTTTCCCCCCTCTTCTACTCCTGAATGGAGAAAATGCTAAGAGCACTGCTTGGGTTGTACTGAATGAAAAAGTAGAGAGATGTGGAGGAGGAGGTCATTAAGGGAAACAGTATCAAAGGCTTGTGAATGTGCCATGGGACAGGGTAGGAACATGTCAGGATGACACTGGGGGATGAGGACAACAGACTGACGAACACACAACTGTTTAACTGAAGGGCATGAGGGGCATAGCAGCACTCAAAGACAAATCAGTTCCTAAGGCAGGAAATAGGACACATTCATTACTCCTCCTCTCCTTCTTCATCAGTCCATTTTTCATCCATTTCTCCTTTCTCTACTAATCATCTAACCATGGAATGACGAGTGGTCAGTTCACTGGGTTTACTCACAAAACAACTGAATCATACACCATAAAGTTAAATATACAATTGGGTGATTAAATCATTTCTCATTATTCAGGCTACATTGATATTTTTTTTTTAGAGCTTGTGATAACTGACTGTACAGTTAGATAATAAGTAATCAAATATTTTCGCACACCCATTTTCTTCTACAAAACATCACCATTTCCAAAACCATGACTGAAAATGGTGTTGTATGATGCAAGGAGCCACTTCATAAAATACATTCATTATTATCACTGGTATTGACAATGAAACACTCCTGGTCTCTGATCCAGTGCATTATATCTCCTGCCGTTGTAGCCTTAAGCAAGGTACTTAACCCACAACAAGGTAAAATACTGCATTTATAGGTTACTGTATAAAACACGTGTTCCGTCAACCCTCCATCCAAAGAGCTACTGGGTATGCAGGCTTTTGATACAACCCTGCGCAAACACACCAGTCAGCTTATCAAGGTCCTGTTGAGCAGCTGATTTTTCTTTACAATGTGGTGTGTTCATGCAGGGCTGGAGCAAAATCCTGCACACCCAGTAGCTCTCCTGGAGGATGGTTGGCCACTCTGCAACATTACAATTACAACCAATGAAACAGTGATCAAATGGCTAAGATGGGCAAGGTAGCTAACAAAGACATGTTTATGTAAGGCTAAAATATTCCGTGTTCAGGGGAGATCTTGACAGCATAGGAGTTACTTGTCAATTAGGCTATTATAAGAATATTTTTTTACTTTGTCAAAATTACCTGACCAGTATTGAGTAGAGGGGAATCCTTCCTTTCCAACGGTGTCAGAATTATTTCTCAGACAATTTTGAGTGTTTGAGTGACGGTTTTACAGCCGGAGTATGCAGCATTTGCGCACCCGTATCAGCTACGTGTCGGCCATTGGCGGTTATACTTTGCCGGTGGAAAGTTATTTTAGGACATCGGACATGACAATGACATTAATACATGCTAATAGTTAACTAGCCATTCAAAACAGTGTAGTTTGGCTGGTTATCTAGTTTTACCTGCTGCGCAATGTCTCTCTCTCTCTCTCTCCTCTGGAAATAGCCCACTCGCACTGGAACACATGCAGGTGATGCACACACCCTGACCTTTCCAGGATTTTCATTGCTGCCCAAAAATGTGCTATAACTGGGCAAATAAGTCACTAGCTAGCAATTAATATCAACAAATGTGCACACTGTGCGGCAGGTAGCCTGGCGGGTAGGAGCGTTGGGCCAATAACAGAAAGGTTGCTGAATCGAATCCCGAGCTGACGAGGTAACAATCTGTCGTTCTGCCGCTGAGCAAGGCAGTTAGTATACTGTTCCCCGGGGCGCCGATGATGTGGATGTCAATTAAGGTAGCCCCCCACACCTCTCTGAAGACACATTTCAGTTGAATGCATTCAGTTTTACAACTGATTAGGTATCCCCCTTTCGCTTTCCATTATCTCAAAAACACATCTCGCGACTGCATGATTGAAAGACCGATCATGCCTGTCAATGCGAGCCTCCAATAATTATACTCCAATGCGCTCTGCAGAGATTGGGAGGACAGTGCGCAACACATCGCAGGAGACTTTGATCAAATTCTGATCAGTGTAGCCTAATTGTTTGATATTTAGATGTTTTTGTCAAGTCAGACAACTTAAACCTATAATCTGCTTGTCCGACAATTTGTTTTACTTGCCCTGGGCAAGCAGAGAAGCATTAATGTCGAGCCCTGAACCAATTACACATACAGCATAGCATATGTATAACTAACTGTCATCTCTCACCTGTAAATAATGTACGGTTGTACATGCATTATGAATCTGACTTCTGGGACCTCGAGGTATATATATATATATTACCTTCTGCTTTTACACATATAACATAAGGCTCTCTCTCACCTCTGACATGTCGTGGACCAGTAGCAGAGGGATGGTGATGTTGGTGACATCATGCGTGCAGCAGACCTTGAGGATGTTGCGCAGGCCCATGATGGCAGGTTCCCGGGCCGTAATGTTACCTGAGCGGACATTGTCATCCACACACAGGTGGAACACTATGTGGACCTCAGACAGGTTGGAGTGGCGGGAGATGTAGAATTCACCTGGAGAGGATGATAGAAGAAGATAAAGTTTAGAAATGACTTAAGGTTGGTTTCATTTAGGAGTGAATCCTTTCTTCCACTTAAGCCAAATGTTCACCTAGTCTCCCATTGACATCAATGCACAAAGTTAGGATTTGCCCCTTAAAGACTTAGGCCAAGATAAAACCACATATTCAGTCAACTTTACCTGGTAAGATATTGGAAGAATTCTTTTCCACATTTTGGTTCTTATCTTCACAACTACTTCCATTCCTAGGAACCTCTGTCAATGGGAAAACAAGAGATGACTTCTGCATTTCCTGTATGGAAAACTTGTGCAAAGATAACCTTTGAGGAAATAGATGACAATAGCAACAGAGGTCATAGGTCCATCCGTATAAAGCCTGATAGCTAGGAGGAATGTTTCTATACTCAGCTTTCTGATATCTCTCCACTTAAACAACCATTCAATGGGGATTCATTGTAATAAGGATCTTGACTGAGGTTTCCGACAACACACGTTGGCAATGATGTCAAAAAAGTATTGTCCCTTCCGTCCTGACATAATCCCCAACAGGCCACTGACTTTGCCCTTGCTCGAACGTTGAACAAACATTACTTTACTGGGCCAGCAGGATCTTTAACATTGTTCTAACTGTACCTTGTATACAGATAACTGCCAAAATTAAGGAAACACTTGAGTAATTCAAAACACCAAGTGGAAGAAGGATGTCGCATCCGTCTAATAGAGTTAGACACTTGTAGATTCTATGTTAAGGCGCATTGAAGCTGTTCTGGTGGCTCAACGCCCTACTACTATTAAGAAACGATGTTGGTGTTACCTTTATTTTGGCAGTTACCTGTATTTCATAGTTACATTATCACGGTCTATCCAGTCCTCTTACAGAGAACACTCATCTCAATCATCATGTAATTCAAGTCAGAGTCTGGGGAAGAAATACAAGTGAATTAACGCATCTTTGTTCAGACTTTTTCACTGTGATACCACAAGGCCATATTTGCAAGTTATATAGAGAATGGTTGGAAAATTGGCAGTTTCTCATTGCAGCTATTGGATATACACAGTATAATGATTAAAAAACACTCTCAGAAGTATGATTGACTGTTCGCCAGTGGTGGGCTGCTGGTGTGTGTGACTGACTCACCAGGCTGGTCTTTGTGCTTGCTGGTCTGAGACCGGGCATAAAGCATCACTTGCTGGACAACCTCCAGCTGCTCCTCCAGCCGAGGGAAGTGGAAGTCTGTACACTCTTTAGATACTGTGGCAAAGTCTGGGGAAAACATATAAACACATGATGACAGGATTCATTACATTGATTCATTATAATCTCACAATGGTTACGGAGGTTTTGGGGTTGGAGAATGTTTTTACTGTGACAAAACCTTTGAGCTATTGTCATGCTAAAATGCTAAATCATGCTAAAACTTAACTCACTGGTGCCATAAAGCCAAAGAAAAACACCTTCAAATGTGGTCATGGCAATAAGATTTGATTTATTCCAATTATAAATGTGTTTCATCCTCTCACTTAACTAACAGGGTCTAACAGTGTGGTCCCCCTGCTTTGTTGGCCCCTGACATTTGGCCCTTGACCTCTCACCTCTCTTGATGCCACTGTAGGAGTTGACCCTGTTGTCCACCAGCAATACCAGGCCACACAGGGACGAGGAGTAGAGAGACAGAGCAGTCTGCAGCCGCCTCAGCTTGGTCCCTCTGCTGCCATGGCGACGGTGCTTACAGAAGTCCAGTACGTCCGCCCGCACCAGTCGCAGGTTGTGCATTGTCTTCAGCTGTGCACCTGGACAACACCACAGCAACAACACCGTCAAAATACATACGGAAACAAACACAAAAATATATAATGTACAGGATGTCTTTACATTTTACGATGTCAGGAAGTTCAGTGTAAATTAATTCGCTGTCATCAAGGTTTATTTTTATCATGGGCATGTTGGACCAGGCAGCAGTGTTTCCATGGGGACACAGACAGTATAGTACCTAAGTGGATGGTGAAGCTCTCCTCCAGCTGTCGCTGCTCCTCATACAGCCTGACCCCAGGCTCAGACTCCTCTGTCAGCTGGCTCGGCTGCACCTTGATCTCCTCACTGACAAACACAACATCACACTGTAAAGGATACGGTTCACAAGATGCCTTGTCCCGGATCTGTTTGTGCTGTCTTGCCCACGCCAATGAGCATAGAAGTTGGCAAGACAGCACAAACAGATCTGGAACCAGGCTGGAAGATGAACGGACACAAACCAACCCCAGATGAATTACATTGGGACTGACAAACTACACTGTACATAAAAAATAATTACGACATATATAGCAAAGGAAAAAACATTTGAGCTCGGATGCCATTTCAATGTCTCTTGAAAGTGCTGCTGTGTGTGCAAATTTCATTCAACTGTTTCTGCAGGCTTTCTTTCCCATTTAAGCACGACTCGTCTATTCATTATCTGATTTAACCAATTTTGCTTCACTGTAAGAAGGTGAAGATTAGTGAGATTTCAAGGAACATCCCCCTAGAAAACAATTGAGTACATTTCTGCACACATGCATTCACAAGCACACACACACACACTTACTTAATAGTGCTGTTATTGGGGTTCTGCATGTCCTGGTGCAGTTTGATCACCCACTCCTGATACTCCTGCTTCTGAATATGAGTCACCTGTTTCAGTTCATTGGCCCACTTGTTCTCCAGCACCTGACCAGACAGAAGAATCACCAATCGTACATCTCTATGACTGTGTATCTTTGTACATAGAGCATTACAATGCTTGTAGCTTAAATGGCCAACCAGATTGGCTCTGTGTCTTACCTGCTGGGCATCGAAGTGTTGAGATGCAACTGCATTTACATCCTGGTCAGTCATGGTCTTTCCCAGTTCTTGCATGACTTTGTCCATCTCTGTTGCCTGCCTGGGAGTTGAAAACGGAACAATGCAAAACACTTTAGGCATTTGTTATAATGACACTAACTTCAATTACGATGATTTAATTGGCTACTTTGCACTTGAGGACTCATCTCTATGGTCATACCAACCTCTCTTGTAACTTCTTCAGCTCCATGTCTCGCTCACTGATGAGCTCTGAGACACTGACAAAGTAGTTGTGTTCCAGGTTGAGCAGAGTGTCAGAGGCCGGGGAGTGGATGAGCTCGTGGTAAACATCTGCAAAGTCCTCATCCCAGCTGGGCTCCTCAGGACGAGCATGTTCCAGTGTAGTCTAAAGAGTAACAAGCAAAAGAGAATAATGGCATTGGTGTGGGAGTAACCTTCTGAGAGCGAAGGAAAATCACAGGAAGACATTGTTCAGTAGATCACAGGACATTGTAGGAAGTGCAGAAGTGAGTGACACAGCACAGAATGAAAGACCCAGGCAACTACTGACTGAAAAGCATTATATGGTTTTCCTAAACAAACCCAATAGAGGCAAAGCTAAGAGAGCGACCTCATACTTCTGTCATATTTAGAATGTATAGAATAGTATTTAGAGTATGAACTTCCTCTATTAATACATGTCTGGGAATCTTTATGCAACAAACATGATAGACATTAAAAGACCTTTGGAGTTCCTTAAAATACACTGGACATTGTCTATGAGTACTTCTGTGCTAGTGCAGAAAAATGTTAATGGTAATCCTGTATGCACCACAGCAGTGAGCCAACAGAGCTTTATAGGAGGGGCAGCCTTCTTTCTTTTTATAAGTGCTTGAGCAAGTGGCAGCAGAATTTAAAGTCCAGAGCTTTGAAGTGCATAAGGCAGATGATCTCATTGACCTTCTTAAAAAACAAAATAAGGAAGATATTCTGTTTCAAAGGGATTTTTTCACGAGGGGTCTCTGCTTTTTGATCCATTTAAATTGAAAGCCATAATGTCTATTAATATCTCTCATCAGACCACAGCTGTTTTAATGATATACAATATACACTTCAGACTGTCAGACAGATGATGCAGGTCTGGAATTGCAACATTCCCTGCAGTGTATAAAATCGATGAGCTGCAACTTATCAAAGTCAAACACTACAACTTGGCAACTCCAGGCAACTGTTGGCAAAAATTGTTTAATACATTGTTCCAAACTTAAGGAGCAGTCAACTGTCTGACTTACTGACTTGCCCAGCAACAGCCCCAAAACATCACTGCTCTAGAGGAGATCTGCATGTAGGAATGGGCCAAAATACCAGCAACAGTGTGTGAAAACCTTGTGAAGACCTACAGAAAACGCTTGACCTCTGTCATTGCCAACAAAGGGTATATAACGTATTGAGAAACTTTTGTTATTGACCAAATACTTATTTTCCACCATCATTTACAAATAAATTCATTAAAAATCCTACAATCTGGATTTTTTTCCCTCATTTTGTCTGTCATAGTTGAAGTGTACCTATGATAAATTACAGGCCTCTCATCTTTTTAAGTGGGAGAACTAGCACAATTTGGTGGCTGACTAAATACTTTTTTGCCCCACTGTATGTATATACTGTACTCGATACCATCTACTGCATCTTGCCAATGCCGTTCTGTACCATCACTCAATCATATATTTTTATGTACATACTATTCATTCCTTTACACTTGTGTATAAGGTAGTTGTGAAATTGTTAGGTACAACATCCCGTTCACGAAAACGGATCACTCCTACAGACAGGGAGTCACGTGGCCGTGGCTTACTATATAAAACAGGCAGACAGGCATTGAGACATTCAGTTACTGTTCGATTGAACGTTAGAATGGGCAAAACTGACTTAATTAAGCAACTTTGAACATAAATAAAAATCACCCACGGGCCAAATTCTGCTTTAGGGCGAAAGTTTATACGAAAAAATGCTTGTAACATGGTCTTTGGTTTTGATTAATGATTTTACCTCTGAGTAGGTCTTGGCCCATGTGTTTGTAAGCTGGTTGATGTCCACCTCTCCTGTTGTCAGTCTCTGTAGGGCCAACTCTGCTTCTCTGTCATAGTCCTGGATGGTTTCGCTCTCAATAAACATGGACAGTGTGCTCCTCAGTTCTAAACCAAGATACATCAAAGTAGTAGTACCAAAAGGTATGTGTGGATGAATAAAAGAGACTAAGTTGTTGAATATATCAATGTGCTTGGTTTTGAATTTAATTACATTTAGTTTATTGGAAATCTCATTACCATTCTCAACAAAGCAAGGTATTTTGTGCAGCAGCATAAGTCGTCCATGAAGGTCACTGACATTTTCTTGGACAGGGAATTGCAGAGGTACTTTGAGGACACAGTCATTCCTCCCTGCCCTGAACCCAAACACAAACTCCTTCTCAGTGGTGTTCACCTTTCCCTTGTTTTTCTTCATTTTCTCAGCTGAAAGCAGATAAAATACTGACTACTTGTACAGTAATGATAATGCAATCGAATCGTACCAAGTCATTTCCGTAAGCCATGACACCAACTATCTCAGATTGTTCTGTAGTTTAATTTAATCTCTGACAAATTAAGCTAATAGATTGCACCCAAATTGGCCATTTTAATTTATAGTATTTAGATCATATTCAATAAATATAGTACCCAACATCCGATTTGGACCAACCTTTTTCCTACCAATGAGTAAGACACGAGGAATACAAATAAAAATGTCAAAAGCCACCCACGGAGACCCCACACCCCATGCCAATCCTTCCCCAAACCAGTATACAGTAGAAGTTCTCTGTTTGACAAGTAGTATGAAGTTGCGGCTTGAAGTATTGCTTCTCCATACCATGTAATGTATTCCCTCAGAATCTGGTGATGTTTTTTTTCCCCTGTTCAGAGAAATGTGTAATTTAAGTTGCTTGCATTATATACAATAAAGTAGTGTGAGAGTACTGGGTTTTGACCACTAGATGTCGCTGTTGCTGCTATACGGACACACTTTCATCCATTTTGCTGGTCTCTTGTGGTTATTAAATCAAATCAAAGTTTATTTGTCACGTGCGCCAAATACAACAGGTGTAGACCTTACAGTGAAATGCTTACTTACAGGCTCTAACAAATAGTGCAAAAAAGGTATTCGGTAAACAATAGGTAGGTAAAGGAATAAAAACAACAGTAAAAAGACAGTGAAAAACAGTAGCGAGGCTATATACAGACACCGGTTAGTCAGGCTGATTGAGGTAGTATGTAGATATGGTTAAAGTGACTATGCATATATGATGAACAGAGAGTAGCAGTAGCGTAAAGAGGGGTTGGTGGGACACAATGTAGATAGCCTGGTTAGCCAATGTGCGGGAGCACTGGTTGGTCGGGCCAATTATTTTTTTTTTTTCACCTTTTATTTAACCAGGTAGGCAAGTTGAGAACAAGTTCTCGTTTACAATTGCGACCTGGCCAAGATAAAGCAAAGCAGTTTGACACACACAACAACAGAGTAAAACAAACATACAGTCAATAATACAGTAGAAAAATAAGTCTATATACAATGTAAGCAAATGAGGTGAGATAAAGGAGGTAAAGGCAGAAAAAGCCATGGTGGCGAAGTAAATACAATATAGCAAGTAAAAAACACTGGAATGGTAGATTTGCAGTCGAAGAATGTGCAAAGTAGAGAGAAATAATGGGGTGCAAAGGAGCAAAATAAATAAATAAATAAATACAGTAGGGGAAGAGGTAGTTGTTTGGGCTAAGTTATAGATGGGCTATGTACAGGTGCAATAATCTGTGAGCTGCTCTGACAGCGGGTGCTTAAAGCTAGTTAGGGAGAAGTGTTTCCAGTTTCAGAGATTTTTGTAGTTCGTTCCAGTCATTGGCAGCAGAGAACTGGAAGGAGAGGCGGCCAAAGGAAGAATTGGTTTTGGGAGTGACCAGAGAGATATACCTGCTGGAGCGCGTGCTACAGGTGGGTGATGCTATGGTGACCAGCGAGCTGAGATAAGGGGGGACTTGACCTAGCAGGGTCTTGTAGATGACATGGAGCCAGTGGGTTTGGCGACGAGTATGAAGCGAGGGCCAGCCAATGACAGAGTACAGGTCGCAGTGGTGGGTAGTATATGGGGCTTTGGTGACAGAACGGATGGCACTGTAATAGACTGCATCCAATTGATTGAGTAAGGTGTTTGAGGCTATTTTGTAAATGACATCGCCAAAGTCGGGGATCGGTAGGATGGTCAGTTTTACGAGGGTATGTTTGGCAGCATGAGTGAAGGATACTTTGTTGCGAAATAGGAAGCCAATTCTAGATGTAAAACTTTGGATTGAAGATGTTCTGGAAGGAGAGTTTACAGTCTAACCAGACACCTAGGCATTTGTAGTTGTCCACATATTCTAAGTCAGAACCGTCCAAGGTAGTGATGCTGGATGGGCGGGCAGGTGCAGGCAGCGATCGGTTGAAGAGCATGCATTTAGTTTTACTTGTATTTAAGAGCAGTTGGAGGCCACGGAAGGAGAGTTGTAAGGCATTGAATCTCGTCTGGAGGGTTGTTAACTTCTCTAGGGTAGGGGGCAGCATTTGGAATTTTGGATGAAAAGCATGCCCAAATTAAACTGCCTTCTACTCAGGCCCAGAAGATAGGATATGCATATAATTAGTAGATTTGATAGAAAACACTCAAGTTTCCAAAACTGTTAAAATAGTATAACAAAACTGATTTGGCAGGCGAAAACCTGAGAAAAATCCCTTCAGGAAGTAGGATCTTTTTTTTTCTATTCAATGCCATTACAATATCCATTGACTTAGGACTCAAATTGCAGTTCCTATGCCTTCCACTAGATGTCAACAGTCTTTAGAAATTGTTTCAGGCTTGTATTCTGAAAAATGAGGGAGTAAGATCAGTCGGAATGAGTGGACCCTGCCGTGTCAGAGCTTTTTCATGCGCACGACCGAGAGAGTGCCTTTCTTGTTTACCTTTTATATTGACGACGTTATTGTCCGGTTGAAATATTATCGATTATTTAGGCTAAAAACAACCTGATGATTGACTATAAACATCGTTTGACATGTTTCTATGAACTTTACGGATACAATTTGGATTTTTTTGTCTGCCTGTTGTGACTGCGTTTGAGCCTGTGGATTACTGAAGAAAACGCACGAACAAAATTCAGATTTTCGGATATATAGAGAGACTTTATCGAACAAAAGGAACATTTATTGAATAAATGAATGTCTGAGTGCAAACATATGAAGATCAAAGGTAAGTGATTAATTTTATCTGTATTTCGGACTTGTGTAACTCTTCTACTTGGCTGGTTACTGTTTGTAATGATTTGTCTGCTGGGCTATGTTCTCAAATAATTGTAAGGTATGCTTTCACCATAAAGCATTTTTTAAATCTGACAGTGGTTGGATTCACAAGAAGTTAATCTTTAATCCTATGTAAAATAGTTGTATCTTTTCTGAATTTTTATAATGAGTATTTCTGTATTTGAATTTGGCGCTCTGCAATCTCACTGGATGTTGGCCAAGTGGGACGCTAGCATCCCACTTACCCTAGAGAGGTTAAGACAGTGTCCAAAGAAGGGCCAGAAGTATACAGAATGGTGTCGAGGAAGTATGTACATATGTACATGAATGTATAGTTAAAGTGACTGTGCATATGATAAACAGAGAGCAGCAACAGCATAAAAAAAGAGGGGCTGGGGGGAGGGCACACAATGCAAATAGTCCAGGTACCCATTTGATTACCTGTTCAGGAGTCTTATGGCTTGGGGGTAAAAACTGTTGAAGACTTTTTGTCCTAGACTTGGCACTCCAGTACCGCTTGCCATGCGGTAGTAGACTATGGTGGTCTGCTTGATACATGTTGGTATTACAGACTTAATCAGGGACATGTTGACAATGGCAGTGAAGACACCACATAGATCACAACATTTTCTATGCAACTTTGGGTAAAAAATCAATAGATTTGGCTCATGATGAAAATAAAGTGAGTGGTCATCCTCACAATTCAAGCCAGTCCTCCATGAAAGCAAATCAGTTTGTCCTTCTTTTACGCTTAATCTGTGTCCATGTAACATACCCTTTGTGTGTGGTTCATTCCCTTCAAAAAAAAGGTCTGGATTAGTTACTGTTTGACCATTCCTGGTGAACAAGCAAACCATTAGGCTACAGTAGTTCTAATGGTTTCAATGTTATGGTCTCAAATGGTCTTCAATAGTAAACGTCCCAACCACACACTGTAAAGTGTTTTGCAATTGTAATGGTTTTGGTTTGAATAGTAAATGTCACTAATCACATTACATATAGAGCTGTTTCCTGATAATTGTATTGAAAAAAAACACAGGACTGCCATGCAATTCATTATATTATTAGGGTTGTCACAACATTTTAGTCCCTAGCCCATTTCTCCATCAAAGTTTGTAGGAAAAGTCTTGCATTGAAATATCTCTCCCAGAGAGTGGCCACTTGTTGGACTATTCAAGCAGAGTTGGGTTGAAGCATTAGGTTGCTATTATGACAAACACAATTGCTTTCATGGAGGACTGGCTTGAATTGTTAGGATGACCAAACAATTTATTTTCATAATGAGACAAATCTATTGGGTAGAAAACCAAAGATGCAAAGGAAACGTTGTGATATACAGTACCAGTCAACAGTTTGGACACCTACACATTCCTGGGTTTTTCTTCATTGTAGAATAATAGTTAAGACATCAAAACTATGAAATAACATATATGCAAACATGTAGTAACCAAAAAAGTGTTAAACAATTCAAAATACATTTTATATTTGAGATTCTTCAAAATAGCCACCCTTTGCCTTGATGACAGCTTTGCACACTCTTGGCATTCTCTCAACAAGCTTCATGAGGAATGACTTTCCAAAAGTCTTGAAAGAGTTCCCACATATGCTGAGCACTTGTTGGCTGCTTTTCCTTCACTCTGCAGTCCAACTCATCCCAAACCATCTCAATTGGGTTGAGGCTGGCGATTGTGGAGGCCAGGTCATCTGATGCAGCACTCCATCACTCTCCTTCTTGGTCAAATAGCCCTTTCACAGCCTGGAGGTGTGTTGGGTCATTGTCCTGTTGAAAAACAAATGATAGTCCCACTAAGCCCAAACCAGATGGGATGGCGTATCGCTGCAGAATGCTGTGGTAGTCATGGTGGTTAAGCGTGCCTTGCATTCTAAATAAATCAGACAGTGTCATCAGCAAAGGAGGAAAAAAAGGAGAAAAACACCAGATTCACAGGGAATATGTTACATGGTATGGAGAAGCAATACACCAAGCCACAGCTTCATAATACTTGTCAAACAGAGAACTGATACTGTATACTGGTTGTTGGGGTGGGATTGCCATTGGGTGCGGGGGGTCCGTGGGTGGCTTTCAACATATTTTTGGGGGATTTCTCATGTTACTCATTAGTAGGAAGAATCTTTGGCCCAAATCAGATGTTGGGTACTACATTTATTGAATACAATCTGAATCCTATACATTAAAATTGCCAATTTCAGTGCAATGATTTAGCTTAATTTCTCAGATCAAATTATATTTCCACAAAATAATGTTTCAGGAATGCTAATTGTATCTGTTACTAAGTACAGAAATGATTTCAGAACAATCAGATGGTGGGTGTAAGGACCGACACTGGAGTCGAGAAGCAGGTACGGGGAGTCAAACATTTAATAAGGAACAGGATAGGAACAGCATCAGCACACGGGTAACAAAACAACATACGAACGTTAATGTGGAAACAGGGAACACACGCGGGAGCAGGGGGGGAGGAGCGGGGGGGGGGGGGGGGGGGGGAGCGGGGGGAGAGCGGGAGCGGGGGGGGGGGGGGGGGGGGAGCGGGGGGAGAGCGGGAGCGGGGGGGGAGCGGGAGCGGAGCAGGGGGGAGAGCGGGAGCAGGGGGGGAGCAGGGGGGAGAGCGGGAGCAGGGGAGGGGGAGCAGGAGGGAGAGCGGGAGCAGGGGAGGGGGGAGCAGGGGGGAGAGCGGGAGCGGGGGTGGGGAGAGCGGGAGCAGGAGGGAGAGCGGGAGCAGGGGAGGGGGGAGCAGGGGGGGGAGCGGGGGGGGGGGGGGGGAGCGCGGGAGCAGGCGTTAATCCTTTTTCTTTTGCTTTTTGAGTTGGAACGATCCAATGGAATCCTGTATACCAGATTTTTTTATTTAACCTTTATTTTCCTAGGCAAGTCAGTTAAGAACAATTTCTTATTTACAATGACGGCCTACCAAAAGGCAAATGGCCTCCTGCGGGGACGGGAGCTGGGATTAAAATAAAAATACATTCATAAAAATATAGGACAAAACACACATCACGACGAAACACCACAACATAAAGAGAGACCTATAAGACAACAGCATGGTATTAAAACAACATGGTAGCAACAGAACATGGCAGCAACAGAACATGGCAGCAGCACAGGGTACAAACATTATTGGGCACGGACAACAGCAAAGGGCAAGGTGGTAGAGACAACAATATATCACACAAAGCAGCCACAACAGTCAGCAGTAAGACTGTCCATGATTGAGTCTTTGAATGAAGAGATTGAGATAAAACTGTCCAGTTTCAGTGTTTGTTGCAGCTCGTTCCAGTCGCTAGCTGCAGCGAACTGAAAAGACGAGCAACCCAGGGATGTGTGTGCTTTGGGGACCTTTAACAGAATGGCAGAACGGGTGCATCTCATTCTGAGCTTCTACAGAAATTATAGTCATAGTTTGCCTTTAATGGGAAATAGACTACTTTAGCTTAGCTACCAGGCTTGTGAAATTCAGATTATTGCTGACAGATAGATGAATAGATAGTAAAAACAAGGCATTAAAATGTGGGTCATCACTAGTTAACACAGCCAGAAAGTAATAAATGTGCCTATTTCTACAATTTCTCTTCCAAAAATCTGTTTTTATACCTAATGCAAACCTTAACCACACTGCTAAAAACGAATGCCTGGTCCTAACCTTAAATGAAGATCAAAAAGCAAATTTTTGTTTTCATACATTTTTACAATATAGACAATTTTGACTGTGGCTGTGTTGTCTAATGGAAATAATTGGTCCCTTCAATGAGGGCTGGGATGCGTCAGTTTTATTTAACGTTTGCTACATTGCATAACGGTTTCTACTGAACAACACGTTTCCATCAAAATGTTTAACGTTTTTGCACAGACCGAGGTACGTTTGCGCCATAGGAGGCTGGCTCATAATAATGTCTGGAAGTCGCGAATGGCATGGAACACATGGAAACCATGTCAAATCAAATGTTATCTGTCACATGCGCCAAATACAACAGGTGTAGGTAGACCTTACAGTGAAATGCTTACTCACAAGCTCTTAACCAACGATGCAGTTAAGAAAAATACCCCACCCCCAAAAAAATTAAAATAAAGTAACGAATAATTAGAGCAGCAGTAAAATAACAATTGCGAGGCTATATACATGGGATACAGGACCAGCCATGTTTGATGTAGTTGATACCATTCCACTATCCACTCCAGCCATTACCACGAGCCCATCCAACCCATATAAGGTCCCACCAACCTCATGGTTTGCTCTATTTGGTAGGCTTGAAGCAATATGGGTGGCATGTTTAAATGGAAGTCGCTGTGCTTGACAGCCTTCTTCAACCGGCGTGTGTTCATTAGTCTGATTCCGTGTCAAAACGTTTCGCAACGGAAACCTTTCACAGTTTAATATATGAACCAAATGGAAGCAAACGGAACGGAGAGGGACCAACCTACATTTGTCCAATATAAACTATAGTTTGTTGCAAAACGTTCTCTGTTTGGAGTAAACAATTTGTTGCCAAACGTTTGTCAATAGACCAAACGTTTTCCAATGGAATCAGACTAATGAATACATCCCTGATCGTTCAGAACAGCACCGTTTCGGTTTAATTGAACATTCCACTAACCTACGGTTTTTCGTTGACGGTAGCCCTGCCGTACTAGCTAAATCGCTGGTTATTTAGCATTGTTAGCAATGGTAGCGAACATTGCAGTGGTCGCTGCCTAGCTTACTTAGTGCAACCAATAACAATATTGACACTAGTCATACTGCAATCGTGATATATTTGCTTCAGAATAATAAAGATTATCGTAGAAGTCTAGTTTTACCTGTACATTCGTATTTTGTGGATGTAAAAGGACGACCGTGTTCATTCCCTTGTTTGGACAACCAGCTGACAGACACAGCTGAGTTAGCTGTGCTTTTTAAATACAACTTTCGTCAGATTTTATTTTCAAAACAGTAATACATCAAATCAATCTACACGTAGGACAGAAAAGTAGAAGCATGTGGATTTGTACATTTTTATTCGTAGAATAATGGTATTGAGTAATTAATAATACATATTTTAACATTATGCCTATGTAAAGTTACACAGAACGAATCCCCTAAATAGAAACCCAAGATATACATGTGAAAGATTCAGTTTGTCGCGGGATAGCTTGAAAAAAACAACATGCGAAATTGTACTGTTTTATTTCAATGTGGTCGTTTATCTAAGTTATTCAGTATTTCATTTTGTTTCTAGTTTGGACACTGTTAAGAGACTTAATTTACGTCATTAAGTAACTAGCTACTAGTAGCGTTTGGTTTCTCAAGCTGGCTGAATACGATATTATGGCTCGACCAACAAGGTGTGTAACGTTCGTTAAACTAATCTACAGCACAAGAGGTTGGTGGCACCTTAATTGAGGAGGACGGGCTCAAGGGTAATGACTGGAGCAGAATTATTCCATTCGCTTCGTTCCAGCCATTATTATGAGCCGTTCTCCCCTCAGCAGCCTTCACTGATCTACAGGTAGCAGGCTGACAGTAGCTGCAAAGATCATGATAACTGTTTTGTTTTAGTGTGATGAATGATGACTATTTGTTCTCGTCAAAAGAGCCAAGAACCAATTGAATTACTCAGACTTGATGGAGCTTGATGATGGTACGTGATGATGATGTCAACTGTTTGGACATTCTCAACTTTTACATATTGTCATAATGTTAATCCGCCTGCTTTTTGTAATGTTTTGTCTTTTTTTGTTCAATCAGATGAAGATTTTGCCTGTATGAAAGGGCCTTCCAGCAAGAAAGCCCGGGTCATTGTCAAAGAACCACAGAGAGACAAGGGTCTGCATCAATCAAGCAAATCTTTCGGTCAGGATTCAAAGAACACGTAGGCCTATCATTTTTTTTAAATAGAAAGCTAGAAAACATATGTAGCAATAAGTTATCAGAAAAACATCTTCACACGCTGCCAACAAAGCACACACTGCCAACAAAGTCAGACACTATTTTGATTAGTGTGCAGGTAGGCTGGTAGTCACTGTTTTGTGTGTGTGTGTGTGTGTGTATGGGTTTCAGATTGTCTTTAGTTGACAAAGATCCTTTTATAAAGCCTTAATGAACATTCATTATTTAGGGTAACATGCCAAACCTACTGTATTTCATCTCAGACATAATTGAACATGCTGTAAATCACAATACTAACAATAAACCCTGCCTATAGTCTCTTTGTTCTAATGATTTTCTCTCTCCTAGAACTTCATGAGGTCACAAGTGAGTGGGGATCCAATGTCAACCCCTCCAGCCAGAGATGGGCAGCTGTCAAAGCTAAAGATCAACAGAGATCCATACTGAAAGTGGAGAGGATCAGCCAGGTTGAGAGTGGGCGGGAGGATAAGGATTACCAGCCTACCTGCATACCACGTAACCACCATCTGTCATCACGTTAATGCCCTCAATAAGAAATGTTCACCCAATTATAATGGATGTAAAGTATATTGTGCTGCTATTACATTTCTCCGTGCTTTCCTCTGTTACTCCCACCACAGAGAGTTGTAGTCCGACTCCAGCAACATCAAAGCCTGTGTCAACTCAGAGGAAGCTTGCTGACACTCCCACTTTACCTGTTAGATCATCCCCTATCAGCCCAGTAGGTGGCAGGCTTCTAAAGTGGAATCCACCAGGTGAGGCTCAGTGACACAATTGGAGATTCTCTACTGGACAAAAGTCTGCCCTTTACTTAACTCCTTCGTTCCCCGCGACCCGGAAACCGATAAGTGGTCGAGGGGAGAGTCAATTCGTTAGTAGGCAAACTGAAGAGTATGCTTCCCTCCTCGATTACAGACTTCAGCAAAGGATGCACAAGAGTATCTTCCTGGTGGCTAGCGTGGAAGTGTTTTAAAATCCGCCACACAGGCCTTTCTAATCGACCTGGCCCGGTTATCCTGGAAGGATATTGACCTCATCCTGTCAGTAGAGGATGCCAGGTTGTTCTTTAGAAGTGCTTTCCTCACCATCTTAAATAAGCATGCCCCATTCAAAAAATGTAGAACTAAGAACAGATATAGCCCTTGGTTCACTGCAGACTTGACTGCCCTTGATTAGCATCTAATAGCCCCCACGATATGAAACTTTTCAGGGAAGTCAGGAACCAATATACACAGTCAATTAGGAAAGCTAAGGCTAGCTAGCAGAAATTTGCTTCCTGTAGCACTAATTCCAAAAGTTTTCGGACACCGTAAAGTCCATGGAGAATAAGAGCACCTCCTCCCAGCTGCCCACTGCACTGAGGCTAGGAAATACTGTCACCACCAATAAATCTATGATAATCGAGAATTTCAGTAAGCATTTTTCTACAGCTGGCCATGCTTTCCACCTGGCTACCCCTAACCCGGCCAACAGCTCTGCACCCCCCGCTTCTCCTTCACCCAAATCCAGATAGCTGATGTTCTGAAAGAGCTGCAAAACCTGGATCCCTAGACAATCTGGACCCTCTCTTTCTAAAATTATCTGCCAAAATTGTAGCAACCCCTATTACTAGCCTGTTTTACCTATCTTTCGGATCATCTAGATCCCCAAAGATTAGAAAGTTGCAGCGGTCATCCCCCTCTTCAAAAGGGGAGACACTCTAGACCCAAACTGTTACAGACCAATATCCATCCTTGACTCTGTCAATCACCACATTCTTATGCAGACTCAATAGCCTTGGTTTCTCAAATGACTGCCTTGTCTGGTTCACCAACTACTTCTCAGATAGAGTTCAGTGTGTCAAATCGGAGGGCCTGTTGTCCGGACCTTTGGCAGTCTCTTTGGGGGTGCCACAGGGTTAAATTCTCAGACCTACTATTTTCTCTGTATATATCAATATCATCGCTCTTGCTGCTTGCTGCTTTGATCCACCTCTACGCAGACAACCACATTCTTTATACATCTGGCCCTTCCTTGGACACTGTTAGCAAACCTCCAAATGAGCTTCAATACCATACAACACCCATTCCATGGCCTCCAATTGCTCTTAAATGCTAGTAAAACTAAATGCATGCTCTTCAACCGACTGCTGACCGCTCGTCCAGCATCACTACTCTGGACAGTTCTGACTTAGAATATGTGGACAACCACAAATACCTAGGTGTCTGGTTAGACAGTAAACTCTCCTTCCAGACTCACATTAAGCATCTCGAATCCAAAATGAATTCTAAAGTCATCTTCCTATTTCGCAACAAAGCCTCCTTCACTCATGCTGCCAAACATACCCTCGTAAAACTGACTATATCCTACCAATCCTTCACTTCGGCGATGTCATTTACAAAATAGCCTCCAACACTCTACTCAGCAAATTGGATGTAGTCTCCGTTTTGTCATCAAAGCCCCATATACTACCCACCACCGTGACCTGTATGCTCTCGTTGGCTGGCCCTTGCTACATTTTTGTCGCCAAACCCACTGCCTCCAGGTCATCTAAAAGTCTTTGCTAGGTAAAGCTCCGCCTTATCTCAGCTCACTGGTCACCTTAGCAACACCCACTTGTGGCACGTGCTCCAGCAGGTATATTTCACTGGTCATCCCCAAAGCCAACACCTAATTTGGTCGCCTTTCCTTCCAGTTCTCTGCTGCCAATGACTGGAACGAATTGCAAAAATCACTGAAGCTGGAGACATATCTCCCTCACTAACTTTAAGCATCAGCTGTCAGAGCAGCTTACCGGTCACTGTACCTGTACACAGCCCATCTGTAAATAGCACACCCAACTAACTACCTCATCCCCATATTGTTATTTATTTATTTTTGCTCTTTTGCACCCCAGTATCTCTACTTGCACATCATCATCTGCACATCCATCACTCCAGTGTTAATGCTAAATTGTCATTATTTTGCCACTATGGCCTATTTATTGCCTTACCCCCCCCCCCCCCCCCCCCCCCCCCCCCTAACCTTACAACATTTGCACACACTGTACATAGATTTTTCTACTGTGTTATTGACTGTAAGTTTGTTTATGTGTAACTGTGTTGTTTTTGTTGCACTGCTTTGCTTTTTCTTGGCTGGCCTACCTGGTTAAATAAAAGTAAAATGTATTGCACAACTAGCTACAATTTGATTTGATCACTTTACACATTTATTTGGGGATTCCACCTCTGTAAATGTAATTTGCCTGATGGCGCATGAGTAGAGAGGGAGTCTCCTTTCATACAAGCGCATTTGTGTCCGTGTTTCGTCGCCTCTGCTCCTCGATCCTTGAACTTTTTCAAAAGTAGGCGACGAGAGGCCGGAGGCGAGGAAAACCAATTGAGATTCTCCAAATATGTATATTTATCTGTCTTAATTCAATTCTCTGTTCTTTATCACTAGCACAGAGTGGAATAAGTCCCAACTCAATCCTGAATTCCACCACAAAGTCTCCGGGACAAGGCTTGCGACTGGGATTGTCCCGCTTAGCAAGGGTCAAACCTCTGCACCCCACTGCTAGTAGTAACTGACTCTTGCCCTATTAAACAGAGTGAAGTCAGAATCTATTTTTCTTTGGTGTACTGTGTGTTTAGCCTGTTACTCTTGTGTTGCATTGCTAATATTGGAGTTCTGTAATCATTTTTGTTTAAATGTTGTATCTAGTGATTGCTATTCATCAAAATGTTTCTTTTTTAAACATTTGTTTCTTACCATGCCTGCAATTGTCCAGTATTTTTTGTAATATTTAACAAGTGTTTGATACTTTGCATACAGGTGTCATTTTTTTGGTGGTACGGTATTTACTCTGGTTCTAACTCGGATTTCACTAATGTCCATCATGGTTATTTCCATTCTCAGACTATAGAAGTTTGCTTGATCCAGCTATCCCCCTGCTGGAACATTAATTTAATGTTTCCCATTGAAGGAAACACTGAGGAATAAAGAAAGGGATATTTCAAAATCTTCTGGAACTGTGAACAGTAGCTAGGTTTCCATCCAATTGGCAAGATATTGTCATGTGAATATTCTAGAATCCGCATAAAGAAAATGTACCCACCAGTGGTACAGTATGTTTCTACCAAATGGACTTGATGTGGATAAAAAAAAACGTGTGATGACAGATTTTTTTTCCCTCAGTCTACACCCAATGTCCCATAATGACAAAGCAAAAATGGGTTTTAAATTTTTTTGCAAATGTATTGAATAAAAAACTGAAATATTACATTTACATAAGTATTCAGACCCTTTACTCAGTACTTTGTTGAAGCACCTTTGGAAGCGATTATAGCCTCGAGTCTTCTTGGGTATGATGCTACAACCTTGGCACACCAGCTCTGGAACAGATTTTCATCAAGTATCTCTCTGTACTTTGCTCCGTTCATCATTCCCTCAATCCTGACTAGTCTCCCAGTCCCTGCAGCGTCCCCACAGCATGATGCTGCCCCCACCATGCTTCACCGTAGGGATGGTGCCAGGTTTGTGATGCTTGGCATTCAGGCCAAAGAGTTCAACCTTGGTTTCATCAGACCAGAGAATCTTGTTTCCCATGGTCTTGACAGTCCTTTAGGTGCCTTTTGGCAAACTCCAAGTGGGCTGTCATGTGCCTTTTATTGAGAAGTGGCTTCCGTCTGGCCACTCTACCATAATGGCCTGATTGTTGGAGTGCTGCAGAGATGGTTGTCCTTCTGGAAGGTTCTCCCATCTCCACAGCGTGACCATCAGGTTCTTGGTCACCTCCCTGACCAAGGCCCTTCTCCCACGATCGCTCAGTTTGGCCTGACGGCCAGCTCTAGGTTGGTGATTCCAAACTTCTTCCATTTAATAATGATGGAGACCAATCTTCTTGGAGACCTTCAATGCTGCAGAATTTTTTTGGTACTCTTATCCAGATCTGTGCCTCTACACAATCCTGTCTCGGAGCTCTATGGACAATTCCTTCAACCTCAAGGCTTGGTTTTCGCTCTGATAAGCATTGTCAACTGTGGGACAATATATAGACAGGTGTGTGCCTTTCCAAATCATGTCCAATCAATTTAATTTAACATAGGTGGACTCAACATCTCAAGGATGATCAATGGAAACAGGATGTACCTGAACTCAATTCCAAGTCTCAAAGCAAAGGGTCTAAATACTCATGTAAATAAGATAGTTCTGGTTTTACATGTTTTTATGAATTCGCAAAAAAATATCTAAAAACCTGTTTTCATTTTGTCATTGAGGGAAAAAAAATAGATTTGAGAATATGGCTGTAATGTAATAAAATGCGGAAAAAGTCAAGGGGTCTGAATAGCTTCCGAATGCACTGTAATTTTAGTTATATCAATATTTGCGCATAAAGGCGTTTCCACCGATATTTCCTGCATAATTAATTTTACCGACACAAATGACAAAACTATCTGTCGGCATTTACATAAAATTACACCGAAACGTCCTGTTTCCGTCACAGTTGTCATGATATTTTTTTTATACAATGAATGAATTTACTCGCATAAAAACGATGGACAGAAACCTGGTTATTGAGAGAAAAACTATGTTTTTGGTCAGTGTACCAATGTCTATAGATCGGTTAATTTTCCAAATCAGCAATCTTGCATTTTTTATTTTTTTTTGGTAAGGTTTCATAAGTAAGCTCTTCAATTAGCCATTTTAAAATTTATTGATCTATCTATTTGAGCTTTATGGTGAAGTTATGTAGTGACAAAAGTAACAGAAGTCACTTTCTGTGAACGAAAGTCTTATTTTGCAAAGGTTTCTCTTTCTTTTTTCTCGTACACTTCTCTCCTTCCTGGATGACAGTTTTCAGTCACAAATCACATGTAGGTTGAATTTAGCAAGTGTCTCAAATATCCTACCATTATCCAGAATTATTGGGATGTTTCATTTATTGCAGTGACTACATGATAAGCATTACATGGTTTTCACTGAATTTAATCAGGAAATATCTTAAGTTGCAACTTAAGGGTATTGATTCATTCAGTGGAATTGTTCAAGTAGCTTATTGGACTGTTGGCTGATGATGAGTAAACTCAGTGACAATTAGCACATTTCCTAATAACAACAAACATGAATGTGTGAAGATCATAAAGTTACATAGCCCATCTATAAATAGCCCAAACAACTACAGTGCCTTGCGAAAGTATTCGGCCCCCTTGAACTTTGCGACCTTTTGCCACATTTCAGGCTTCAAACATAAAGATATAAAACTATTTTTTTGTGAAGAATCAACAACAAGTGGGACACAATCATGAAGTGGAACGACATTTATTGGATATTTCAAACTTTTTTAACAAATCAAAAACTAAAAAATCGGGCGTGCAAAATTATTCAGCCCCCTTAAGTTAATACTTTGTAGCGCCACCTTTTGCTGCGATTACAGCTGTAAGTCGCTTGGGGTATGTCTCTATCAGTTTTGCACATCGAGAGACTGAAATTTTTCCCATTCCTCCTTGCAAAACAGCTCGAGCTCAGTGAGGTTGGATGGAGAGCATTTGTGAACAGCAGTTTTCAGTTCTTTCCACAGATTCTCGATTGGATTCAGGTCTGGACTTTGACTAAACTTAGACTTATTATAAAATCAGGAACATTGGGATCAATCAAATATGGGCCACGTTATTGGTTCAGCCAGAGCCTTCTACAGTATTTCAAAAGAGGGCTTTCGGTACAGTAGCCTACCATTTTTCTGATGAGAGCTCCAGCAGCTCTAGCAGTGCAGGTGTGAGTGTGACCTAGTATGGGCCAGCTGGGTATGGGCCTCCGGGAAATTAGTGTGGCCAATACATCACCTGTCAGCACCAGGCCAGGGTTCCACTCTGGTTCCGCTCTCCGTTGATACATTTTTCATACAGGCCACTCAACTGCCATGGGAATTGACAGTCTCCGGCAAGCAGGAATTACTAATTCCCTTTGAAATGAGACAGAACAGGAAGTGGCTTCCATGCTACCTGCGACTGGGTCTATTAATAACTACCTCAACGGGATGTCAGTCTGGAATTAGACTGAAAACAAGGTAATCATGGAATAATCATCATGAAGTATGATTTCAGCAGAGACAGAAGATCTTTTGGATGAGTGTTTAAAAGTGGTTAAGTTAAGAATGTAATTTCAATCTCAACATAAATTACATGTAACCTGTCAGATTGCCACAATATGGAAAAAATCACAGAAGAAATATGGCAACTTCAATATGCTACTACAGTCAAGTCATTTAAAGAGTGACTGCACTTACTGATTTGGCCTCGTTTAATATTTGGATCATTATAAAATGCTAGCCACCATGACTGAATTAAAACGTGACTTGGTTTTGGGGTGTGGTTTAATGTGGGTGTCTCTTGTGTGTGTAATTGAGACAATGTTTTCATGTTGCACACCATTTAGTTTTATCATTAAATGCTTATATTATTTGCATATTAATTTATAGTTGGTTTAAGTTTTTTATAGTTGGTTGAAGGTTTTTAAGTCATTGACATTTGGAGCCATTGGAATTTTACCACATTGTCCTATTACATTGTGTAATTTACCGATGGTCCCTAACTAATTTAGCCCTATAGGGATATCAACCCAAAATTACTGCAGGTATTACGCTACCGGTCAAAGGTTTTAGAACACCTTCTCATTCAAGGGTTTTTCTTTATTTTTACTATTTTCTATATTGTAGAATAATAGTGAAGACATCAAAACTTTGAAAAAATACTTATGGAATCATATAGTAACCAAAAAAGTGTTGAACAAATCTAAATATATTTTATATTTGAGATTCTTCAAATAGCTTTGCACACTCTTGGCATTCTCTCAACCAGCTTCATGAGGTAGTCACCTGGAATGCATTTCAATTAACAGGTGTGCCTTGTTAAAAGTTAATTTATAGAATTTCTTTCCTTCTTAATGCGTTTGCGCTAATCAGTTGTGTTGTGACATGGTAGGGGTGGTATACAGAAGATAGCCCTATTTGGTAAAATACCAAGTCCATATTATGGCAAGAACAGCTCAAATAAACATTTCAAGAACTTGGAAGTTTCTTCAAGTGCAGTCGCAAAAACTATCAAGCGCTATGATGAAACTGGATCTCATGAAACTGGCTCTCATGAGGACTGCCACAGGAATGGAAGACTCAGAGTTACCTTTGCTGCAGAGGATAAGTTCATTAGAGTTTACTGCACCTAAGAAATTGCAGCCCAAATAAATACTTCACAGAGTTCAAGTAACAGACACATCTCAACATCAACTGTTCAGAGGAGGCTGTATGAATCAGACCTTCATGGTCGAATTGCTGCTAAGAAACCATTACTAAAGGACACCAGTAATAGAATACACTTGCTTGGGACAAGAAACACAAGCAATGGACATTTGTCCTTTGAGATGTTTGGTTCCAACCGTCATGTCTTTGTGATACATGGTGTGGGTGAACGGATGATCTCTGCATGTGTGTTTCCCACCGTAAAGCATGGAGGAGGAGGTGTTATGGTGTGGGGGTGCTTTGCTGGTGACACTGTCTGTGATTTATTTAGAATTCAAGTCACACTTAACCAGCATGGTTACCACAGCATTCTACAGCGATACACCATCCCATCTGGTTTGGGCTTAGTGGGACTATCCTTTGTTTTTCAACAGGACAATGACCCAACATATCTCCAGGCTGTGTAAGGGTTATTTGTCCAAGAAGGAGAGTGATGGAGTGCTGCATCAGATGACCTGGCCTCCACAATCACCCGACCTTAACCAAATTGAGATGGTTTGGGATGAGTCGGACTGCAGAGTGAAGGAAAAACAGCCAACAAGTGGGAACTCCTTCAAGACTGATGGAAAAGCATTCCAGGTGAAGCTGGTTGAGAGAATGCCAAGAGTGTGCAAAGCTGTCATCAAGGCAAAGGGTGGCTATTTGAAGAATCTAAAATATATTTTGATTTGTTTAAAACTTTTTTTGATACTACATGATTCCATATGTGTTTTTTTTATGGTTTTGATGTCGTCACTATTATTCTACAATGTAGAAAATAGTAAAAATAAAGAAAAATCCTTGAATGAGTATGTGTTCTAAAACTGTCACTGGTAGTGTATGTTTGGGTTGCGTGCAGCTGCACTCTGAATTAGTGATTACTTGTGTGCCCCTAGCCGTGTGCATGTGGGCGAGATTGAAACAAATCCAACCTTCATTTATGTTGTGATGCAGTCAAGACCACAAGTCTTACAAAACTCTGTTTTGGACGAGACTGACTTTATGACCAAAATGATCCTATTTACACTTTAGTGAATTTTGACAGAATTTTTTTTTCTGACTCATATCAATGCCATATAGGCTGTTTTCTAAATGAGTAGTCGGTTTTTAGGGACAATTGCTCTTTAAAACCTCTTAGAGCGGAAATCCCGTTACCGGGATCAAATTCGACAACATCCGATGATATCGGAGAGCGCCAAATTCAAAATACAAAATCATAATATTAAACTTTCATGAAAATATAAGTGTCTTACATTGTTTAAAAGCTTAACTTCTTGTTAATCCAGCCACTTTGTCAGATTTCAAAAAGGGTTTACGGCGAAAGCATACCATGCGATTATCTGAGGACAGCGCCCCATGTACAAAAGCATTACTAACATTTTCCAAAGATGCAGAAATAGCGATAAAGTAATTCACTTACCTTTGAAGATCGTCCTCTTTTTGCAATCCCAAGGGTCCCAGCTACATAACAAATGGTCCTTTTGTTCGATAAAGTCCTTCTTTATACCCCAAAAAAGTCTGTTTAGTTGGCGCGCTTGATTCAGTAATCCACCGGTTTCCCTCGTTCAAAATGCATACAAATGAATCCCAAAGTTTACCAATAAACTTCGTACAAACAAGTCAACAACGTTTCTAATCAATCCTCAGGTACCCTAATATGTAAATAAACGATCAAATTTAAGACGGAGAATAGTATGTTCATTACCGGAGATAAATAACAAACCTTAATTCTTCCAAAAGATTCAGCATCAACAGAAGTGTACGACAGGGATGCCCAATTTCGCCATTTTTATTCATTTTGGTTGTGGAACTTCTATCTCTAGATATTCTGAATAATGCAAATTAACCATTTTTAACAAAGAAATCAAAATTTCCCAACTGGCTGATGATGCTTCCCTTTTCTTTATTATGAGACAAAGACCAGGTCGTCCATGCCCTTAATGCTATAACTGCATTTTCTATTGCATCAGGATTAAAACTGAATGTTCCTAAATGTGAAATCTTATGTTTATTTGACTCTGATGATAAAGAAATAGAAAATATTCCTGTAAAGGACTGTTAAATATTTAGGAATGCATCTGTCAAAAAAAACACTTAGTAGTCAGATAACATTTGAATTTCTCTCCTAAAATTAAGAAACCCAAAAATATATTCAATAATTGGCTACAAAGAGATCTTTCTATACTTGGGAGAGTACTTCTGTCCAAGGTAGAGGGACTGTCTCGTTTTGTGTACCCCTCATTATCGTTATGTGTAAATCCTGCTACTTGTAAAGAGATCAATAGGACCTTTCTTGACTTCATCTGGAAAAATAAGTCTCACAAACTAAAAAAGTCAGTCCTTTCTAACAAAAGAGCTGAAGGTGGTCAAGAAGTGTTGGATTTTGTTGACATAAATAACACTTTCAAGATAAACTGGTTGAAAAGATGTTTGATCAATACTGATTCAATATGGTTTTTCATTCCAAATAATGTGTTTAATAAGTTGGGAAGTCTTCAATTTTTACTGACATGTAATTATATTCCTGAAACATTACCTGCTAAATTGGCTAGGTTTCACCAACAAGCTTTAATGGCCTGGAAAATATGTTTCCTGCACAATTTTTCCCCACATAAAGCTCTTTTGTGGAATAATTCAGACATAACTGTAAGGAATAAGTTCTACCCCAGCTGGCATGAGAGGAATATTGACTTTGTTCTTGATGTTTTTGACAACAAGGGTAATATTCTCACGTATGAATAATTTATAACATTGAAAGAGTTTCCAATACCTTTCAGAGAGTTTATTTTGGTGATTAAAGCCATTCCCAGTGGTCTAACTACACGAATGAAAACTCAGCTTTGGTAATGATCACAAAGTTTATCCAGAACTCAGATTGGAAGGCGTAGGCTTACTTGAGAAATCTTGTTGTAATAAATATATTAGACAAATTCTTCATTCACAAAACCAACTTACACCGAGAGGAAAGTTTTTCTGCAAAATACTTATTTACCATTATGAACACTACCTATGTTTTTGACATGAAAGATATAATATGTTACTATTGCAATGATAACAAGACCACTGAAATTATTGTGATTTTCTTATTCTTGTTGCCAAATACTTCATACACACAAAAATTCTATACCAAAATGAATTATGTTTTTGATTGAATTTAACTATCTTATTAAAACATTAACCCTAGTGAGCAATAACAAGAATAACATTTTCCTAAATCATTACAATAAGATTTTTTCAGAGTGATTACAATTCCACTAGAATTGTTTTTTTTTTAAATATTATTTGTTTGTTTCAGTATTTTCTCGTTAATACCTGCATTCGGTTTTGTATGATGTAAGAATGTATATTGTTGATCTGTATTTTGATTTTTTTAAAATAATACTTAAATAAATAAATAACGAAGTGCGCGCCCTCACCGACGTGTGCCACAATTCTACAGCCAAAATGGGAGCCACTTTAAAAAACAAGCCTGAAACTCTTTCTAAAGACTGTTGAAATCAGCTGGAAGCCCTAGGAACTGCAATCTGGGAGGTATTCCTTTGATAATCCCATAGACAGCCATTAAAATGAGTGGTGAGCTCAAAAAAAAATGTTCCCGGATGGATTCTCCTCGGGTTTTTGCCTGCTAGATCAGTTCTGTTATACTCACAGACATTATTTTAGCAGTTTTGGAAACTTCAGAGTGTTTTCTATCCAATTCTATCAATATGCATATCCTAACTTCTGGGCCTGAGTAATAGGCAGTTTACTTTGGGCACGTCAGTCATCCGAAATACCGAAAACTGCCACCGGCCTACAAGGAGTTAACATGGTCATTCATCAATAATGTAAATCATCTCTTTTTAGTCACGTAGATCTGATTGTAGCACAACTTTTTTTTGTAGCACAATTTTTTCCCTGTATAGTGCTTTGAACTTAACATTGCAGCCTCAGACTAGGATATTTTATTAGTTGGCATTAACGCTGTCAGCATTTGTCTGAAGAACTTATAACTTCAGACTGAGATAGACAAACAGCATTGATACCTCTTGCACCTCTGAGAAATGTTTCAACAAGGACTGTTGCCAAGGTTTTAGCGGAGGCTGATTATCTTTCAGGCTCTTTTATCGGCTAGTGATGTTGTTGTTGCTGCTCTCGCTAGACAGCCTTGAGAACCCACTGCGTCATTTCCAGACACAGAGACATCAAGTGCCTCACTCACTGCAGTTCAACTTCTGCAGGATGTGAAATGTTTAATGTTATTGTGCTGCATTGACGCTTTCCACAGAATAATTCAATCCACCAAGGAGAAGTTATTTTACATGAAAATACACTTTTAACACCCCAACTGCTTGATACCTTTGTTTTTAGAGGATACAACATTTTAGTGAAGTGAGACCAGGTGCACATTCTCCAATGAATTGTGCCTGGCCTGGACCATGTTGTATGTTCCAGCCCTAAGGCTCAGCTCCCACTCCTAGTTAGCGCAACCCAGCCTGCCAGCCCATTGGGCACCAGGCCACAGTGGGCACTGCATTGCCACCCAATATTCTGATGAACTCTGTCCCTGATAAGGTTTCTCATCGTAGCTTTGTCCTCGACTGACACCGGACACTGAATTAAAGCAGGAAATTTAGAGAGAACTCACCTGCGCTAGATTACAGAGCTGTATCAGTGTCATAGAGCAGGGGGTTCACATGTCACTTTACTTGCTTGATAGGAGCCCAGAGGCCTGGTGACAATGTCAGCCCTGGTGGGTGTTGCCCTACAAATTGAGATTAAAATGAGGCTAAAAATAATCCCATTCATGAGTACTGCAACTGAGAATCCTAACCTATACATTCAAATCAAATCAAATTTTATTGGTCACCTACACATGTTTAGCAGACGTTATTGCAGGTGTAGCGAAATGCTTGACAGTGCAGTAATATCTAACATGTAATATCTAACAATTTCACAACATATACCTAATATACACAAATCTAAGTTAAGGAATGGAATTAAGAATATATCAATATATGGAAGAGCAATGTCAGAGCGGCATAGATAAGATACTAAGATACAGTAGAAAGTATAGAATAAAGTCTATACATATGAGATGAGTAATGCAAGATATGTAAACATTATTAAAGTAACTAGCGTTCCATTTATTAAAGTGGCCAGTGATTTCAAGTCTACAGTTGAAGTCGGAAGTTTACATACACTTTAGCCAACTACATTTAAACACAGTTTTTCACAGTTCCTGACATTTAATCCTAGTAACAATTCCCTGTCTTAGGTCAGTTAGGATCACCACTTTATTTTAAGAATGTGAAATGTCAGAATAATAGTAGAGAGAATTTTTTATTTCAGCTTTTATTTATTTCATCACATTCCCAGTGTTTCAGAAGTTTACATACACTCAATTAGTATTTGGTAGCATTGCCTTTAAATTGTTTGACTTGGGTCAAACATTTCGGGAAGCCTTCCACAAGCGTCCCACAATAAGTTTGGGGAATTTTGGCCCATTCCTCCAGACAGAGCTGGTGTAACTGAGTCAGGTTTGTAGGCACACGAGCAAGGAGAAGCTTTCCACCTTCTCCACTGTGGTCCCATCGATGTGGATAGGGGGGTAGCCCATCTGCTGTTTCCTGAAGTTCACAATCAGCTCCTTTGTATTGTTGAGAGGTTATTTTCCTGGCACCAAACTCCCAGAGCCCTCACCTCCTCCCTGTAGGCTGTCTCGTCATTGTTGGTAATCAAGCCTACTACTGTTGAGTCGTCGGCAAACATGATGATTGAGTTGGAAGCGTGCTTGGCCACGCAGTCATGGGTGAACAGGGAGTGGAGGTGTTGTTTCCTACCTTCACTACCTGGGGGCTGCCCGTCAGGAAGTCCAGGACCCGGTTCAGACCCAGGGCCTTGAGCTTAATGATGAGCTTGGGGGGGTACTATGGTGTTGAATTCTGAGCTTTAGTCAATGAACAGCATTCTTACATAGGTATTCCTCATGTCCAGATGGGATAGGGCAGTGTGCAGTGTGATCGCGATTGTATCGTCTGTGGATCTATTGGGGCGGTAAGCAAATTGAAGTGGGTCTAGGGTGACAGGTAAGGTAGAGGTGATATGATCCTTGACTAGTCTCTCAAAGCACTTCATGATGACAGAAGTGAGTGCTATGGTGCACTAGTCATTTAGTTCAGTTACCTTTTTCTTTCTTGGTTACAGGAACAATGGTGGCCATCTTGAAGCATCTGGGGACAGCTGACTGGGATAGGGAGAGATTGAATATGTCTGTGAACACGCCAGCTGGTCTGCGCATGCTCTGAGGACGCAGCTAGGGATGCCGTCTGTGCTGGTAGCCTTGCGAAGGTTAGCAAGCTTAAATGTCTATCGTCGGCCACGGAGAATGAGAGCCCACGGTCCTTGGTAGCGGGCTGCGTCGGTGGCACTGTTTTATCCTCAAAGCAGGCAGAGACTGTGTTTAGCTTGTCCGGAAGCAAGATGTCGGTGTCCGCAACGTGGCTGGTTTTCCTTTTGTAGTCCGTGATTGTCCGTTGACCCTGCCACATACGTCTCGTGTCTGAGCTGTTGAATTGCGACTCCACTTTATCTCTACTCTGACATTTTGCCTGTTTGATTGCCTTGTGGAGGGAATGACTACGCTGTTTGTATTCTGCCATATTCCCGGTCACAAAGTGGTTTTCACTTTGCATGAAGTCCAGTGAAGTTCTTTCAGGGCCGTTGTGGTATCGGCTTGAGTGTGGATATACACGGCCGTGACTATAACCAAAGAAAATGATCTTGGGAGATAATAAGGTCTGATTTGATTGTGAGGTATTCTAGGTCAGGTGAACAAAAGGACTTGAGTTCCTGTATGTTTTCGCAATTAACCATGAGTCCTTGATCATGAAACATACACCCCGCCTTTCTTCTTTCCGGAGAGGTATTTATTCCTGTCTGCGCGATGAACTGAGAACCTAACTGGCTGGACCAACTCAGACAGTATATCACGAGAGAGCCATGTTTCCATGAAACAGAGTATGTTACAATCCCTGATGTCTCTCTCGAAAGAAACCCTCGCCCTGAGTTTGTCAACTTTATTATCCAGAGACTGAACCTTAGTAATATAGTTGGAAGCGGTGGGTTGGGTGGTGTGCTCGCCTCCTAAGTCGGACTAAGAAGACTACTCCGAGTACCTCTTCTCCGCTGGCATTGTTTTTGGTCGGCCTCTGGAATCAGTTCAATTGCCCTTTGGGGTGCGAACGAAGGATCCGCTTCAGGAAAGTCATATTCCTGGTTGTAATGCTAGTAGTGCTGGTGAGTTACCGCCGCTCTTATATCCAATAGTTCTTCACGGCTGTATGTAATAACATCAAAAACATTCTGGGCTAGTAATGTAAGAAATAATTCATAAAAAACGAAATACTGAAAAGTTTTCTAGGAGCTAGAAGCAAGGCAGCCCTCTTCTGTGTGTGATCCTGACCCCACACACGTCAGGATCACACACTCCCACCCATCACTCATCCAACTTATGAAACGTAATTCAACCTGTTATTCACTGTCCTTACTATTTTTTCCCAACTTAATTTGCTGCTCAGTCAGTGTTGAGATTGAGGTGGTAATGTGTCAGTCAAAGGGCCGCTGAGACGTATGTGCTGGGTCACAGTGCCCAGAGAGTACAAAGGCTGTCAGGCTTATTGTCACAGGTCGTCACATGGTAGAGGCCACTCAGTGTGTGGCGCTCGACACTGCCGCCACCACAATGGAGCCAGGGAGCAAAGCAGTGTTCCCTCTGCCAGGTGTGGTTGTTATCTGTCCCATTGTTCCACAGGGCCATGATAGCTCCGGGACGGGCTGTTGTCCTGGACGCTGTTTCCATGGCACAGTTGTTGTGGCATCGCTGAGAGAGGACAGCTGGGCGTCTCCTCAAGTCTAATGAACATTAATTGGATTTGCAGGGAATGCTGTGTAAACCCCAACCCAGGCGGGATGTTAATTAGTGACTGGTTTTGTTACATTAGTCTCTGTTGCTCCTGTTGTTCATGGTAGGGTACAGTTCGATAGTAGTGCCAAAACACAGCCCGGCTCCTCCTCTATGGGGACCGGGCCATCATTGTGTAATGTGTGAAGACTTGCCTGCTCCGAAAGATACTACAAAAGAAGGTTGATTTTTGTATTTATTTTTTGAGAGTTTTGCTCATAAATTGAGATCTGAGTTGATTTAAGGAACATAATAATGCATTGTTGTCTAGTAAAGAAAAAACACTTTGAACTCGACAAATATATAACATAATGAAAAATAAATAAAAATAAAAATAAATATATAACATAATGAGAGATGTGTCGTTCAGAAAAGGCCAGTGTTTCAGTGAATGGGACGGCAGGTGGTTAGAGCGTTGGACTTGTAACCGAAAGGTTGCAAGATCAAATCCCTGAGCTGACAAGGTACAAATCTGTCGTTCTGCCCCTGAACGAGGCAGTTAACCCACTGTTCCTAGGCCGTCATTGAAAATAAGAATTTGTTCTTAACTGACTATCCTAGTTAAATAAAGGTAAAAAAAATGTTTGCCTTTTGAATGAGCCAGGCCTGAATGGAGCCTTACTTGATTACAGCCATAGTGTCTCTGAGAAGCTATCTCTATCAAAGACCCAGCTATCGATGTGATTTGATTACACGCTTTGGAACAGCCCTTGTATTTGGCGGCTTTTGGCCCATGAAAAAAACAAGTGTACATTCCCATTGTACATTGGCACATGATGTCATCGGGTTAATTCCCCCATCTGTGGTAATTGTTCCTATTTGAAAGGAGCTTATTGTTCGTGTCTCACTGGTTTTGGACAACACCTTTGTGTCCAGTCTGTGACTAAAGGGGTTAAGGGGATCACCTTGCACCATCGACAACCGCAGGGCTCTCCAGAGGGTGGTGCAGTCAGCCCAATGCATTACTGGGGGCACACTGCCTGCCCTGCAGGATATCTAGAGCATTAAATGTCACAGGAAGTCCAAGAAGATCATCAAGACCTCAGCCACCCGAGTGACGGCCTGTTCACCCCGCTATCATCTAGAAGGCTATGGTCAGTACAGGTGCATCAAAGCTGGGACCGAGAGACTGAAAAACAGCTTCTATCTCAACGCCATCAGACTGTTACATAGCCATCACTAGCCGGCTACCACCCGGTACTCAACCCTGCACCTTAAAGGCTGCTTCCCCATATACATAAACATGGAATCACTGGACACTTTAATAATGGAACTCTAGTCACTTTAATAATGTTTACATACTGCTTTACTAATCTCATATGTATAGACTGTATTCTATTCTACTGTATTTTAGTCCAATGCCACTCTTACATTGCTCGTCCTATTATTTATATATGTCTTAATTTGATTTTACTTTTAGAGTTGTGTATTGTTGTGAATTGTTAGATACTACTGTGCTGTTGTAGCTAGGAACACAAACATTTCGCTACACCCGCAATAACATCTGCTAAATACAGTACCAGTCAAGAGTTTGGACACACCTACTCATTCAAGGGTTTTTATGCTTTTCCTTCACTCTGCGGTCCAAATCATCCCAAACCATCGCAATTGGGTTGAGGTCAGGTGATTATGGAGGCCAGGTCATCTGATGCAGCACTCCATCACTCTCCTTCTTGGTCAAATAGCCCTTACACAGCCTGGAGGTGTGTTGGATCATTGTCCTGTTGAAAAATGCATCATAAGAGCTAACCAAATGGGATGGGCGTGTCGCTGCAGAATGCTGTGGTAGCCATGCTGGTTAAGTATGCCTTGAATTCTAAAGAAATCACTGACAGTGTTACCAGCAAAGCACCACCACACCTCCTCCTCCATGCTTCACGGTGGAAACCACACATGCAGAGATCATCCATTCACCTACTCTGCGTCTCACAAAGACACAGCGTTTGGAAGCAAAAATCTCAAATTTGGACTCATCAGACCAAAGGACTGATTTCCACCGGTCTAATATCCATTGCTCGTGTTTCTCGGCCCAAGCAAGTCTCTTCTTCTTATTGGTGTCCTTTAGTAGTGATTTCTTTGCAGCAATTCGACCATGAAGAACTGATTCACGCAGTCTCCTCTGAACAGTTGATGTTGAGATGTGTCTGTCACTTGAACTCTGTGAGGCATTTATTTGGGCTGCAATTTCTGAGGTGCAGTTAACTCTACTGAACTTATCCTCTGCAGCAGAGGTAACTCTGGGTCTTCCTTTCCTGTGGTGGTCCTCATGAGAGCCAGTTTCATCATAGTGCTTGATGGTTTTTCAAACTGCACTTGAAAACACGTTCAAAGTTCTTGACATTTTCCGCATTGACTGTCCTTCATGTCTTAAAGTAATGATGGACTGTCGTTTCTCTTTGCATATTTGAGCTGTTCTTGCCATAATATGGACTTGGTTTTTAGGGCTATCTTCTGTATACCACCCCCACCTTGTCACAACACAACTGATTGGCTCAAACACTTTAAGAAGGAAAGAAATTCCACAAATTAACTTTTAACAAGGTACACCTGGAAATGTAAGTGCATTCCAGGTGATTACGTCATGAAGCTGGTTGAGAGAATCCCAAGACTGTGAAAAGCTGTCGTCAAGGCAAATGGTGGCTACTTTGAAGTATCTCAGATATAAAATATATTTAGATTTGTTTAACACTTTTTTTGGTTACTACATGATACCATATGTGTTATTTCCTAGTTTTGATGTCTTCACTATTATTCTACAATGTAGAAAATAGTCAAAATAAACAAAAACCCTTGAATGAGTAGGTGTGTCCAAACTTTTGACTGGTACTGTATGTGTGTGACCAATAACATTTGATTTGATTTTATATACTGTATTCTAGTCGGGTGTCACGCCCTGACCTTAGAGATCATTTTATTTCTCTATTTGGTTAGGTCAAAATGTGACTAGGGTGGGCATTCTTGTTTTTTCGTTTCTGGGTTGGCCTAGTATGGTTCCCAATCAGAGGCAGCTGTCATTAATTGTCTCTGATTGGGGATCATATTTAGGCAGCCTTTTCCCACCTGTTGTTTGTGGGATCTTGATTTTGTATTGTTGTTTTTGAGCCCTACAAAGCTGGACGTTTTGTTTTGTTACTCTTTATTTGTTTTGTTGCTGGTTCACATTAATAAATATGATGAACGCCTTCCACACTGCACCAAAGTCCAATCCTTCCAACAATGATCGTTATAGAAGATCACACCAACAACGGACCAAGCAGCGTGCCCAGGAGGAGCAGACATCCTGGACGTGGGAGGATATATTGGACAGGAAGGGATCCTGGACGTGGGAGGAAATCCTAGCTGGAAAGGATCGCCTTCCATGGGAGCAGACGGAGGCAGCGAAGGAAAAACAATGACGACACTGGGGTTCGCGGCCACGACGGAAGCCCAAGAGGCAGCCTCAAAAAAAAATTGGGGGGCACACGGGGTGGTTGGCGGAGCCAAGGTGGGAACCAGAACCAACTCCCTGTACTCACCGTGTGGAGTTGGTCACCGTTCAGGTGCCATGTTTTCCGGTTCTACGCACTGTGTCTCCAGTGCGCCTCCACAGCCCGGTGCGTTCTGTGCCAGCTCCCCACACTTGTCGTGCTAAAGTGGGTATCTGTCCAGGACGGGTTGTGCCGGCTCAGCGCTCCTGGTCTCCAGTACTCCTCCAGGGTCCAGTACATCCTGCGGCGGTTCTACGCACTGTGTCCCCAGTGCGCCTTCACAGCCCAGTGCGTCCTGTGCTAGCTCCCCGCAATTTCCGTGCGAAGGTGGTCGTTTGTCCAGGACGCGTTGTGCCAGCTCTATGCTCCAGACCTCCAGTGTGCCTCCACGGTCCAGTACATCCTGTTCCGGCTCTATCCACCTTGTCTCCAGTGCGCCCTCACAGCCCAGTGCGTCCTGTGCCAGCTCCCCGCACTTACTGTGCGAAGGTGGTCATTTGTCCAGGACGCGTTGTGCCAGCTCTACGCTCTAGACCTCCAGTGATGATCCATGGCCCGGAGCCTCCAGTGATGATCCATGGCCCGGAGCCTCCAGTGATGATCCATGGCCCAGAGTCTCCAGTGATGATCCATGGTCCGGAGCCTCCAGTGATGATCCATGGCCCAGAGCCTCCAGTAATGATCCATGGCCCGGAGCCTGCAGAGACGATCCAAAGTCCAGCGCCTCCAGCGAGGGTTCCCGGTCCAGAGTCTCCGGCGACGATCTACGGTCCAGAGTTTCCGGCGACGATCTACAGTCCGGAGTCCCCGGCGACAATCTACGGTCCGGAGTCCCCGGCGACGATCTACGGTCCGGTTCCTCCGGCGACGATCCACGGACCGGAGTCCCCGGCGATGAGCCACGGTCCGGAGTCCCCGGCGATGATCCACGGTCCGGAGCCTTCGACGACGATCCACGGTCCACCGCTTCCGACAACAATCCCCGCACCAGAGGCGTCACCAACGCTGGCGGATCCGCGAGCGGAGTGGGGTCGGCGTCCCGCACCGGAGCTGCCACCGAGGCTGGATGCCCACCCGGACCCTCCCCTATAGAGTCAGGTTTTGTGGCCGGAGTCCGCACCTTTGGGGGGGGGGGTACTGTCACACCCTAACCTTAGAGATCCTTTTATTTCTCTATTTGGGTAGGTCAGGGTGTGACTAGGGTGGTCATTTTAGTTTTTTCGTTTCTAGGTTGGCCTAGTATGGTTCCCAATCAGAGGCAGCTGTCATTCGTTGTTTCTGATTGGGGATCATATTTAGGCAGCCTTTTCCCACCTGTTGTTTGGGATCTTTATTTTGTATTGTTGTTTTTGAGCCCTACAAAGCTGGACAATTTGTTACTCTTTATTTGTTTTGTTGCTGGTTCACATGAATAAATATGATGGACGCCTTCCACACTGCACCAAAGTCCAAATCTTCCACCATCGATCGTTATATCGGGGCTCATCCTATAAACCTTATTTGAGTATTTTTCTGGATGATGTGTGTTGTTTTGTTTTGTTAAATTGTTAAGTTTGTTTTGTTAAATTGTTAAGTTTGTATTGTTAAGTTGCTGCACTGTTGGAGCTAGAAACATAAGCATTTCGCTGTACATGTGATAACATCTGCAAATATGTGTACGCGACCAATCAACTTTGATGTCATTTGCAGAGTCTGTTGTGAAAGGTGACAGGTGTGTGAGTTCTAACACATGAAAGAAGGGCTGGTGGTGACATCATGATGACATCATGATGCTCATCTTACCTGGGTGACACATTGCTCCTCTGCTTGTCACCTGTCCAGGACCATGGAGAGTGTCCAATTTTTTTATTTAACCTTTATTTAACCAGGTAGGCTAGTTAAGAACAAGTTCTCATTTACAAATGCGACCTGGACAAGATAAAGCAAAGCCGTTTGACATATACAACAACACAGAGTTAAACATGGAATAAACAAACATACAGTCAATAATACAGTAGAAAAAGTCTATATACAGTGTGTGGAAATGAGGTAGGATAAGGGAGGTAAGGCAATAAATAGGCCATAGTGGCGAAGTAATTACAATATAGCAATTAAACACTGGAATGGTAGATGTGCAGAAGATATAAATACAGTATGGGATGAGGTGGTTGGATGGGCTATTTACAGATGGGCTATGTACAGGTGCAGTGATCTGTGAGCTGCTCTGACAGCTGGTGCTTAAAGCTAGTGAGGGAGATATGAGTCTCCAGCTTCGGTGATTTTTGCAGTTCATTCCAGTCATTGGCAGCATAGAACTGCAAAGAAAGGTGGCCAAAGTAAGAATTGGCTTTGGGGGTGACCAGTGAAATATACCTGCTGGAGCGCGTGCTACGGGTGGGTGCTGCTATGGTGACCAGTGAGCTGAGATAAGGCGGAGCTTTACCTAGCAGAGACTTGTAGATGACCTGGTGCCAGTGGGTTTGGCGGCGAGTATGAAGCGAGGGCCAGCCAACGAGAGCGTACAGGTCACGGTGGTGGGTAGTATATGGGGCTTTGGTGACAAAACGGATGGCACTGTGATAGACTGCATCCAATTTGTTGAGTAGAGTGTTGGAGGCTATTTTGTAAATGACATCGCCGAAGTCAAGGATCGGTAGGATGGTCAGTTTTACGAGGGTATGTTTGGCAGCATGAGTGAAGGATGCTTTGTTGCGAAATGGAGATGCTTAATGTGAGTCTGGAAGGAGAGTTTACAGTCTAACCAGACATCTAGGTATTTGTGGTTGTCCACATATTCTAAGTCAGAACCGTCCAGAGTAGTGATGCAGGACGGGCGGGCAGGTGCGGGCAGCGATCAGTTGAATAGCATACATTTAGTTTTACTTGCATTTAAGAGCAGTTGGAGGCCACGGAAGGAGAGTTGTATGGCATTGAAGGTTGTCTGGAGGTTAGTTAACACAGTGTCCAAAGAAGGGCCAGAGGTATACAGAATGGTGTTGTCTGCGTAGAGGTGGATCAGAGAATCACCAGCAGCAAGAGCGACATCATTGATGTATACAGAGAAGAGAGTCGGCCCGAGAATTGAACCCTGTGGCACCCCCATAGAGACTGGCATTTCCCCCTTCACAACAGTCTATTGATTACTGTAGGACTCCCCTTGAGATCACAGCCGTCCACCTACCATAACCCCATTACATTAACATCCTTTCCTAATTACACTCAGCTGGAGGTCATTTTCCCTGCATGGAAAAACTCCCATTGTATTCAGGTGTATTTTAAGAGCGCAGCTTAGCAGGAGCATGGCAAAGACAGGAGAGTTGAATGAATGGACTAAATCTGCTGTATCGTTCACATTTGTCCTGCACAATGTTGCTGATATCGATTGGCTATCACAGTACTGCTGCAGCTTCTCTGCTCAGAGCAAGGGTATGGATATGGTTTCTGTACCATATCTGTCTGTCTAGTATATATATTATTGATACTGAGTATTGATTGCATTGCCAAGGGTCATCAAAAAGTAAGTTGGAATTATGCAGAATATAGTCATGATGATGACTGTAAACAGCACGGATGCTGCACTAAGGAAGTGACTCATTTATAACATGATGAGAATGCTCTCTCGATTTCTCTCTCACTCTCTCTCGCTCTCTCTCTCTCTCTCTCTCTCTCTCTCTCTCTCTCTCTCTCGCTCTCTCTTTCTCCTGTTCAGGGTCAGACCATAGATAATCTAACACACTTCTCATTGTGATCATGTACGGCAGTGATTCCCAAACTTTTTATAGTCCCGTACCCCTTCAAACATTCAACCTCCAGCTGCGTATCCCCTCAAGCACCAGAGTCAGCGCAATCTCAAATGTTGTTTTTTGCCATGAGTGTACATGAGAGTTCAGGGACCTTGCTTTAACAAAGTGACCAATTTTCACTGTAGTGTCAAAAACGTACAGTATTTCACGCTGTCAGTCAGGCATTCCCTTGGCAGCAAGAGCCTCTCGGTGGATGCTGCGGTGTACCCAAGTGGTGTTGGGAGCAACTGCTTGCATGTGTGTTACTACTCCACTATGTCTCCCTGTCATGGCTTTTGCGGCATCAGTACAGATACCAGCATGAGCAGCAGCTAAGTTTGGCTACATGCAGACCGTTAGTGGAATTCCCGCAAGAGTGTAACGGTTAATGTGATTGGATGTTAATTATTTGACTAGGCTACCTGTATTTGACATTGTGTTGTTATTTCGCTGAATGCTAGATGGTTTAATTTTATTTTTGGCAGTGAAACGAGGCTACTCAGGCGAGAAAAAAACCTCACCCAAATGTATAGCCCCGTTGTTTGAAAATGGGAAGATTTTAAATTTTTAATTAAAAAGAAAATATATATATTGTATATATATTGGGTTTGGGGTCACACTATTTACAACATTAACAATGTCTACACTGTATTTCTGATCAAATTGATGTTATTTTAATGGACATAAAATGTGCTTTTCTTTCAAAAACAAGGACATTTCTAAGTGACCCCAAACTTTTTAACGGTAGTTTATGTAAATAAGGTATTTCATTTTTTATATGTAACACATTTGCAAACAAATCTAAAACTTGTTTTCGCTTTGTAAATATGGGGTATTGTGTGTAAATTGACGAGGAACATTTTTATTTTATCAATTTTAGAATAAGGCTGTAACGTAACAAAATGTGTAAAAAGTCAAGGCGTCTGAATACTTTCGAAAGCACTGTATACTGTCTGTGCTGTGTCTCCTGCACTGTATACTGTCTGTGCTGTGTCTCCTGCACTGTATACTGTCTGTGCTGTGTCTCCTGCACTGTATACTGTCTGTGCTGTGTCTCCTGCACTGTATACTGTCTGTGCTGTGTCACCTGACGGTGCTAACAGGCTGCAGGCTGCCGGTTAGGGCCTCTGGCTCTGAGTTTGAGAGGAGGTTTGGCCAACTAGGCCCTCCCTGCCTGCTGTTCACTCCCTCCCCTCCCATGAGTTCCATCCCTGCTTGACTTACTGACTGACTAACTGATTGACTAACTGACTGACTTGTGAGTTCCCACCTATAAGCCCCAGAGAGTTCAGTTCCCACCCCGGCCCTAGGAATTCAGCAGTCTGTTCAAGTGTTTTTGATTTAGTAAAGCTGTGTGAGGCTGTGTGAGGAGGAACAAAGACTGAGTGGCAGCCTTGGGTGACACTTCGGCAATGCTCCAGTAAGCCTGATGACTTTAGTAGAGAATATCAGCTTTTTCAAGCAACAATAAACAATAGCTATGGTTTGATTGACATAGTCACAGACATACAGTAGATTTTGACCATGGTAGACACATTACTCATTGCAAGTGCTTAGGACAGCTCTAGTGGTTCTGTCTTCAAGAGGAGGGGGGGAATAGGACAGCTCTAGTGGTTCTCTCTCCAGGAGGAGGGGGGAATAGGACAGCTCTAGTGGTTCTGTCTCCAGGAGGAGGGGGGAATAGGACAGCTCTAGTGGTTCTGTCTCCAGGAGGAGGGGGGGAATAGGACAGGTCTAGTGGTTCTGTCTCCAGGAGGAGGGGGGAATAGGACAGCTCTAGTGGTTCTGTCTCCAAGGGGAGGGGGGGAATAGGACAGCTCTAGTGGGAAGCCTATTAGTGCTCTGTCTGCGCCGTCGGACTCCACAGCCCCATGAAGAGCCCACCTGGGAGGCAGAGGGGTCTGTCACCTGCACTCCTCCTCCCCAAGAGGCCCCTCTCACAGGAAGCCAGCGCCAGGCCCTGCTGCTGCATCTCCGGTTCAGAATGGGTCCCTCGTTGAGCCCCCTCCACACGCCAGCGTCCTCCTCCCTCACCAAGCACAGTGGCAGCCTCCCTTCCCTGCCTGCCTGCCTGCCTGCCTGCCTGTCTCCTGGACCAGAGAGAAGAAGTTAGGAAATTGATGAGGAAGCCCAGGGCTGATACAGATGGCACAGGGAGCCACCCTTCTCAGACCAGCTTCTGTTCGACCAGTTCCACCATGTGAACTACCAGAGGAAGTCCTGTTTAGGAGTGCTACAAGAATATCTACATTACCAGTGTGGCGAAGATAAGGAAGGTTTTTGTAAAACGGGTCTTAAGGAACAGCATCTGTGGTGATCAGACCCTAATCTCTAAAAGAGCCCTCTTCAGTTGGGTGTGGTGGGGCTGAGGTGTGGCGGGGGCGTGGCAGCATGGAGGAGCTTCATAATGGGGGGAGACAGGACCTCGCTTGCCTGCTGTGGCTTTAACCTCCTCCAGGGCTGCTGGGGCAGCCAGGGACGCAGGAACAGGAGGGTCCAGCCTGAGGTACATGAGGTAATTCATGGCACAGAGGGCGTTACATAGATGGGTTTAATGTAGAGGGTAAACTGAGGCTCTCTTATCCTCAATCACTTCACCTTTATCACTCTATCTCTTCTCTCTCGCTTGCTCTCTGTTTTGATATGGAGCTATTTTCAGTCGATGCACTGGTGGTCATTTGATTAGCAACAAAAGTAAATTAAACTTTGGTAAATGTTAATCATACATTATGTTATACATCTGGTGAATTTCCAGTGATTACGATAGGTAAATGCAGATTCCATGAAATTGCACAGTGACTTGTTCTGCTTCAGCTAGCTAGCTATACGTCAGTAAACAATACTTAGTCACCTGGGTGATAGAAGACACACTGCGTAATGACTGTGCCTCTCTCCCCTGTGAACTCTGGCAGCTCTGTAGCTTATGTACTTGGTGTTTGATCATTAACAACATCCTCTGTTACTATCTGACACATTAACAGACTCGTCTGTTGTTCAGTGGATTTTTTTCACGCTGTTGAGAAATACGTTTTCTTACTAGACCATTGTAACGCTTCAGCACTAAATGTTGCGAATGAACCGAAGTTTCGAATTTGACTTTCTTTATGGACTACATTTGTCTACTAATTGTCAAGCAATGTGAATAAGGATTTTATGAACTGACCAAAGGAAGAGAATGAGCTGACGAGGGGGGTGGGGGGGAGTGTTGATGGTCGAAGTGCTTGAACAAGGGTGTTTAATTACAGGAGATAACGACCACAGTGCTGAAGTAGTAGGAGACACTGCTGCCTTGGTTTAGTTTATCTCATCATTATATACCAGTGCAGATTTTTTGTGCTGTGCTGTGATTCAAGTATTGTTTTATTATTTGGTTGACACCAGGTGCTGTGCAAGGATCTTGGTCAAATGATTATTGTCTGATGTGTAAGATAATTATAACCAATATCAATCTGTCTCATCATAAGCAATATGTGAGATTTATACTTTCCAGTCCTATTGATCAGATAACTGTGCTGTTATAAGGTGTTCTACTGATAAGAGATTAAAGTTTAGTTTTAGATGTCTAGGAAGCATATTCTGACAGAACAGTAGTAATATTATTATTTTTATTTTTTATTTATTTCACCTTTATTTAACCAGGTAGGCAAGTTGAGAACAAGTTCTCATTTACAATTGCGACCTGGCCAAGATAAAGCAAAGCAGTTCGACACATACAACGACACAGAGTTACACATGGAGTAAAACAAACATACAGTCAATAATACAGTATAAACAAGTCTATATACGATGTGAGCAAATGAGGTGAGATAAGGGAGGTAAAGGCAAAAAAAAGGCCATGGTGGCAAAGTAAATACAATAAGTAAAACACAAGTAAAACACTGGAATGGTAGATTTGCAGTGGAAGAATGTGCAAAGTAGAAATAAAAATAATGGGGTGCAAAGGAGCAAAATAAATAAATAAATACAGTAAGGAAAGAGGTAGTTGTTTGGGCTAAATTATAGGTGGGCTATGTACAGTTGCAGTAATCTGTGAGCTGCTCTGACAGTTGGTGCTTAAAGCTAGTGAGGGAGATAAGTGTTTCCAGTTTCAGAGATTTTTGTAGTTCGTTCCAGTCATTGGCAGCAGAGAACTGGAAGGAGAGGCGGCCAAAGAAATAATTGGTTTTGGGAGTGAGAGAGATATACCTGCTGGAGCGCGTGCTACGCGTGATGCTATGGTGACCAGCGAGCTGAGATAAGGGGGGACTTTACCTAGCAGGGTCTTGTAGATGACATGGAGCCAGTGGGTTTGGCGACGAGTATGAAGCGAGGGCCAGCCAACGAGAGCGTACAGGTCGCAATGGTGGGTAGTATATGGGGCTTTGGTGACAAAACGGATTGCACTGTGATAGACTGCATCCAATTTGCAGAGTAGGGTATTGGAGGCCACTTTGTAAATGACATCGCCGAAGTCGAGGATTGGTAGGATGGTCAGCTTTACAAGGGTATGTTTGACAGCATGAGTGAAGCATGCTTTGTTGCGAAATAGGAAGCCAATTCTAGATTTAACTTTGGATTGGAGATGTTTGATGTGGGTCTGGAAGGAGAGTTTACAGTCTAACCAGACACTTAGGTATTTGTAGTTGTCCACGTATTCTAAGTCAGAGCCGTCCAGAGTAGTGATGTTGGAAAGGGCAGGTGCAGGCAGCGATCGTTTGAAGAGCATGCATTTAGTTTTACTTGCATTTAAGAGCAATTGGAGGCCACGGAAGGAGAGTTGTATGGCATTGAAGCTTGCCTGGAGGGTTGTTAACACAGTGTCCAAAGAAGGGCCAGAAGTATACAGAATGGTGTCGTCTGCTTAGAGGTGGATCAGAGACTCACCAGCAGCAAGAGCGACATCATTGATGTATACAGAGAAGAGAGTCGGTCCAAGAATTGAACCCTGTGGCACCCCCATAGAGACTGCCAGAGGTCCGGACAGCAGACCCTCTGATTTGACACACTGAACTCTATCAGAGAAGTAGTTGGTGAACCAGGCGAGGCAATCATCTGAGAAACCAAGGCTGTCGAGTCTGCCGATGAGGATGTGGTGATTGACAGAGTCGAAAGCCTTGGCCAGATCAATGAATACGGCTGCACAGTAATGTTTCTTATCGATGGCGGTTAAGATATCGTTTAGGACCTTGAGCGTGGCTGAGGTGCACCCATGACCAGCTCTGAAACCAGATTGCATAGCAGAGAAGGTATGGTGAGATTCGAAATGGTCGGTAATCTGTTTGTTGACTTGGCTTTCGAAGACCTTAGAAAGGCATGGTAGGATAGATATAGGTCTGTAGCAGTTTGGGTCAAGAGTGTCCCCCCCCCTTTGAAGAGGGGGATGACCGCAGCTGCTTTCCAATCTTTGGGAATCTCAGACGACACGAAAGAGAGGTTGAACAGGCTAGTAATAGGGGTGGCAACAATTTCGGCAGATAATTTTAGAAAGAAAGGGTCCAGATTGTCTAGCCCGACTGATTTGTAGGGGTCCAGATTTTGCAGCTCTTTCAGAACATCAGCTGACTGGATTTGGGAGAAGGAGAAATGGGGAAGGCTTGGGCGAGTTGCTGTGGGGGGTGGAGTGCTGTTGACCGGGGTAGGAGTAGCCAGGTGGAAAGCATGGCCAGCCGTAGAAAAATGCATATTGAAATTCTCAATTATAGTGGATTTATCAGTGGTGACAGTGTTTCCTATCTTCAGTGCAGTGGGCAGCTGGGAGGTGTTCTTATTCTCCATGGACTTTCCAGTGCCCAGAATTTTTTTGAGTTAGTGTTGCAGGAAGCAAAATTCTGCTTGAAAAAGCTAGCCTTGGCTTTTCTAACTGCCTGTGTATAATGGTTTCTAGCTTCCCTGAACAGCTGCATATCACGGGGGCTGTTCGATGCTAATGCAGAACGCCATAGGATGTTTTTGTGTTGGTTAAGGGCTGTCAGGTCTGGGGAGAACTAAGGGCTATATCTGTTCCTGGTTCTACATTTCTTGAATGGGGCAAGCTTATTTAAGATGGTTAGGAATGCATAAAAAAATATAACCAGGCATCCTCTACTGACGGGATGAGATCAATATCCTTCCAGGATACCCCGGCCAGGTCGATTAGAAAGGCCTGCTCGCTGAAGTGTTTCAGGGAGCGTTTGACAGTGATGAGTGGAGGTCGTTTGACCACTGACCCATTACGGATGCAGGCAATGAGGCAGTGATCGCTGAGATCTTGGTTGAAGACAGCAGAGGTGTATTTAGAGGGCAAGTTGGTTAGGATGATATCTATGAGGGTGCCCGTGTTTAAGGCTTTGGTGAGGTACCTGGTAGGTTCATTGATAATTTGTGTGAGATTGAGGGCATCAAGTTTAGATTGTAGGATGGCTGGGGTGTTAAGCATGTTCCAGTTTAGGTCGCCTAGCAGCACGAGCTCTGAAGATAGATGGGGGGCAATCAGTTCACATATGGTGTCCAGAGCACAGCTGGGGGCAGAGGGTGGTCTATAGCAGGCGGCAACGGTGAGAGACTTGTTTTTAGAGAGGTGGATTTTTAAAAATAGAAGTTCAAATTGTTTGGGTACAGACCTGGATAGTAGGACAGAACTCTGCAGGCTATCTTTGCATTAGATTGCAACACCGCCCCCTTTGGCAGTTCTATCTTGTCTGAAAATGTTGTAGTTTGGGATGAACATTTCAGAATTTTTGGTGGTCTTCCTAAGCCAGGATTCAGACACAGCTAGAACATCCGGGTTGGCAGAGTGTGCTAAAGCAGTGAATAAAACAAACTTAGGGAGGAGGCTTCTAATGTTAACATGCATGAAACCAAGGCTATTACGGTTACAGAAGTCATCAAAAGAGAGCACCTGGGGAATAGGAGTGGAGCTAGGCACTGCAAGGCCTGGATTCACCTCTACATCGCCAGAGGAACAGAGGAGGAGTAGGATAAGGGTACGGCTAAAAGCAATAAGAATTGGTCGTCTGGAACAGAGAGTAAAAGGAGGTTTCTGGGGGCGATAAAATAGCTTCAAGATATAATGTACAGACAAAGGTATGGTAGGATGTGAATACAGTGGAGGTAAACCTAGGTATTGAGTGATGATGAGAGAGATATTGTCTCTAGAAACATCAATGAAACCAGGAGATGTCATCGCATGTGTGGGTGGTGGAACTAATAGGTTGGATAAGGTATAGTGAGCAGGACTAGAAGCTCTACAGTGAAATAAGCCAATAAACACTAACCAGAACAGCAATGGACAAGGCATATTGACATTAAGGAGAGGCATGCTTAGTCGAGTGATCAAAAGGGTCCAGTGAATAGTGAGGTTGGTTGGGGTCACGGCGATTTAGACAGCTAGCCGGGCCATCGGTACCAAGCTAGCATAGGATGGAGGTCTGTTATTAGCCACCTCGTGCGTTTCCGTCGGTAGGATTAGTGGGGTTCCGTGTGGTAGAGGGGATGAATCCAATTCGCAAAAAAAAAACAATAGATATAGTTATAGAGGCCCAAGAAAAAATTTAATAAAATTTAAAAAATAAATTGTCCGATAGGTCTATTCAGATAGCAGCCGAAAAGACAGCTAACGGTTAGCGGACCGCAGATGGGCGTTCAGGTAACGTCGCGATGGAGGAGCCAGCCGGATAACTCCCTCGGGTAGATAACGTCGGTAGTCCAGTTGTGAAGGCCCGGTGGGGCTCCGTGTTGGCAGTAAAACGGGTCCGGATAGGTGATTGTAGCCCAGGAGTGACTGATGGAACTCTTCAGCTGGCTAGCTCCGGAATAATTGATGTTTGCTCCGGAATCGACGAAAGCCGATAGTCACACGGATAGCAGCTAGCTAGCTGCGAGATCCAGGTATAAATGTCCAGAGTTAGCGGTTGAAATCCGGGGACAGGGAGAGAAAAATAGGTCCGGTATGTTCCGGTCCGAGCCGCGCCGTACAAAACTGGCGATAGATTTTCAAGCTAAAGGATAGCTGATGACCACAAACCGTGGTTAGCTGAATACTAACGATTAGCCAGTAAAGAAGCTAACTAACTTCTGATTAGCTTCAGGCTAGCTTCTGGCTAGCTTCTGGTTAGCTTCTGGTTAGCTCCTATGGAGGATTACAGATTTGAGGTAAATAATACTTTCTTTTAAAAAATATATAAATTGGTGAGGCGGGTTGCAGGAGAGTGTTTTGAAGATGAGTTTATGGAAAATAGATGAGATGGCCTCCCGGGTGGCGCAGTGGTTAAGGGCGCTGTACTGCAGCAGAGCCTGGGTTCGCGCCCAGGCTCTGTCGTAACCGGCCGCGACCGGGAGGTCCGTGGGGCGACGCACAATTGGCCTAGCGTCGTCCGGGTTAGGGAGGGATTGGTCGGTAGGGATCTCCTTGTCTCATCGCGCACCAGCGACTCCTGTGGCGGGCCGGGCGCAGTGCGCGCTAGCCAAGGTTGCCAGGTGCACGGTGTAGCCTCCGACACATTGGTGCGTCTTTCTTCCGGGTTGGATGCGCGCTGTGTTAAGAAACAGTACGGCTGGTTGGGTTGTGTATCGGAGGACGCATGACATTCAGCCTTCGTCTCTCCCGAGTCCGTACGGGAGTTGTAGCAATGAGACAAGATAGTAGCTACTACAACAATTGGATACCACGAAATTTGGGGAGAAAAAGGGGTAAAAAAAAAAAAAAAAAAAAAAGTATGCGAAGAAAGTTGTAAATATATATATATATATACGGGACACGACAAGACGAGGACAAAAGACGTCTGAACTGCTATGCCATCTTGGAGCGAACAGAATGTCATAAATGTAATAATATCTCTGGAGGACAAGATTTCTGGGATTATGCTGGCCTATTCAGGGGGAAGTCACTCCTACTGCTGTATGATGGGAGAAACCATACATTGGGGTTTGAATAGATGTACAGTACCAGTCAAAAGTTTGGACACACTTACTCATTTAAGGGTTTTTCTTTATTTTTTACTATTTTCTACATTGTAGAATAATAATGAAGACACCAAAACTATGAAATAACATATATGGAATCCTGTAGTAACCAAAAAGTATTAAACAAATTCTTCAAAGTAGCCACCCTTCGCCTTGTTGACAGCTTTGCACACTCTTGGCATTATCTCAACCAGCTTCATGAAGTAGTCACCTGGAATGTATTTCAATTAACAGGTGTGCCTTGTTAATTTGTGGAATTTCTTTCCTTCTTAATATGTTTGAGCCAATCAGTTGTGTTGTGACAAAGTAGGGGTGGTATACAGAAGATAGCCCTATTTGGTAAAAGACCAAGTACAACTCAAATAAGCAAAACGACAGTCCATCATTACTTTAAGATATGAAGGTCAGTCGATGCGGAAAATGTCAAGAACTTTGAACGTTTTTTCAAGTGCAGTTGCAAAAACCATCAAGTGCTATGATGAAACTGGCTCTCATGAGGACCGCCACAGGAAAGGAAGACCCAGATTTACCTCTGCTGCAGAGGATAAGTTCATTAGAGTTAACTGCACCTCAGATTGCAGCCCAAATAAATGCTTCACAGAGTTCAAGTAACAGACACATCTCAACATCAACTGTTCAGAGGAGACTGCGTGAATCAGGTCGAATTGCTGCAAAGAGACCACTACTAAGGAACCCCAATTAGAAGAAGAGGCTTGCTTGAGCCAAGAAACACGAGCAATGGACATTAAAACGGTGGAAATCTGTCCTTTGGTCTGATGAATCCAAATTGGATATTTTTGGTTCCAACATCCGTGTCTTTGTGAGACGCAGAGTAGGTGAATGGAAGATCTCTGCATGTGTGGTTCCCACCGTGAAGCATGGAGGAGGAGGTGTGATGATGTGGGGGTGCTTTGCTGGTGACACTGTCAGTGATTTATTTAGAATTCAAGGCACACACTACCACAGCATTCTGCAGCGATACACCATCCCATCTAGTTTGGGCTTAGTGGGACTATCATTTGTTTTTCAACAGGGCTATGACCCAAAATATATCTCCAGGCTGTTTAAGGGCTATTTGACCAAGAAGGAGAGTGATGGAGTGCTGGATCAGATGACCTGGCTTCCACAATCACGCGACCTCAACCCAATTGAGATGGTTTGGGATGAGTTGGACAGCAGAGTGAAGGAAAAGCGGCCAACAAGTGCTCAGCATATGTGGGAACTCCTTCAAGACTGTTGGAAAAGCATTCCTCGTGAAGCAGGTAGAGAGAATGCCAAGAGTGTGCAAAGCTGTCATCAAGGCAAAGGGTGCCTACTTTGAACAATCTAAAATATTAAATATTTGTTTGACATTTTATTGGTTACTACATGATTCCATATGTGTTATTTCATAGTTTTGATGTCTTCACTATTATTCTACAAAGTAGAAAACAGTAAAAAATAAAATAAAGAAAAACCTTGAATGAGTAGGTTTGTCTAAACATTTGACTGGTACTGTACATGTAAAAAAGGATAATGGAAAAGCAACAACCAACTACAACATCCCAAATTAACCCCATATCAATCTGCATTATTTTAAGTCCCTCACTCTCCACACCAGAATTGATCATCCTTGGCTCAATTAAATGTTCTCCAGTGTAAATGAAGCCTGCTAATGCAGCGCATGGTGGTTCTGGAAGTTTTAAATCAGGAGGAGCTTGAGAGTTGCCCTGTTCCAACAGGTCTGACAAAGGGTACAGGGGACTGAGTAGTAGGTAGACCTACGAAATTACTGAGCCCAATTGTGCTGAAGGTCAGAGCACTCTCCAGCAGGGACAGATCATCCTCTTAGCCCTGTCTGATTTCTGGAGAGCCCTTGTGTTGTATAACATCTACAATCATATTTATCTGCAGCTTTCCTCATTGTGTAAGGGGATGGATTTGGTTTTGACCTGCCTCACTCCATCTGTGATTAGTGACTCAGTCTTGGCCCTATGTCACAATGGAAAAACATCTTACACTTATATCATTAAAGTTTGGGTGTGAAGGACACCGAGTTACGTTGTCTCCCATTACGCCAATAAAACATGCTGTTTCCAGGGTCAGTATAAGAGATGGGGTGCTTTTATTGTGCACCTAAAAGCATTTATGTGCTGGTACATAATAAGCCTCCATTGCAGTTCATTTCCAGCATAGGACAACTCATACTGATTATCATTGTAACATCTGCTTCCAACTCACACCCTCAAACACGTAGATCCCCTGAACGCAGCTCACTTTTCAGTCCACTTTCCAGCACACACTCTCAAACACCTACATCCCCTGAACACAGCTCACTCTCCAGATCCCAATCACCTGAATTCTGATCACCTGTTCACACACCTGTATGTCATTATCACACAATATTTAGTTCAGTTCTTTGCACCCCATCACTGTGAGGTATTGTTTGTTTGGTGACACATGTTTTCGGAGCCCTGGGTTTCCCCGTGATTTACTCCTCCCGTGTATAATAGTTTTTGCCTGCCTCACTAATGACGCCTTTTGCCTATTCCCTGCCTGTACATTAGCCTATTGGATTTCCTGTTATCTACCTATTGCCTGATCTCCCGGACTATGTTACTAGCCTTTTCCCTGCCTGTACTGTTGCCCTTTTGGACCTCCTGTGTATGACCTTCTGTCTGTCCCTGGACCCAGCTACCTGCCTTCTCCTGTGGTCCTTTGCAATAAACACCTGCTGCGCCCTGCGCTTGAAACCAGCTCTCTGTCTCCCCTTGTGTTCATTACAATCATATATATATATATATATATATATATAAGTATATACACTACTATTCAAAAGTTTGGGGTCACTCAGAAATGTCCTTGTTTTTTAAAAGAAAAGTAAACATTTTGTCCATTAAAATAACATAAAATTGATCAGAAATACAGTGTAGACATTGTTGTTAGGGATATTTCTGCCTGACTGACGTGCCCAAAGTAAACTGCCTGTTACTCAGGCCCAGAAGCCAGTATATGCATATAATTGGTAGCATTGGATAGAGAACACTGTAGTTTGTAGAAATATTAAAATGGTGTATGAGACTATAACACAATTAATATGGCAGGCGAACATCAAACAAAAAAATCAACCGGAAAGGTTTTTTTTTTTAGCTCCCAGGCTCTTATAATGGAAAGCTATGGGTTCTATGTAATTCCAGCTCCCATATTGCAATTCCTATGGCTTACACTAGATGTAAACAGTCTTTGTTCTTCGTTTCAGGCTTGTTTCCTCAAAAACAAGCAAGAATTTTAAGTTTTTGTAGAAAGAGTCCCGGTACAATATCAGTCTGTTGGCGCGTAATTTTACTTTTCTATTGAACATACTTCTTTCCGTATTAAATATTATAGTTTATTTACATTTTAGGATACCAGACGTTTGAATAGAAACGTAGTGTGACTTATTTGAACAAAGTTAGGGGTAGCTTTTTGGATTCCTTTCTCTGCATGTTGAATGAGTGGATTACTCAAATCGATGGCGCCAACTAAACAGACTTTTTGGGATATATCTAACAAAACAACCATTCATATTGTAGCAAGGGACCCTTGAGATTGAAAACAGGGGAAGATTTTCAAAAGTAAGTGATTTATTTAATCGCTATTTGTGATTTTATGAAGCCTGTGCTGGTTGAAAAATATGTTGATGTGGGGCACAGTCCTCAAACAATTGCATGGTATGCTTTCGCAGTAAAGCCTATTGTAAATCAGATAATGCAGGTAGATTAACAAGATTTTAAGCTTTTAAACAATATAAGATACTTGTATGTTCATAAATGTTTAATATTACGATTATGTACTTGAATTGCGCGCCCTCCAATTTCAACCAGATGTTGTCGACAGGTATCCCGCTAACAGGACGCCTAGCCTTGTTGTAAATGACTATTCTACTATCTAGGCGTACAAAGGCCCATTATCAGAAACCATCACTCCTGTGTTCCAAAGGCACGTTGTGTTAGCTAATCCAAGTGTATAATTTTAAAAGGCTAATTGATCATTAGAAAACCCTTTTGCAATTATGTTAGCACAGCTTTCTTCCACAACTCGTCAGTCTATTCTTGTTCTGAGAAATTAAGGCTATTCCATGCAAGAAATTGCCAAGAAACTGAAGATCTTATTCAACGCTGTGTACTACTCCCTTCACAGAACAGCGCAAACTGGCTCTAACCAGAATAGAAAGAGTGGGAAGCCCCGGTGCACAACTAAGTACATTAGTGTCTAGTTTGAGAAACGGACGCCTCACAAGTCCTCAACTGGCAGCTTCATTAAATAGTACCTGCAAAACACCACTCTCAACATCCACAGTGAAGAGGCAACTCTGGGATGCTGGCCTTCAATACTGTTGGAAAAGCATTCCAGGTGAAGCTGGTTGAGAGAATGCCAAGAATGTGCAAAGCTGTCATCAAGGCAAGGGGTGGCTATTTGAAGAATTTCAAATATAAAATATACTTTGATTTGTTTAACACTTTTTGGTTACTACACGATTACATATGTGCTATTTCATAGTTTTTATGTCTTCAGTATTATTCTACAAAGTAGAAAATAGTTTTTTTTTTTAAATAAGAAAAATCCTTGAATGAGTAGGTGTTCTAAAACCTTTGACATATTATCAAGCTGTATAACCTATTATGAAACAGGCTTTGCATTGTCAATTGGTTTATTTTGTGTACATGTGTGCGTGCGTGACAGACAGGGAGAGATGAAATTCAGTACGCCTTTACTGTTTGTGTCTGCCAGTGCAAACCTACAATTTCATCAAATCTTTAACCCGTGTGAGGGTCGAAATAGGGGAAAGCTTTATAGGGGTTAATGTATGATTCACAGTGTTTACAAAAAGAGTGTCTGCCCCATCTCGGGTCAACTGTGATTATGCCTCAATACAGAGTTTTTATTGCAATAGTCTGACCCAATAAATGTTATAGCAATGTGTGAAATGGTCTGTGAATGGTAAATTGTGAGGTGAGAAAATATGAGCGACATCAGCATCTCTGAAAACATCAAGACTGCAATGTGAGAAACTCAGTAGCCTACGTCGACTCTGTAGGATATCCACAGGGATGCAGCCTCTGCGGTAGACTATTGGCTACTGTGCGCGCAATGGCGCACACTCACCGGCCACTACTGAATTTTAGGAGTGCTAGTCCAATGTAGGTGACGATATGCAGCCTAACCGGGAAAAAAAACATATTTCGGGTAGACCCAGCTGTCAGCTGCAGAAACCTAAATAGGCAGCCTCTCCAGAGACTCACGCGTCAGATGAATAGACAGTTTACAGCTTGCTTCTTTCTCTAATCTCCTCCTGACGACAGCAATACTGACTCTATGTTTAAAATTATGACTGTTGCAGTTTGAGTTTCAGGACCCGGTCAGTTTGTGCTGATTCAAGAGACAATCGCTCTTCGGTTTGACTTGGGCTGCTGAAGTTAAAGAGAATCTGAACGTGACAAGCCGCCTGGACTTTTGAAGATGTGCTCGCGACTTGCATTTACCTGGAATTTACAGTAGTTACTTACAGTCGTAGGCTACATTCAAAGCGGTATGTTTCCCGAAATGAATAACAAGGTGAGGTCAATAATCCATTTTGAGTATCTATATCCACACAATCCGTTATTTATTTCAATCTTTAGGCTACATATGTTGACAATGCAGTTTTTTACAACATGTATGTTTTCTCTCTTATTGTATTCTATTTTATCGTTTGCTTGAACATCAGACAGTTATGTATTTTTTATGCCACTGAAGTCTGATATAACATTAATTTTGCAGTTGAAATTGTATGAAGATTCACTTTTCTTTTCCACTGAACGTTAACAAACTGATTTCAATTACAGAATAGTATGATAAGTAAACAGTAGTAGGAGCTAAATATTATGACCCATTTAGTAGTTTGCTTATGGGTTATCTGAGAAGGTATTCAAGATAGACATGATCCATAACTATTTTAGTCTACACTTACTTTATGGCTAGATTCATGGTGTTGACAGAAGCTCTATAGCTTTACTATAAACAGTATCCCAAATGACCAAGGACAGGAAAACAGCAACTCTTTCATCCACTTTTTACAAATAACATTAGCCTTGTTGACATCTCTGTCATTTATTATTTGCAATATCATTGTCACATTGATCAGCAGCCATCTATAAATCAGTCAGTGTATTTTCTCTGAATCAAGTTTGAAATTCTCAGTCAGCTTTTCTGGGTGGGATTGATGCTCTACTTTTCATGAGCAAAAAATGTGTACGTTTCTGTATAGCTACTGAAACTTCATCCGTTGTTGACGCTATCAACTCTTAGACAGTTGTTTCCATTCGCTGCCAATTCAATATTTGCAATACGTTCCTTACCATTGGAGCTGAAGCTTTACTTTCCTCATGCTGTTCTGTAACTGGTGTCGTGCGAGTCTCAGAAAATACATATTAGGAATAATGTGTTCCCTTTCAAGGACCTGCATGATGTCAACAATCCAAAAGCTCTTTCCAGTATCCAGTGAGATGTGCACTGCAACTAGTGGCAGCTTCTTTGTTGCTCTGTGCATCATTGCTCTACTGACCCACCCAGACCCTTGATAACATTTCAGGGGATGACCCCACCCCCAGCACACCTCCCTCAGGGGATGAGCACACCCCCAGCACACCTCCCTCTCATGACCACAACCCAAGTAGAAATACAGGGTAACACATATCATAACACTACAAGTGACCTCAGAAAAAAAGTGACTTCAGTTATCAGATGCTGGACTATTGTAATACTACAGTAGGCCTATATAAGACAAATCATTGCCATTTGAACACAGAGGTATTGCATGCTTAGAATTGGTGGCAGGTAGCCTAGCTCTTCAGAGCTTTGGGCCAGTAATTGAAAGGTCGCTGGTTTGAATCCCCGTCTGCTGAGTGCCCATTTCAAATGGATGAGCGGTTTTGTATCTGCTTACAGTAAGTACAGTACCTGTTTAGTGCCCTACCACAGTGGCCGACATCGCAGTACAACCTTCACTCTCACAATCCTCCCAGGGGATTGGTTGTTTTACATGTGAATCCTGCATGTGTTCATATTTGAATGAGTGTTTGCTGACTTGTTCCGATTCCAAACCAAGCCAATGTGAAGGCAATCCTAGGTGGGAACTGGTGTTCCACTACTCTAAGTTTTCCCATGCCAAATCATTTTATACATTGCCCTGTGTATGTATGGGAATCAAAATACGGTCATATTCTCGTCAAGGAACACATATGGGTCAGTAAGAGGCAATTGGTCATTTCATAAAGAATATGAAGCATATGGATGTTTATTTAGTGAACTCATGAGAAACAGTATATTTTTCCACTGTTTTATTCTTCTGACCTTTTAATCCAATAGTGTTATTTAGGTCAAGTCCATTCTCAATCTGCTCTGCTAACCAGCCAGCCGTTGTCTAACCCTCTCTGGCTCTCTGGAGTTTTGCCTGTGCTCATCTGGGCTGGATGTTTCAGTCCACCCATATGGTGTCTCTCATTCAACACACTGTGTTAGTTGACACACTCCCCTCTGATTAAGGCATGTGTAAAACTAGCTATTCTGTCACATTGGCACAAGAGATAATATAATCTCAGTGACTGATATGACCCCATGAAGCCTAGCATCAGACTGAATTGGCTTTGTGAAAGGAAGTGAAGGCTCTCTCTGGTGCCAGGTTAAAACAGCTCTCTACTCTCACCATCATTACCAGCATTACCACACCCTTACACCATCATTACCACACCCTTACACTCTTCATAGAACATCAGAGGGTTAACAAGCCTATGCTCCAGGAAAGGAATGCTTCTTGTGGAAAAATCGATCATAAAGAGACCATTGCTACTGTGGTAGCTAATTGCATAAGATACTCTAATTTTGGAGAGTGTGCATCATCTTTGCTTGCATGGTAGTAATCCTACTTCACTACTGTATCTATCTGTGAGACCCACCGCTGTGCTGGGCCTGAAACACCCACCAGCAACAATCAGGCTATTTATTCTCCTCATTCACAGAGATACTTTGAAGTTCATCAAGTTTCAGTTATTAAAAATATGCGATTCATAATGCAGATTCAGACCTCAATGACTTGTTATGAGTCATATTGAATCTATTTAACTAAAACTGAATCTGATTTGGGGGAGACTCCCTTGGCAATGCTGCATCCAACGCCCACACACTGACTAATACAGGTGTAGAGAAGTTCTGTGTGTAAATGTAATGTTAAGGGAAGTCTCCCATATTCCTTTCCTCCACAGTCTTCTAGAGGAGAGGCTTTCCCACACTCACACAGGCTCCAGACCCAACAGGGAACCAATCGACCCTATTCACAGGTGAGCCTTTACTCACTGGTGACCTGTAGAGCATTTGAGCCCCTACAGACCCACTCTCTTTCAATCCTGTATCTTTCTGTCTGTGCAGTGCCCTCTCCCTTCACTCCACCAAACGTCACTACCCTAGCTAACTCATGCTATTGGAGTAAATGTTTAATGTTGTTGGTGAATGACAACTCAAGGGGATAACTTTGGCCTTCCATTTACAGTGATGAACTTAAAGCAGTCCTCACTGTCAATAAAACACGATGTGTTTAAGAAAACAGTGTAGTAGCCTACACTCTTAGAAAAAGGGTTCCAAAAGGGTTCTTCGGTTGTCCCAATAGAATAACCCTTTTTGGTTCCAGGTAGAGCTATTTTGGGTTCCATGTAGAACTCTCTGGAAGGGATTTTACATGGAACTTAAAAGGGTTCTACCTGGAACCAAAACGGGTTATTCAAAGGGGACACCCGAAAAACTCTTTTAGGTTCTAGATAGCACCTTTTTTTCTAAGTGTATATCTAATGAGCCTGCTGGTCATCTGTTGTTCTTTACAAATGCTGTTTTGAATTAAAGGAAATTGCACCTACACAATGCTGTAAACTCGAAACGTCTGTGTACACTATCCTTGATGCAGTAAAAAATTATAAAGTAAGCTTTATGTGACATCTTTAGGAGTGCAAACCCATTCCACCTCTTTCTTTGGCTGAATTTGCGAGTTTTACGCACCAGCTAAGCTTCTGGGAGAACATGATGGTTCTCTTTTGATTACCTAATCAGCCTGCCCTGATACCAGTTGTGTGCTGGTATAATACTGTATTTACCATTTGCTTGTTGTAGCAGGTGCTTGAAACTATATTTAGCCTGTGTCTCTATGCGTCATAACTAAGTTGGACGCTACTGCAGCAGCCTGTGCACGTGCGATTAAATATCACTGCTATGTATAGACCGGGCTGGTGATTTGTGCTTCTGTGCTTGCTGTTACCAAAGTAAAGGGATAAAGAACTACTGGTTCCACTTTACAATAACTGTCCATAATAACACCTATGTATTTACATGTTAGTTATATCGGCAGATACATTGCCATTACCATGTAGGAAGTCATTCAATATTTTACTGGCATGTACAATTTTACAATAAAGTCATGATCCCTGTCGTAGCCTAGGTAAGAGGTCTCCTTTCCCCATCATTCGTTTAGCTATGCCTGCAAGGCAGCCAGTGACATATGTAAACGTGCTCTTACAGCAAGCAGCATGGCAGCTAGAGAAAGGCCTGCTCCAGTTTAGGTCCCCCACAGCAGCAGCTACGATGACAGACTGTCATGGCCCAGTCTCCAGGCTTTTGTTCCCGCCTCACACTCACCCTGCTGAGTAATTCCATCCTCAACCCTGGGGGTCCTGGTTACCTGAGCCACCACAATTAGAACGGATGTAGGATTCTCTACCTCCCACTACGTGATCACATAGTCTCTTCCAACAGTCGCTGTAACTCGGACACAACTGGGGTTAGAGCACCATGGGTCTGGCAAGTGAGACTAGTTATGACGATACAAAATGTTATTATACTTTTAATGTTTTCATCTGCATATTTTAAAAACCCTTTATTTATTTGAACCCTTCTCTCTCTCTTGAAGAAATTGAACTCGGGCGTAGTGACCTTGCCCCAGCTGGAGCCCACGGTTATACAGGTTGTTGTCAGCAATGCCAAACTCCACCACCAGCAGTCCGATAGCATCCTGCCCCACATCGCCAACAAGGGGGTGCAGAACAACTACCAGACACACCAGGTGAGGCTACATTTCACACTGTGTCACACTATACTGTTGGCCTCCAAAAGTAGTTAACTTGACTCCAGTTGTCGATTGTAAATGCACATGTAAATTGTACATGATAGTAAGTCCTTGGTAGTTTATACATCTTCAGGTGAAACCGCTCAGTTGACATGCAATTTCCCAGTAATGTAAAAGGAAGTGAGAGCAAGTTTCATCAGGGTTACGCTTAGTGATGGAGCCAAAGGGTTGAAACGACAGATCAACTGACCTCTTGATCCCTTTTGTGATTTGCAGGATGAGAGACCAAAGCCCTCCTCCCAGTTCTCCACATGGTTTGGCTCCTCAGTGGAGAACCTGTCTGACTCTATCACCACCAAGGGTCTCAGCAACAAGCTGGAAGAGGCAAAGCTTTATAAAGGACAGAGGCTGCCCATGTCTCCCACAGAGGCACTGAGGCACTTCCAAGGGCGTCTGACAGAGTTTGAGCAGCAGGAGATCATGGACTACTCAGAGATCTGGTTCCTGGGTCTGGAGACTAAGAAGATCAAGGCCTCTCACGGAATTCCTCAGAATGCCGGCTACGACGACGAGCACGGCAGCTACAACAAGGTACAGTTACGTCAATGATTTTAATTGAAATTATTATTGTGGTTCCTTGGGGTAAGGTGTAAGAAGGTTTGTTTGTTTGTTTGTTTGCTGTGATATGACCAGTCAGACCATCCAACTGACCTTTCTCTCAACTTCACAATAATCTGCAGTGAAATTATGTTAAGTCCCATGCACGCTAGCCAAACTGCCATGTGAGTCTAACTGACTATCCACAGGCAGTTAGTGTCTTATTCCATCCTGTATGGCTGTGCTGTTACAGGGAGACTGACTGTGAACATTGTTTAGACTCATGGCCCTATGCCCCATTCATGGTAACCTCTAGGTCACACAAAACTAGTTAAGTCATGACAGATGCTCAGCTAAATAACCAAATGAAATAACACAGGAGCAGTATTATTATGAACTAACTTTAAACTAACTTTACCTAAATTGAACTTACTTTTCTTAACTTTAACTAACTTTTAACTAACTAACTAACTAACTTTACCTAACTGTTAACTAACTCACTTTAACTTTTTAACTAACTAACTTGACCTAATTTTAACTAACTTTTGAACTAACTAACTTTTCCTACTAGCACTGACTTTGCTGATAATTACCTTATTGAGGAAAAATGTACTTGCTACGACTGTGATATACTGTCTCACCTTGCTACCTAGCTATCACCTTGCTATTCGCTGCAGCTAGCGACTGGAACGAGCTGCAACAAACACTCAAACTGGACAGTTTTATCGCAATCACTTAATTCAAAGACTTAATCATGGACACTTACTGACAGTTGTGGCTGCTCTGCGTGATATATTGTTGTCTCTACCTTCTTGCCCTTTGTGCTGTTGTCTGTGCTCAATAATGTTTGTACCCTGTTTTGTGCTGCTGCCATGTTGTGTTGCTACCATGCTATGTAGTCATGTGTTGCTGCCATGCTATATTGTTAACTTAGGTCTCTCTTTATGTAGTGTTATGTTGTCTCTCTTGTCGTGATGTGTGTTTTGTCCTATATTTTTATTTAATTTATTTTTATTTGAAATCCCAGCCCCCGTCCCCGCAGGAGGCATTTAGCCTTTTGGTAGGCCGTCATTGTAAATAAGAAATTGTTCTTAACTGACTTGCCTAGTGAAATAAAGGTTAAATTAAATAAATAAATACAAATATCTTAAGATGAATGCACTAACTGTAAGTCGCTCTGGATAAGAGCATCTGCTAAATTACTAAAATGTCAATGTAAATGAAGTAGTGTTTAACATTAGTCATTATAGTAGTCATTATAGAAAACCATAATGAAGGATGTCATTGTATCATGAACTACCATTTAAGTACATGCAGTGAGGCTCTTGTATTCAAAAGTATTGTCCAACATACCATACACAGTACACAAACATTTCCAATTGAATGTTCTCTGTTCTGTATCCAGATTCTGCACGACCACATTGGCTTCCGCTTCGAGGTGCTGGAGGTGATTGGGAAAGGATCATTTGGACAGGTTCTGAAATGTCTGGACCACAAGACCCAAGAGCTGGTCGCCATCAAGGTCATTCGCAACAAGAAAAGGTACAAACAAAACATTTTGCTACATGCTCTTGAATACGCATCCAACGCTCAAAGACTCTGAAACTGACCTTCTTGTGTGAGGTCAGTACTGACAGGTCGTCAGGTCAGTGTTCCAAAGGAGTTACCTCGGCATTGCTTTACCAGTCCTCTCTCAGGTGATCCAATGCACCCTGTGTGTCAATGGAAGTCCGCCTCCTCCTCTTTGACTTTGATTGATACAAATGTCATCAGGGCTTAATGCTTTTCAATAATGCAGAAAACAAAATGGGTGCTTACCGCCATAGGGCTGCCTTGGTCTCGCCACTTGGGCCTTGTCTTGAACTAAACCCTCTCAAAGATCCTGTTTCTCCTGGGAGAGGAGATTCTCCCTTCTTTGCAGCTGTCATAATTTTTCACACCAAAGTAAATTAAAACTGGAATTGAAAAATATTTGCTAGGAGATTTTCCATTTCTGATTTTTAATGGTTAAATCCAGAATGGAGTCATGACTAACTCTAACTAACTCTTACATTGGACTGTAGGTTTCACCACCAGGCCCTAGTGGAACTGAAGATCCTGGATGCTGTGAGGAGGAAAGACAGGGAAAAGTGCCACAATGTCATCCATATGAAAGAATACTTCTACTTCCGCAACCATCTCTGCATCACCTTCGAGCTGCTAGGGTGAGTGTAGTGTGTGGTATGTATAACACTATGATAAGACACCTGGAATGATGAGTAAAACAATCACACGCACAAACATACACACACACACACACACAATCAAAATAGTCCCAGTAGAAGATAAATGGAACCCTGAGTAATTCATGTGTTAATCAAAGGTATTCAAGGTTAGGCACCTCTCCCAAGGTACAACAAGGTACAACTCCCCTATTACATACACAGCTCGTTTGTCACTAGTCACTTAAAATGCTACACTACTTGAGCAAAGTGAGCATCCCGCCTAGAACAATCTGCCTCAACTAGCGTTAGGTTCCCTCTGAGACAAAATAGTATTCTATTCCAGGCTGGCTGACCTTTAGTAGACGTCTTGGACTGCCACCCTGTCTAACATTACCGTCACCCAGTCCCTTAGTTAACGCCTTGATTAGGGCTCTATCACTTTTCTCTGGCTGCTCGGGATGTGAAGGCTCCGGTTACACTGGACAGAGAAGTGTGTAAATCCCAGAAGTATCTAGAAATACAAAGAATAACTCTGAGAGACTCTCTTCTTAATGTTAAGACATTCAAGACTGTTAAGTAATCTGATTCAGCATGCAACATAATGGTGTCCACTTCCTTTTTTAAATATCTTATTACTAAACTGCATGGTCTTGCTAGATTTACCATGATATCAAAATGCAGTATAGTGCTGGCCTCTAGAGGACTAATAAACTATTACATTTGAGGCCAAACCCTCTATGCAGTGGTGGGAAAAAGAAAACGCAAAGAAAGACTGGGAATAGTGACAGACATGCTATCATTTGACCAGTTCTCTAAATTCTTGTCTTTCTGTGTAGAGTCAACCTGTATGAGCTGATCAAGAAGAACAACTTCCAGGGCTTCAGTCTGGCCCTGATCCGTCATTTCACCCGCTCCCTGCTCAAGTGCCTACAGATGCTGTATAAGGAGAAGATCATTCACTGTGACCTCAAACTGGTAAGGTTCCACAAATCCCCATACATTGTAATGGCTCTGCATGGAACAGTAACAACACAAAGAATACCCAGCTGAGAAGTCAGACATGCTAATGCACAGTACCAGTGCACTGCAGAGGAAATAAGTTGGTTGCACTTTGTTTGGTAACTTGGAAAATGTCAAATTGACATTGTTTCTCTTTTTTTCACAAAAGGAGAACATACTTCTGTCTCAGAAAGGACAAGGAAATATAAAGGTGGTTGACTTTGGGTCCAGCTGTTATGAGCAGCAGAGAGGTGTGTCTCACCTGATCAAATACCCGATTTAAAAGTCTTATGTTAAAATCTCCAAAGCCACAGCAGTCATATACAATAACAGAATTTGAACATGAACTCCGCTCCCTCCCTTTCTCCTTGCCTGCCCTTGTAGTCTACACCTACATCCAGAGTCGTTTCTATCGCTCCCCAGAGGTTATCCTGGGCCACCCCTACAGCATGGCCATCGACATGTGGAGTCTGGGCTGCATCATGGCTGAGCTCTACACCGGCTTCCCCCTATTTCCTGGGGAGAGCGAGGTGGAGCAGATTGCGTGCATCATGGAGGTACACAACCAATCACCTGCAGACATACAGTCTCAGACCCCAGCGCTAGCCAATTGGAGTATCTGATGTTAAATGTTTTTAGGAATCCATTTATCCATCACCATTCAAGAACATTCTGTTCTTTTATTTCATAGGTACTTGGAATGCCTCCCAAGGATTTTGTGCAGACAGCATCCAGGAGAAGGTTGTTTTTCGGTAAGAACTTTCTATGATTTGTACAGTAAGAATGTGTTTCTTTACTTCGGAAATATATATAAGGTTGTTGTATACATAATGTTGTCTGTTGTCTGTACTGTTGTCTGTGCCCAATAATGTTTGTATCATGTTTTGTGCTGCTACCATGTTGTGCTGCTGCCATGTTGTGTTGCTACCAAGTTGTTGTCATGTGTTGTTGCTATGTTATGTTGTTATCTTAGGTCTCTCTTTGTGTAGTGCTGTCACACCCTGACCATAGTTTACTTTGTATATTTCTATGTTTTGGTTGGTCAGGGTGTGAGCTGAGTGGGCATTCTATGTTTCATTGTCTAGTTTGTCTATTTCTATGTCTGGCCTGATATGGTTCTCAATCAGAGGCAGGTGTTAGTCATTGTCTCTGATTGGGAACCATATTTAGGTAGCCTGGGTTTCACTGTGTGTTTGTGGGTGATTGTTCCTGTCTCTGTGTTGTTCACCAGATAGGGCTGTTTCGGTTTTCGTTATGTTCTTTGTTTTGTAGTGTTTGTATCGATTCGTGTTTTACGTTTGTTTATTAAACATGGATCGCGATCCACACACCGCATTTTGGTCCGACTCTCCTTCTCATACAGAAAACCGTGACAGAATCACCCACCACAACAGGACCAAGCGACGTGGTAACGGGCAACAGCAGCGAAAGGAGGAAAGGACTTGGGAAGAAATAGACAGGTGGGCGGTCGACCCAGAGAGAGTGCCGGAGCCCGCCTGGGATTCGATGGAGCAGTGCGCGGAAGGTTATCGGAGAATGGAGTTTGCGACGCAAGCACGGCGGCGCGGACGGAGGCCCGAGAGTCAGCCCCAAACATTTCTTGGGGGGGGGGGGGGGGGGCTCAGGGAGAGTGTGGCAGAGTCAGGGTTCAGACCAGAGCCAACTCCCCCTGTTTATCGTGAGGAGCCAAGGAGGAGACCAGAATCAGAGCCGGTGTTGGAGGTGAGCGAAGCAGAGACTGTGAAGGAGTTAATGGGGAAATTGGAGGAGAGAGTTATGAGGGAGTTGCTGTGTTGGTGCTTTAGGTACGATATTCGCCCGACGGAGCGTGTCGGGGATTTGATGGCACCTGGGTCAGCGCTCCATACTTGTCCTGAGGTGCGTGTTAGTCGGCTGGTGAAGATTGTGCCAGCCTCACGCACTAGGCCTCCTGTGCACCTCCCTAGCCTTGCACGTCCTGTGCCAGCCCTGCTCTCAAGCTCTCCAGTACACCTTCACGGTCCGGTCCATCCTGTGCCACCTCCACACACCAGCCCTCCGGTAGCAGCTCCCCGCACCAGGCTTCCTGTGCGTGTTCTCGGCCCAGTACCACCAGTGCCAGCACCACGCATCAGGCCTACAGTGCGCCTTGCCTGTCCAGCGCTGTCAGAGCCTTCCTCCTCTCCAGCGCTGCCGGAGTCTCCCGCCTATCTAGCTCTGTCAGAGCCTTCCTCCTCTACAGCGCTGCCGGAGTCTCCCGCCTGTTTAGCGCTGCCAGAGCCTTCCGCCTCTACAGCGCTGCCGGAGTCTCCCGCCTGTTCAGAACTGCCAGTCTGCAAGGAGCTGCCAGTCTGCAAGGAGCTGCCAGTCTGCAAGGAGCTGCCAGTCAGTCTGCAAGGAGCTGCCAGTCAGTCTGCAAGGAGCTGCCAGTCTGCAAGGAGCTGCCAGTCTGCAAGGAGCTGCCAGTCTGCAAGGAGCCGCCAGAGCCGCCAGTCTGCAAGGAGCCGCCAGAGCCGCCAGTCTGCAAGGAGCCGCCAGAGCCGCCAGTCTGCAAGGAGCCGCCAGAGCCGCCAGTCTGCAAGGAGCCGCCAGGGCCGCCAGTCTGCAAGGAGCCGCCAGGGCCGCCAGTCTGCAAGGAGCCGCCAGGGCCGCCAGTCTGCAAGGAGCCGCCAGGGCCGCCAGTCTGCAAGGAGCCGCCAGGGCCGCCAGTCTGCAAGGAGCCGCCAGGGCCGCCAGTCTGCAAGGAGCCGCCAGGGCCGCCAGTCTGCAAGGAGCCGCCAGGGCCGCCAGTCTGCAAGGAGCCGCCAGGGCCGCCAGTCTGCAAGGAGCCGCCAGGGCCGCCAGTCTGCAAGGAGCCGCCAGGGCCGCCAGTCTGCAAGGAGCCGCCAGGGCCGCCAGTCTGCAAGGAGCCGCCAGGGCCGCCAGTCTGCAAGGAGCCGCCAGGGCCGCCAGTCTGCAAGGAGCCGCCAGGGCCGCCAGTCTGCAAGGAGCCGCCAGGGCCGGCAGTCAGCATGGAGCAGCCAGGGCCGCGCATCCAGGGCCGCCAGTCAGCGTGGAGCAGCCAGGGCCGCCAGTCAGCGTGGAGCAGCCAGGGCCGCCAGTCAGCGTGGAGCAGCCAGGGCCGCCAGTCAGCGTGGAGCAGCCAGGGCCGACAGTCAGCATGGAGCAGCCAGAGCCGCCAGTCAGCATGGAGCAGCCAGTCGGCATGGAGCAGCCAGAGCAGCCAGTCGGCATGGAGCAGCCAGAGCAGCCAGAGCAGCCAGTCAGCATGGAGCAGCCAGTCAGCATGGAGCAGCCAGTCAGCATGGAGCAGCCAGAACTGCCAGTCAGCCAGACTCTTTCAGATCTGCCAGACTCTTCCAGATCCGCCAGTCAACCAGACTCTTCCAGATCCGCCAGTCAACCAGACTCTTCCAGATCCGCCAGTCAACCAGACTCTTCCAGATCCGCCAGTCAACCAGACTCTTCCAGATCCGCCAGTCAACCAGACTCTTCCAGATCCGCCAGTCAACCAGACTCTTCCAGATCCGCCAGTCAACCAGACTCTTCCAGATCCGCCAGTCAACCAGACTCTTCCAGATCCGCCAGTCAACCAGACTCTTCCAGATCCGCCAGTCAACCAGACTCTTCCATATCCGCTAGTCAGCCAGGATCTGCCAGAACCGCCAGCCAGCCAGGATCTGCTGGATCCAACTACCTGCCTGGGCTTCCTCTCAGTGCTGGGCTTCCTCTCAGTGCTGGGCTTCCTCTCAGTCCCGAGCTACCCCTCAGTCCCGAGCTACCCCTCAGTCCCGAGCTACCCCTCAGTCCCGAGCTGCCCCTCTGTCCCGAGCTGCCCCTCTGTCCCGAGCTGCCCCTCTGTCCCGAGCTGCCCCTCTGTCCCGAGCTGTCATTAAGGAGGGTAACCTATCTAGGGACGCTAAGGAGGTGGACTAAGACTATTATGGAGTGGGGTCCACGTCCAGTGCCAGAGTCGCCACCGCGGAGAGATGCCCACCCACACCCTCCCCTATAGGTTTAGGTTGTGCGTCCGGGGGGGGGGTCAGGGTGTGAGCTGAGTGGGCATTCTATGTTTCATTGTCTAGTTTGTCTATTTCTATGTCTGGCCTGATATGCTTCTCAATCAGAGGCAGGTGTTAGTCATTGTCTCTGATTGGGAACCATATTTAGGTAGCCTGGGTTTCACTGTGTGTTTGTGGGTGATTGTTCCTGTCTATGTGTTTTCACCAGATAGTGCTGTTTCGGTTTTCGTTACGTTCATTACGTTCTGTTTTGTAGTGTTTGTATCGATTCGTGTTTTACGTTTGTTTATTAAACATGGATCGCAATCCACACGCCGCATTTTGGTCCGACTCTCCTTCTCATACAGAAAACCGTGACAAGTGCTGTGGTGTCTTTCTTGTCATGTGTGTTTGTCGTGATTTTATATTTATTTTTACTCCCAGGCCCTGCAGGAGGCCTTTTGGTAGGCCGTCATTGTAAATAAGATTTTGGTCTTAACTGAGTTGCATAGTTAAATAAATAAAAATATGTATACAATTAGGAGCAACGAAACATCTTAAAGTATTAGGTCCAAAATTAATCAGATGAATCTCTGGGTTGTGTTTGAACCATGAGGTTTGGTAAGTCTCTAACTAGTGTGTTTGATGACTTGTTGCAGACTCCAAAGGAAACCCCAGAAACATCACAAACAGCAAAGGGCGGAAGAGGCGACCCAACTCCAAAGACCTGGCCAGTGTTTTGAAGACCGACGATCCTCTGTTCCTGGACTTCCTTCAACACTGCCTCGCGTACTTCAACACTGACACACTAGAAATCTAGAATTCAGCACAGGATTATTACTCTGTGGTTTCAGGGTCATGAGAACTTTTGTCATGAGATTTCTGGTAGTGACCCCACTCCCTGCGGGTGTCTCGGGAGGAGTTGGGATATGAAGAAACACATTTCCATTACACACTTGTGTGTAGCAGGGCAAATATAGTCGCCCCCAGAAACGTATTATTATTAGCTTGCTTCATCTTCTCCATGCACACTTAGGGTATATTCCTGTGCTATCTAGGTGGGATCCAACCAAGCGTATGACACCAGACGAAGCGATGCAACATGAGTGGATCCAGGAGGCTCGTCTCAACAAGCCCCGGCCCAAAACACGACCCATGATTTGGAAGCCCAGGGAAAGCACAGAAAATAACTACGAGGCTACTTACCGCAAAGTAATTACTAACAGGACAGGTAAGACCAGGCCTCTCACTCTCTTTTATCTCTCAAAATAAATCTTCACAGTGTGTCAAAACAATTTATGGATTAAACCACATCATTCTGTACTTTGCAGCTGAGAAGATTGGGTCCGATAGCAACGACAAGCTGAAAAGAGACCTCTCCGCCAAGGCAGGGGGCAAGATGGTGACCACTGAGCGACTGCATCCCATTGGAGCGTCTGCAGAGGTGGAGTTGTGTGAGGGCGTGGCCAAGGTCAACAGGGACACCAATCAGGAGGCGAGTGGGGAGAGGTCCGTGCATATCATCATCAAGCCTCAACTAAACGTGGGCACTGACAGAGATTAGGAGTTGTCCCAGTGTCTGCCCCCTATCATGTAGCAGCACAAGGGAGGGGGCAGGAGGGCACCACTAGGCATTATGAACTTAAACATCATTAACCAGACACAAAAGATAATGCATACTGTTGTCATGTACAGGGGACCTCCTGTTTTGTGATATTCCTGTGGCTATGAGATTAATTCTATACAATCTATAGAGTTACTTTAGCTGTTCTGAGTATCCCACTGAATGCACTGTCTGTGTCATGGAGAAGAGCAAATATTCATAGTTTGGCAAGCTACCAATCCTGATTCAAACATTCGTTATTGTTGATGGTTCGTTTACTGTTTAAAGGAGGCACAGAGACAGTGACAGGATCAGTTAAAGTTACAATTCAGGAATACCGTGGTACGACAGCATTATGCTTTTGTTATGTGCATCTTTTGTGGCCCAGATCACAATACTCAACCCCAGCTAGTGTTACCTGTTGTACATTGACTTCTTTGAAAAGGAAAAGATGCAATGCTCGCTCACCATTAAAAATGTATTGTTTTATTTAAACAAGTTAAAAAGATTAACGTTTCGGCCTTCAATGGCCTTCTTTCCGTTCATTGACTTCTTAAAGTATATTATTTATATTTTAGGTTTACTCTTTTACTGCTGTACTTTGTGTAGATATTCCAAACCAAAGCAGCTACGTTGTGCAATATTTTGCATGGCTTCAAAAAAAAATGTTCTTCCTTGTAAAATGGTTATTAGTTTCTGAAGGAGCGTTTGCAATATTAGCTGAGCCAAAGAAAGTATTTTTGTCACTGCTGATCTTTCAGCTCAGCTGTGCCCTGTAAGAAACATGTTCTATTCAAACCTTTATGTCCTGCATCTTTACTAGATTGAATAATGCTATTGGAATGATATTACATAGTTATAATGGTGATGATTATCCAGACATACAAATGATGTTTAATGGCTTGTTTTCCCTGTACATATGTACCTGCTGTGATTGTTGATGTATGTAATACAGAACATTATGTACGGTGTATGTTACAGGTTATTGTAAAGTGTAGACAAGGTTTTACTTGTTCAGGTGTTCCTTGTATTATCTATGAAATAATCATTTTATACTCGATTATGTTTGTGTTTGTAAACATGTTTTTTACGATTAGACACTGAGACGATCATTGTATTAATAGTTTGTGCCTTGCTGTCACGGTTTTCTGTATGTGAAGGAGAGTCGGACCAAAATGCGGCGTGTAGATTGCGATCCATGTTTAATAAACAAACGTAAAACACAAATCGATGCAAACACTACAAAACAAAGAACGTAACGAAAACCGAAACAGCCCTATCTGGTGAGAACACAGAGACAGGAACAATCACCCACGAAACACTCAAAGAATATGGCTGACTAAATATGGCTCCCAATCAGAGACAACGATAATCACCTGCCTCTGATTGAGAACCAATTCAGACAGCCATAGACTTTGCTAGAGAACCCCACTAAACCACAAACCCAATACCTAACAAAACCCCAGGACAAAACACACCACATACAAAAACCCATGCCACACCCTGGCCTGACCAAATAAATGAAGATAAACACAAAATACCTCGACCAGGGTGTGACACTTGCAGTGTTATAATCCTTGCAGTGTTATAATCCTTGCACTTTAGCTCTGTATTTATCTGGGATAAAAGACAGATTCTCCACATAAAAAAGTTAACCAAAAAGTAATCAAGTGAGAGTTGTGTAATCAATGATATACTGTAGCTTGCCAGGAAACATTCAGTGAGGGAATTGCATAATTTTGTGTTATCCCATGGCAGTTTCTAGAAGTCAACATAATGACAAAGAAAATAGAGCATATAGACCAGAACATCCTGGTATTGGTGACATAAGCTCTTTGTAGCTGTAATGATGAGTTTTTTTGTGAAATGTATGCTGTCATTTTCCTTGCATCTGATAAATGACCTGGCTACACAAGTTTACAGGGAGAGTCACCATAATCTGTATGTATCTTAATGGGGGAGACAACTAAATGAATTGACTGTAACCAGGTTTCTATCCAAATTTATGTGGGTAAAGTACATGTCGGATAAATGACAGGCCTGATGGAAACAACATCTGTTGGTATACATTACAAAAGTCGACAAAACTAAATACGCTGGGCAAGGTGAGTCTTTTTGTGTCGGTGAAATGTAATATGCGAGAAATGTCAGTGGAAACGCTTTTATGCGCAAATATTAACGTAATAACACTTGGAGTCACGCTATGACATTTTGTGTGGTCCGAAAGCATGCAGTTTACTAGGCTACAGATTGAATAAATGATGGTGAACTTCACAGGGTGGTGAAAGTGCAAGGTGATGACAGAGTCGGTTTAGTCGGTAACAGATTCGGTAACATGAAAGAGGATGGCATTGGAATGCCTGTACAGGTAGGGTGAGTCAACCTGATTTTTTCTACAAGCAAGCACTCACGCACACACGCACACAACACACACAGATAAATCAGTACCATGGACAGCCACATCATATTTAGCTTAAATTGATTGGACTAAATCGTTTTTGGTATATTTTAGTTGTCACTGTATTAGACTAAGCATAGGTGATTAGATGGTGTTGAAATGTTGAAGTTGTAATGGTGCTGGAATAGTGGAGTCAGCTCCTGTTTTCTTTGCGACTTCGATAACTCTGCGTTGTTTTAAATCAATAGTTGTTAAGTAGACCGAACATTTCGGAAACATTACCTTACTTGAATATGCTGTAGGTAATTGTTTGTTACATGCAATATGTTTTGTGGACTTCACCGGACAGAAGTTGCTCTCCGGTTTTGTGATGAAACAAAGATGTAGTTGAATTTATTCTGCCACTGTGTCTTCTTCTTGTCTCAAACGTATTCCTATATGCATATATCACGGTGTCAGGGCATATGAACTAACACATTATAGAGCAAACAATCACAACACATAGATTGTAATAGCCTATGTATTTTTTATTTCCTGGCTTCCCCTATGATTTTACACACAAAGCTGAAGATGATGAGCTTGATGCTCCTTTCCAATAAACATCGAGGGTCTTATTCTGGTTACATGAGCATCGATGCTTGGCTGCCGTTTGACAAATAAAAACAAACTCAATTTTTAGTCCATAATAATCTCATCATAGGCTTTGACCTACCCGCACTGTATTTGCGAGATGTTGGCTAGACTAGAGAGCACGTGCAAATACCAGAGTGGGCACACTCTCTATATCACGCAACACTTTTTGGTGAGAAAACCATCAGTAGAGTTGGAAGTGCGATGGAAACCCATTTAACTTGTGTTTTTTATTCGTTTACATGGGAATTTTACCGCGAAAGGTATTTGTATGTGGACTACGTCATCACTCACAGTTTTTATCCCCAACCCGTCAAATTGATGGAAACACATCTCTGGTGGGAAAATTAGCATATTATTTTTATACGGATTTTAGAATATTCGATTGAAAATCTGTCGCCAATGGGATGGAAACCTAGCTTAGTCACAAAATATTAAATAGTTACACTATTGAATGAGAATATAAGTGGAAACAATATATATATACAGTATATATAGTTTACGCCTGATATGTTAGGTTAGTCCCTGGCTGGCTGGTTATATTTCAGAATAGTGATTACAATATAGAAAAATACTGTTACATTGCCAACATGTTGAAATTTTAACCCTCTCAAACAAACGAATCCATTAACTCACGCAAAACCTAGACCCTTCTGACTTGCCGTACCAAGAAGCGCCAGAAGAAACATGGCGGCCGTTGCGCTCGTTAGCCGTCCTGCGAGTGTCCTTCCCAGGTTTTCACGTGAGTAACACAAGACATGCACTTTTAGATGATAGACATGCACCGATAACTGCACTGTTGAGAGATAGTTGAAAGAATGTTTAATCTGAACAGAGAATAGTTTTTAAGCGACATTGCTACCCTCTGTGACCCTTTTTGTGATATGACCTAAGTTAACCGGTTAGCTAGCTCTTGCTTACGAAAACGACAAGTTGTCTAATTTCTAGCACCATGTCATATATAAGATATCAGTTTCTGCCACAGACATTTTTACTAAGAAGGCCTATGTTTTTGGTTGGTTGATCATTTGTGATGTTGGCAGTTTGAATACAGTACAACCATCAGAGATTCCCCACCCCCTCTGCTTGTACTTCTCCCCCTGCAGGTTCCTGCTCCCCTGTGGTGCTATCAGCCATCCCTGTGACAGTCCAGCAGAGAACGGTCCACCATGCTGTCATCCCCAAAGGGAAAGGGGGGCGCTCCTCCTCCAGTGGGGTAGCAGCCACAGTCTTCGGAGCCACCGGCTTCCTGGGAAGATATGTTGTCAACCGCCTGGGTGAGTTTCACCATCATCAGTCCCGAAGCCTTCAGATGATAACCTTTTAATTTACCATGTTGTGTACCTACCATGTTGTTGCCATGTTATGTTGTTGTCAAGTGTTACTACCATGTTGTTCTCATGTGTTGCTGCCTTGCTATTGTAACGGATGTGAAATGGCTAGGGCCGCACTGCAAGGGCCGCGGCTTTTGTGGAGCGATGGGTAATGATGCTTCGTGGGTGTCAGTTGTTGATGTGTGCAGAGGGTCCCTGGTTCGAGCCCGGGTATGGGCGAGGGGACCGACTAAAGTTATACTGTTACACTATGTTGTTGTCTTAGGTTTCTCTTTATGTAGTGTTGTCTCTCTTGTCGTGATGTGTGTTTTGTCCTATATTTATGTTTTTTTATTTATTTTTTATCTCAGCCCCCATACCCGCAGGAGGTATTTTGCCTTTTGGTAGAACATCATTGTAACTAAGAATTTGTTCTTAACTGACTTGCCTAGTTAAATAAAGGTTAAATAAAAACATGGCCGCTCTGTGGTCTTCTTCAACTTATTTCTTATGTTTATATGTGCTTGTGAGGGATGCATTCATTTCTTTGGTTTTGTGACAATCCTCTTTGTTTACACTGCAGTGACTGCATACTTGTCTTTCCTACGGGGCAGTTATGTGTTTGTTGACCTGTCTGGTGGTTTTGTAGGTCGTATGGGTTCTCAGATTGTGATTCCTCACCGGTGTGACCAGTATGACCTCATGTATCTCAGGCCCATGGGGGATCTAGGACAGGTCATCTTTATGGTGAGAAAAATACTATTTATCAGATGTGACGTCATTAATCACTTCACTTTCAAATCTCTTCATTTGTTAGCTAAGTGTTGGTTTTTCTCATGCCAGGTTACCCTCAAGCCTCATGTGCACTCCACCTTGCTATATTTCAGGAGTGGGATGCCAGGAACAAGGATTCTATCAGAAAAGCATTGGCTCACTCCAATGTGGTCATCAACCTGGTGGGACGAGAGTGGGAAACCAAGTATGGCCCAACTGACTGTATACACAAACATATTTTAGAAAAGTACATGGTTGCTAAAAAGAACCCACTGGTGGTGAACATTCACCTAAAGAGTTGCTCCATCACTCCATCACTATATGAATCAACCTACTTTTAACTACACCAGAGGCTTGAATTACTTCTTAGTGGAGCAAAGAACCTCAACCCTGCTTCCACCATTAGGAACACTTATATTATGACCTTCTGCAAAACGTTTGTTGTACTTGGCTTTACTCAGTGTTCTGTTCTTCCTCTTTCTATCTGTGTAAAGGAACTATCCCTTTGAGGACACCTACGTGAGCATCCCTCAGCAGATTGCCATAGCCACCCGGGAGGCAGGCATCACAAAGCTGATCCATATATCTCACCTCAACGCTGACATCCGCAGCCCCTCCAAATACCTTAGGAATAAGGTACTGGCTAATGCAGAGCTCTGTTGAACTCTCTTTCTTGGACATATTTCTTTCTGGCATGGCATTGTGCAGAAATATCATGTAATGTGTGTGATGTAACCTTGTAGGCAGTAGGTGAGACAGCTGTGAGAGATGAATTCCCTGATGCCATCATCATGAAGCCTGCTGAGATGTTTGGAAGGGAGGACAGATTCTTCAACCATTTTGCCAGTAAATAAGCAGAGCGTAGTTCATTTCTGTGTGGCCCAGAGTAAAAATGGTTAAAAAGTTGAATAAGATTGTGATCTGTCAGAACTCTTTAAGTAGACAGTGTCTGAATTTATGGGAATATGTTGACATAATTACACAGCCTCTGTTGACTGTATAGGCCTGCAAACTGTTGAGGGGGCTGTTGCATAGTTGAACACTTGAATTTTCAGTGTATTGGCAAAAAAAAAAATATATATATTTTGTAAGGTGATGTATCGGCTCCAATTGGTCTTGATGCAATGCTATTATTGTTTAAAAGGGGATGAGTTCAGTCATTGTTTGAATGTTTGTTTTTCCTTTGTTGCACAGACATGCGCTGGTTTGGGAAAGCTGTGCCTCTCATCTCCATGGGGAAGAAGACGGTGAAGCAGCCTGTTCATGTGAGTGTGTCTGATCTCATGATGTCAGCCATGTCTGTTACTCAAGACTCACTCTGTCTGCTCTTTTTAGGTGGTAGATGTGGCCAAGGCTATCATCAACGCCATCAAGGACCCTGATGCCAATGGCAAGACATATGCACTAGTTGGGTAAGGACTTGAAATGGGCTTGACTTTTGGCTGTTAGGGATGTCAATTGCGTTTCCAGTCAGTTCAGGAAATGAAGTAAAATTCTATCCATTAATTTGAAACTGCTCATTTTCAACAACTAGGTGAACCTAGTATAAATCATAAAAACAATTGTTCATCGACTAGATTAGTTGCTTTATTGCATGGGTCTGTATCTTGTACTCACCCAGGGTGTGGAATAAAATATATAATTGTGTGATGGCAGTTTCATGTTCACACATGCAGTACATTATTTAGAAACGTCAACCACCAGAATTGAGAGATGTAGCAACCAAAATGTTTGTCAGCCTTTTGGTTAGCTTTGTTTTCTTGCCACACAGACCAAACCGTTATCTCCTTCATGACCTGGTGGAGTACGTGTATGCTGTGGCACACAGGCCCTTTGTGCCCTACCCTCTCCCACGCCCTCTCTATCAGTGAGTATGCACCAGCTTCTGGTTCTGCATGGTATCTTAAATGGTCCTCGGGAGGAAAATTAACTGTGTACGTACTATTATAGGCTGAGTGATGAAGTGGTGTGCCAAGCTGTTAGTATGTTTAGAACACAAAAAGCCTCAAGTTTGACCAGTGGATGTGAGGTGGCAAGGAACAAGGAACCTGTTGGTTTGTTTAAATGCAATACTATCAGATACGGTATGATTAACATGTCTTACCTTTATCTCTGGTTTCAGTTTTGTTGCACGTTTCTTTGCAATGAACCCATTCGAGCCTTGGACAACTCCTGACAAAGTAGATCGAGTAAGAAAATGCAACATAAACAGCATATTATAAGCATCTTTGTAAAAAGCACATTTTATACAAATGAAGGTAAATTGGAATTTTCTTTCATGTTGTTGGCCACATGTTGAAGAAATGTGAATGAAGGAAATATGTTTAAACTTTCTCTTGGATTTGTGTAATGACCTGAATGTGTTTGTTCCAGTTCCATACCACAGATATGAAGTATCCAGGGCTTCCTGGCTTAGAGGACCTAGGCATTATCCCTGCCTCCATAGAGCAGAAAGCTATCGAGGTCCTGCGTCGCCATCGCCGCTTCCGCTTCTTGGAGGCTGAGTTGGCCGATACCAAGCCAGCCAAGACAGTCAACTATTGAGTAGCCCGTCTTGTCTGACCGCCCAACACCACCACCATAGCCACAGGCTGATCCTCCTATACAACTGTGCTGTCTTCTTTTACAAATACTCTGTACATAAATAAATAACAGATGATCGTCTAAAACTATTTTGTCGTTCTGATTCCATGGATCCATTAAAACAGCATTCATTGTGTAGCAAAAAATCTATAAGTCTAAATAATCAGTCACCTTAACACACTCCCATGTAACGTAACATGTGCATCACTATTTATTAAGGAGATGTACTTTGAAACCACCATCTGGGCGGTGCTTTAGGACTTTGAGTCAGCAAGGTTCAGCAATCTATTCTTTCCTCCAGTAACTCACTATCTGTTTTTATGGAGCCCCTCCCACAGTCCCACTACACACCAAGTCTCCACCTCCACACCAACTGATAAGATTTCAACTGTTATGTCCACGTTTCCCTCAGCAATTATCAATGATGTTCTACATCACATATCTGGTCTTAACATGTGTGTTTGTGTAATCATGCTTGTGTTTGTAGGCCTATATGATGTAGCCTAATTGTTTATGAATGTATGTTATCCATTCATGCTTTTGTATATGTACTATTGATATTTGTAAATCAAACAATGAAATCAAACCACAGCCGGCCATGATTACAGACATCTCTGTGTCCTTTGACACTATATAAACTAGTGACCCGCAGTGTTTGTCATTATAACCTGATGAAGACAGCGTGGCTGTTGAAATCTTGGTATTAAATTATTGTGCCTTTTCTTTGTAATGTGTTATGTTAACAGTTGATCTACCTTGTCAACTCTCCATAACTGTTAAGTGAATCAATGGTGATTTGCTTTCTTTTTTTATAGGCACATGTATTCTTTGTTGATTAGATAAGAAGTATTTTATGGCATTACATGGAGGGAGTTGTAACGTCTTTAGAGGGCATAGTTACTGAATCAATGTATATGACAAAGGGACATAACCAGGCTGGTTGTCGACAGGTAGCAATGAAGCTCAACGTCCTGCGAGGAGTGGGAATCACGTTTGGAGCCATTATTCCACTCATGTATATTGTCTATATGAAACAGGCAGTGAGTTCCACTTCCAATACAAAAAGGCTTCACGAAAAAGAGACTGCCAAGACTGTGCTGATGACGAGACTGGAGAGAATTGAAAAGAACCTCAACAAACTATGTAAGTGTTCTCAATCGCCATCTTGACATACATTCTTTGCATTTCAGTATTCTTTACTGAAGTACATGACAAAATGCACAGTGATTTTTGGGGGGGATTGTGACTCTTGGAATGCACTTCTGCAATATTTATGTTATGTTGCATGGGTAATATGCTTCTGAATATGAGCTAAAATAATCCAGTCATTGTCAGTCAATCATTAAATTAATCTGCCAGTGACTCAGAAATACTGTAAAATCAAGTGTTACTTAAGAACAAAAGGGAATTGGTTCGTATTGTTGTTAGTCTTCTACTGATAGATGACACTCATGCCAATAACATTGTCACATAGTTTTCCTCAGTGGCATCAGTAATACCTGTGAGCATTTTGTCCACAGCCGAATTAATAGAATCTAAATATCAGAAAGACCCCCCAACAAGGGAAGAAGTTGTGGTAACAGAGGCAAAGAAGATGGTGGTGCCCATGTTGTATCCCAACTCCTACCTGTTTACAAAGTGGGGTGATGACCTCTCAGAGGAGGAGCAGAGAGAGGCCGAGGCCCTGTTCCAGAGATATGGATACAACGTCTTCTTGAGTGACCAACTGCCACTCAACAGAGAGCTGCCAGATACACGAGACAACAGGTTAAACCAACTGTAATCAGGACTGTAACTTTGCTATGGTCATGACCGTAACTACGCTGCTTGGTCATGACTTGATGAAATGAGGAGGACATTTAATTATTACTGTCTGATAAATGGTAAGACACAAAGCACAGGTGGTGGTATGCCTTATAAATAATCTCTCACCACTCAGATGCTTGCAGAAGAAATACCCCAAGGACCTTCCTAGTATTGCTGTGGTATTGATCTACCTGGACGAGGCACTGTCTATCATTAAACGGGCCATCCGCAGCATCATCGACCGAACCCCTGAACACCTGCTGAGAGAAATCATTCTGGTGGATGACCACAGCTCCAATGGTGCATCTCACAGACACCATTCCATTACTAGTGGAGTAAGTATTTGTCTATAGTCTTGATTATGAATCTCTTCTCTCCACAGAAGACCTGGGAGAAAAGCTAGCTGCCTACATAGAGCTCATCCACAAGGAAAGGCCGGGCCTTATAAAAAGGGTGAGACACAAGCAGCAGATGGGACTGACTCAAGCCCGCATCTCAGGGTGGGAGCACGCCACCGCTGATACAGTGGCCATTCTGGATGCCCACATTGAAGTCAACGTGGGGTGGTAAGTGCCATGTGTGTATGGTGTTTCGCATACATTACTTGGGCAGCATCTGTCTGCTTATCTTTGATTGATTGACTTTTGTTGTCCACGCTTACAGGGCAGAGCCACTGCTGGCCAGGATCAAAGCAGACAGGACCACTGTGGTGACTCCGGTGTTTGACAAGGTTGGTTTTGATGACCTGCAGGTGGAGCATTACTGGGCCAATGCACACGGTTTTGACTGGCCCCTGTGGTGCATGTCCAACACTCTACTCAGCAAACTGGATGCAGTTTATCACAGTGCCATCCGTTTTGTCACTAAAGCACCTTATACCACCCACCACTGCGACTTGTATGCTCTAGTCGGCTGGCCCTCGCTACATATTCGTCGCCAGACCCACTGGCTCCAGGTCATCTACAAGTCCATGCTAGGTAAAGCTCCGCCTTATCTCAGTTCACTGGTTACGATGGCAACACCCATCCGTAGCACGCGCTCCAGCAGGTGTATCTCACTGATCATCCCTAAAGCCAACACCTCATTTGGCCGCCTTTCGTTCCAGTTCTCTGCTGCCTGTGATTGGAACGAATTGCAAAAATCGCTGAAGTTGGAGACTTTTATCTCCCTCACCAACTTCAAACATCTGCTATCTGAGCAGCTAACCGATCGCTGCAGCTGTACATAGTCTATTGGTAAATAGCCCACCCATTTTCACCTACCTCATCCCCATACTGTTTTTATTTATTTATTTTTCTGCTCTTTTGCACACCAATATCTCTATCTCTACCTTTACATAACCATCTGATCATTTATCACTCCAGTGTTAATCTGCATAATTGTAATTATTTGCATACCTTCTCATGCCTTTTGCACACAATGTATATATAGACTCCCCTTTTTTCTACTGTGTTATTGACTTGTTAATTGTTTACTCCATGTGTAACTTTGTGTTGTCTGTTCACACTGCTATGCCTTATCTTGGCCAGGTCGCAGTTGCAAATGAGAACTTGTTCTCAACTAGCCTACCTGGTTAAATAAAGGTGAAATAAAAAAATAAAAAAATTTAAAAAAAATGTACGAGTCCTTCAAACCAGAGTGGAACGAGCTCCATGATGAATCACAACCAGGGAAGTAAGTGATGTCCACTATGTAGCATCCAGCCCCATCACTATGAGACTTATTGTCTCACATGTTCTGTATTGATTAGTAGCAGTCAATAGGAATTGCAGAAGAATACCATGTACACTGAACAAAAATATAAATGCAACATGTAATGTGTTGGTCCCATGTTTCATGAGCTGAAATAAAAGATCCCAGAAATTTTCCATACACACAAAAAAGCTTATTTCTCTTAAATTTTGGACACACATTTCTTTACATTCCTGTTAGTGAGCATTTCTCATTTGCCAATATATTCCATCCACCTGACAGGTGTGGCATATCAATAATCTGATTAAACAGTATGATCATTACACGGGTGCTCCTTGTGCTGGGGACAATAAAAGACCACTCTAAAATGTGCAGTTTGTCAAACAAGACAATGCCACAGATGTCTCAAGTTTTGAGGCAGCGTGAAATTGGCATGCTGACTGCAGGAATTTCCACCACAGCTGTTGCCAGATAATTGAATGTTCATTTCTCTACCATAAGCCACCTCCAACATCGTTTTAGAGAATTTGGCAGTACATCCAACCAGCCTCACAACCACAGACCACATGTAACCATGCCAGCCCATTACCTCCACATCTGGCTTCTTCACCTGTGGATTTGTCTGAGACCAGCTACCCAGATAGCTGATGAAACTGTGGGTTTGCACAATCCAAAACATTTCTGCACAAACTGTCAGAAACTGTCTCAGGGAAGCTCATCTGCGTGCTCGTCGTCCTCACCAGGGCCTTGACCTGACTGCAGTTCGGCATCGTAACCGATTTCAGTGGGCAAATGCTCACCTTTGATGACCACTGGCATGCTGGAGAAGTGTGCTCTTCATGGATGAATACTGGTTTCAACTGTACCGGGCAGATGGCAGACAGTGTTTATGGTGTCGTGTGGGTTGAGCGGTTTGCTGATGTCAACATTGTGAACAGTGCCCAATGGTGGCGGTGTGGTTTTGGTATGGGCAGGAATAAGCTACAGCGAACAATTGACTTGATTTCCTTATATGAACTGTAACTCAGTAAAATCGTTGAAATTGTTGCATGTTTTTTCAATGATGTGCATTGTGTGTCTGTTGTAGCTCCTACTTCTTGTAGCAGTGCTTTTACTTGCTGGTTGGTTCCACATAATCACTCACTGACTTCTTTTTCTAGGAGTCCTTCTGTCATGGGTATTTTTGTGGCACATCGACTTTTCCTTGGAGAGATTGGGGTACTTGATGGTGGAATGAAAATCTATGGAGGAGAGAATGTTGAGCTGGGGATCAGGGTAGGTTGAGCTGGTTACCATGGCATAATGGCTGCACAAATTACAACATCTGATGTCAAGTAGCTAAGGAAATTGTCCTCAGTTGGGTATGTATTAGATTTGTGTCATTTTACAAGCACATATCAGAGTATGTTTTGTCTCATATCTTCAATAACATTTTGCGGTGATCTGGTCTGTTTTATTCCAGGTGTGGCTGTGTGGAGGAAGCATAGAGGTAGTGCCTTGTTCTAAGATCGCACACATTGAGAGGGCACACAAACCGTACGCACCTGACCTGAGTTACATCATGAGAAGGAATGCACTGAGGGTAGCTGCGATCTGGATGGATGACTACAAAAGTAATGTGAACATTGCTTGGAATCTTCCGTTGAAGGTAGGGAAATTGAGATGAGGGCAATTCCATGGAAACGGAATACACTGATTGGAATTGCCCATAAAAAAACAAGACAATCTTTCTTTCCTATAAATAGCCTGTGGAAATCATTTTGATTAGATGTTTTTCTAACGGTATTATTTTTGTGATGTATGCCTCTTAGGATCATGGGATTGATATCGGCGATGTGTCAGAGAGGAAGAAGCTCAGAGAAAAGCTTGAATGTAAGCCCTTCAAGTGGTACCTGGATAACGTGTATCCTACACTGGCCACCTGGGAGGAGCTAGTGGCCTATGGAGGAGTAAGGGTTACATTATTACTAAGTCCCTCACCAGATTAATACAATGTACAGAATTATAACTTTGACAACTTTTTATAACTCTGAAATTTGCTAGGTAAATGCCAAACAATGTTTAACCAAATGAGTTGTAAGGTCTAATGGTATATAATTCCATTCCATTATGTTCATGGTTCATTATGTTCATGGTTGCGCACTAAAACAAAGACACACTATGACAAACAGTTGTAACAATCAAATGTTCTAATTTGATGGTGGATATTTATTAAGCAGTCATAAAACTAAACAGCCCAATTCTGATATTTTTCCCACTAATTGATCTTTTGACCAATCACATCAGATCTTTTTCAGAGCTGATTTGTCAACAACAACAAAAAACAATTAGCAAAAAAAGTTACAAATCAGTATTGAGCTGCCAGTCTAAACGCAGCAGAGTCATGGAAATAGATCTTCTTAGTGAACGCATGGCATACTGTCTACTGTTTCAAACTATGAGGCCAAACCTACCTGTATTGAGAAGGCCTGGTTACACATCCACCATGTGGATTTAAAGGGTTTAAAGGGCAATGTGAAAAGAAAATATCAAGAGCCGGTACAGTTTGGCTGGGCACGATAGTGTAAGAGGGAATTAGTGTACCACCAAATATTCTTGCCTAAACATACCTTCTTCTTGCACCTCCAGCTGCAGAATGACCTCCTGCAGAGCCATTGTATTGATGAGGGGACTGTCCCTGGGAATATACCCCTTCTTTATGGATGTCATTTCTATCAACCACAGGTATGTTTGTATTCTGTGTATGTGTCTGTGTATTATATAATTTTGTGCCACAAAATCCGTTCTCCCCGTCTGTTGACAGCTTCTTATCCACAGCAATGTTATTACAACACTGATGGGGAGATCTACGTGGGTGGGATTAAGTCTCACAAGTACAACAACAACCGGTGTCTAGTGGATCCTGGCACTGGAAATATACCAACGCTGCATGATTGTAAACTGGCAGCGGAGAGAGGACTACACAAGCACTGGGACTTCCAACAGGTAGCCTGTAATCAGACCTGTGGGTCTAGATCATACATTTTAGAGCTATCTTCTGGAGCAGGGTTTCCTTAACTCGGTCCTGTCCAAAACGTGCTCTAGAACAGTGGTCTATGCACCACACCCAAACACAGTTCCATCAAAGCCTTATTCATAACAGCATTCACTTAACAAGCATGCAAAGTTCATCCAAAGTTATTTTATATATGCATTTGTTTTTCCAGGGTCAAGCCATCAGGAACACACACACAAATAGATGTCTTGAGATTGCCCAGGGACAAAATTCATACTATATGCTGGTCATCCAACAATGCACTGGGCAAAACTGGAGAATTCAACATGTCATAAGAGAGTTCTAAAACACCCCCATGAACAAGTTGTTGGGGTCACATTCCTGAAATTCTAGATTTGACATTTGTGTTATCTATCATAACTGTTTCAAACAATATCTTGCCAAAAGAAAATACAAAATTGATTTTATGCAGGGTATTGACAACAAACATCCAATGTAGACAATTGCTTTATTCTCTTTCTCTGAAAAACATGACACAAACAGACAGAATAAAAGATTGCATTGTAAAATAATCTTGTTGATGGTGGTTCTGATTATCAACTTTTAGCTACCAATGTGTACATAATAAACTAACATGTACCATGCACTGTATATTGAATGCATACACACAAAAATATTTTTTGGGGTCTTAGCATTGCTTTCTTGTCAGTGTTGCACATGTTTTGTCATTCAAAAAAATACAGTGACTAACGAAACTATTCTCCCCCTTGGCATTTTTCCTATTTTGTTGCCTTACAACCTGGAAGTCAAATGGATTTTCTGGGGCTTTGTATCATTTGATTTACACAACAACACCACTTTGAACATTTTTTTGTTGAAAAAAAGACAGAAAACTTGAGCGTGCATAACTATTCACCCCCAGAGCCACCTTTTGCAGCAATTACAGCTGCAAGTCTTTTGGGGTATGTCTCTAGAAGCTTGGCACATCTAGCCACTGGGATGTTTTCCCATTCTTCAAGGCAAAACTGCTCCAACTCCTTCAAGTTGGAAGAGTTCCGCTGGTATACAGCAATCTTTAAGTCATACCACAGATTTTCAATTGGATTGAGGTCTGGGCTTTGACTAGGTCATTCCAATACATTTAAATGTTTCCCCTTAAACCACTCAAGTGTTGCTTTAGCAGTATGCTTAGGGCCCTTGTCCTGCTGGAGGGTGAACCTCCGTCCCAGTCTCAAATATCTGGAAGACGGAAACAGGTTTCCCTAAAGAATTTCCTTGTATTTAGCGCCATCCATCATTCCTTCAATTCTGACCAGTTTGCTGCCACCACGCTTCACTGTGGGGATGATGTTCCCGGGGTGATGTGAGGTGTTGGGTTGCGCCAGACATAGCGTTTTCCTTGATGACCAAAAAGCTCAATTTTAGTCTCATCTGACAAGAGTATCTTCTTCCATATGTTTGGGGAGTCTCCCACATGCCTTTTGTCAAACACCAAACATGTTTGCATATTTTTATCTTTAAGCAATGGCTTTTTTTCAGGCCACTCTTCCGTAAAGCCCAGCTCTGTGGAGTGTACAGCTTAAAGTGGTCCTATGGATAGATACCCCAATCTCTGCTGTGGAGCTTTGCAGCTCCTTCAGGGTTATCTTTGGTCTCTTTGTTGCCTCTCTGATTAATGCCCTCTTTGCCTGGTCTTTGAGTTTTGGTGGGCGGCCCTCTCTTGGCAGGTTTGTTGTGGTGTCATATTCCTTCCATTTTTTAAAAATGGATTTAATTTTGCTCCGTGGGATGTTCAAAGTTTTGGATATTTTTTTATAACCCAACCCTGATCTGTACTTCATATCTTTGTCCCTGACCTGTTTGGAGAGCTCCTTGGTCTTCATGGTGCCGCTTGCTTGGTGGTGCCACTTGCTTAGTGGTGTTGCAGACTCTGGGGCCTTTCAGAACAGGTGTATATATACTGAGATCATGTGACACTTAAATAAAGTCCACCTGTGTGCAATCTAACTAATTATGTGACTTCTGAGGGTAATTGGTTGCACCAGATCTTATCTAGGGGTTTCATAGCAAAGGGGGTGAATACATATGCACGCACCACTTTTTACTTTATTTTTAAAAACAAGTCGTTTTTTTCACTTCACCAATTTTGACTATTTTGTGTATGTCCATTACATGAAATCCAAATTAAAATCAATTTAAATTACAGGTTGTAATGCAACAAAATAGGAAAAACTCCAAGGGGGGTGAATAATTTTGCAAGGCACTGTACGCCCACAAAGTAAGGGATTTTGGTATGGAGGTCAATGAGTGTTGAATTTGGTTAACAAAAAAATGTCATTGCTAATTTCCTACATGGGGCTTATTTAATCGAATTTAAGTTTCGTAATGGTTATGTTCTTACGAATGCACTGCTATAAGTGGATGCATGTGGCATTTCGCCAACTTTGGATATATAAAAAAAAAAACTTTATAGCTGAGTTGTGCCTGTTGTCATAGAGAGACAGGTTATATCCATGTGCCCTCTATTTTGGCATTGCCATTGAGGGTTTCCACCATATTAAAGAAGTAAACTGGGTGGGGATTCCTATGAGTTGGGAACAATCAGCCAATTAAGAAGATGCTATAACTGCCCATGTTGTTACAGACTCTATAAAGGCACAGATACAAAGATGAGTCCTCTATCTCAATATTTCCCATCCAAGGGTATGTCGGGGGTCCCCAGGGGGTAGGTGGGAAGAGTAAAAAAAATGTTTCGAAAATAAATATTGGGAAAAATTTTACCATTTTGCAAGGGAACAATCTTTCCAATATTTTGGAGTTACTGCGTTTTCACCCGGGCCCCTAAACAAAGCAGACAACCTTACCGGTGATAACTACATTACCAATGCATTCATTCTATCAGGGGCGCAACTTTCACTGGGGACATGTCCCCCCCACAAAAATGGCATTTTTGTCCCCCCCATTTTTATCACTGGAATGTGATACAAAACAAGGCAACTGTGTGCTTTAGGACCAGGAGGACGCCTCCGAGCGGTCAGGCAGGCTGTTTGGAGTGTTTAATATATGTCCCCCACACTTCTAAATCCAAAGTTGCGCCCCTGCATTCTATCCATGTAAGACATTCTTGTGAGCACTATTTCATTTAGTCTTCTAGAGCAGTGTTTCCCAACCGGGGGTAAGCGTACCCCTAGGGGTACTTCGGTAGTCCCCAGGGGGTAGGTGGGATGATTTTTTTAAATGTGAAGGGAAAAATATTACCCCAAAAAACATGTTTAAGTTATTACAAATCATAATAGGCAGGAAAACATTTACTGAGGCAACTGGTGTGAAATCTCTAGTTATTTTATTTGTATAGGCCTACTTCTTTAGTTTCGTTTCGCTGCATCTGCATTGCTCTGTCTACCCGTTGGCTCAATGGTTGATCCTCTGCTTGTGCCAAGTACACTTGATCCTTTGCTCTGTGCGCCAGAGCGCATGCTTCTGTTGTACTCGCAGAAACTATGATTTATAAGACAGCAGCTGATGCACGGAAGACTGTTCCATTGTCAAATAATATGGTGTGCCGCAGGATCGATGAAGTTAATATTGTCGAGTGGTGAAAAAATTATAATAATTCCGGTCCATTTTCTCTGCAGTTGTTGAACGAATCGACTGATGTCAGTAAGGAAGCCCAGTTCATTCCGTTTGTGCGATACAGAGACATTTAGGAAATTAATGAGCACATTCTGTTCTGCAAGAAGCTAATGGGGAGAACTACAGGTGAGGATGTATTTCACATTATTGACAGCTTTTTCTCAGAGCACAATCTGGATTGGAAATCCTGTGTTCGTGTGCACACCTGGGAGAGTGAAATAATAATTGAAGATAGTAGTTACCTCACCACATTTTGGACCCCCAATGGTAGATACCGGTGGACAAAGTTACCTTTTGGAGTGAAACCAGCTGCAGAGGAATATCAGCGAAGGCAACATGATGCACTTCAGGGACTACCAGGAATAAGCATCATATCTGATGACATCCTGGTATATGGCTGTGGTGCTTTAATGGAAGAAGTAGTGCAGGACCATGACCACAACCTGACTCAGCTCTTACAAAGAGAAGGGAGATGAATCTAAAGCTGAAAAAAGACAAGGTTAAGCTCAGGCTCACAAGTACTACATACAGTGCCTTGCGAAAGTATTCGGCCCCTTTGAACTTTGCGACCTTTTGCCACATTTCAGGCTTCAAACATAAAGATATAAAACTGTATTTTTTTGTGAAGAATCAACAACAAGTGGGACACAATCATGAAGTGGAACGACATTTATTGGATATTTCAAACTTTTTTAACAAATCAAAAACTGAAAAATTGGGCGTGCAAAATTATTCAGCCCCTTTACTTTCAGTGCAGCAAACTCTCTCCAGAAGTTCAGTGAGGATCTCTGAATGATCCAATGTTGACCTAAATGACTAATGATGATAAATACAATCCACCTGTGTGTAATCAAGTCTCCGTATAAATGCACCTGCACTGTGATAGTCTCAGAGGTCCGTTAAAAGCGCAGAGAGCATCATGAAGAACAAGGAACACACCAGGCAGGTCCGAGATACTGTTGTGAAGAAGTTTAAAGCCGGATTTGGATACAAAAATATTTCCCAAGCTTTAAACATCCCAAGGAGCACTGTGCAAGCGATAATATTGAAATGGAAGGAGTATCAGACCACTGCAAATCTACCAAGACCTGGCCGTCCCTCTAAACTTTCAGCTCATACAAGGAGAAGACTGATCAGAGATGCAGCCAAGAGGCCCATGATCACTCTGGATGAACTGCAGAGATCTACAGCTGAGGTGGGAGACTCTGTCCATAGGACAACAATCTGTCGTATATTGCACAAATCTGGCCTTTATGGAAGAGTGGCAAGAAGAAAGACATTTCTTAAAGATATCCATAAAAAGTGTCGTTTAAAGTTTGCCACAAGCCACCTGGGAGACACACCAAACATGTGGAAGAAGGTGCTCTGGTCAGATGAAACCAAAATTGAACTTTTTGGCAACAATGCAAAACATTATGTTTGGCGTAAAAGCAACACAGCTCATCACCCTGAACACACCACCCCCACTGTCAAACATGGTGGTGGCAGCATCATGGTTTGGGCCTGCTTTTCTTCAGCAGAGACAGGGAAGATGGTTAAAATTGATGGGAAGATGGATGGAGCCAAATACAGGACCATTTTGGAAGAAAACCTGATGGAGTCTGCAAAAGACCTGAGACTGGGACGGAGATTTGTCTTCCAACAAGACAATGATACAAAACATAAAGCAAAATCTACAATGGAATGGTTCAAAAATAAACATATCCAGGTGTTAGAATGGCCAAGTCAAAGTCCAGACCTGAATCCAATCGAGAATCTGTGGAAAGAACTGAAAACTGCTGTTCACAAATGCTCTCCATCCAACCTCACTGAGCTCGAGCTGTTTTGCAAGGAGGAATGGGAAAAAATGTCAGTCTCTCGATGTGCAAAACTGATAGAGACATACCCCAAGCGACTTACAGCTGTAATCGCAGCAAAAGGTGGCGCTACAAAGTATTAACTTAAGGGGGCTGAATCATTTTGCACGCCCAATTTTTCAGTTTTTGATTTATTAAAAAAGTTTGAAATATCCAATAAATGTCGTTCCACTTCATGATTGTGTCCCACTTGTTGTTGATTCTTCACAAAAAAATACAGTTTTATATCTTTATGTTTGAAGCCTGAAATGTGGCAAAAGGTCGCAAAGTTCAAGGGGGCCGAATACTTTCGCAAGGCACTGTATGTTTCCCACGTGCTGGGTGTTTGAAACTGTTATTGTTATGACAATAACTTCTCAAAATCACCTAATCTTCAAATAAAATGTTATGAATATAAATATGCAAGTGGTTTATGCCTATTAGTTGAAGATCATTGCCATCATTTTACACTACATAGACAAAATCTAATGTGTTTACAAGTTGAGTCCCCCTATCATCTCTGCCTAGGTTGGAGCACAGTTGAAAAGTTAACGTGCTGACTATTCAACGGACTAATTAGAAAAATTACTAAATTAAATACTAAAATTACTAATACTAATTACTAAAAATTACTTTTCAATGCGTGAGAATCATCGCGCTGGCTTGCTTTTGCCATGACCATCTTTCTAGCCCCGCTATTTTTATTTATTTATTTCACCTTTATTTAACCAGGTAGGCAAGTTGAGAACAAGTTCTCATTTACAATTGCGACCTGGCCAAGATAAAGCAAAGCAGTTCGACACATACAACGACACAGAGTTACACATGGAGTAAAACAAAACATACAGTCAATAATACAGTATAAACGAGTCTATATACGATGTGAGCAAATGAGGTGAGATACGGGAGGTAAAGGCAACAAAAGGCCATGGTGGCAAAGTAAATACAATATAGCAAGTAAAACACTGGAATGGTAGATTTGCAGTGGAAGAATGTGCAAAGTAGAAATAAAAATAATGGGGTGCAAAGGAGCAAAATAAATAAATACAGTAGGGAAAAAGGTAGTTGTTTGGGCTAAATTATAGGTGGGCTATGTACAGTTGCAGTAATCTGTGAGCTGCTCTGACAGTTGGTGCTTAAAGCTAGTGAGGGAGATAAGTGTTTCCAGTTTCAGAGATTTTTGTAGTTCGTTCCAGTCATTGGCAGCAGAGAACTGGAAGGAGAGGTGGCCAAAGAAATAATTGGTTTTGGGGGTGACCAGAGAGATATACCTGCTGGATCGCGTGCTACAGGTGGGTGATGCTATGGTGACCAGCGAGCTGAGATAAGGGGGGACTTTACCTAGCAGGGTCTTGTAGATGACATGGAGCCAGTGGGTTTGGCGACGAGTATGAAGCAAGGGCCAGCCAACGAGAGCGTACAGGTCGCAATGGTGGGTAGTATATGGGGCTTTGGTGACAAAACGGATTGCACTGTGATAGACTGCATCCAATTTGTTGAGTAGGGTATTGGAGGCTATTTTGTAAATGACATCGCCGAAGTCGAGGATTGGTAGGATGGTCAGTTTTACAGGGGTATGTTTGGCAGCATGAGTGAAATATGCTTTGTTGCGAAATAGGAAGGCAATTCTAGATTTAACTTTGGATTGGAGATGTTTGATGTGGGTCTGGAAGGAGAGTTTACAGTCTAGCCAGACACCTAGGTATTTGTAGCTGTCCACGTATTCTGAGTCAGAGCCGTCCAGAGTAGTGATGTTGGACAGGCGGGCAGGTGCAGGCAGCGATCGGTTGAAGAGCATGCATTTAGTTTTACTTGTATTTAAGAGCAATTGGAGGCCACGGAAGGAGAGTTGTATGGCATTGAAGCTTGCCTGGAGGGTTGTTAACACAGTGTCCAAAGAAGGGCCAGAGGTATACAGAATGGTGTCGTCTGCGTAGAGGTGGATCAGAGACTCACCAGCAGCAAGAGCGACATCATTGATGTATACAGAGAAGAGAGTCGGTCCAAGAATTGAACCCTGTGGCACCCCCATAGAGACTGCCAGAGGTCCGGACAGCAGACCCTCCGATTTGACACACTGAACTCTATCAGAGAAATAGTTGGTGAACCAGGCGAGGCAATCATTTGAGAAACCAAGGCTGTCGAGTCTGCCAATGAGGATGTGGTGATTGACAGAGTCGAAAGCCTTGGCCAGATCAATGAATACGGCTGCACAGTAATGTTTCTTATCGATGGCGGTTAAGATATCGTTTAGGAGCTTGAGCGTGGCTGAGGTGCACCAATGACCAGCTCTGAAACCAGATTGCATAGCAATCTGTTTGTTGACTTGGCTTTCGAAGACCTTAGAAAGGCAGGGTAGGATAGATATAGGTCTGTAGCAGTTTGGGTCAAGAGTGTCCCCCCCTTTGAACAGGGGGATGACCGCAGCTGCTTTCCAATCTTTGGGAATCTCAGACGACAAGAAAGAGAGGTTGAACAGGCTAGTAATAGGGCTGGCAACAATTTCGGCAGATCATTTTAGAAAGAAGGGGCTCCAGATTGTCTAGCCCGGCTGATTTGTAGGGGTCCAGATTTTGCAGCTCTTTCAGAACATCAGCTGACTGGATTTGGGAGAAGGAGAAATGGGGAAGGCTTGGGCGAGTTGCTGTGAGGGGTGCAGTGCTGTTGACCGGGGTAGGAGTAGCCAGGTGGAAAGCATGGCCAGCCGTAGAAAAATGCTTATTGAAATTCTCAATTATAGTGGTTTTATCTGTGGTGACAGTATTTCCTATCTTCAGTGCAGTGGGCAGCTGGGAGGAGGTGTTTTTATTCTCCATGGACTTTACAGTGTCCCAGAACTTTTTTGAGTTAGTGTTGCAGGAAGCAAATATCTGCTTGAAAAAGCTAGCCTTGGCTTTTCTAACTGCCTGTGTATAATGGTTTCTAGCTTCCATGAACAGCTGCATATCACGGGGGCTGTTCGATGCTAATGCAGAACGCCATAGGATGTTTTTGTGTTGGTTAAGGGCAGTCAGGTCTGTGGAGAACCAAGGGCTATATCTGTTCCTGGTTCTACATTTCTTGAATGGGGCATGCTTATTTAAGATGGTTAGGAAGGCATTTAAAAAAAATAACCAGGCATCCTCTACTGACGGGATGAGATCAATATCCTTCCAGGATACCCCGGCCAGGTCGATTAGAAAGGCCTGCTCGCTGAAGTGTTTCAGGGAGCGTTTGACAGTGATGAGTGGAGGTCGTTTGACCGCTGACCCATTACGGATGCAGGCAATGAGGCAGTGATCGCTGAGATCTTGGTTGAAGACAGCAGAGGTGTATTTAGAGGGCTAGTTGGTTAGGATGATATCTATGAGGGTGCCCGTGTTTAAGGCTTTGGGGAGGTACCTGGTAGGTTCATTGATAATTTGTGTGAGATTGAGGGCATCAAGCTTAGATTGTAGGATGGCTGGGGTGTTAAGCATGTTCCAGTTTAGGTCGCCTAGCAGCACGAGCTCTGAAGATAGATGGGGAGCAATCAGTTCACATATGGTGTCCAGAGCACAGCTGGGGGCAGAGGGTGGTCTATAGCAGGCAGCAACAGTGAGAGACTTGTTTTTAGAGAGGTGGATTTTTAAAAGTAGAAGTTCAAATTGTTTGGGTACAGACCTGGATAGTATGACAGAACTCTGCAGGCTATCTTTGCATTAGATTGCAACACCGCCCCCTTTGGCAGTTCTATCTTGTCTGAAAATGTTGTAGTTTGGGATGAAAATTTCAGAATTTTTGGTGGTCTTCCTAAGCCAGGATTCAGACACAGCTAGAACATCCGAGTTGGCAGAGTGTGCTAAAGCAGTGAATAAAACAAATTTAGGGAGGGGCTTCTAATGTTAACATGCATGAAACCAAGGCTTCTACGGTTACAGAAGTCATCAAAAGAGAGCACCTGGGGTATAGGAGTGGAGCTAGGCAATGCGCAGGGCCTGGATTCACCTCTACATCGCCAGAGGAACAGAGTAGGATAAGGGTACGGCTAAAAGCAATTAGAATTAGTCATCTAGAACATCTGGAACAGAGAGTAAAAGGAGGTTTCTGGGGGCGATAAAATAGCTTCAAGATATAATGTACAGACAAAGGTATGGTAGGATGTGAATACAGTGGAGGTAAACCTAGGTATTGAGTGATGATGAGAGAGATATTGTCTCTAGAAACATCATTGAAATCAGGAGATGTCATTGCATGTGTGGGTGGGGGAACTAATAGGTTGGATAAGGTATAGTGAGCAGGACTGGAAGCTCTACATTGAAATAAGCCAATAAACACTAACCAGAACAGCAATGGAGAGGGCATATTGACATTAAGGAGAGGCATGCTTAGTCGAGTGATCAAAAGGGTCCAGTGAGTAGTGAGGTTGGTTAGGGTCACGGCGATTCAGACAGCTAGCCGGGCCATCGGTAGCAAGCTAGCATAGGATGGAGGTCTGTTTTTAGCCACCTCGTGTGTTTCCGTCGGTAGGATTAGTGGGGTTCCGTGTGGTAGGTGGGATAAATACAATTCGCAAAAAAACAAACAATAGATATAGTTATAGAGGCCCAAGAAGAAAAAAAAAAGAAAAAAAATCTAATGGTCTGATAGGTCTATTCAGATAGCAGCCGATAAGACAGCTAACGATTAGGGGACCGCAGATGGGCGTTCAGGTACCGTCGCGACGGAGGAGCCAGCCGGATAACTCCCTCGGGTAGATAACGTCGGTAGTCCAGTTGTGAAGGCCCGGTGGGGCTCCGCGTTGGCAGTAAAACGGGTCCGGATAGGTGATTGTAGCCCAGGAGTGACTGATGGAACTCTTCAGCTGGCTAGCTCCGGAATAATTTATGTTTGCTCCGGAATCGCCGTAAGCCGATAGTCACACGGATAGCAGCTAGCTAGCCGCAAGATCCAGGTATAAATGTCCAGAGTTAGCGGTTGAAATCCGGGGACATGGAGAGAAAAATAGGTCCGGTATGTTCCGGTCCGAGCCGCGCCGTACAAAACTGGCGATAGATTTCCGAGCTAAAGGATAGCTGATGACCACAAACCGTGGTTAGCTGAATACTAACGATTAGCCAGTAAAGAATCTAACTAGCTTCTGGTTAGCTTCTGGCTAATTTCTGGATCCGTTTCTGGATTAGCTTCTGGTTAGCTTCTATGGAGGATTACAGATTTAAAGTAAATAATACTTTCTTTAAAAAAATATATATAAATTGTTGAGGCGGTTTTGAAGATGAGTTTAAGGAAAATAAAAAATATATATAAAAATGTATGCGAAGAAAGTTGTAAATATATATACAGTGGAGCAAAAAAGTATTTAGTCAGCCACTAATTGTGCAAGTTCTCCCAATTAAAAAGATGAGAGAGGCCTGTCATTTTTTATCATAGGTACACTTCAACTATGACAGACAAAATGATAACAAAAAAATCCAGAAAATCACATTGTAGGATTTTTAATGAATTTATTTTCAAATTATGGTGGAAAATAAGTATTTGGTCACCTACAAACAAGCAATATTTCTGGCTCTCACAGACCTGTAACTTCTTCTTTAAGAGGCTCCTCTGTCCTCCACTCGTTACCTGTATAAATGGCACCTGTTTGAACTTGTTATCAGTATAAAAGACACCTGTCCACAACCTCAAACAGTCACACTCCAAACTCCACTATGGCCAAGACCAAATAGCTGTCAAAGGACACCAGAAACAAAATTGTAGACCTGCACCAGGCTGGGAACACTGAATCTGCAATAGGTAGGCAGCTTGGTTTGAAGAAATCAACTGTGGGAGCAATTATTAGGAAATGGAAGACCACTGATAATCTCCCTCGATCTGGGGCTCCACGCAAGATCTCACCCCGCGGGGGTCAAAATGATCACAAGTACGGTGAGCAAAAATCCCAGAACCACACGGGGGGACCTAGTGAATGACCTGCAGAGAGCTGGGACCAAAGTAACAAAGTCTACCATCAGTAACACACTACGCCGCCAGGGACTCAAATCCTGCAGTGCCAGACGTGTCCCCCTGCTTAAGCCAGTACATGTCCAGGCCCGTCTGAAGTTTGCTAGAGAGCATTTGGATGATCCAGAAGAAGATTGGGAGAATGTCATATGGTCAGATGAAACCAAAATAGAACTTTTTGGTAAAAACTCAACTCGTCGTGTTTGGAGGACAAAGAATGCTGAGTTGCATCCAAAGAACACCATACCTACTGTGCATGGGGGTGGAAACATCATGCTTTGGGGCTGTAAAGGGACCAGGACGACTGATCCGTGTAAAGGAAAGACTGAATGGGGCCATGTATCGTGAGATTTTGAGTGAAAACCTCCTTCCATCAGGAAGGGCATTGAAGATCAAATGTGGCTGGGTCTTTCAGCATGGCAATGATCCCAAACACACCGCCCGGGCAATGAAGGAGTGGCTTCGTAAGAAGCATTTCAAGGTCCTGGAGTGGCCTAGCCCGTCTCCAGATCTCAACCCCATAGAAAATCTTTAGCGGGAGTTGAAAGTCCGTGTTGCCCAGCAACAGCCCCAAAACATCACTGCTCTAGAGGAGATCTGCATGGAGGAATGTGCCAAAATACCAGCAACAGTGTGTGAAAACCTTGTGAAGACTTACAGAAAACGTTTGACCTCTGTCATTGCCAACAAAGGGTATATGACAAAGTATTGAGATAAACTTTTGTTATTGACCAAATACTTATTTTCCACCATAATTTGCAAACATATTAATTAAAAATCCTACAATGTGATTTTCTGGATTTTTTCTTCTCATTTTGTCTGTCATAGTTGAAGTGTACCTATGATGACAATTACAGGCCTCTCTCATCTTTTTAATTGGGAGAACTTGCACAATTGGTGGCTGACTAAATACTTTTTTGCCCCACTGTATATATACGGGACACGACAAGACTAGGACAAAAGACGTCTGAACTGCTATGCCATCTTGGAACCGACTGGTATGACGGTTTATACGTCCCTCGTCTAAACGCAGCATTAGGCTATTTGATGTCTCGTTTTTTTTAAAGTGTATAAATAGCAGCCAAATATGGTATACAGCTATCGATTGTAGGCCTACACTGCATAATGAAACACTCCCTAGTAAATTAGTGTTGCAGCCCACCAGTGTTATGAGGGTGGACTGATTGTAGCCTATTATTGAGCATTAATAGACTGGTTTTACAACAACTTTCTATCCAAGCTGGGGGAGAGCGCGAACTCTGACCTTGCAGGTATCTAGAGAAACTGCATTATGCCAGTGTGCCCTAGAACGGTGGTATCCATACTTTGTGGGGTACTGTACCACTAAAACCCTTTGACCTGACTGAAGTACCCCCTCATGCACGTGCGACCGGCATGATTACTAAATGAGATGTTAAAAAATAACAAATGACACACCCAGTCGAGTTTGGCAGACTTGTTTTCAATGTCAGGGAAGTAGAAATTGTACTCAATGATTTTGGATAAATGTGAGCTCACTATTTGCACCATATGAGCTCTTTCAACATCACTTGTAGAATTATAGCCCACTGTAGGTGTCAAGCTGCTGAAAACTTATATCTCCATCTTCACATTTCCACTCCCAAAGTTTGATCTTCTTAATGAATCAACACACTTTGTCATACATGTTTAGAATGTGTGTCTAACTTGCAGAGTTAGATTCAGGTTGTTGAGTTTGATAAACACATCAGCAAGATAGACTTGGGTGCCCGCCATGCCTATGTCCTTGATCACAGCCACAAGAGGGTGTGTGAGTGCTCAGACAGAAAATCATTACTTCAGATCGCAGCTCAAAAAGCCTCTGTAGCGTTTTCCTACTAGATAGCCAACTGCTGTCCGTGTTAAGCAGTAGCTGCTGGTGCTCAGTCCCACTGTCATCACAGAGCTTTTCAAACAGTAGGTGATTCAGAGGCCTGGATTTAATGGCAATTAAAATCCTTTCACTCTCCCAGGTGTGCACACGAACACAGGATTTCCAATCCAGATTGTGCTCTGAGAAAAAGCTGTCAATAATGTGAAACACATCCTCACCTGTAGTTCTCCCCGTTAGCTTCTTGCAGAACAGAAAGTGCTCATTAATTTCCAAAATGTCTCTGTATTGCACAAACGGAATGAACTGTGCTTCCTTACTGACATCAGTCGATTTGTTCAACAACTGCAGAGAAAATGGACCGGTTTTATAATTTTTTTCCAGAGAAAAATAACATGTATTTTATAATTTTACCGCAAGAAATGCATCATTCTGCAGGAGTTCATATTCTTTTAGGCTACATGTGAGAGGTTATAGGCCTACCTGCAGTCAGTGTCCAGATTTCAGTTACTATTTCATTTGAATTTAAATTAGGAATATTATGTTTATTCATAGTTGCAGGGATACTTGTGAGAGGGATATCAAAGGTGCATGTAAACAGCTTAGGCAGGATATGTGGAAGATTTTTCCAAACTATCTGGAACATTTTTCCAAACTCAGTCCTGGGGCCCATCCTATGTGCACGTTTGGTTTTTGCCCTAGCACTACACATCTGATTCAAATAATCAAATCTTGATGATGAGTTGGTTATGAGTCAGCTGTGTAGTGCTAGAGCAAAAACCTAGCTTTCTATACATATGGAAATTAAAAAGGTTTATGAATTACTTTTTGGAGGGTTACTGCCAAAATAAAATATTAAAGAAAAGAAAATAGACTTCAATGACTGAGCTCGCTTCTTGACACAATGCTAGCTTACCCCGTGCAGCCAGTTGCATCAATGTATCGGAGGCAACACTGTACAGCTGGCAACCGGCCTGCCACAAGGAGCCGCTAGACAAGAAAAACCCAGCCAGCCAAACCCTCCCTAACCTGGACGACGCTGGGCCAATTGTGCGCCGCCTCATGGGTCTCCCCGTCACTGCCGGCTGTGACACGGCCTGGGATCAAACCTAGGGCTGTAGTGACGCCTCAAGCACTGTGATGCAGTGTCATAGACCGCTGGGTGGTTCGAACCCTGAATGCTGATTGGCTGACAGCCGTGGTATACCACGGGTATGACAAAACATTTATTTTTACTGCTCTAAATAAGTTAGTAACCAGTTTATAATAGCAATAAGGCACCTCAGGGGTGTGTTGTTGGCTAGCTCCTCTGAACAACAGTGTCTTAATTAACAAGCAAGCACACTTTCTATGCCAGGCGAAATCGTGCCTCATTCGCTCATTGTTATGGATGTATCCAAATAAATGTCGCTAGTAAACAGGTCTGCACTGTTTGACGTTACTGTACGTTAGCTGTAGTTGGATAGCAAGCAAGAGATAAGGCTGGCAACGGAACATTTAGAACGAACGACTGGGTCGCGTCCATAGATACAGAACAAAAATACTGAACGACTGGGTCGCGTCTCTGGCAACCAAACCAGTAGAACGAATGATCAGCCTGCTTGGGTAGCACAATCCTAGATTTGTTTCGGGACTATATCTTGTGGAATAAAAATAAACGTTTAATGAAAATATGTCAATCATTCTTTGAATATGTTGGTAACCCGTTGTATAAAAGGGATAATGCCCTCAAAGACGGTGTTTGGATGATATATTGGCACGGTTTGCCGGCCAAGACAAACACCCGTGCTAATATGTAACAGTATAACTTTAGTCCGTTCCCTCGCCCCTACCCGGGCTCGAACCAGGGACCCTCTGCACACAGACAACAGTCACCCAGGAAGCATCGTTACCCATCGCTATTAGCGCGCACCACCGCTAACTAGCTAGCCATTATCACTTAAAATGAGTCCTTGTACATATGGTTTGTTAAACTTTGAAATCAATGGTCTTTGTTTGGCATACATTTTTTGTGAAAAATCTAGTCTCAGCACAATTCCGTTACCATGGAATTGCCCATATGCAGAAAAATAATCAGCCTCTGTGGATAATTTCCTCTTAATGTATTTTTCATGTCAACCAGGCACATCTTTTCAAAGAAACACAATTTATTTCAATCTCTAGTTGAGTAAAATAAATCGTTTTGTTCTGGTCAAAGTCATACAGAAAATTGCGGTAAACAGCGCCACACCCAGGCAGAAAAATGTTCTATTCACAACCAGGCCCATCTCTTCAAAAAAGCACACGTTTATTCCATCTCCATTTGAGCAAAATAAGTAGTTTTGTTGTGATCACATGAAAATCCTAACAATTAAGGTGAAGTGCGCCACAGTCAGGCAGAAAATTCAGAATATTCTATTATACAGTGAGAACAAAAAGTTTCCCTGGCTGCTATATGGCTGTTACTTAGACATACTATAACAGTACATTTATAGATGGCATTCACTGATATAAACCTGTCTCCAATATAATCGCATAGTTTACACAGATTCACCGCAGACCTTTGACAATTAAATCTCAGTATGAAAAGGCATAACATGGTCTGTTTTGTCAACAAGCTCAACCAGATGATCCCAATAAATGGTATGTTCTGTTATCTGGGACAAGTTGATTCCCAATTTACTACTCAAAGATATTTTACTTATTTAGTCAAATACGAAATTAACTGCAGTAAACTGGTCTCAACTATATTAGCATAACTAATATATAATATGTATATATATATATATATATATATATATATATATATATTTATTTATTATATATAAAAACTCAGGAAATATATAATAGATTTAGGACAGACACTTAAAAACCTTGTTTCTTATGATGATTTTTTTACTGTCCTTTTGGTGTTTCTATGCTCCAAAATCAATATTTGATCTATCTATATATATATATATATATATATATATATATATATATATATATATGTATATATATATATATATATATATATATATATATGTATGTATATTTATGTATATATAGCTGAAGGTGTTCCAAACGTGTCCAGTGCATCATGCCTAGCTCTGCCCACTGGGGCGTGGCTTACGGACCACTCTTTGAAATAAATGCTTGTGTTGTCTTAATAATACCAACGTCTCGAGTTATCATCACACCGGTTCTGTTGCTTTGACACTTGACTATGCCATTAAAAACGGAATCATGCAAATAATATATATGAGGTCTATGTGGGTGAAACGTCTATTAGTTTTAGGATGTATTTTATTCCTCAGCTATATATCATTGATTTTGAGGAATGAAACCGACAAAAAGACAGATGAGAGGCCTACTGAGGCCCAAACTATTGATATTGATAGAAGATTTTCTGACTTGGAAAGCAACATCAACAAAGTCTGTGAGTAAGTCAACTTTCTTGAATGTTGATTCAATTCAAGATGTGCCTTTTGAATAACGTATAAACTCAAGAAAATAATTTGGTTACACTTTATAGGGAACACATGACATGTCTTTATTTATATTCTAGAACACGGACGTATAGGTTTACACGTTTTCGGGGCTAAATTCTTTAGTTCCACATTGAGACGGGGTGGGTTTGTAAATGCATCAGTTATTCTGCGCTCTGGCACTCAGACGAGCGTGCTCTAAAATTGGAGTAGATGGCCAGAGTGAATTTACGAACGCACCCTAAATCTGTTTCTTGTGTCGCTTGCTCTTTATTAAATAATAGTTAGGAAACTCTCGTCACGAAAGCGCATTGTTTATTTGTTTCGAGCATGTGCTTCCCCAAAGGCTATAGGTAGTAAATACTTTTTACAAAATGTATATATTGCTGTTTTACAAGTATCATCATTTACTGTGCCTACGCCTAACCAAGTGTCGAAGAAATGTTTGTTTGGAAATTTCCGTAGGCTTTCTGTTCCACAAGACATGCGGTCATTTACCGTTGTCTCTACTCAAGTGACTCGTTGTTTCGGTGCACAGATTCATGGCAACATTCACGAGATGGAAGTGCTATTTATTTCGTTAAATTAATGTTTTCCTTTGTTCATATTTCCCGCGTTGTGTCATAGCTACTTGTCTGTCATTCTGGTTGTGCGTAATAGGAGTGCGCATAGAAATAAGATACGTGGCCTGCACGCCAGTCTATTTATGAATGGTGATGAAATGTAATGACTGTCTGATTAACTAGAATTTGCTAATGTAACAATGGATGTGGAAATGTACTTTTACGTCAGAGAACCAGTTTATTGGTTGTAATTGCCAATTGCGGTCCTGGGAGAGACCAAGGGGCTTATAAACTCAGCAAAAAAAGAAACATCCCTTTTTCAGCACCCTGTCTTTCAAAGATTATTCGTAAAACTCCAAATAACTAAACAGATCTTCATTGTAAAGGGTTTAAATACTGTTTCCCATGTTTGTTCAATGAACCATAAACAATTACAGAACATGCACCTGTGGAAAGGTCTTAAGAGACTAACATCTTACAGACGGTAGGCGATTAATGTCCCAGTTATGAAAACTTAGGACACTAAAGATGCCTTTCTACTGACTCTGGAAAAACACCAAAAGAAAGATGCCCAGGGTCCCTGCTCATCTGTGTGAACGTGTCTTAGGCATGCTGCAAGGAGGCATGAGGACTGCAGATGTGGCCAGGGCAATAAATTGCAATGTCCTACTGTGAGACAGGACAGACATCTGATAGTCCTCGCAGTGACCGACCACGTGTAACAACACCTGCACAGGATCGGTACATCCGAAACTCACACCTGCGGGACAGGTACAAGATGGCAACAACAACAGCCCAAGTTACATATGCACAATCTCCCCCCCCCCCCCCCCATCAGTGCTCAGACTGTCCGCAATAGGCTGAGAGAGGCTGGACTGAGGACTTGTAGGCCTGTTGTAAGGCAGGTCCTCACCAGACATCACCGGCAACAACGTCGCCTATGGGCACGAATATTTACAAATACCATAGGTAGGCCTATGAGGATGTCTGGTCAGAGTGCCAGTCGGGGTAGTGAAAGTCTTAAGTACGCCTTGCACAGTCTTCACATTTTTCTGCTTTAAAATTAAATCTAAAGGGATTATATTCACCCCCCCCCCCCCCATAAAGATCTACACAACCTACTCTGCATTTTCAAAGTGAAAGAAAATGATAGAAAATGTTCCAAAAATATGTGTTGCTTGCGTATGTCTTTACACCCCAGAGTTAATACTTAACACTGCTGTAAACCTTTGGCGGCCATTACAGTTGTGAAACATTTTGAATAAAATTCTACTGATCGAACTCATAGGGCAAAATATACCACAATACGTTTTACATAAATAATGACATACTTATTTATTCATAGTTCAATTATTTATGAATACATATTCATGAGTTATTAAAGTGTCTGACTTTTTGTTATTAATTTACATGTCTAATTCACTTAAACGTGTGACTGCTTTTAATATGCATTGATTGGAAGACTATGCTATTATCTGTCACGCACTGGCAGATTAAATATGTGTATGTATGATGAAGATATTCTGACAACTTTTTTATTTTTCACAATTCAAATTAAGAGCTATTTCTGTCTTAAATTGGGATAAAACCACCAACACTTTATTTTATTCATCTCAGACGATTTGTTCAAAAACTTTGAACAAAAGCAGGATGCCATTCAGAAAATGCTTGTGGATGAGAGAGACCAGAAAGTTGTGGCAGCTCCGGTCAAATCTCAGAGAGGACAAGATGAACAGAAGCTCAAGCCCCAGCAATCTCCATTGTTTCAGGGCTGGGGAGAGAATCTATCGGATGAGGATCAGGAGGAGGCACAGGCTTTGTTTGAGAAATATGGCTACAATGTTTTCCTCAGCGATCGTCTGCCTCTCAACCGAGAGCTACCAGAGACACGTGAATCCAAGTAAAGTAACGATTCTCTGGCGCCGTTTTTCCCTCACCCTTTTAAGGTTTCTCTCCCTCACTCACACTATCGCTTGTCTGTTGTTACATTCCTTCTTTCATGCACATAATGATTATTCAGCTGTAAACCAGAAAGGAATAATAATGTACAGAATCTCCAATGGGAAGGCGATGTGGCTACAGTTTTGCATGTTACTGAACTTCAAGATCAAGACATAATTTGTATGAAAGGATTACTTCAGGATTTTGGCAATGAAGCCCTTTATCTACATCCCCAGAGTCGGATGAACTCATGGATACCATTTTTATGTGTCTGCATGCAGTTTGAAGGAAGTTGATAACTAGCGCTAGTTAGCGTTGTGCTGCAAATCTACCTCTTACTTCCTTCATACTGGATGCAGAAACATAAATGGTGTCCATGAGTTCATCTGACTCTGGGGAAGTAGATCAAGGGTTTCATTGCCAAAATCCTGATGTATCCCTTTTTAACATACCTATGAGAGGAGTGTAACTGATGGTTAGTTTCCTTCAACAGATGTTTGGAGAAGAAATACCCCAAGGACCTTCCTAGTATTGCTGTGGTATTGATCTACCTGGACGAGGCCCTGTCTATCATTAAACGGGCCATCCGCAGCATCATCGACCGAACCCCTGAACACCTGCTGAGAGAAATCATTCTGGTGGACGACCACAGCTCCAATGGTACGTCTCACCAAACTATACTGACAGCTTTTGTATGATAATATTAATTTACTACCCTTTTTTTTTTTTACCCAATCAGATGATCTGAAGGGGGACCTGGATGTCTATGTCAAATCCATTGAGGCGCAGAATCCTTTGTTTCGCATGGTCAGAGTGAGACATATTGAATCACTGGGTTTAACTCAAGCTCGCATCTCTGGGTGGAGAGCTGCTACTGCGGATGTGGTTGCCATTCTAGACGCTCACATTGAGGTCCACAAAGAGTGGTAAGAGTATTTAGGAATGTACAGTGTCTCTGAAATAGCTACTGTGCCAGTAGTTGCCATATTGCACATCATGTTAAATATCTGTATAACTTGTCCCTCACCTTGTACAGTTCAGCCAAGTCTTTGAACTATAGGAACAGGGCCAGTGTGTTGTTTTCCATGACTCTGCTCTCTGTGCTTGCAGGGCGGAGCCTCTGTTGACTCGTATCAAGGCAGACCGGACAGTGGTGGTCTCCCCTGTGTTTGACAGGGTGAATTACTACGACCTGGATGTTGTCCATTACGTCCCAGCAGCCCATGCTTTTGACTGGGCTCTATGGTGTATGTATGAGTCCTTCAGGCCGGAGTGGTACCATCTCAACGACACGTCACTGCCAGGAAAGTAAGTTGACCAGGCAAATGGAATCACTCATACTGTCAAACCCACATCTTTGTGGTTGTGGTGGTGACAGCGAGTATAGTGTTTATTTTAACGCTTTGTCTCTGTCATCAGGAGTCCCTCTGTCATGGGAATCATGGTGGTGGACAGGAAATTCCTGGGTGAAATCGGTGCCCTAGATGGTGGAATGAAAGTGTATGGAGGCGAAAATGTCGAACTAGGTGTGCGGGTGAGAAGCAACAATATTATACACCATTCTTTTTTTTTTACCAGATTCTGTGAACATCTGATATTTTCGATAACATTGTTTTCTGTGGTCATTAAATGGTGTCAATGTCCTCCACAAATAATGTAAATGTTTCAGGTGTGGCTGTGTGGAGGAAGCATAGAGGTAGTGCCTTGTTCTAAGATCGCCCACATTGAGAGGAACCACAAGCCTTACGCACCTGACCTGAGCATGTCCATGAAGAGGAATGCACTGAGGGCAGCAGAGATCTGGATGGATGAGTACAAACATAATGTCAATATTGCCTGGAACATTCCAATTAAGGTATGAGCTTATGATAACATACCCATAACTTTTTTTTTTTACCCATGAATTCTACCTTCATGAGACTCATAAAACCATTGGAAGTTTTGCAAGCTTTTGATTTATTACATATGTTGATAATACAAGAGTTTTGCGGGATACAACAAATAATCCATAATCACACTCTCAACAATAGGATCATGGAATAGATATCGGTGATGTGTCAGAGAGAAAGGAGCTCAGAGAAAAGCTGAAATGTAAGCCCTTCAAGTGGTACCTGGAAAAGATTTATCCTCAGTTGGACACATGGGACAATATACTGGCCTATGGAGGGGTATGTTTTTTACAGTACTTTTGTGTGTGGTTTTAAACTAGTTTTTAAATTGAAGGTTTGAATGCCTGGCTATTTATCCACATGTTTGATAAAGTATGTCATCCCTTGCTTAATATTTGACCCTTTTACTTGTAGATGAAGAACTTGGATGCAAACATATGTATAGATCAAGGACTTTTTCCTGGTCATACACCTATAGCCTTCGACTGCTTCAACTATGGCCCACAGGTAACTCATTACAATACTGTCGCCTACTGTTACAGTTAATTAACTTTGCTCTGTATTCAAGGAAAAATCTAATGTCCTATCTTTATTTGTTTGATCGTTCAGCACACATACTACCACAGTAATGGGGAGCTTTACGTTGGTGGCCTAAAGTCCCACAAGTACAATGACAACAGGTGTTTGGCTGACAGTGGAGAAGACACTTTTCCTGATCTGTACGACTGTAACGAGGCCGTGCAGAAGGGCATGGGCATTCACTGGGACTTCACGCAGGTGCATATCACAGTTGACACTGAACTCAATACACTCCTAATACGTATTTAGGCAGTTCTTTCCTATACTGTATGCACCCCTAAATTATTTCCTTTTTGCCAAAGAGGTCCACTGTTTAAAATCATTAAAATATGTATACTTTTCCAGGGCAAGGAACTTAAGAACAGACAAACAAAAAGATGCTTAGAAATACAAAACCAGAAACTTGTGGTCCAGAAATGCACTGGCCAGAAATGGGAAATCCAAAACATCATCAAGCCCTTCTAATGGACCAGCATAGAGGATTCATGTTTGCCTCTAGACTAAACCACATTTTATGTTTGCTATTCTGTTCTATGGGTCACGTTGGACTACTAACCTAAATGTGGCATATGCCTATGCATTGATATAACAGTGCTTATTTAATTTTGTTGAAAGGGAAATGTGCCTTTCTGTCCTTGATTTGGATTGCCATAAATAAAAGTAGTTGTAAAAAAATAAATATTGTTGTAGTCAAAATGTCTGTCTGCAAGACTGATCAATCCATGCATGCTGAGACAGAAGAGGGATATATATATATATATATATATATATATATATATATATATATATATATATATATATGTTCATAACCAAGAGGGAAGATGGTATTTACCATATACATTTTAGACCCTTTAGCAGACGCTTATATCCGGAGCGACTTCCATGAGCAATTAACCTGTGAAAGGGTTAGGGTTAGGGTTAGGGTTACCTCACCACTTTAGGAAATTACCTCTAACAGCATATTCGGCAGTTTAACAAAACATTCTTAATATTATTTTGTTCACAAGCATGATGGCTGCACGTTTAGTTCGTGGTAGACCGACACAGCTTGTTGGCCATTAGCCAATCGGATTTCTTCAACGAGTTCAATGCACATGAATGCATTCAACTGGCAATTACCTCTCCCACTTGGTTGTGAACAGCAACATAGGTATCCGAATGTCGGGTAGCTTAGCAACGGATATGTTTGCAGAGTGCATTCTAGCCCTGGTCATTTGATTCTCACCACAGCGAGACTAAGGGAAGATTGGAAAATGTACAATGCTGAATTACTTTCGGACCGCATTGCTGCGGCTAGTTTGGAGAGGAGACGTAATCGAGAGATGCAACGTCAAGATAGGATTTTCAATGCTAAAGTTAGAACGATTGGGGTAAGTTTCTGTCTTCTCCAGCAATTGGCGTTTAGTTTTTGTATGGTCATATGAGGGTCGAATTTGGTCAACAAGAAATGTAATGGCTTATTTGCAGGTAGGCAAGTTGAGAACAAGTTATCATTTACAACTGCGACCTGGCCAAGATAAAGCAAAGCAGTTCGACACATAACAACACAGAGTTACACATGGAGTAAAACAAACAGTCAATAATACAGTAGAAAAATAAGTCTATATACAATGTGAGCAAATGAGGTGAGAAGGGAGGTAATAAATAGGCCATGGTGGCGGAGTAAATGCAATATAGCAATTTAAAACACTGGAATGGTAGATTTGACAGATGAGTGTGCAAAGTAGAAATACTGGGGTGCAAATCAAATCAATTTATATAGCCCTTTGTACATCAGCTGATATCTCAAAGTGCTGTACAGAAACCCAGCCTAAAACCCCAAACAGCAAGCAATGCAGGTGTAGAAGCACGGTGGCTAGGAAAAACTCCCTAGAAAGGCCAAAACCTAGGAAGAAACCTAGAGAGGAACCAGGCTATGTGGGATGGCCAGTCCTCTTCTGGCTGTGCCGGGTGGAGATTATAACAGAACATGGCCAAGATGTTCAAATGTTCATAAATGACCAGCATGGTCAAATAACAATAATCACAGGCAGAACAGTTGAAACTGGAGCAGCAGCACGGCCAGGTGGACTGGGGACAGCAAGGAGTCATCATGTCAGTTAGTCCTGAGGCATGGTCTTAGGGCTTCAGGTCCTCCGAGAGAGAGAGAAAGAAAGAAAGAGAATTAGAGAGGGCACACTTAAATTCACACAGGACACTGAATAGGACAGGAGAAGTTGGCACTGTGATAGACTGCATCCAATTTGTTGAGTAAGGTGTTTGAGGCTATTTTGTAAATGACATCGTCAAGGATCGATAAGATGGTCAGTTTTACGAGGGTATGTTTGGCAGCATTGGTGAAGGATGCTTTGTTGTGAAATAGGAAGCCAATTCTAGATTTAACTTTGGATTGGAGATGTTTTCTGTGAGCCTGGAAGGAGAGATTACAGTCTAATCAGACACCAAGGTATTTGTAGTTGTCCACATATTCTAATTCAGAACCGTCCAGAGTAGTGATGCTCGGCGGGCAGGTGCAGGCAGCGATTGGTTGAAGAGCATGCATTTAGTTTTACTTGTATTTAAGAGCAGTTGAAGGCCATGGAAGGAGAGTTGTAGGGCATTGAAGCTCGTCTGGAGGGTTGTTAACACAGTGTCCAAAGAAGGGCCAGAGGTATACAGAATGGTGTCGTCTGCGTAGAGGTGGATCAGAGACTCACCAGCAGCAAGAGCGACATCATTGATGTATACAGAGAAGAGAGTCGGCCCAAGAATTGAACCCTGTGGCACCCCCATAGAGACTGCCAGAGGACCGGACAACAGGCCCTCAGATTTGACACACTGAACTCTATCAGAGAAGTAGTTGGTGAACCAGGCGAGGCAATCATTTGAGAAACCAAGGCTGTTGAGTCTGCCGATGAGGATGTGGTGATTGACAGAGTCGAAAGCCTTGGCCAGGTCAATGAATATGGCTGCACAGTATTGTTTCTTATCGATGGCGCTTAAGATATCGTTTAGGACCTTGAGCGTGGCTGATGTGCACCGATGACCAGCTCTGAAACCAGATTGCATAGCGGAGAAGGTACGGTGGGATTTGAACCGCAGCTGCTTTCCAATCTTTGTGCATGTAATTGTGATGGACTCTGTAGGAGAGAGGAATAACATTGTGGAAGAGAAAGTGAGTAAACACCTTAAATATGTTTAGAACTACAAATAAACTTCTGTCGATTCTTATTTTTTTAAATGTCACAAATCCAACCCTCTTATCTGGGCTTGGGACCGGCAAAAGTGACCCAAAAGAGACAATCAGACGGAGTTACCTAGTGTTTTTTTGTTTAGTTTTTTACATTGACATCCGCCCTGAATGTAAGCCAGGGTGGAATCAGCTAGCGGCGGCTTCCCACATGCGCGATTCATTTGCAGTCTGGATGCGGTGGGGTGAACATCTCCTGCTCTGACTGCAGCTGGGAGGGACTGCTGCGTGAGGACTGGGCCGCCTGTGAGTGCTTTGGGACGGGGGTGGGACCCACGGCAGCACCCGCTGCTCATTGAGAACTATACGTGCTTTCACGTCAGAGTCTCAAAGTCTCCAATAACACCAGGAAAAGTCGCTAGATTTGTCACTAGTCGCTTTTTAAAAAATGTTGGAAACACTGCTCTATATTAGTTGTTCCTGTTGTTCACACACGTATCTGCCCTCTCATTGGTTAGAATGGCACCACCTGATCCTCCCGACTGCCTTCCATTTTTGAAGACTTATTTTCATTGTTACAGCGACCACTTGAGTATCTGGTCTGGTCAATATAATGGATCATCTTTATTGCAACTGTAACCGGCTGTGACATCACAACACTCACGTTAATTTAGTTGTGAAGACATGTTTGTCACACTTTTCTGTTCCTCACAGATAGATAAAGAGGCTCTTGTTTCCCAAGTGAATGAAAGAAAGAAAAAAGAACAGGCAGAGGCAGAGTCACTTAAAGCATATGGTAAGTGCAATAAAATACAGAATGGGAGTCCTGACAGCTCTATATAAGCTTCCATACATACAGTAAGCTTCAATGCAACTAAGGTTTTATTGATGTTAGCTAGCTGTAAGCTAGTGTCATATGTCTCTGGAATGCATGCTCTCTAGCTGCAGATGCAGTGCGCAACGACAAGGCCGCTTGTCTACTTGATCAACGCCAACTTAAGGATGAGCGTCTGCTGCAGGGAGCCATAGAGGACTTCCGATTGAACTTCCAGCCGCGGTGGAGTCGACGAGAGTATGACTTGAGCAACCCAGACAAAATTAGAGGTCAGGAGAAGATCCAGATGCTGCCGGGGCTGGTGGGTGAGGACCCAGACAGCCAGGGGAGGCTGAAGAAGCAGCAGGAGCAGCTCAGAGAGTGGTCCTTCCAGCAGCAGCATGAGTTGGCCACAGCGCGACACCAGCAGAGACAGGAAGGTAGGCTACAACCTGTCCTGATGCTAGACACTGATACACTCACTGCCTCCTCTCAAAATAATCTCCGCCCCTGCCTCACCCTTGCAGAGCAGCAGTATGACCAGGACAGAGTGGACCTGGACAACAAAGCTCTCCAGCTCCAAACAATTGAGGAGGAGAGGAGGAGAACCGTAGCCCTCGCTACAAAGAATTTCAATTTGACAAAGGTGAGTCATATTTTACCTGGTGCTTAACCAGGTGTGGTTGTCACACTGACAAAGGTAAGTTATTAGGATTGATAGTACTATCTGGCACTGAATCTCACCATGTGTGGTGTGATTCCTGTGATTTGTATATGGGGGAACAGAATGTAATTCTGTCAACATGTCAACTGTGTGATATTTTGTTTGTCTGTTCCCAGGCAACAGAGAATGCAGAGAAGCGGTGGAAGGAGTGGCAGCAGCAGGAGGAGGACAACAGGACAGACATCCTGAACCAGCTGCAGGGGGAGCTGCTGAGTGAGAGCCAGGAGCAGGGCATCAGTGTGCTGGGTCTGCCCCGCCTCAGTCCCAACAGCTACAAGGGTCTCGCAGACGAGCAGCTGCAGCACATCATCAACTGCCAGCAGCAACAGATAGATGAGAAGAGGGTACATCTACATTGTTTACCTTCAGCAGAGATGTTTTTATTGCAGTATGTTGCACTCTCTATCTTCTGAAAGAGGACCAAAAGCGAGAGTAGATCGCAACACCCATAAATAGTGTTAACCTTCTCTTCATGTTTGGTTGTGCAGAGAATTCAGGCGGAGCAGCAGCAGGAGGAGCTCCAGCAGGACCGGTTCCGTGTGGCCTCGGCTCGAACCGCCCTACTAATGGAGAGACAGCAGGCCCGCATCAACAAGCAGCTCCGTCGCACCCAGGATAACACCAACGCACAGCTGGCTGAGGCCCACCATGAACAGTAAGACACTTTCCATATGTTAAGGTTTAGACACTTGGACGCAGCTGTATACCTTTCACTTTGTTTGATGTTGTACTGTTGGGCTTCATTACCATACAGCATCATTGTTTGTCACTTTTTTTGAAAATATTTTCTTTAACACTTCTGTGCTCAGAAATAATTCAATTGTGCAGAAGAAACTGATCAACAAGATTAGCACACTTAATGGACACACAAATGATCAACTAGGAGCTCAATTCAATCAATTTTGCGGAAAATCCGCGTTATCGTTCGATTGAAATTTAAAGACAATGTTCCCTAGTTCAGAGACTGCATTCAGTGTTAAAATGTAAAGGTAATTTGCGATTGAGCAGACATATGCAATATTTACCGTGATATTCCGCGATACGGATTGAATCCAGCCCTAGAGCTTGTTGACCTGCCCATAGCATTGCATAGACGACATATCAAATGCCTACAGTTTTGTTCTTGATATCAGTTCTAGACCAATGCATTCTTCTCTTTTCAGGACAAAGTATTTGGAGAAGGTGTACACTAACATCCCAGATGACAGTTACTTCTCCCAGTTCAACACCAGCAGTCGATAAAGGATGACAGGGCCTTACTTACTATGCCATGCATTAGACTATTATGGAGAAATGTTTCTTGTATTAAAAAGTGAAAATGTAGATAAATGATTTGTAACAAAAACGAACAAATCTGATGTTTTCCTTCCCTTAATTCAAAACTATTTCACAACTAAAAAAATACAATCAAAAAAGTATTAATAGAAAAGTGTGTCTATGAATAAGGCATTGCCTACTGTTCTGCATGCATTTGTCATAACGTGTCCGTATAATTAATTAAATCTGTACAAATGCACATGTTCTCCATTAAAATCACATTACCAGCATAAAATGCTATTAAAGACTAGCTGGTCAGTTCATTCGGTGTAATATTTTTCTCACTGTGCTCTATTACCATGTAGAGTCTCCTTGAATTCACAATTACAGTGCAAATACAATTCTCTGCAACTGAAATAATAATGATCAAATGCCTTTGTGTAAAAAAAAACGCTTCCTTCATGACTCCTTGACTAGTGAACTCAACTTCTGTCAGGGGCCTCCATTTTGTAGGAGGTGACAGCAGTGTGGTCTCCTGATTGATTTCTTACAGGAGTGTTATACACACCCTATCCACGTGAGGGCGATATGAACTTGTTCTCTTTTTCCTTCTCAACCCTAATTTGCCAAACTGTCTACAGCATCATAGGCAAAGGGAAATACCAAAAATGATGTTTCAATAACACCTACATCCTTTCCCTTGTCTGAATTTTGAACAACATTTCCAAATATCATTCCCTTCCTATGGGGCACAAGTAACAGGCTCACAGACTGGGGTGATCCCACTGTCACAGTTAGCATCCGAATGACCACTCCTCTGCTCCAGCAGGACTCTATTGTGAGTTCTCTGAGACAAACTTGTCCCATTTTCTCTGCCACAAATCTAATGCTTTCTCCTTCAGCTGTGGCGACAGAGAGCTGTACCTGGAACATAAAAAAAATTGAAAGTCAGAATCCTTACCCTACCATACAATGGCATAAACGGTTGCAAGTAGCTAAGCTAGTCCAGGTTATTCCACCAATATTGTACGGTGCCTGGACCTGCTAGCTTGGCCTCACCTGATGGAGTTCATGGCCAGTTCCTTGAGAGTTCCTATGTGAGAGTTCATTCCACCTAAACCCACAAACGCCTCGTAAAAATCATGGGAGAGGCCAGAAGCTCCAAACATGGCAGGGTCGTCTGAACTGATCACCAGGGGATGGCCCTCTGACATCAGAACAGCAGCTGGGTGATTCCGCAGGTCTGAGACCAGTTTCAGTACCTGGAGAAACATTTTAAATTATTATATTTGACCTTTAACTCTGCAAGTCAGTTAAGAACAAATTATTGTTTACAATGACTGCCTACCCCGACCAAACCCTAACCAGGACGACGCTCGGCCAATTGTGCGCCGCCCTATGGGACTCCCAATCACTGCCAGTTGTGATACAGCCTGGAATCGAGCCAGGGTCTGTAGTGATGCCTCTAGCACTGAGATGCAGTGCCTTGGACCTCTGCGCCACTCGGGAGCCCCAAATGAAGAGTTTCAATGAAGATACAATCTACCTCGATCTGTGGATGGGCAGCCGTCTTAATCATTCATCAACATGTGAGTGTGGTGACAGCGATAATGCCCTACCTGGTTGGAGATGGGGCACACCTCTACAGCCACCCCTTTCCTCCTAGAGAGGGCCTTGGCCACGGGGTGGCGCAGCAGGGCAAAGCCATGGCCGATGCGAGACGTGTTGAACAGTAAAGCATCCAGTAGGTTCCCATCCACATCAGTGCCCTCTTCATCTGCAAATGACAGTCAATCAATGATGCCATCAATGTAGAGTGTAGTAAACTCTTATATGTACTGTACAAACTTAATTCTCAACAACACAAAATAGGGAGTATTGGCTATAAAGTCTCATTCCATCAAAGTTAGTGCTATCCGGGCCCCTAACCAGGGCCAGATTAGGAAATCATAGGCCCATTCCATGATCATAGACTAAATATGAACACTTCAGATAAGGTGGAAGGGTTCATGTGCTCACCAGTCTCTCCTGCGTGGAAGAAGAATGGAAGGTTGACTCCTCTCTCGCCTGGCAGAGACAAGGCCTCCTTGAAGTACCAGAGGGGTCTTCCACTATCTTCCCGACCCACCTAGTACCAGACGAAAACATCAGACATGTCAACATCACCCTGCACAGCCTATACCTATTTTTTAATAAACCTATCTAGTAATAAATAAATCAAGTCCATAGCAACTTTAGGTAATTTCCTGAGAGAAATTTGACAGTTTTAAGGAGTCTTGTGACTAAGGATCTACCTACTAGGTCAAATCCAGCCATGATCTCTGGAAAGACTTTCTGTAGGTTCATAGCCTCCTCCACTGCCTTCCATGCCATTGACGCATTCAGCCGCCTTAGACAAACAGATTCCCAAAGTACATTCAATCTCAACATTAATATGACGTGTTTTGTTTTTCTTATTCTTCTTTATATTCTGTATCGTTTTTAAACAAACTAATCCTTGTAAAACTGTTAGAGGGCCCATGATTCTAATTCCATCTTTACACTGATCATGTGCATCTCCTGCATAGTCACCTGTGCACAGTGAAGATGACACGAGCTCCCAGGAAGTCTGGGTGCTCTGACACAAACTGCCTGGTCACGTCCTGATAGGTCTTGAGGCCCCAGGCACTGTCATGTGTGCTCCCATCCAGCTCGTATGTCTGTGTATCAGTAACAAACATGTACGAATTATACAACCTCTTATGTATAGACAATACATCCTGGTTACACCTTGAAAATGACAGGTCAACTCAAACTACTGTGTATGGAATAATCTCAACAATTTAATCACACAACTGAACTCATATCACACGGTTGGAAGAAACAAGTATCTGTATGTGTTGTTTACCTCTGGAAGCAAAGCCCTCAGCTCCAGATACATGATACTATCCATGTAGAACTGCCTCAGGCCCTCATAGTAATAGTCCTTGAATACAGGAGCGTAGGTGACTAGTCCCCAAGCCGAAGTGAACGCCTGCTCAAACCTTTTCCAAACGACATCTTGGCTGGGATAGGCAGCCTCTGGGTCCTCAGTGAAAAGTGTGAGGTTGCGGATGAGGCTGCACAGGTTGTTGGAGAGTGCATACAATTTTAAAGAGATGAGTCAAATAGAAAATCTAATTTTGTCTGTATTCCCCCAGGGAGATACTTGTGTGATGTATGACCATGACATATAAATGACATAATATATAATGAAATTTATTGACATACACGTGTCATTTGACATAGTGAATGACATACATTGCCTTCGGAAAGTATTCAGACCCCTTCACTTTTTCCACATTTTGTTACTACAGCCTTATTCTACAGACTTACTCTAAAATGGACTTTTTTTAAAATAAATCCTCAGTAATCTACACACAATACCCCATCATAACCAAGTGAAAACAGATTTGTTAATTTTTTTGCACAAATTATTAAAAAAGAAAACAGAAATACCTTATTTACATAAGTATTCAGACCCTTTGCAATGAGACTCGAAATTTAACTCAGGTGCATCCTGTTTTCATTGATCATCCTTGAGATGTTTCTACAACTTGACTGGAGTCCACCTGTGGTAAATTCAATTGGTTTGACATGATTTGAAAAGGCACACAACTGTATATAAGGTCCCACAGTTGACAGTGCATGTCAGAGTGAAAACCAAGTCATGAGGTTGAAGGAATTGTCCGTAGAATGCCGAGAAGGGATTGTATCGAGGCACAAATCTGAGGAAGGGTACATTTCTGTAGCATTGAAGGCCCCATGAAAACAGTGGCCTCCATCATTCTTAAATGGGAGAAGTTTGGAACCACCAAGACTCTTCCTAGAGCTGGCCGCCCGGCCAAACTGAGTAATCGGGGTAGAAGGGCCTTGGTCAGGGAGGTGACCAAGAACCCGATGGTCACTCTAACAGAGCTCTAGAGTTCCTCTGTGGAGATGGGAGAACCTTCCAGAAGGACAACCATCTCTGCAGCACTCCACCAATCAGGCCTTTATGCTACAGTGGCCAGACAGAGGCCACTCCTCAGTAAAAGGCACATGACAGCCCGCTTGGAGTTTGCCAAAAGGCACCTAAAGATTCTCAGACCATGAGAAACAAGATTCTCTGGTCTGATGAAACCAATATTAAACTCTTTGGCCTGAATGCAAAGTGTCACGTCTGGAGAAAATCTGGCACCTACCTACGGTGAAGCATGGTGGTGGCAGCATCATCCTGTGGGGATGTTTTTCAGCGGCAGGGACTTGGAGACTTGTCGGGATCGAGGGAAAGATGAACGGAGCAAAGTACAGAGATCCTTGAAGAAAACAGGACTTCAGACTGGGGTTCACCTTCCAACAGGACAACAACCCTAAGCACACAGCCAAGACAAAGCAGGAGTGGCTTCAGGACAAGTCTCTGAATGTCCTTGAGTGGCCAGAGCCCGGATTTGAACCTGATCTAACATCTTTGGAGACTTGAAAATAGCTGTGCAGCAACACTCCCCATCCAACCTGACAGAGCTTGAGAGGATCTGCAGAGAATAATGGGAGAAACTCCCCAAGAAAAGGTGTGCCAAGCTTGTAGCGTCATACCCAAGAAGATCCGAGGCTGTAATCGCTGCCAAAGGTGCTTTAACAAAGTACTGAGTAAAGGGTCTGAATAATTATGTACATTTAATATTTATATTATTTGTATAAATTAGCAACAACAACAAAACGTAACCTGTTTTTGCTTTGTCATTATGGGTTATTGTGTGTAGATTGTGTGTAGGGGAAAAAAACATTTTAGAATAAGGCTGTAACCTAACAAAATGTGGAAAAAGTCAAGGGGTCTGAATACTTTCCAAATGCACTGTATATAATGACATATGTTCCTACTTCCTACCTATTGTCAAGGTCAGTGGTATTGCCTGTTTTGGCCCTCAGGGTCTCCAGCAACATCCAAGAAGAGCACTGAGGTTTTGGTTTGGGCTGACCAGAGGAGAAGAGTAATCGAACTGACTGGTCCTCTGTAATGCACATGTAGCAATGTGGCCGGTACGTCACATTCCTTACCAGCCACTCCACTCCCACCATGGAGAAGTCATGGACATGAAGTGCTGCTCCTAAAACAGATCAGAGGAGGAGATGTTCGTAACCTGTGTGACACAGGAGGTTGGTGGCACCTTTATTGGGCAGAACGGGCTTGTGGTAATGACTGAAGCGGAATCAGTGGAATGGTATCAAATACATCAAAAACATGGTTTCCAGGTGTTTGATGCCATTACATTTGCTCCGTTCCGGCCATTATTATGAATCATTATCCCCTCAGCAGCCTCCAATGCTGTGTGGCTTACAATGAAGTACATTATATATGTGCCATATTTGCTTACAAGTATCCTCTCAGTTTATCACAAATGCAAAGGGGACGGGGGTACGGGTCCATTTGGGATCCGGTGTACCTTTGGGCATCCTCTGCAGTAGGCTGTAGATGAGGCTGCGCTGGATGAGTGGCTTTGCCTTGAAGAAGTGCAAGGCAGGAGGGAAGTCCGAGCTCTTCATCTCCTGCTCCTTCAGTTTGTGCAGCAGTGCACTGAGCCGCAGCTCTGCCTCTGTCAGCAGCAGTCTGCCCCCTGTCTGCCGGGAGGCCTCCTGGTGCATCAGAGACTCTCTGAGCCTAGGGTCAGGGCTGCACCAGCACAGGGTCAACCAGCACAGTAGGACTGACACCATAGCCACCTGGTGGCTCTCTGGCCAGTGCAACATGGGGAAGGTGTGGCTAATCAATGTTGGTCAACACCGAATAGATAGGCTTGAAGGAGAAAGAAACGTGATAAGACAAACTCATCTAGTGGGAAAATAGGTTCAACAGAGCTTGGTGTTTAGTGTAAGCCTACTGCACCTGTTTACAGAACATAGGACATAAATCAATGGTCTTTCCACTTCCTCATTATTACTTTCTTATGCTTGCTTCCTCAGAAATTTAGTTTCTCTTGAAACAAACCAAAAATATCCAGTTCAGACAATACCTTAAGAGGTCTATTTCCCATAAGAGATATTTCCCATATTTTCTATGAATATGATTTAATATGTATATTTAGAGGAAAGGATCTTCAGGATGTCATACTGACAGGTTGCATTTAGATCTGAATTTGATACATAAATGCACAATTCCTTTATTTGATATAGTTTTGTCCGCAATTTCAGTATTTATCTGTAAGTAGGCTAGTTTAGTGCACCATGGTGGACGTGGACAAAGAGAGTAGCACCACCACCAGCTGTCGGTGTCAACAAACCCGCTTTGTGATTCACGGATTATGTAGTTTACTTGCTGTGAATTGGTTTGATGCCTAATAGTGGTTTTGTTAGTTTACAGTTATGATCAAGATATTTAAACGAATACAGACTTTTTTATAAACCTGACATATTTCCTGCTTCAGCCGGTCGCCTATTATGTTGTTCAGTTTAAAGGGCTACGCGAACGTTTGACGCATTGGCGATTTCAATATATCTACAATGTAACAACAATGTATCTAACAATGTAACATTTGGTAAACGTTAAAGTGGTGTGGTGTGCCTCAAGCCTGCAATTCTAAAGTGTAACAAAGTAACAGCTGCACGGTCACACTGAACGCTGGATACATTGATAATAGCATACATGTTTAGCCAGTGTTATGAACATTAATTGTTTTTAGAACGAGTATCTCACCACTGAACAAACCTGTCCGTGAAAGTGAAGTGATGAATGGGTACTCCTATACTGCTCTATACTATAACAACAACTGTTACAAAAACAACAACAAAATCCGTAGCCTGAAAGTGTAATGCCGCGTTCATGTATTAATCGGAAATAGGAAACTCGAAAATGTCCGACTGGCTAACAAAATGTACGCAGGACCAGTTAGCAAGTCTGACATTTCCGAGTACTACGTGAACGCAGCATTACTCTTACTCACTTCCTAAAACAGTGGTACACGTCATATCCCCCCAGTGGTTTACTTGGGATGGAAGAAGTGCAGGACCTGTTCTCCAAGTCGGTCCATTAGACTATGTTCACAAGTGACATTATGCTATAGAGACTTCTGATTATTCGCTGTTAACGGTTTGTATACATTTTCCATTACTTTTAACCAAATTTTCATTACTATTTTTTATTGCCTACTTGAAAGTAAGCCTTATTGACACTGGAAAGCTGCTGTGTCTGATCCCATGTAGACCTACCGCCTCCTGCCGTTGTGCCCTTGATCAAGGCATTTAGCCCCCCACATAGAACCGCACTTTTAGTCACAGGTTGTCAACCCTCCACCTGGAGACCTCCTGGGTGTGCAGGCATGGCGTTTTCAACCAAATACTTTTGTCTTTATACAATTATTCCTTCATTCAATAAATCAGAGTTCAAATGTCGCAATTGCATGGCTGCTGTTTAATAGAGGGGAATCGCATCTTTCCAACGGGTGCAGATTTATTTCGACTTTACAGTGCCGGTGGAAAGGCAACAACGAAATGAATGCTTAGTTAGCTATAGTTAACGAGCGAGCTACCTGCTACAAATTATGTTTAGAATTGGTGATGTAGTTTGTCAGTTATTATTTTATACCTGCTGCTGAAATGTCACGTTCTCTCTCCTCGGGCAACGGCCCACTCCCACTGGCGCACACACACAGCACCATAGACATGCACTGAAGGCATAGCTCCCGAGTGACGCAGCGATCTAAGGCACTGTATCTCAGTGCAAGAAGCGTCACTACAGTCCCTGGTTCGAATCCAGACTGTATCACATCCGGACGTGATTGGGAGTCCCATACACTAAAAAGGAAAGGTTCCTGGAGTATCCTTTAGGGGTTCTTCAAATTGAAACTGTGGGGGAACCCCTGTAAGTTCTTCAAAGAACCCATTTTAATGGGTCCTCGAAGAACCTTTTGAATAACCTTTCTGGGTTACATTAACTACCCCCCTCCCCTATTAATAACAATAACCCTAATATTTTAGTTCTCAGTGTTTATTATGATTTTAGTAGCAAAGCAGAATAAAATAATCAAAATATGAGGTTAACTCTGAGCAGAGCCCTAAGTCCAATGGGTATATCCTCTGTCATGTTGACATTAATGTGTTGATATTCTCCGTATCCATAGCCATAATGATTTTGCAGTGCATGGTGATCGAACAGGTTTCCTGTTATATTAATCAGAGGTGTAGGGAGGGCGAAGTCTGTGAATCCCCCAAAAATGTAATTCTACAGATGATTAACAAAATATGCACACAACAGTATTCATACCTTGGTTTTTGTGGTGAATGTAAAAAACTTTTGATAATGGTTTTCATACACATACCTTGTCCATAATGTAGAGGCTTATGGGATATTCATTGAAGAGGTAAGGGAGGAGGATGGTAAATGTGATCTGCATAACATACCAATAGCAATTGACATACAGTTGAAGTCGGAAGTTCACATACACTTAGGTTGGAGTCATTGAAACTCATTTTTCAACCACTCCACAAATTTCTTGTTAATAAACTAGTTTTGGCAAGCCGGTTAGGACATCTACTTTGTGCATGACACAAGTCATTTTTCCAACAATTGTTTACAGACAGATTATTTCACTTATAATTCACTGTATCACAATTCCAATGGGTCAGAAGTTCACATACATTAAGTTGACTGTGCCTTTAAACAGCTTGGAAAATGACAGAAAATGATGTCATGGCTTTATAAGCTTCTGTTAGGCTAGTGTAACTGGTGTAACTGTGGATGTACACTGCTCAAAAAATAAAGGAAACACTAAAATAACACATCCTAGATCTGAATGAATGAAATATTCTTATTAAATACTTTTTTCTTTACATTGTTGAATGTGCTGACAACAAAATCACACAAAAATGATCAATGGAAATCAAATTTATCAACCCATGGAGGTCTGGATTTGGAGTCACACTCAAAATTAAAGTGGAAAACCACACTACAGGCTGATCCAACTTTGATGTAATGTCCTTAAAACAAGTCAAAATGAGGCTCAGTAATGTGTGTGGCCTCCACGTGCCTGTATGACCTCCCTACAACGCCTGGGCATGCTCCTGATGAGGTGGCGGATGGTCTCCTGAGGGATCTCCTCCCAGACCTGGACTAAAGCATCCGCTAACTCCTGGACAGTCTGTGGTGCAACATCTGTTGGTGGATGGAGCGAGACATGATGTCCCAGATGTGCTCAATTGGATTCAGGCCTGGGGAACGGGCGGGCCAGTCCATAGCATCAATGCCTTCCTCTTGCAGGAACTGCTGACACACTCCAGCCACATGAGGTCTAGCATTGTCTTGCATTAGGAGGAACCCAGGAGGAACCCAGGGCCAACCGCACCAGCATATGGTCTCACAAGGGGTCTGAGGATCTCATCTCGGTACCTAATGGCAGTCAGGCTACCTCTGGCGAGCACATGGAAATGCCAGCCCACACCATGACTGACCCACCGCCAAACCGGTCATGCTGGAGGATGTTGCAGGCAGCAGAACGTTCTCCACGGCGTCTCCAGACTGTCACGTCTGTCACGTGCTCAGTGTGAACCTGCTTTCATCTGTGAAGAGCACAGGGCGCCAGTGGCGAATTTGCCAATCTTGGTGTTCTCTGGCAAATGCCAAAACGTCCTGCACAGTGTTGGGCTGTAAGCACAACCCCCACCTGTGGACGTCGGGCCCTCATACCACCCTCATGGAGTCTGTTTCTGACCGTTTGAGCAGACACATGCACATTTGTGACCTGCTGGATGTCATTTTGCAGGGCTCTGGCAGTGCTCCTCCTGCTCCTCCTTGCACAAAGGCGGAGGTAGCGGTCCTGCTGCTGGGTTGTTGCCTTCCTACGGCCTCCTCCACGTCTCCTGATGTACTGGCCTGTCTCCTGGTAGCGTCTCCATGCTCTGGACACTACGCTGACAGACACAGCAAACCTTCTTGCCACAGCTCGCATTGATGTGCCATCCTGGATTAGCTGCACTACCTGAGCCACTTGTGTGGGTTGTAGACTCCGTCTCATGCTACCACTAGAGTGAAAGCACCGCCAGCATTCAAAAGTGACCAAAACATCAGCCAGGAAGCATAGGAACTGAGAAGTGGTCTGTGGTCCCCACCTGCAGAACCACTCCTTTATTGGGGGTGTCTTGCTAATTGCCTATAATTTACACCTGTTGTCTATTCCATTTGCACAACAGCATGTGAAATTTATTGTCAATCAGTGTTGCTTCCTAAGTGGACAGTTTGATTTCACAGAAGTGTGATTGACTTGGAGTTACATTGTGTTGTTTAAGTGTTCCCTTTATTTTTTTGAGCAGTGTATTTCAAGGCCTACCTTCAAACTCAGTGCCTCTTTGCTTGACATCATGGGAATATCAAAATAAATCAGCCAAGGCCTCAGAAAAAAATTGTAGACCTCCACAAGTCTGGTTCATCCTTGGTGGCAAATTTCCAGGTACCATGTTCATCTGTACAAACAATATTATGCAAGTATAAACACCATGGGACCACGCAGCCGTCATACAGCTCAGTAAGGAGACGTGTTCTGTCTCCTAGAGAACGTACTTTGGTGCAAAAAGTGCAAATCAATCCCAGAACAACAGCAAATTACCTTGTGAAGAAGCTGGAGGAAACAGGTACAAAAGTATCTATTTCCACAGGAAAACGAGTCCTATATCGACATTACATGAAAGGCCGCTCAGCAAGGAAGAAGCCACTGCTCCAAAACCGCCATAAAAAAGCCAGACTACGGTTTGTAACTGCACATGGGGACAAAGATTGTACTTTTGGAGAAATGTCCTCTGGTCTGATGAAACAAAAATAGAACTGTTTGGCCATAATGACCATTGTTATGTTTGGAGGAAAAATGGGGAGGCTTGCAAGCCGAAGAACACCATCCCAACCGTGAAGCACGGGGATGGCAGCATCATGTTGTGGAGGTGCTTTATTGCAAGAGGGACTGGTGCACTTCACAAAATAGATGGCATCATGAGGTGGGAAAATTATGTGGATATATTGAAGCAACATCTCAAGACATCAGTCAGACCATGAAAAACAAAATGTTCTTGTCTGATGAAACCAAGATTGAACTCTTGGCCTAAAAGCCAAGCTTCACATCTGGAGGAAATCTGGCACCATCCCTACGGTGAAGCATGGTGGTGGCAGCATCATGCTGTGGGGATGTTTTCAGTGGCAGGGACTGGGAGACTAGTCAGGATCGAAGGAAAGATGAACAGAGCAAAAGTACAGAGAGACCCTTGATGAAAACCTGTTCCAGAGCGCTCAGGACCTCAGACTGGGGCGTAGGTTCACCTTCCAACAGGACAACGACTCTAAGTTACACAGCTAAGACAGCACAAACGTGGCTTTGGGACAAGTCTCTGAATGTCCTTGAGTGGCCTAGCCAGAGTCCGGATTGAACCTGATCAAACATCTCTGGAGACCTGAAAATAGCTGTGCAGCAACAGTCCCCATCGATCCTGACAGCTCTTGAAAGGATCTGCAGAGAAAATTAGGAGAAAATCCCCAAATACCGGTGTGCAAAGCTTGTAGTTTCATCCCCAAGAATACTCAAGGCTGTAATCGCTGCCAAAGTTGCTTCAATAAACTACTGAGTAAATGGTCTAAATATTTATGCAAATGTTTTGTGTTTATACATTAGCAAAAAAATCTAAAAACCTGTCTTTGCTTTGTCATTATGGAGTATTGTGTGTAGATTGAGGGAAAAATACAATTTAATCCATTTTAGAATAAGGCCGTAAAGTAACAAAATGTGGAAAAAGTCAAGGGTCTGAATACTTCCCAAATGCATTGTATTTACAAAATAAATATGAGGTTTGGAAATGATGCAGACAATTACATTGATGGAAGCCACACAATTTGTAATATTCAAGCTGATTTTCCCCACCCCCAATTTTTTTATTTAAAAAAAATATATGTTTAATGTTTTTTTCAGCCTACATGCTGATGATGAGCTCTATTGCTGCTGGGTTTGGTCTACTTAGTTCATGGACTTTCCCTCTACTCAAATGGTTTTTGTTATTTTTTAAGATTGGAGTGTCTTGCTTCCTCTTTCATCTCTGCTGACACTACACATGCCAGTTCTCGTATGTGACTTAGCAGGTGTTAAAATTAGGCTGCCAAATGAGAGCCAGGCAGAGCTGAGCCCAGTACTTTTGGTTATACAAATTTCACCAACAACAATATCCAATGAAAAATTGTCCAGATAAAATTTTGCTAAGCCAAAAAGCACTTTTAACCAACAGCAAAATCAGACTACCCCATTGCTTACCTATTCAATTGGATCAGCTTGTGGGTGTGGGTGTATATATATTTTTTTTTTACATTTTAATTATCAGGACCCTGTCTTCGGAGATAATTTGTACAAATCCAAATAACTTCACAGGTCTTCATTGTAAAGGGTTTAAACACTATTTCCCATGCCATAAACAATTAATGCACCTGTGGAACGGTCGTTAAGACACTAACAGCTTACAGACGGTAGGCAATTAAGGCCACAGTTATGAAAACTTAGGACACTAAAAAGAGGCCTTTCTACTGACTCTGAAAAACACCAAAATAAAGAATCCCAGGGTCCCTGCTCAGATGTGGCCAGGGCAATAAATTGCAATGTCTGTACTGTGAAAGCCTAAGACAGCGAGACAGGACGGACAGCTGATCATCCTTGCAGTGGCAGACCACGTGTAACACCTGCACAGGATCGGTACATGCGAACATCACATGTGCGGGACAGGTACAGGATGGCAACAACTGCCTGAGTTACACCAGGAATGCACAATCCCTCCATCAGTGCCCAGACTGTCCGCAATAGGCTGAGAGAGGCTGGACTGAGGGCTTGTAGGCCTGTTGTAAGGCAGGTCCTCACCAGATATCACCGGCAACAATATCGCCTATGGGCACAAACCCACTGTCGCTGGACCAGACAGGACTGGCAAAAAGTGCTCTTCACTGACGAGTCGCGGTTTTGTCTCACCAGACGTGATGGTCGGATTTGCGTTTATCGTCGAAGGAATGAGCGTTACACCGAGGCCTGTACTCTGAAGAGAGATCGATTTTGGAGGTGGAGGGTCCGTCATGGTCTGGGGCGGTGTGTCACAGCAGGAAATCTCAACACTGTGCGTTAAAGGGAACACATCCTCCTCCCTCGTGTGGTACCCTTCCTGCAGGCTCATCCTGACATGACCCTCCAGCATGACAATGCCACCAGCGATACTGCTCGTTCTGTGCGTGATTTCCTGCAAGACAGGAATGTCAGTGTTCTGCCATGGCCAGCGAAGAGCCCGGATCTCAATCCCATTGAGCATGTCTGGGACCTGTTGGATCGGAGGGTTAGAGCTAGGGCCATTCCCCCCAGAAATGTCCAGGAACTTGCAGGTGCCTTGGTGGAAGAGTGGGGTAACATCTCACAGCTAGAACTGGCAAATCTGGTGCAGTCCATGAGGAGATGCATTGCATTACTTAATGCAGCTGGTGGCCACACCAGATACTGACTGTCACTTTTGATTTTGATCCCCCCTTTGTTCAGGGACACATTATTCCATTTCTGTTAGTCACGTCTGTGGAACTTGTTCAGTTTATGTATCAAATTGTTGAATCTTTTGTTCATACAAATATTTACATGTTAAGTTTGCTGAAAATAAACAGTTGACAGTGAGAGGACGTTTCTTTTTTTGCTGAGTTTATACTTCATGTGATATAACAAGCAGGTATAGTGGCAGGTGGAAAGGCCATTTCTTCAGCGATGTCCAATGTAGGCCTACATACAGGTTCCATGCTAGTGGCTAATGCTACTTCCAGACATTGCACACAGCATTGAGACCAATTATGCTGATGCTATGCATTGGCCAATGAGAGGCTTTGAAGGCACCGCACCGGTTGGCCATATTGGCACTCCCCAGAAGAAGCAGTCCTCCAAAGCAGGGTTTCCCATACTTGGTCCTGGGGCCCCCCCTGGGAGCACGTTTTGGTGTTTGCCCAAGCGCTACACAGCTGATTGAAATAACCAACTCAAGCTTAGATTTTTTTAAATCAGCTGTGTAGTGCTAGTTTGGGAAAATAACAAAGGGGGGGGGGGGGCGCAGGACAGTTTGGGAAGCCCCGGCTTAGCTCACATAATTTACAAGTATGCATTAAGGTGTTTGTAATAGAATAAACATGGCAAAACTAGTGGGGGAATGCCAAGATGGAGGCGCGGTGGTTTCAAAACAGCAACCCTTCAGTCATCTAGTGTATACATAAAATCATTGGTTCAGACCATAGGTAAACAGACTGCAACGTGATTGGCTGAACACGATACCCAACATCTGGAAGAAGCATTAGCCACTAGCAAGGTGGTGAAATTTTTTGTTTTATTAAGACAGTATGCATAATTTTCCAAATTTTCACTAAACTCTAGTTGAGGAAAACAGACACCGTTGCGGCCTAAATGAAGGATGTTCTATGTATGAGCCGGACGCCGGAGAACACAAGTGTATATTACTGGCTGTGCAGATTACAGTTGGACGTCAGATGACAAACGACATCGGTAATAATAGCTCCATCAAGCAGACAGTTTGGCTGCTCCTTGACAAGAAACTTACTTTGAAAAGGCCTAAGCATCTATCAGTGACATCACCTAACCCCCAGCTCACCAATCCGTACCAAAGAAAAGAGAACAAGCAACATACTTAAAATCAGGAAAAGTTATTTATTCTAAGAAATGTACAGTATAGAAAATACGTTATCTATTTCCAAAATAATCTATGTCTTAAAAACTTGTGAACATAAAACTGGAACATACGGGGCCTTTTTGATGCCGCCATGCTACGGAGGTAAATGTCTACTGCTTAAAACAACCAGACATCACATGTATATTAAAAACAAGTTAAAACATGTACAAAATGTAAAAGAGCAAATAAATATGATTCACATTTAATCCAATCTAGACATTTTACTAGTGCAGACAAACTGGATGACAGCAGAGTAGAGGCATACAGACTTCCATGTCTTGTGCAGTCAACACAATCAGAGACAACAAAGCTGCATAACAGTATCACAACCTCACAGACCATTTACAACTACACTGTCCTTCATACATGGACAGCGCAAGTGAACACACTACCTCCGAGAAGACCTCATCTAGCTAATACTAAAAATGAAAATTCCCTAGTAAGTAAAACAGCAATACATCCTTGTACAGAATAGTGGGACACATTTTGTCTCACAGCTAGTATTTTCCTATATTCATCCCTCCTTGAGCACATTTCCTTTTAATGCCATAGATGTCTATCAATGAGGGGACTATGCTGCCAGCTCTATGCTGTCTAACACGTATTCAATAGAAGCACAGGGCTCAGGTTGTCTAGACTCACCTGTGGCAGGAAGGCATGCAATCTATACAGCTGGTAAGACGAGATCATATATAAAAAGAGCCCTTTTCTGTCGACCTCAGACATATGCCCAATCATTCACCACACCCCCTAGTGACAAGTAACCTTACAATCAAAGGTCTCATGGAAGGGAAAAGTATACATAGTCATGAGCTTTTGTAGCAAAGTAGTACAAGGCCATGTATGTGCTGGGGTCTGAGTGAGTGAATGACTGAGTAGAGGGACTTAGTGGATGCCAGAGGACTGGCTATGAGGTAGATTCATTTGTTGTCATCGCTATACCTGTGGGGTTCACAGGTGCAACATGGATTTAAGATGGGGAAGAGTTCAATTCACACAGATAAATTGTTGATAGACTCATCACTCGCCGATGCATGGTGGCAATGACAAAAGCTACAATATTAAAATGAAAAACAAAACCCAAACAGAAATCAAATGGGTTGACAGTAAGCAAGACCGCCATTGTCACAAAGAGGACCAAAAATAACAGAATCTTGCAAAAACAATGTTGGTTTATCAGTTGTCACAAAATTAGGTTAATTAATTTTTTGCTATTCCAGTCATGTTTTCTTGCGTTGCTTCTTCTTCAAATAATTCATTAAAATACCCGTATAGAACTGTACACCCTGAGGACATATTAAGTTCATTGAATTGGGGAGGAGGAAGCACTAACGTAAAGAAATAATCACGCATGGGTGTGATTGTGGACAATCTTTACCGTTCCAAATAAAATAAACACCACAAATAAATGAGCTACAATAGGATTACCATTTTAGATGACATTTTTCAACAAAATGTATGGAATGCAATACATGACATTGAAACAAATAAAAAAGAATTGGGCTGGAAGGGTGACAACATGAATATAGAAAAACAAATACATCAATTGTTGATTCTAACTCTTGTTCACTTTGTGTGTATGTGCATATGCCAACCAGCTGGGCACATGGAAGTGTGGTGAACCAACCCACAAAAGACCCCAATTTTTGTGACAGAGGACACCTACAGTGAAGAGTTATACTTAATATATATTCATATATACACATGGTAACAAGCACCAACAAAGAATCCAAGGCCACTAAATTCCAGTAGTTGTAGACTATCCCTAGTGCATAGCAGAGAAGGCTCTCTGCAGGTCTGAAATAAAATACATTCTCATAGTGAAGGCAGTCTTGAAGGATGCATAAAATTACACCGGAACAGCAAAAAAAGCTGTGTTTTAGTCGAGGTGGAAATGGACAGAAAGCTCCCCTTTTCAGAACGGGTTCCTTTTTCCCGAAAGGCAATCCTCCATCATCTTCTGTCCCGTCACATGGCGGGGCTCCTGTGCTGTTCATCTATCTACATATATCGAACTCATTCACACATACATTCAACATGAAGGAAACAAAGGCAACTGCAAGGCATGTGTGTGTGTGTGTCTGTCGACAGGGTTCTGATGACGGCTTCTCTACAGTCTTAAAGTACCTCCTTTTCTACACCTGAGTCTAAAAACATTTGGAGACGAAAACGAAAAAACACAAAGTAACACCAGTGCTCTCCTCTTACCACACCAGCTCCTTTTGTCCATGGAGAGGCTCTGAGAAGACCAGGCTGGAGGTCCATAGAGAGCTATAGACAAAGGGGAGAGCCTTCTCCAGACAAATCCAGTGTGTGAGAAAATAATGTAAAAAAGGTCAAACAGAGCACCACAATCAGACCATGTCAATAGACCCCTTAAAGCCTGCGTTTACACAGACAACCAGCCTGCAGACAGAGAAGCAGGGTCTCCAGATGTTCTTGCTGGCCAGGCCTAGAGGGAGGGACCAGCTGTACAGTCTGAACTTGACTGGGAGTCCACAGGCATGAAGACAGACAGGGCCATGTCTCTGCAGAGGCAGTCTCAGTGAGGGTTCCACACAAAGCAGACAAACATCCCCAGGGGCAAAGAACTCATTCCCTAAAGAGACTCCAATAAATGTGTCTCCATTGCCTGTATCACTCTTCACATCTCCTGTCCGATGCAGAGGGAGCCCTACTTACTGGTGCCCTCGAACACAGACAGAGGACAGAGTCCATTTTGAACCGCTCCGCAGCAGAGAACATCAGTTCCGACAGCAGTCACATTTAAAGTCTTAAGACAGGAGAGACACAGGCAAGCACACAGGTTGTCGTCATGGATGATATGCAGGCACCAATTTGTGTAAAGGTTTTGTTGCATTTGTCCTTTACCTGAATTGTGGAGAAAATAAATGAAACAAGAATATCAATCATTGAAACTAGGACTGTGGCGGCCATGACATTTTGTCAGCCGGTGATTTTCAAGCAAATAACTGCCCGTCTCATAGTAATTGACCGTTAATTAACAAACACATTTAGTATCTCCTGGCTTCCACACAGTCTGATGTGGACCTTTCGAACATCTACATTTTAAAAAGTCTAACAAATCTATTTAATACAGCCTACACCATCACAATAAATCCATTATTTATTTTAGACGGGTCTAAAGAAACATGATATGAAGAAAATGTAGTCTATTTCAGAAGAACAGAATAGCATACAGAGTTGTCCTTATGTCAGGGCCTGACACAGCAGACAATATTTGCTTAAAATTCCGTGGCATTATTTTATAGTATGAAGAATACAATAGAAAGGATATTTTCTCCAAATGATTTGAGGGAGGGCGCACATGCGGCTATTCTGTGTTGAGCGGTTAACAAAGAAACAGGTGCCCCTATACGGTTAATTTAGAGTTATTTATGCAACTTTTGATTTTTAATACATAAGGCTGCATGATGCGACTAATGATGATCTGATTGATGATGAGTCTCTCATTCACAATTTGACAAGCACTTGATAATGCCTTGAATTTCCTGGATGCATCCCCTTTGTGTGACCGTAATGCCCTCTAAAAGAATCCATGCCTTTTATGGCCAGTGGCCGTTGTGTCCTTGGGCGGAATATAAATCATTATAATTCCCTTCTCCAGTCTGGTTGCTCCGAAGCACCTCTCACTCACCTCAAATCTTAGACAATGCCCGTCACGTGATCGGGTCCTTCTCACAGCATCCCAGGTCCTTCTCACAGTCTACAAGTGAAGACACACATCGGGGACGCAACTGCACGTGTTCTTATCAAATGCCGAGGAGCATATTGAAGACGTTGGAAGAACTGTCCATATTTACTTTTTGTCAGCCAACAAGATGAGTAGGCCTAATGAAAGCAAAAGCACTAGGCTATGTCAATCTACTATCCCCCATAGTACAAAAGTTGGCCTATTCTATTGGGCAATTTGTCCTTCTGTGCGAAAAATAAATATTCCAAACATATCCCTCGACTGTCCCAGGCTGCGATAGATCCTAAATTAATACAACCACTAGCATCAAAAAACCTTTCAAAGGCAATGAGGCTAATGCAACAGATCAGAACGGTTAGCTTAAAATGTTGATAAACTATTAGGCTATTTCTTCACATTATAAGTGCAGCAATGCGCACATGGCAGTAGGCTACAAGAGTGAATGTTCCAAAATCCAATCAATCAGCGGGAAAATACCATTCTCAAAGGTGACCACAAATGCAATTATGCATATAATGCTTTTAGTATTATCTTCCCCAAACTTGAAACTCATGTGCTGCGTATGTATGCCAGGTAGGGTTTACACCCGTTGTAAATAGGATTAATGTGCTTAAGTGGCCATATAAGATCTTTAAAATTAAGTTGTGATACAAACCGTATCAAAACATATTGGCTAGGCTACATGAGGTGCGTGACTATGATTTGAAAAAGTTGAGGAGAAAAAAAGGCAGGAGCTGTGTCTTGCCTTACTGCACACAAGCCGGGCATCATTCAGGTAGGCTACCGCACGGCAAGCGGTAACCGGAGTGCCAAGTCTAAGACCAAAAGGCTCCTCAACAGCTTCTATCACCAAGCCATAAGACTGCTGAACAATTAATAAAATCGCCACTGGACAATTTACATTGATGGACCCCCCCTATTTTGTACACTGCTGCTACTCGCTGTTAATTATCTATGCATAGGCACTTCACCCCCACCTACATGTACAAATGACCTCAACTAACCTGTACCCCCGCACACGGACTTGGTACAGGTGCCCCCTGTATATAGCCTCGATATTGTCATTCTTATTGTGTTACTTTTTATTTTAGTCTACTTGGTAAATATTTTCTTAACCAACAGTGCATTTCAAGAAGAGTTAAGGGCTTGTAAGTAAGCATTTCACGGTAAAGTCTACACTTGTTGTATTTGGGGCATGTGACAAATAAAGTTTGATTTGATTTTGATATCGATTCACAAGTGATAATATATAATTCACAAGCGATAGGCTAATATTGGTCACCCATCAGATTAATTAAAGAACAATCTTGTCTTTACATATACTAAATAATATGTGTGAAATTTGTTTTGATTTAAAATTGACCATTACCATGCACCTGTTGGGGCAGGGGTTCATTTTCATGCTAGGTAGGCTATACTCTTGTTGTAAAGCGAAGCAATGTGCTTAATATTAGTAAAGTTGAGAAAATATAGTAGGCCTAGCCTTTAGAAAGCTAATGGGATCCTCCTCTTAATAGAGGCCACCAAAACTAAGTTCTCACGCAATTGCATAGCCTATAGAAATGTTGCGCAAGATGAGCTCATGGGCTCATAAATTGTTTGATTTTCAAATTACATTTGCTTGGGGTCAGAGTGATTAGAGGGACAATAGAGTGCGGAGTACCATGCAGTTAGCAAGTTTGGTAGTCTACTAATGACCATCAGCAGCATCAGCTCTTGGAGAAGCTTAGTTACCGTGACTAAACAGTTACGTGGAATTTAACTGCGGTCATGTCTCGTGACCGCCAGTTTATCAGTAATACGGTCACCGTAACAGCCCTAACTGAAACATGACGTGATTTATTGAAATATTGATTGGTGAAATCTGTTATGAATGTATTGTAATGTTTTTAAAATGTACAACTGCCTTAATTTTGCTGGACCCCAGGAAGAGTAGCTCCTGTCTTGTCAGCAGCTAACGGGGATTCTTAATAAATACAAAATACACCCTTGAATAGTCACTTACCCTGCTTCCACAGAGTTGCTTAAACTCCTTGTTTACTGCTGGGACCACTGGGAGACATCATCTGCTGCCTACAAGATGACATAAGATAAAACATCAATAACCTATTTTCAACCATTAGCAGGGAGTCCCCAATTGAGATCAAGGTCTCTTTTGCAAAAAAGCCCTGTAAGGGAGCCCTGCAAGGGCGCCCTGCAAAGGAATGAACAATTAGAATCTTCAGCGTAGCTCTTTCTTACCCTGGGTGAAGGAAGTGTTCAGGTCCCAGGCCTCTCTGCTGGACCGTCATGCCTTGGAAGTGGCCTTCAGTCTGGGGGTGTCTGTAAATGGCCATGCGGGTCTGTCCCGGGTGAAAGGGCAGGTGCTGGGGCCGCTGCAGGGCCTCCATGAGGTGAGGGTGGGGTCTTTGGGGAGTGTAGTGTCCACTAGGAAAGCCAGGCTGGCTAGGGTATGGAGGCCGAGAAATCATGTGGGGGGGTGGGGCCCCACCCTGCTGCATCCCAGGATGCACTGCTCGGGGGTCGTACAGGAAGTTGGCCACTTGAGGCAGGGGCTGGGAACTCCAGCGGCGTGCAGCAGCGTTGTGGCTGTCCAGGTCCAGGATCTCTTTAGGGCTCTCTGGCCGCTCTGAGGTCTCCTCCACCCGAGCATGCTGAGGCTTCATTGGGCTGCCAGCCTCCCTGCTCTCCTTCCCTGCAGAGCCTCCATGGAGGCCCTCGGGCAGGAGACTTGGGGACATCAAGCTGACCCCGGAGCCCTCAGAGCCCAGGGGGGAGCCCATGCTGCTGCCCTCCTTCAGGCACCCATTGACCTTGGCACTGGCTGCAGGCAGGTAGGTGTTGGAGGGCATGGGGTGGCGAGGCTGGTATTGCTGCTGCCTATGCCACTCCTCAGGTGGGTAGCCCCCCCGGCTGTTGCCCTGGGGCTGGGGGTATAAGTGTTGCTGCTGGTACTGGGGGTACATGTTGGTGTGGCCCTGGAGATGCTGCTGCTGGGCCATGTGGTATGGATAGGAAGCTCCATGCTGGTGGTAGGTGGGGTAGCCGGCAGGGTTATGGTTTGGGTTCATGGTCTGGGGCATAGCTTGGTTTGGGTAAGGCTGCCGATTTGAAGGGGGCATGGGCCTGCCCATAGGTTGACCATAGTGTGGATGTGTTTGGCTGCCCATGGCTCCAGCAACCTGGCCCGGAGAGTGGGGAGGCATGGCTGGGATGTGACCAGGTGCTGGTCCCCTTGGCCCCAGACTGCCCTGGTTACCCAACTGAGTCTGTTGCACATTGGGACTGAACGACTGTTGTTTATAGATGCTGTTGGGAGGTCCAGACTTCATTATGCTGGGGTTACCAGAGCTGCCTCCAGAATCCCTTCTGCTAGTGGGCTCGCTGGGCCTCTGGTCTCCATGGTCGGCTGGGCTGGGCTGGGGAGGCAGCTGGGACACAGGGTGGCTGGGGGGCAGGGAGGTGAAAGGGGCTGGCTGTGGTGGACCAGGGCCAGGCTGGGCCCCTTGGGGGGCGCATTTTGGCATTCCATGCATGGGGCTTGGCTGTGGACCACGTTGAAGGGGATTCTGAGCCACATGTGGAGGTGTGTTCTGAGGGTTTTGGGATCCTTGCTGTGGGGTTTTCTGACTGATATGTTGAAGGATGTTTTGTTGCTGTGCATTCTGGATCATGTGTTGATGGGCGTTCTTAGGGTGAGGGGCATTTTCTGGGATTTGCCGAGTGGGGATCTGGGTTATATGCTGTAGAGCATTCTGGGAGTGCGGAGAGTTCTGGGAGGGAGGTGAATTGTGGGGGCGTGGAGGAGGAACAATGGAAGGGTTGTTCTGTTGAGTGGGAGTCTGGCAGACAGACTGTCCTCTTCTCTCCCCCTCCTGGTTGCCGGTTGTCTCTGAGCTCTGTGGGTGTCCCGGCCGGGACGCAGCCTGCTCCCCGGTCCCGCTACCCCTCTCCTGTGATCTGCCCAAGTTTGGAGCCGAGGGGCTCTGCATACCCCCAGTGGGGTGACTGGGAGGCTCTGTGGAACGATCCTGATCAGACTGGACGGGGGTTATCCGCGTTCCTGCATGGTTGTTGTTGGTCGTTTTGTGATCTGATGTGAACTCTGTTAGGACAGAGAATATAGAGGAAGGATGTTACAGTGAACACAAAGGATCCATTTGTTGAACATCTGAGTTTATGCCTCTACAGACGGAGAACATGTTCTATTACTGTTCGAGGCACAGACTCAAAATTAACACCATCTTTTATTATATTTGTTCAAGAAATGTTTAGGGTTTGTCCTTTATATAAAACATCTTCTTGCTAGTGTAGCTGCAGTGTGATGACATGTCATCTCAGTTCCACCCTCAAAGCAAGCCGCGAGACTTCATTGAAGTGATGAATACTTAGTCACTTACTGTGAAAAATTATTAACATCACATTGCAAAGAGACAGTTTGCTTATGAAATATAGTCAGAACTTCAGACAAGTCTGAATATTATTTTTTTTGGAGGTAGACGAGGATCCAAGTTGATTTTCATAAAGCTTAGAGGGAGAGTTGTAAAGCAAAGAAGATCATTCCTACCTTTGGGCTGCATGTCTGCGTGATGGGCAGGCTGGCTATCTGGGCCATCGTCTCTGGCAGGACGCAGCAGCTGAATTTCAGGGGGAGGTGGGTGCTGCGAGGGCTGAGCTTGAGTTGGTGCGCTGCCAACTCCCTGTGGGGGTTGCTGCTGAAGGTTGCCCATGAGCTGGCGCGAGGAGCCAGCAGGGAGTCCGGTGGAGGAAGCAGACAGCTGCTGCAGGGCAATCATCTCTGGGCTCTCCAGCATGGAGGCCAGACGCTGCCGTGAGTCCTGATGAGGCATGGGAGGCCGCAGGGCCATGGGCCCCGGGGAGGTGCTGATGCCACAGGGCATCCTGTACTGGCTATTTGGGGGTGGGGGGTACCCTCCAGGGCCACCAGGCTGCTCTGGCCAGGGTTTGGGGCCCATGGGACGTGGACCCCCATGAAAATAGGGGTGCTGCGGATGGTTAGCCATATTCTGCTCCTGCATCCCAGGTCCACTGGGCCTCTGCTGGCCTTGGTGGTTCATCCCTGACCACATGCTAGGAGGCACGCCCATGCCTGGACGAAAGGCAGGGTAGTTGTGTTGTAGTGGGACGTCAGGCCCAGGGTAACGGTTCCCACCGGGGTGCATGGGGTGGCCGTCGGTGCGTTGGCGGGACGGGTACATGTTGCCTTCGGGCGTGGGGGTGCAGAGGCCCCCAGACTGGAGGGCCACAGGGCGGGGGCCCAGTGAGGGGCCGTGGGTGGGACCCATGTAGGGGTGCTGCTGCTGGTGGTGCTGGGGATGGAGAGGCCGGCCATCAGGCCCCACCTGGTATCTAGGGCCAATGTGGTGACCATCCCCCAGGTGTGGCTGGAATACAAGGACGTCTATCAGTATGTCTGCATAGCAGCAAATATAACCAACCAACGGTGACAGAGCAGTAACACACAAAATATTGTTCAGCTTGAGCACACTGTGAGCAGAGCAGATAACAAGATAATTCCTCATCAGATATGTGAAAACTCCATGGGATCGTTTTCTTAGCTGATCTCACCTGCATGTTGTAATGTTGAGGCATGTGGTGAGCATTGGGGTCTCCAGGCCGGGGCATGTGTCCCTGTCCAGGGTGAGGGTAGGCGTAGCGGGGGTCCATGGCCATCCTCTGACCATACATGTGTGGACCAGGGGGGTGCTGGAGCTGCTGCAGAATGGATGACAGTTCAATATCTCATGTCTAAAATGTCATGCATTTATCTGTCCTTATCTAAAATTACTCTTTTAACTGTTTCTCTTTATTAACTCCTACTGAAGTACTAAAGCACTATCTCCTATGTGAAATATTGTTTGACATGCCTGGCCTCCCTTTAAGCCTAAAAAAGAACTACATATCAAATAAGCGTTCCTAGCTACCTGCTGTGCTGGGTGGTATAGATTCCCAGGGTGGGGTTGTCCATGTGGCATGCTGTGGGGGTGTGGGTGTCTGTTGGCCCAGTGGGTGGGAGGGGGAGGCTGGGCCACCTTGTTCCCCTCCTCCATGGCGGTGCTGCCCTTGCCCCCTGGATGTGTCCGTTTGCGCGAGGCATGCTCAGTGGCTCGGCCCAAGCGCTCTGGCCCCGCCTGTTTGGGGCCTTTGCTCCGCCTCTTCTCCTTGCGGTCTTTCTCACGGTCCTCACCACACACGTGGAACTCTTCGTCCGTGTCACCGTCCTCCGAAGGCAAGTGCTTGAGCAGGGCTCGGCTGAAACAGCGCTCCAGGGACTCCGCCATGATGCTGTACTCTGCCGAAAAACACAGACAGGCACACAGGGCTCATTCATCTGGCCAGTTAAACACAGACATAAATATCAGAGTATCATCTGAATGCCATTGCATAGACACACCCCAGCGTTGGGCGACAGGCTGACCAGCCCAGAGGGCCGTAGTGTGGTTGACCCCTGGCCCCAGTGCCTCTCCCTGGGGTGAGCATTCAGACAGATGGATGACTCCAGACAGGGGGCTTAGCTAGGGGCTGGAATGTCTCTCTGGCAGGCAGGCAGGCAGGGTCTGGTGCACTGGAGCACAACTCAATCCCTCCCCATTCATCACTGTCAAATCTGTTAAGGCCAGAGCCACATTACAGCCCAGCTCTCCCCAAAAATTCTCTCCTCCTCCACTTAATCAAATTGATCTATTTCACATTCAGAATTGAAGTCCAAAGTCAATCCCCAAAAAACGTTTTTCACATGCTAGAGGCATTTGAGGGACATCATGCGTGAGGTTAAGGTCAAAATGAAGTGTGTGTATTTACCACTGTCTTCCCCATTGTACTCCATGCAATTCTCAAACATGAGCTTCACGTCAGACACAAACTCCTCCTTGGCGATGTACTCCCCTTCATTCAGCTTCCTCTCGATGGTGGACAGGTCCATCGGAGTCTGAGGAGAAATCAGGGCTAACGTAAATTGCTACTGGTGGACTGGATGACATCAAATTAAAATGTGAAAAAAAAACTCATAACCGAGGCATCTAACCTTCATTTGACAAAGTTTGGACCCGTCTTTTTCACTGTGATTTCGCTCACCTGAATGATCTCATTATAGTTGGGGGCATAGGATTCATCCACAGGCTCCAAGAAAGGCCAGGAGTCTTTGTGGGCTTTCAGGGCCTCCAACACTGTGGAGAACAGTTGTAGTCAAAATAGAGGCACCATCCTGGCTAACTGTCCAGAAGAATCTGCAGCAGGTCAATATGCTTCACACATACAGATATGATACAATGATGATTGCATAGACAACAGGGCATATTATTTTACTTTACCTTTGTACAACGCTGTATAATCATCATCAATTTCATAGCTGCAATAAAAGATTGAACATTTTCAAAAGAAATCCACACTCTCCATAAATGACCAGTACTCTAGTGTTGAGTGGTAGTGTGCTCTTACAACGCTTTCGTCCTGCGGGCACGTTGGATGGGTGAGTGGGGCTCCAGGTGCAGCAGTTCGGGGGGCAGGTCCTTCCCCTGGGATATCAACCAGGCCTTCTCCTCACGCAGCTTCCGCCGCCGCGCTCGCTCTAGGGGACACAGCAGAACACGGGAACCACAATGAATTACACACAACAGCATAAAGAATAGTGCACCAACGCTAGTGGTACTTCCTAGCCTCCTTACAATTTCAAGGACACTTGTTGCCCATCCGGCCGGTTCGCAGAGTCCATAAAAACCAGGCATAACATCACAAGAGACTGAAGGAGTTCGGGGAAGAGTGATTCATCAACCATCTTCTTGCAGGCATAGCTGATCAAAAGATGAGACAGAGGAGCACATATTGCTTTATCTTTCAACATGAAAGGCCGCCCCCTGCTGTGCGGATTAAAAGATGGAGGGTTGAGGCTCCGATCCACCCGAGACCAGGCAGCTCAGCCGGTCCTGCTGTTCATCTATAATACATTCATGAGGGTCGTTCAGCAGTTAATTAACCGTTGACAGATGACATCAGACGGAGGAAGAGACTCCTGTGATTCAAAGGGCTCAACATTCCCACTCTTAGCCCAATGCGGCACAGATGTAGGATCTTAAATTTTATGACTTATGCTACTCAGAATTTTCCTGCACCGCAAGAAATGCAGATGCAGATGAGATTCTTGATGTACATAAATTGGCTGAAAAGCCACAGCAACACACTGTTACATGCGGACCACACCGCGCGTGCATGTTGATTTTGTCCACCCACACCAGACGCGATCATGACACGCAGGTAGAAATATCAAAATGAGAACCAACTATATTAATTTGGGGACAGGTTGAAAAGCATGAAATATTTATGGCAATTTAGCTAGCTAGCTTGTGTTGATAGCTAATTTGTATTGGGATATAAACATTAGGTTGTTATTGTACCGGACAAGTAATCCACAGATAAAAGGGTACAACAAGGACGTATCTAGTAGTTGCTCCTCCTGCAGGCTTCATCTGACTTTATATGGTGGTTGGCAACCAACTTTAAAGTGCATTATCACCACCAACTGGACTGGAGTGTGGACCTTTCAATCACCCACGTAGGTATATGCTCCTAAAAACCAATGAGATTAGAGGCAGGACTTGCAGCACGTCAAGTGTCAGAAATAGAACTAAGTTCTATTTTACCACAGGCTACAAAGATGCTCGTTGACGCGGGTGCAATGATTGAATAACGTGCGTGTACATTTATTTTGCAACACCCGCGCACGCGAGCGGTGTGGTCAGCATGTTATATTAATTAAGAGTAGTACACTTTTCATGTAGCTTACTTTTAGCCAGCTAATAACCTAACTACCGATCAAGCAACATTATGGACTAAATGTTAAAATCCTATTGCTGCAGGATTATTTTGCTGTGACAATATAGGTCAAATTAAGATCCTACCCCGGTATAATTCACAACCAGGGGCAGTGGCAACGGTACCGGCAATAAAAATGCAGAGGTGTGCGCGAGTTTGGCTGATCCATCATGTCGTCTTTGATCCCGGAGTCTATTAGTGTAACACTCCGAGCCTCACCCCGTCTACCCCTCCCAGCTCCACTACTCACCCTCCACAGCTTTGACTCTCTCCTGCTCCTCTCTCTGACGCTCCTCCTGAAGCAGCATCTCCTCCTCTCGTTTCTGCTCTGCCAGCAGGGCCTGCCTGTCCATGTCCACATCCCTCTGTTTCTGCTGCTCCACGTCAGCTATGGCTTGCAGCGTGTCCTGGGTCACACAGGAAACTATCAGTCCACTGGGTCTCACAGGAGACAGGACACACTGAGAACACCAAGAACCATCTATACACAAACACACAGCTGGTCTCACCTCCTCCTCTTGGCTCATGCGTTTCTCAGAGAGCCGGTAAGAGCTGCGTACTGGGGTGGGGTCCAGCAGCCTCTGCTTCTGCTCATTCTCCTGGAGAGGCAAAATAATCCAGATTAAAACACAAATAAGTGGGTTCGTTATTCACACTTGTAAAAAAATAAATCACACACAGTCACATTGATCAAGTAATGCTTCCACGGGAGCCAAAACCCAAGCAGACCCTGGGGAATCCTCTTTGCTCTTCCAGCAGAGCTGTGAGGAGAGGGGTCACATGCCCTTTGGCAATTCAGGCTCTGTTCCTCCCCACCCCCTGACTACCACACTTTAAACCACACCCACCACCCAGGGGGTCTCTGACTAACCAAACTCCTCCATGCTCCCCGTGATATTAATAATCAAATGTAACAATTACCACTAAAAGCCAGGGGAGTGGGGGTGGGCTGTTTCTTGTGTGTGTTCATTTGCAAACAGATCGTAGCATTGCCACTTCATGAAAAAGCCTATATTGCAGCAATTACTAAGGAAGTTACATGATTTTTTTGTTCCCAAATCCTGTCCATGAGTATCAAAATTGGTCGCAGAATACAACCCGTTAACATTTATACACAGACTACAACATGGAAGAAAAAAACTACAGAAGGAAGCTGCAGTCAGAGCGGAGCCTTCTGGGCTAGGGAGTTTCTATATTTATGTCAGGGAATTGGCTTGGTGCTTCCTGTCAGAGCCCATCAGATGACCGGGCCTGTGAACACCACCAGGGCTAGCCCCTTTCCCCTTTTAGAGTTCTGCCTGCCAGCAGCATGTGAACATGTTTTTTGCAAGGCAGGTAGCTCCACTGGTGCTTATGGCTGCCGCCACCACAACTAGAGGGGGTGTCAAAGTGCTGAATAAGCTACAGCTCCCATCCCCCAGTCTTCTCTCTCTGCACCGCAGCAACAGCATGTCCCGGGGCTCCTCTGCTCTGCATTACCCACAGCACTTAATACCACACAGGAGATGGAGTGCCTCTGGTGTCGCCACTTAAGTGGTCGCCAATTCTGCAGCAAATAGGGTCGTCAATCAAGAGGCTCCATCCCACCTCAAGGTGAGCGTCTGCCTCCCGTCAGCGCCCCCACCAAATGGCTGTGATGGTCAGGGCTGTGGACGGGAACTGGAGGAATCCACGCTAGTGTGCGCTCACACACGCTACACATACTCTGTACTGCCAGAGCCTGCACCCAGTGGGAAGGGAATGTTCAGCAGCTTGAGAACTGTGAATATGTCCAGAAAGATACCAGCCAGGCATGCTGGCCGTAAAGGACAGGTCACCATCGGGTGATCATTAGAGAATGACCCTATGCCGACAGAATGGCCAAAGGGCTTTAGACCGGCAGGCTGTGTTGGGTTTCTATAGCAACAGGGCCAGTATGTGTTATCAGACAAGAGGACACTAGGAAATGGTGGGCTAGGAATAGCAGCCACCACCAATCAGAATGTGCTCGTCTCGCAACAGATATACTGTCTAACTACGTATCCTCAAAGATAAATGAGTATGCAATGTCTTAAAAGGGCAGCGTTTGAACAGTTAAAACATGGCGTCAATCTCCCGAGGCGAGTCTCATTCCCCAGAAGAAAAACTAGTGATAAATGAGCGTCCCCAGCCCCGACTGTCACGTCAGCAGCAGCTGCACACAGGGCAACTGGTCCACAGTGAAAGACAGACATGCTTTGGGCCCAAGGCTCTGTAGGGTTTAGAAGCTGGTGTTCTGGGCAAGCAGAGACCAGTCCGCCTCCACACCTGTAGGTACATCACACAGCCTCCCTCCCAGCCACCACTTCCCAACGCCTCCTGGAGTCAATGTCTGAATGAAGAGTGAGGAGAGAAGAGAGCTGTCTGACCTTGAGCTCGATCATGCTGCTGATCTCAGGGAGGAAGTTCTGGCTGATGATGCGGTAGAGGTGGCGGTCCTGGGGGGACGTTTTGTCCTTGATGCTCTCAGCCAGACTGGCCCACTGCTCCTCTGTGTCACACACCAGGGACCAGGCGCCACGCTCGCGGTCTGGACGGACAGACACATCATGGTCAACATGAGTCCCAATCGTCAGCATCAATATACATCTCTAGTCAGAAGTAGAAGTCGACCATTTTTTGATAGCTTTGTCCTTTTGCTCTCACCTGTGCCTGAGTGCAGACCTTCCAGTCCATTCTCCTTCTTCACTTCGCTCTCCACCTCACTGAAACAAAAGGACAGCCCGTTAGGTATTTACCATGCACTCCAAAGCATTGCATGAACAAGGACTGGGGAACAAAGCTGGTGAAAATATTTGTTTCTCTGGAGACATTTTGTTTGAGAGCGGAGAGAACGTGAGACCACAAAGGAGAGACCCTGCTGCTGGTCACCTTAGCTGGATCTCCTCCACTTTCTTCTTTGGTGGTCTTCCTCTTTTCCTCTTCTCTGCTGGTTTGATCACAAGGGCTTCACTGTGGGGGGACAAAATCATGAAAAACAAATATCCGCCCACACTTTAAATTACACAGGCCTTTTACCTGTGTAGCTATTACCGGAGTGACCCGTGTAATTAACCTCTAACAGGCTAACAAGTACATGTAGTTATGGAGAATAACTAACTAACTATGTTGGTGCCCACTTTGTCCTTCCTTAGAAAACATAATTTGCAGTAGGAAGTGCTACTGTTTACATAGGTCATTGCATTACAAAAACCAGAACGCATATATAAATGCGCACACACACACACACACAGTAAAGTATCAGAGAATTCAAAAAATAGAAAACATGGTTATATACGCTAGCATTGTGTTCACATACTACGACCTCTATTGGTGAATTATGGGCAAGCAAAACCATTCCCTCTTACCGGAGCTGCTCTGCTTTCCTCTTGACCGGGTCCTCTTTGTACATGCGGGTACCATAGAAGTACCAGTAGAGGGTACCGTTCCCATCTTGACCCAACGGCTCCACGCGCAGGCTGTCCGCATCCAAGCCCTAGGATCAAACATTGCATGGATTAATAATGTACAGTACCAGTCAACAGTTTGGACAAACATACAAGGGTTTTTATTTTTTTTCTATTTTTTAATAGGGAAGACATCAAAACTACGAAATAACACGTATGGAATCATGTAGTAACCAAAAAAAAAAAAAAAAGTAAAACAAATCTAAATCTATTTTATATTTGAGTTTCTTCCAAGTAGCCACCCTTTGCCTTGATGACAGCTTTGCACACTCTTGGCATTCTTAACCAGCTTCATGAGGAATGCTTTCCACATATGCTGAGCACTTGTTGGCTGCTTTTCCTTCACTTCGCAGTCCAAATCATCTCAATTGGGTTGAGGTCGGGTGATTGTGGAGGCCAGGTCATCTGATGCAGCACTCCATCACTCTCATTCTTGGTCAAATAGCACTTACACAGCCTGGTGGTGTGTTTTGGATCATTGTCCTGTTTAAAAACAAATGATAGTCCCAACTAAGCCCAAACCAGATGGGATGGCGTATCGCTGCAGAATGCTGTGGTAGTCATGCTGGTTAAGTGTGCCTTGAATTCTAAATAAAATCACTGTCAGTGTCACCAGCAAAGCACCCCCACACCATTACACCTCCTCCTCCATGCTTCACGGTGGGAACCACACACGTGGAGATTATCTATTCACATACTCTGTGTCTCACAAAGACATGGCGGTTGGAACCAAAAATCTAAAATTTGGACTCATCGGACCAAAGGACAGATTTCCACGGTCTAATTGCTCGTGTTCTTTAGGACAAGCAAGTCACTTCTTATTGGTGTCCTTCAGTGTTTTCTTTGCAGCAATTCGACCATGAAGGCCTGATTCACACAGTCTCCTCTGAACAGGAGGCGGCAGGTAGCCTAGTGGTTCGAGCGTTGGTCCAGTAACCGAAAGGTTGCTAGATCGAATCACCGAGCTGACCAGGTAAATCTTTGTTGTTTTGCCCCTGAACGAGGCAGTTCACCCACTGTTCCTAGGCTGTCATTGTAAAATAAGAATTTGTTCTTAACTGACTAGTAAAATAAAAAAGGTTAAATAAAATAAAACATAAAAAAACAGTTGATGTTGAGATGTGTCTTACTTGAACTCTGTCAAGCATTTATCTGGGCTTCAATTTCTGAGGCTGGTAACTTATGAATTTATCCTCTGCAGCAGAGTTAACTCTGGGTCTTCCTTTCCTGTGGCAGTCCTCATGAGAGCCAGTTTCATCATAGCGCTTGATGGTTTTTGCAACTGCATATACATTTTTTTTTTTTTTTTATTGAAATTTTCGGCATCGACTGACCTTCATGTGTTAAAGTAATGATGGACTGTCGTTTCTCTTTGCATATTTGAGCTGTTCTTGCCATAATATGGACTTGGTCTTTTACCTGATAGGGCTATCTTCTGTATACCACCCCTACCTTGTCACAACACAACTGATTGGCGCAAACGCATTAAGAAGGAAAGAAATTGCACAAATGAACTTTTAACAAGGCACACCTGTTAATTGAAATACATTCCAGGTGACTACCTCATGAAGCTGGTTGAGAGAATGCCAACAGTGTGCAAAGCTGTCAAGGCAAAGGGTGGCTACTTTGAAGAATCTCAAATATATTTTGATTTGTTTAACACTTTTGGTTACTACGTTATTTCATAGATTTGATATCTTCACTATTATTCTACAATGTGGAAAATAGTAAAAATAAAGAAAAACCCTGGAATGAGTAGGTGTGTCCAAACTTATGACTGGTACTGTACATAATTCACTTCATCAGGTTAGATAGCACTTCTTCAGCCAGTCACCATAAATGGCATCACAATAATTCACCATAACTACAGCTAACTACAAAAAAAAAAAAGTGTTTATCCAGTTTTTTTTACCGTTTTCCCCATGCTAACTCTGACACAGTCATAACAGGAGTTAAACAAGGTGCAGACTTGCGGTAACCGGTGTACTCTCTCTGTGTGTGTGTGTGTGCGCGCGCGCAGTACCTTGAGCAGGTCGAAGACATCGGCAGCGTCCAGGCGGTAGTCACACAGCCTGTGCAGCAGTTCCACCTGCGTGCGTGGGGCCAGCTCCTCAAAGGGCCCCTGGCGCAGTGGGTTAGGCTTCCCCTCCTCCAACTCCCAGCGGTAGTTGATGATGTCGTCCAGGTAATCGCTGAATGCCTGGGGGCTGAAGGGGAGAGGAGTGATTAGTCCCATATGTTTTCCCACACCTGGTAAAGTGTCGCCATTAATCTCTGAGACAATGACATGCTAGTATGACAATACAATAGTAAGGAGGGCTGGGTATTAACAAAACCATATTGAGATCTACTGCAGTGAATTTAGTTGGAGCAAACTAGTCAAGGATAATTTTGTTGTTTCTAACCCATTCATGTCACATACTTAATATCTTCAACTAGAAGTCATTCATTCTCAAATGCCTACTGTTCTTATAGTGTCAAAAGGTCAAAACTTGGAACATGTACTTTGTATTGATACCAATCTAGGCAGTTAAAAGGAATACTGATTGATCATTATATACAAAGATGTTCTAATCTGTGTTATATAGGTATGCACGTCAGTTTTGACATCAGTTTTGCACATAGCCATTAAACTAGATATCAGGCCGATATCAGGCCGATTCCAATATGTTCAACGATATATCGGTGGATCCCTAGTTTGTATCATTGTTCTAAGTTGGATGCTGGTAAATAAAATGTTGGTTCTGGGCCAGACTTGTCTGAATAATCTGGAACCCTTCAGATCCCGCTCAGTTGCATAGAAACAAGGAGTCAGGGCAGGGGTGAGTGCCAACGCAACAAGCGAAAATGAGAAAGAAAATAGCTTATCTTGAAAGAGCAGCGTGCACGTTCAGACAGCTGCAGCGTGAAAGGCCAGAAAGGCCAGAGCCAAACAGCCACCCCGGAGATGCCAGTGGCTGTCCAGCCCAATAAGGCCAGCCCGGGTGCGGAAACTGGATCAGTCCTAACCTCTCTCCCCAATCACAGGCAGACTGGTGCCTGGCCCGTTAGTGCTGATGGAGCAAGAGCAGGGGGCTCACTTATCAACAGTGAGTAAATGTCTTACTAAATTCTGGTGTACGTGGAGATTCTAGGATGTGCATGCGCCACAAATTATTGGTATTGATCAAACTGTCACACGCAACATATACAGTGGGGCAAAAAGTATTCAGTCAGCCACCAATTGTGCAAGTTCTCCCACTTAAAAAGATGAGAGGCCTGTAATTTTCATCATAGGTACACTTCAACTAGACAGACAAAATGAGAAAAAAAATCCAGAAAATCACATTGTAGGATTTTTTATGAATTTATTTGCAAATTATGGTAGAAAATAAGTATAAACACCTTGTTGGAACTGGGCCATGATAGTTCCTAAAAGACAGTGCCATGGCAAATTTTTATCAACATTTCTGTACAGGTGTGGGCAGAATGGTACAGTGACCCCCCCCCCCCCCCGCCAAAAAATGCATGCCGCCCAGCGAGGGCCAGACAATGGCCGCGCATTCTTACAAGACTGATTGTCCTTTCGAACAATTTAAAAGTAAAATGTTAAACCCACACATCTATGCAAAAGACAAATTGTTCGTTCAATATTTTGTTTCTCAATACATGATTGTGTTTCTATTAGCTTACCATTACTGCAATTTGAGCAAACACCTCAAAAAAACAATAATCCTATTGGCTTGCAATACAATTGATCAACCTTCTAGAAGTTGTGTGCACACATGGCTTGAGAGTAGCGTGAATATATGCACTCTCATCAAGCTCAAAATTTGAATACCAACCTTTGCAGAAAAACTGGCACAAGCAAAGGTTTTGAGTATTTTTTGTGTGCACACACCTTTGATCAATTAGGACCCAGAAGAGGTGGTGGTAGTGGGTGGAGGCCACTTTTGGACTAGAACATTCATTTTACTTTCCTGTGCTCTTCCCACTCCCTATCTCACACATACTCATCAAATGAACTATCCCCCACCAGGGAAAAATCTTCCTAAACATAGCTTCCTTTGTGAGAACTCTCACTCAGTTGTAAAGGCTGATTTCAACACAAGCTGTTCCCATTCTGATGTGCTCACTACTAACAGGGTTTGTGACTCAAGCTTCCTGTGTTTCACTGTGTGCAGGCTAGAGGTCGACCGATTAATCGGAATGGCCGATTAATTAGGGCCGATTTGAAGTTTCCATAACAATCGGAAATCAGTATTTTTGGACACCGATTTTTTTACACCGTTATTTAATCTTTATTTAACTAGGCAAGTCAGTTAAGAACGCATTCTTATTTTCAATGGCGGCCTAGGAACGGTGGGTTAACTGCCTCGTTCAGGGGCAGAACTTCACATTATCAGCTCGGGGGATCCAATCTTGCAACCTTACAGTTAACTAGTCCAACGCGCTAACCACCTGCCTCTCATTGCACTCCACGAGGAGACTGCCTGTTACGTGAATGCAGTAAGCCAAGGTAAGTTGCTAGCTAGCATTAAACTTATCTTATAAAAAAAAATATCAATCAATCATAATCACTAGTTAACTACACATGGTTGATGATATTACTAGTTTATCTAGCGTGTCCTGCGTTGCATATAATCGATGCGGTGCATATTGTTGCTCCAATGTGTACCTAACCATGAACATCAATGCCTTTCTTAAAATCAATACACAGATGTATATATTTCTAAACCTGCATATTTTGCTAAAAGAAATCCAGGTTAGCAGGCAATATTAACCAGGTGAAATTGTGTCACTTCTCTTGCGTTCATTGCATGCAGAGTCTGTGTATATGCCACCGTTTGGGCCACCTAATTTGCCAGAATTTTACATATTTATGACATAACATTGAAGGTTGTGCAATGTAACAGGAATATTTAGATTTATGGATGCCAGCCGTTAGTGAAATACGGAACCATTCCGTATTTTATCTGAAAGAATAAACGTCTTGTTTTCGAGATTATAGTTTCCAGATTCTACCATATTACAGACCTTAGGCTCGTATTTCTGTGTGTTATTATGTTATAACTAAGTCTATGATTTGATAGAGCAGTTTGACCGAGCGGTGGTAGGCAGCAGCAGGCTCATAAGCATTCATTCAAACAGCACTTTCGTGCGTTTTGCCAGCAGCTCTTCGTTGTGCGTCAAGCATTGCGCTGTTTCTGACTTCAAGCCTATCAACCTCCGAGATTAGGATGGTGTAACGATGTGATGTGAAATGGCTAGCTAGTTAGCGGGGTGCGCGCCAATAGCGTTTCAAACGTCACTCGCTCTGAGACTTGGAGTAGTTGTTCCCCTTGCTCTGCATGGGTAACGCTGCTTCGAGGGTGGCTGTTGTCGTTGTGTTCCTGGTTCGAGCCCAGGTAGGAGCGAGGAGAGGTACGGAAGCTATACTGTTACACTGGCAATACTAAAGTGCCTATAAGAACATCCAATAGTCAAAAGGTATATGAAATACAAATGGTATAGAGAGAAATAGTCCTATAATTCCTATAATAACTACAACCTAAATCTTCTTACCCGGGAATATTGAAGACTCTTGTTAAAAGGAACCACCAGCTTTCATATGTTCTCATGTTCTGAGCAAGGAAGGAACTTAAACGTTAGCTTTCTTACATGGCACATATTGCACTTTTACTTTCTTCTCCAACACTTTGTTTTTGCATTATTTAAACATGCTTCACAATTTATTTGAGGCTAAATTGATTTTATTGATGTATTATATTAAATTAAAATAAGTGTTCATTCAGTATTGTTGTAATTGTCATTATTACAACAACAAAAAACAAACAAAAACGTATTAATCGGTATTGGCTTTTTTTGGTCCTCCAGTAATCGGTATCGGCGTTGAAAAATGATAAACGTTTCGACCTCTAGTGTAGGCCCATACGGGCCCCTGGATGTTGTCACCAAGATGGGAAAGATAACAGACCAACATTGAGTTACAAGAAAGGTAAATGCTGCTGTGTGCTAGTGAGCGAAAAAAGGTAGACCTAGTCAATATTAAAATAATAAAAATTAAATAAAGGATGTGGGAAGGCTGGGGGTACTACTTACGTGATGTCTGTGCGCTGGTAGCATCCCTGCAGCAGTGAGACGAGGAGGTCAGCCAGAAAGTCTATGTCCTGCTTCTGTAGTGCCTCTTCCAGCTCCTACCACACAGACACACACAGCAGGGAGAAGAGGTCAGCCAATGAGTTATATGGAGATCCTCTTTTTAAGGTACGCAAAAATATTTGTTTTAAAGTCAGCATATAACATTTTATGGTTGGTATTAGTCACAGGTAGGCACGTAAAAAAAAAATCTGTGTGATTCCAAAGTGATACGGATGCCCTGGAGTAAAATGGTAGGAGGTGATGAGAATTTAGGGTTTCCAAGACACCGTTTGACATTTTCAATGAAACAGGAGCTCTCGTAGCAAAACTTTGTTGAAGTGTGGATATTGGAACTAGTAAATTGTCAGAGCCATAGGGGACCAGAATCAGGCAGTATTTCACCTCGAGTCGAATACGCTTGATCATGACAAACAACCATACTAGATAGGCTGCGTAGGGTGATTGAGTTGCTGTGGGGGGGGGGGGGACTAGCTCACAGGTTCTCAGAGGAGTCCTTTCTGCCAGCGGTTGGATGGGAGGTTCAAGTTCAACCCTGACCCCTCTCCTGCCTGGCATTGTGTGGCCACTATTGAGGGTTTATGAAGCGGCAGTAACCAGGAGAGCAAACTCTAAAGGCCCTGAAAGAGCCAAGGAGAGACGGCAGCAGGAGCCTAAGGCCACCGTACAGACCGGCCCCCCTCTCCTCCGTTACCCAGCATGCTTGCTCTCTCCCCGGGAATACCCAAAGGCCCTCAGCTACAGAGCAGAGGCTGGGCAGAGACAAGGGAGGCTGAGGGCAAAAAACACTAATGCAAATTGCTCCATCAGCCAAGTCTCCATTTTACTTAACCTTTCTTCCCACTTTCCTAGGATGCAAAGCCACCCTTCAGAATTGGCTATTCCACTTAAAAAGTAATCCGCCTGCAGCTGACCTCCCCACCACTCCCTTCTGTCTCCATCTACAGAATTCACTTCTAAATTTTCTGCATAAAACACATCTCCCCTCCACCAACAAACCTCCCCAAAGAAAAAGCACGGTGACAGTCCAGAATTAACTGAATGGTGAGGAGGCCCATTTCATTGTGCAGCCACAGCCTGCAGATTGCTGCCTCTCTCTAGATAAAACCCATCTAAGTGCTGGGGTCACAGGGGGTCAGCCTCCACACCTCTTGGCTGTGGAGAAGCAAGGAAGCTAGGAGTCAACCATCAGCAGGATGAAAAACATGGGGGAGGGAGAGAGAGTGCTTTAAAAACAGGATAAGTTGGATGTTTCTGCTATGGGATAAAAAAAAATTTAAAAATCAGATAGCTACTCAGGACTGGTTGGTGGTGCAACAGAAACATGCCAGAGCTGGCTGGGCTGATTCTTTATCTCCAAGTCCTATTATTTAAAAAGCAGAGTTCATTAAACTGCTTGAGCACATTTCAAATGACCAATTTAAAAACCTATTGATCATGGTGGAAAATTAGACAGATTCTAATGGATCTAAAGAATAATTCAATATGAAGAGCCTGGGAGGAGGGAAGCTCACAACCTTGGGAGGGCCTGGAACTGGGGTGCCAGAAACCACAATAACATACACTAGGGTAAAAAGTTTTAGAACACCTACACATTAAGTGTTTCTTTATTTTTACTATTTTCTACATTGCAGAATAAGAGTGAAGACATCAAAACTATGAAATAACACATATGGAATCATGTAGTAACCAAAAAAAGTGTTTTGAGCTGTTCTTGCCATAATATGGACTATCGTAACTATTGTCACAACATCACTGATTTGCTCAAACGCGTTGAGGAAATAAATTCCATAAATGAACTTAAGGCACACCTGTTAATTGAAATGCATTCCATGTGACTCCATCATGAGGCTTTGGGCTCCCGATTGGCACCGTGGTCTAAGACACTGCATCTCAGTGCAAGAGGAGTCATTACAGTCCCTGGTTCTAATCCAGGCTGTATCACATCCGGCCGTGATTGGGAGTCCCATAGGTTGGTGCACAATTGGCGTAGCGTCGTCCAGGTTTGGCCGTCATTGTAAATAAGAATTTGTTTTGAACTGACTTGCCTAGTTACATTTTTTTTTAATGAAAAAATTATGGTTGATAGAATGCCAAGAGTTTGAAGAATTTACAGTTGAAGTCGGAAGCTCACATACATTTAAACTCCGTTTTTCCCAATTCCTGACATTTAAATCCTAGCAAAAATTCCCTGTCTTAGGTCAGTTAGGATCACCACTTTATTTTAAGAATGTGAAAAGTCAGAATAATAGTAGAGAGAATGATTTATTTCAGCTTTCCTTTCATCACATTCCCAGTGGGTCACAAGTTTACCTACACTCAATTAGTATTTGGTAGCATTGACTTTAAATTGTTTAACTTCGGTCAAATGTTTTGTGTAGCCTTCCACAAGCTTCCCACAATAAGTTGGGTGAATTTTGGCCCATTCCTCCTGAAAGAGCTGGTGTAACAGAGTCAGGTTTGTAGGCCTCCTAACTCACACACGCTTTTTCAGTTCTGCCCACAAATGTTCTATAGGATTGGGGTCAGGGCTTTGTGATGGCCACTCCAATACCTTGACTTTGTTGTCCTTAAGCCATTTTGCCACAACTTTGGAAGTATGCTTGGGGTCAAATCCATTTGGAAGACCCACGTGTGACCAAGCTTTAACTGATGTCTTGAGATGTTGCTTCAATATATCCACATAATTTTCCTGCCTCATGACGCCATCTATTTTGTGAAGTGCACCAGTCCCTCCTGCAGCAAAGCACCCTCACAACATGATGCTGCCACACCCGTGCTTCACGGTTGGGATGGTGTTCTTCGGATTGCAAGCGTCCCCCTTTTTCCTCCAAACATAACAATGGTCATTATGGTCAAACAGTTGTATTTTTGCTTCATCAGACCAGAGGACATTTCTCCAAAAAGTACGATCTTTGTCCCCATGTGCAGTTGCAAACCATAGTCTGGCTTTTTTATGGCGGTTTTGGAGCAGTGGCTTCTTCCTTGCTGAGCGGCCTAGGTTATGTCGATATAGAACTTGTTTTACTGTGGATATAGATCGTTTTGTACCCGGTTCCTCTAGCATCTTCACAAGGTCCTTTGCTGTTGTTCTGGGATTGATTTGCACTTTTTGCACCAAAGTACGTTCTCTAGGAGACAGAACACGTCTGATTCCTCAGCAGTATGACGGCTGTGTGGTCCCATGGTGTTTATACTTGCATACTATTGTTTGTACAGATGAACATGGTACCTTCAGGCATTTGGAAATTGCTCCCAAGGATGAACCAGACTTGTGAAGGTCTACATTTGTTTTTCTGAGGTCTTGGCTGATTTCTTTTTGATTTTCCCATGATGTCAAGCAGAGCGGCAATGAGTTTGAAGGTAGGCCTTGAAATACATCCACAGGTACACCTCCAATTGACTCAAATGACATCAATTAGCCTATCAGAAGCATCTAAAGCCATAGCATAATTTTCTTGAATTTTCCCAAGCTGTTTAAAAGGCACAGTCAACTTAGTATACGTAAACTTCTAACCCACTGGAAGTGAAATCGATCTTTCTTCAAACAATTGTTGGGAAAATTAAATTGTGTCATGCAAAGTAGATGTCCTAAATGACTTGCCAAAACTACAGTTTGTTAACAAGACATTTGTGGAGTGGTTGAAAAAGGGTTTTAATGACTCCAGCCTAAGTGCATGTAAACTTCTGACTTCAGCTGTATATTTTAATTTGCTTAAAACCTTTTTCGTTACTACATGATTCCATGTGTTATTTCATTAGTTTTGAAGTCTTCACTATTATTCTACAATGCAAAAAAAATAGTAAAAATAAAGAAAAGCCTTAATGAGTAGGTGTTCTAAAACTTTTGACCATTAGCGTAGTTAGCTACCAGTAATGCTGAGCGATTAGTGTTTTTTGAAGCTGACTCGATATTGGTTCCATTATAAAAAATATCTATATTTTTTTTAAAATAAAAAATATCACCGTTTTCAATTTGGGTTTTGATCATTTTTAAAACATTAAATGCATTATGAAACAAAAATCACACAAATTTGAGCTTTTTAATTGACATTACCAAAGGCAAAAAGTTCAATTCAATTGTCAAAACATTAAAAATATTCCATTGTCCACATTGGGTAGATATCAATACAAAAAAAAAAAAGACTATGAAATGTCAGTTGTGTAAAAAACCTAGTTTTTATTTGACGACTTTTCCATTTTTCATTCCTTAAAGTTATGACAATCATTTGACTAGTTCTTCAAAGTAAATAAGGCATACTTTCACAAACTGTCTATCCCACTCTCTCCTCGCTGTGTACATTCCGCTCTCATCCAGTCTGTGTGTATCTAACCTAAAGTAGCAGGCGTAAAGAAAATTTATCCATCTCTGTTAGAGGCGGAAAGAACAGGTGCAATGGATTATGGTCATTGTAGTTCATTAACATGTTTCTGCGCTGAACTATACCGAAGGAATAATATATACACTGCTCAAAAAAATAAAGGGAACACTAAAATAACACATCCTAGATCTGAATGAATGAAATATTCTTATTAAATACTTCAATGTTGAATGTGCTGACAACAAAATCACGCAAAAATTATCATTGGAAATCAAATTTATCAACCCATGGCGGTCTGGATTTGGAGTCACACTCAAAATTAAAGTGGAAAACCACACTACAGGCTGATCCAACTTTGATGTAATGTCCTTAAAACAAGTCAAAATGAGGCTCAGTAGTGTGTGTGGCCTCCACGTGCCTGTATGACCTCCCTACAACGCCTGGGCATGCTCCTGATGAGGTGGTGGATGGTCTCCTGAGGGATCTCCAGACCTGGACTAAAGCATCCGCCAACTCCTAGACAGTCTGTGGTGCAACGTGGCGTTGGTGGATGGAGCGAGACATGATGTCCCAGATGTGCTCAATTGGATTCAGGTCTGGGGAACGGGCGGGCCAGTCCATAGCATCAATGCCTTCCTCTTGCAGGAACTGCTGACACACTCCAGCCACATGAGGTCTAGCATTGTCTTGCATTAGGAGGAACCCAGGGCAAACCGCCCCAGCATATGGTCTCACAAGGGGTCTGCTGATCTCATCTCGGTACCTAATGGCAGTCAGGCTACCTCTGGCGAGCACATGGAGGGCTGTGCGGCCCCCCCAAAGAAATGCCACCCCACACCATGACTGACCCACCGCCAAACCGGTCAAGCTGGAGGATGTTGCAGGCAGCAGAACATTCTCCAAGGCGTCTCCAGACTGTCACGTCTGTCACATGTGCTCAGTGTGAACCTGCTTTCATCTGTGTAGAGCACAGGGCGCCAGTGGCGAATTTGCCAATCTTGGTATTCTCTGGCAAATGCCAAACGTCTTGCACGGTGTTGGCCTGTAAGCACAACCCCCACCTGTGGATGTCAGGCCCTCATACCACTCATGGAGTCTGTTTCTGACCGTTTGAGCAGACACATGCACATTTGTGGCCTGCTGGAGGTCATTTTGCAGGGCTCTGGCAGTGCTCCTCCTGCTCCTCCTTGCACAAAGGCGGAGGTAGCTGCTGGGTTGTTGCCCTCCTACGGCCTCCTCCACGTCTCCTGATGTACTGGCCTGTCTCCTGGTAGCGCCTACATGCTCTGGACACTACCCTGACAGACACAGCAAACCTTCTTGCCACAGCTCGCATTGATGTTCCATCCTGGATGAGCTGCACTACCTGAGCCACTTGTGAGGGTTGTAGACTCCGTCTCATGCTACCACTAGAGTGAAAGCACCGCCAGCATTCAAAAGTGACCAAAACATCAGCCAGGAAGCATAGGAACTGAGAAGTGGTCTGTGGTCACCACCTGCAGAACCACTCCTTTATTGGGGGTGTCTTGCTAATTGCCTATAATTTCCACCTGTTGTCTATTCCATTTGCACAACAGCATGTGAAATTTATTGTCAATCAGTGTTGCTTCCTAGGTGGACAGTTTGATTTCACAGAAGTGTGATTGACTTGGGGTTACATTGTGTTGTTTAAGTGTTCCCTTTATTTTTTTGAGCAGTGTATAACTGCCGCCATGTGCAATAAAGATTTTACTGAGATACAGTTCATATAAAGGAAATCAGTCAATTCATCAAATAAATTCATTAGGCCCTATGGATTTCACATGACTGGGCAGGGGCGCAGCCATGGGTAGGCCGGGGAGGGCATCGGCCCACCCAATATGCAGCCAGGCCCACCCGCTGCGGAGGCAGGCCCAGCCACTCAGAATGAGTTTTACAAACAAAAGGGATTTATTACAGACATAAATACTCCTCTGCACCCCCTCTCCAATAGACGATCCCGTAGGTGAAGAAGCCAGATGTTGAGGTCCTGGGCTGGTGTAGTTACAAGTGGTCTGCAGTTGTGAGGCCGGGTGGACGCACTAGAAATGTCTCTAAAATGACGTTGGAGTCAGCTTATGGCAGAGAAGTTAACATTAAATTCTCTGGACATTCCAGCAGTCAGCGTGACAATTGCACACTCCATTAAAACTTCAGACATCTGTGGCATTGTGTTGTGTGACAAACCTGCACTTTTTAAAGTGGCCTTTAATTGTCCCCAGCACAAGGTGCACCTGTGTAATGATCATGCTGTTTAATCTGCTTCTTGATATGCCACACTTGTCAGGTGGATGAATTACCTCGGCAAAGGAGAAATGTTCACTCACAGAGATGTAAACAAATTTGTGCACAAAATGACAGAAATTAGCTTTTTGTGAATATGGAACATTTCTGGGATATTTTGTTTCAGCTCATGACACATAGGACCCACGCTTTACATGGTGCGTTTATATTTTTTGTTCAATGTAGGTTGAATATTTGATTCATGAAAACTCCCTTCAGCCCAGTGTCCCACAGTTATTAACTTGATTTCTCTCTTTAGAGAAAACGATGCAATGGGCTCACACAAGAAACTAAATACTATTCAAGTAATTGAACAGATATCAAATCAAATTTTCCTGGTCACATACACATCGTTAGTAGATGTTATTGAAAGTGTAGTGAAATGCGTGTGCTTCTACTTCCAACAGTGCAGAAATATCTATCAATTCCACAACAACTACCTAAAACACACACAATTCTAAGTAAAGGAATAAAAATATACACACACATAAATATATGGATGCGCAATGACAGAGCAGCATAGACAAGATGCAATATATGGTTTAAAATACAGTATATACATACATGAGATGAGTGATGCAAGATATGTAAACATGATTAAATTGGCATTATTAAAATGACTAGTGAACTGTTTATTAAAAGTGGACAATGATTTCATGTCTGTATGTAGGCAGCAGCCTCTGGCTGTTTAAAAGTCTGATGGCTTAGAGAGGAAGTTGTTTTTTTATGCTCAATTGTGCATCTGTAAAAAGTTTGTGACGATTTTAGTTGACAGGACAAATTTCTTCAGCCTCCTGATGTTGAAGAAGCACTGTTGCTCCTTGACCACACTGTCTGTGTGCGTGGACCATTTCAGTTTGTCAGTGATATCGACGTCGGGGAACTTAAAACGTTCCACCTTCTCCACTGCTGTCCCGTCGATGTGGATAGGGGAGTGCTCCCTCTGCTGTTTCCTGAAGTCCACAATCATCCCCTTTGGTTTGGTTGACGTTGAGTGAGAGGTTGTTTTCCTGACACCACACCCCAAGTGCCCTCACCTCGTCCCTGTAGGCTGTCTCGTCATTGTTGGTGATCAAGCCTCTACTGTTGAAACATCTGCAAACTTGATCATTGAGTTGTAGGCGTGCATTGCCACGCAGTCATGGGTGAACAGGGAGTACAGGAGGGGGCTGAGCACGCACCCCTGTGGGGCCCTAGTGTTGAGGGTCAGCAAAGTGGAGATGTTGTTTCCTACCTTCACCACCTGGTGGCGGTCTGTCAGAAAGTCCAGGACCCAATTGCACAGGGCGGGGTTGAGACCCAGGGCCTCAACCTTGGAGGGTACTATGGTGTTGAATGCTGAGCTGTAGTCAATGAACAGCATTCTTACATTGGTATTCCTCTTGTCCAGATGGAATAGGGCAGTGTGCAGTGTGATGGCGATTGCGTCGTCTGTGGACCTATTGGGGCGATAAGAAACTTAAAGTGAGTCTAGGGTGAATGTAAGGTTGAGGTGATATTATCCTTGGTCTCTCCAAGCACTTCATGATGACAAAAGTGACTGCTACAGTGCGATAGTCATTTAGTTCAGTTACCTTTGCCTTCTTGGGAACAGGAATAATGGTGGCCATCTTGAAGCATGTGGGGGACAGCAGACCGGTATAGGGACAAATTAAATATGTCCGTAAACACACCAGCCAGCTGGTCTGCGCATGCTCCGAGGACACAGCTAGGGATGACTTCTGGGTCGGCAGCCTTGTGAGGGTTAGCACGTTTAAATGTCTTACACCGGCCACGGAGAAGGAGAGCTCACAGTCCTTGGTAACGGGCTGCGTCAGTAGCACTGTATTATCCTCAAAGCGGGCCGTCGGTGTCCGTGACAGGCCGTGACCCTGACATCGGTCAATAATGGCACCGGAGAGGATGGCTGCAGTTTTACGGTCTCCTAACCAACTGTGCTATTTTGTGTTTTTTTCACATTGTTTCTAACCTATTTTGTACATAATGTTGCTGCTACAGTCTCTTATGACCGAAAAGAGCTTCTGGATATCAGAACAGCAATTACTCACCTCGAACTGGACAAAGATCTTGTCCTTAATGAGTCTGACGTGAAGGATGTACTGCTTCTCCTAGACCAGGCCCAAATTCCCATAATTTGCATGTAGAAAATATGGAAATACAGGGGGTGGAGATCGGGGTGCCTTGTGAGAATATGTTGGCAACTGGGTAACCCACCTCTACCATCCATTCTATTGAAGCAATTAGGCCCGAGGGGGTGTGGGATATGGCCTATATACCCTGGCTAAGGGCTGTTCCTAGGCACGACGCAACACGGAGTGGTACATTGGCCATATACCACAAACCCATGAGGTGCCTTACTGCTACTATAAACTGGTTGCCAATGTAATTACAGCAGTAAAAATAAATGTTGTCATACCCGTGGTATACGGCTGTCAACCAAATCACTCTGTTCAAGACTATCCTACCAACAGGACATTAAAAACTGTAATATCTTATGTTTTACAGTCGTTGCGACAGGGATAATATACAGTTGGGTGGGTTTTCCATGCATTGGCAGGACAGCTACGTCTGGTAAGACGAGGTGTGTGTGTGTGTGTGTGTGTGTGTGTGTGTGTGTGTGTGTGTCTGTATATATATATATATATCAATAACAGCTGGTCCAATGTCTAATATTAAGGAAGTCTCGAGGTACTGCTAGCCTGAGAAAAAGTACCTCATTATAAGCTGTAGACCACACTAATTGCCAAGAGAGTTCTCATCTATATTATTCGTAGCTGTCCATCTACCACCACAAATGATGCTGGCACTCGACTGCACTCAACGAGCTGTGTAAGGCCATAAGCAAACAAGAAAATGCACATCCAGAAGTTGCGCTCCTAGTGGCCGGGGACATTAATGCAGGCACACTTAAATCCGTTTGAACTAATATCTACCAGCGTGTCACATGTGCAACTAGAGGAAATATATATATATTTTTTAAACTCTAGACCACCTTTACTCCACATACAGAGACACATTCAAAGCGCTCCCTCGCCCGGATGCTATGATACAAGACTGTTATGCTACAACTCCATTTCTTGAACTGCATTGTTCAAATACAAATTTGATAACCGACCCCCCCAAAAAATGTGATTACTCACTCAGCACTAGCTACCAGTAGCGTACCGCAGTTTCGGAGGCCCACATGGTCTGAGAAAGCCCCCCCCCCCTAAGAAAAATAGTTTATGGGAAAAACAGCTTCCTACAAATCTATACATTTTGCCATGAGCAAATAGAAACATCTGTAGTTTTATAGCTAATCTACATGTTTTGGAATGAGGCTGAGAGAAATGTATATTTTTAAAGCTAATTTCCTGCATCTCTACACCTGACCCGTTTTAGGAATCTAGGCATATGCGACATCACTTGACAGAAGGCACATTTGAACTTTTATTTATCGTAATGCACTTGTCAGAAATGCAAACTTTCATGTGCCTTAACCAACTTTTACTCCATCTGTAAATACAAATAAAATGGTTAAAATTAAGAGCCTAGACAGTTTAGACACGGAAATAGACATGGCTAGCAGGAAGGTTCCTGATTGGCTGAGATAATGGTGGGCAGGACATGCCGGGAGATAAGTTTAGATTGGTCTGCTATGTAGCATGGTCTGCTATGTAGCGTGCTTCTGTCTACAACGTGAGCTGCTCAGAATGTGCTGACAATCCTTTGTAGTCTTTTTTGAAAGATGCAGTATAAGATTAGCCCTCGAGAGGTTTCTACTTTTCTTATCAATATTGAGGCCCTGAATTTAGCAGGCGCTATTGACAGATTAGTTGGAAAAAGTTGTGATGGGCTACTTTCTGCACATGCCACAGTCAGTATGAACCATAATGACTTGACAACGCTGGCTAAACAAGATGTAGCTACAAACGAAATGGAGTTAAATGGTTCCAGTCTGCCGTGAAGCGTTCATCCATGTATACAAGTAAGAGTATAGCTACATTTCAGATATAAAAGTTTCAAATGTCAGAAAGTCATTTTCATTGCAAGCTAAAGAATACTGTTAACCAACTAGCGAATGTTAGCTTGCCAACATTATGTATATGATCTGTGTAGTATTATTATCAGAAATCCATTTGCATGGCTAGTTATAGCCTAATGTTCACTAGCTAGCTAACATTGAACCAAGTTGGTTAGTTTGAACTAGATGCAGATTCATACAACAGCTATGACAATCAGTTTGTATTGGTGGTAGTATCATACATTGGCATAATCCTGGTTTATTGTTTAGCTAACTAGCTAAATGTCAAAAACAAAGACTCCATTTTGCCAGATGATTACAGGACCCATCAAGTTAACCAGGTGTGTCTGGGGGGTGAATACAGCCATCTATGTGTACACGTCTAAACAATAGTGACCCCTCCACTAAGCTGGATGTGGCTGGTGGGGAAGAGGTATAGCATTTCTTTCACATGACCCATCAATTTAGACAAGTGTGTCTGGGTAAGCATCATCTAATAATTATAAAATACTTATCTGGACACTTTCAGTTTTTGATATTGTTACAATACACGTAGCCATTTCACTGTACCATTTACATATTCTGTATCCTGTGCATGTGACAAACTAAGTTGAAATTGGGTTTCTATTTCAGGAAAAACATCTTGCTTTCCAATGTTAGTCAGAAAGGATCTTGTTCAAAGCACTCAGTGCTGGATTGTGGTGATATTGTCTATATGCAGGGCTCAGCAAGTACCTTACATTCTGGACACTGTATCATAGAGCTTTAAAATGTATTACAAATGCTGGATCACCCATCACTGTGATTTGTATGCTATGGTGCAATGGACCCTCTCTCCACCAGGAGGCTAAGGCACTGGTACACTTGTGTACAAAGCATTGATGGGACAACTGCCTTTGTATCTATGTTCTTTACTGACCAGATCAGTCACTCAATACAGTCTTTGTTCACAGTCGCTGCTGTCCTTGTCTATTCTTAAGACTGATCGACGTCAGGGGAAGACAGCGAGCGCCTGAGTGAACACTTCTCAGTTCCTGAATTGTTGGAGGCCATTAAATCCTTACCTTCTAATAAATCTCCTGGGGAGGATGGCTTCCCTCCAGAGTTCTATAAAGAATTTAGGGAGCTGTTGGTCCCCTACCTTATGGAGGTACTTAAAAAAGCCAGAGAAGACAACTGCTTTCCAGAGTCCTTCTCTCAAGCAGTGATTACTGTAATCCACAAGAAAGGGAAAAACCCGCTAAAGTGCGCCTCCTATAGACCAATCTCTCTCCTTAACACAGATTGTAAACTGGTCACCAAGATGCTATCTAAGAGACTGGAGTCATGTCTTCCCCCGTTGGTCAACCCAGATCAGACTGGCTTCATAATTAATAGTTTGTCCTCCAATAATCTCAGAAGGTTCTTTGATATAATTCACCTTGCTAACAAAAACAAAATACATAGTGTCGCAGACTCCCTCGACGCTGAAAAGGCCTTTGATAGGGTTGAATGGCCATACCTCTTTCGCGTCTTGGAAAAGTTTGGTTTAGGTACCGTGTTTGTAAATTTGATAAAATCACTCTACAAATCTCCTAAAGCTAGGATTGCTACCAATGGGATTACTTCCTCCTCTTTCCCTCTTTATAGGGGGAACAGACAAGGTTGCCCAATTAGCCCCCCACCTCTTTGCCCTCGCCATCGAAACGTTGGCTGAGGCTATTAGAACGTGCCCTGACATACATGGCTTTGAGGTGGGCCCCCATACCCATAAATTATCACTCTTTGCGGACGACCTTATCTTATTTCTAACAAACCCAGAACACTCCCTCTCTCACTTGCAGATCCTACTACAGTGTTATAGTTCTTTCTCTGGATATAAGGTCAATTTTGATAAAAGTGAAATCTAACCGTTGTCTGTCTTTGACCATCATACCATCAAGCACAAGTTTCCTTTTAGATGGTCGCCTATGGGCTTCACATATTTGGGCATAATGGTGGATGGTAATCTGAACAACGTCTATAAACTCAATCTGGCCAGTTTGTTGCAAAAGATGGAGGTTGACCTTTGTAAATGGATGGACTTACCTCTCACTCTACTGGGTAGAATCAATGTAATTCAAATGAATGTCCTGCCCAGATTTCTATATCTGTTTCAATCTCTCCATATCCCTGTTCCCGCAGCATTGTTTTCCTCTCTCGACAAGATGACCAGACGGTTTATCTGGCACGGCAAAACCCCTAGGGTTGGCCTGGATAAACTGACCCTTGATTACAGTCAAGGGGGCTTAAACCTCCCCAATTTTAGAATGTACTACTGGGCTGCACAGGTTTCTGGCTCAGAGGTTTGACAATGGTCCCTCTCCCTCATGGTTGAACATTGAAAAGCTTGAGGTAAATGATGACACTGGGGAATTGTTTTACAAATGGGACAGAAAATCTATAAAAACCATCACAGAAAACCCTTTAATCATACATTCTGTCCTGGCATGGTGCAAACTGCATGAGCTGTTCGGACGAGAGGGATTCCTTTCCCCTAAAACCCCTTTATGGAACAATAGATTGATCCCTATGTTTTTCCAGAATAGTAACTTTAGACCATGGTCTGATAAGGGGATCACTCTTCTGGAACATTGTTACGAGGAGGGAGTTCTTATGTCTTTTGATCAGTTGAAAAATAAATACCACTTGCCTAACAGGGACTTCTTTAGCTACCTACAACTACAAAACTTTATTAGGGTGACTCTCAAAAGACAATGGAACCTACCTAAGATGTCACCTATTGAACAACTCTGCCACGCAGACCAACCACTGTTCAAGACCATTTCCCGTGTATACGATGCTCTTATGTCAGGACTAACACTGCCTGGGCTAGATAAACCCCGACTTAGATGGGAAAAAGATCTGGGTATTGATCTTGATGAGGATCTATGGAGTGACCTATGCAGGGATGGTGTTACATCCACATTGAACTCCAGATACAGACTGATCCAGTTTAATTTCCTCCATCAGCTCTATATCACCCCAACTAGACTGCACAAGTTCAACCCAGATATCTCCTCCCTATGTTTTAGATGTGGCTCAGATGCAGGAACATTCCTCCATTCCACTTGGCAGTGTTCAAAACTACACGGTTTCTGGCAGGGGGTATGCGATACCATATCCTCAATTCACGGGGTTGCATTCCCTTTAAACCCGGAGGCCTGTCTACTGGGTAACTTTACTAAACACCAATCTTAGGCAAAGCCATACTATAAAGCTAACAGAAATATTGCTAGCGATTGCCAAGAAATGCATTGCCTTGAAATGGAAATTGGATTCCTCCCTGCCAGTTGCAATGTGGCTGTCGGAAGTTAATAGTTGTATCCCTTTGGAGAAAATCACTTACTGCTTGAGGAATAAGTTAAAGACATTTTACAGAATTTGGCAACCTTTTATTTACTATATGGAGAATCTCCCCCACATCTCATTGATTGAATCTCTATAGAATCCTCACATAATGTTTCACACGTAATGTATAATATGTAGCCTACATATTGGTGATCCAATGTCTCGTTATAATTTTTCTTATTGTATGTTTGTATATATATAATTTTTTTTAAATACGCTCGTCTGTTACTGTCACTTTGTCCTATCGTTGTCTAATATCTTTTTACTTTTGTTTTGAATGTTCTTAATTGGAAAATGCAAAAATAAAATATTTTTAAAAAAACTTTAAAAAAGACTGATCGACAACACTGTTTGTGATAACTGCAGTTTCTAATCTTCAATTGTATCAGTAATTTGTGTTTTTCTGTAATATTTTATGGACACGGTGCCATTTCCCTGTTTTGCCTTTTTTTTGTTTTTACATTTATTTCACTAGGCAAGTCAGTATTGGGATAGGGGGCAGCATTTTCACTTTTGGATGAAAAGCATGCCCAGAGTAAACTGCTGGTTACAGTCCCAGATGCTAATATATGCATATTATTAGTAGTATTGGATAGAAAACACTGAAGTTTCGAAAACAGTTTGAATGATGTATGTGAGTATAACAGAACTCATATGGCAGGCCAAAACCTGAGAAAAAAATCAAACCAGGAAGTGGGAAATCTGAGGTTGGTCGTTTTTCAACTCAGCCCCTATTGAAGATACAGTGGGATATTGGTCATGTTGCACTTCCTAAGACTTCCACTAATGTCAAGTCTTTAGAATGTTGTTTCAGGCTTCTACTGTGAAGGGGTGCTGAATGAGAGAGAAATGAGTCAGAGGTCGGACAGAGAGCCACGGGCGCGTGACGCGCGGTCATGAGAGTTAGTGCGCGTTCCATTGCTTTTCTACAGACAAAAGAATTCTCCGGTTGGGACATTATTGAAGATTTATGATAAAAACATCCTAAAGATTGATCCTATACTTGGTTTGATATGTTTCTACGACCAGTAATATAACTTTTTGGGAATTTTCGTCCGACCTTTCCGCTGGACTTGCACGCGCGTTTGGATTTGTTTACCAAACGCCCTAACTAAAGGAGGTATATGGACATACATTTCATCATTTATCGAACAAATCAAATATTTGTGGAACTGGGATTCCTGGGAGTGCATTCTGATGAAGATCAAAGGTAAGTGAATATTTATAATGCTATTTCTGACTAAATGTTGACTACACAACATGGCGGATATCTTTTTGGCTGCTTTGGTCTCTCAGATTATTGCATGGTGTACTTTTTCGGCAAAGTTTTTTGGAAATCTGACACGGCGGTTGCATTAAGGAGAAGTTTATCTATAATTCCATGTATAATAGTTGTATCTATTATGTGCATTTCTGTAAATTGATGTGGCCAAGCCCTCTTGCCAGGTCGCCCTTGCAAAATAGGTTAACCTCAAATGGGTTTTACCAGGTTCAATTAAAAAATATATATTTTACCTTGAGTTTCCTTATTGTAGTTTTAAACACATTTAGTCTTGAAATTTCTGGTTGTTTACTACACTACTCACTCTTTAGCACGTGGCCTCATGTGAATCAAAGGGATGGGTGAGGCTTAAGAGGGTGTGAACGATGCTATATGGGTGTAGACAAAGAGCTCTCCAGTAGGTGTACCAAAACATTCATGGGCCATTTTCTCAAAAGTGGGGTTACAAGTTTATCCACATTCAAAGCAGAATAACTTTCAATTTTCATCAACTGCAGTGTTTGACATAACATTTTCTAGCTAGGTCTCTACTTTATCCAATGTAAAAAAAAAAATTATATATAAAAACAAACAAACAAAAAAAGTGACCGACCACCTCGATCTTACTTGTATTTATTTATTTATTTTATACATTGGATAAAAGTAGAGACTCACAGCTAGAACATGGTATATCATGCACTGTAGTTGTAGAACAATGCGAAAGTACTGTTGCTTTGAAAGTTGCTAAACTTGTAACCCCACTCTTGAGAAAATGGCCCTTGAATGTTTTGGTACACCTACTAGAGAGATTTTCTTTGTTTACACCCATTGAGCATTGTTCACACCCTCTTAACTTCTTGGATATAGGGGGCATTATTTTACATTTTTGGATGAAAAATGTTCCCGTTTTAAACAATATATTTTGTCACGAAAAGATGCTCGACTATGCATATAATTGACAGCTTTGGAAAGAAAACACTGACGTTTCCAAAACTGCAAAGATATTGTCTGTGAGTGCCACAGAACTGATGTTACAGGCGAAACCCAGATAAAAATCCAATCAGGAAGTGCCGCATTTTTTGAAACCGCCTCATGCAAATGACTCCTTATATGGCTGTGAAGGAGCTAGGAGTCAGCTTACGTTTTCCCCAAGGTGTCTACAGCATTGGGACGTATCTGTAGGCATATCATTGGAAGATTGACCATAAGAGACTACATCTACCAGGTGGTCGCTTGGTGTCCTTCGTTGCAATTATTGCGTAACTCCAGCTGCAGTATTTTTCCGTTTGCTTCTGATGAGAAGCCAACTGCCACCACTATCTATTCGATAATCTATGTGAAAAACACATTGCGGATTGATTCTAAACAACGTTTGCCATGTTTCTGTCGATATTATGGAGCTAATTTGGAAAGAAGTTTGGCGTTGTAAGTGACTGCATTTTCCGGTCTTTTTCTTCGCCAAACGCGATGAACAAAACGGAGCAATTTCGTCTACACAAATAATATTTTTGGAAAAAAATGAACATTTGCTATCCAACTAAGAGTCTCGTCATTGAAAACATCTGAAGTTCTTCAAAGGTAAATTATTTTATTTGAATGCTTTTCTTGTTTTTGTGAAAATGTTGCCTGCTGAATGCTAGGCTTAATGCTATGCTAGGCTATCAATACTCTTACACAAATGCTTGTGTAGCTTTGGTTGAAAAGCATATTTTGAAAATCTGAGATGACAGTGTTGTTAACAAAAGGCTAAGCTTGTGTTTGAATATATTTATTTCATTTAATTTGCGATTTTCATGAATAGGAAACGTTGCGTTATGGTAATGAGCTTGAGGCTATGATTACGCTCCCGGATACAGGATTGCTCGACGCTAGAGATTAAGCCTCACCCATCTCTTTGATTCACATGAGGCCATGTGCTAAACAGAGTGAGTACAGTAGTGTTCAAAACAATCAAAGATTAAGACTAAAGGCTGGTTTATACTACGTCTATCGACATGTCTGTTGTCTATTGTTGTCTGACAAACTTGTTGTTGTCATTATTAAAAAGTATAAAACAGAAAACGACAGGCTCCATGACATCAGCAGCCTGGTCGTCCAAAATAGCATAACTGGATGAATTAAATTAGCATAAATTAATTTAGTATATATCAATCTAGCAAACCAGGCAACTAAAAGCAACTTTCAAAACAATGTTTAGGTTAGTTTCAAGCTTGTTAGCTAGCTAGTCAGTTCAAATAATGACCATGTCATAGCTGACAACTTTTTAAAATTGAACTCATTTGTATTCATTACTACAGAGAAAAAAAAGAAAGAAAAAAAACTAACTACAAGATCCTTATTTACTAGTTAATGGCAAGCTAATTACAGAAAATAACTTACGGTTCTGAGTGACAAAATAAAAGCAGGGCATTCTACTGAGGAATTTTAGAACGTGGACCCTGTCTTGTTGGCCTAATGTTCCTAATCCTAATTTGACTTTGGTGAAGGTCATTTTGTTCGTCACAATACCGTCTCCGGTAAACACTATATCAAATAAAATCTCAAATGTATTTGTCACATGCACAGGATACAGAAAGTGTAAACAGTACAGTGAAATGGTTCCTTGTATAGTGGAGTCTTTTGACATATGGCTAGCTAGCTAAACAATGACCCATAATCCCAAATCATAACATTACTACCCTGAATAAATCTGCCAACTAGGTTCAATGTTAGCTAACATTAGGCTATAACTAGCAATGCAAAAGGCTGAGATACTAATAATATAGTACACAGATCATACACGTAATGTTAGCGAGCCAGCCAGCTAACATTAGCTAGCGAACAGTACGATTTAACTTGCAATGAAAACGACAAAATTAGAAACGTATAAGCGGAAAAATATGCAGTTTTATAACAGTACCCGCAAAACACCAGTCTCAACATCAACAGTGAAGGGGCGACTCTGGGATGCTGGCCTTCTAGGCAGAGCTGCAAAGAAAAAGCTATATGGCAGACAGGCCAATAAAAAGAAAATATTAAAATGGGCAAAACACAGACACTGGACAGAGGAACTCTGCCTAGAAGGCCAGCATCCCGGAGTCGCCTCTTCACTGTTGACGTTGAGACTAGTGTTTTGCGGGTACTATTTAATGAAGCTGCCAGTTGAGGACTTGTGAGGAGTCTGTTTCTCAAACTAAACACTAATGTACTTGTCCTCTTGCTCAGTTGTGCACCGGGGCCTCCCACTCTTTCTATTCTGGTTATAGCCAGTTTGCGCTGTTCTGTGAAGGGTGTAGTACACAGCGCTGTATAAGATCTTCAGTTTCTTGGCAATTTGGAATAGCCATGAAATAGCCATCATTTCTCAGAACAAGAATAGACTGATGAGTTTCAGAAGAAAGTATTTGTTTCTGGATGTTTTGAGCCTGTAATCGAACCCACAAATGCTGATGCTCCAGATACTCAACTAGTCTAAAGAAGGCCAGCACAACAGTTTTCAGCTGTGCTAACATAATTGCAAAAGGGTTCTCTAATGATCAATTAGTCTTAAAATTATGTACTTGGATTAGCTAACAACGTGCCAGTGGAACGCAGGAGTGATGGTTGCTGATAATGGGCCTCTGTACGCCTATGTAGATATTCCATTAAAAGTCCGCCGTTTCCAGCTACAATAATCATTTTTTACAACATTAATGCATTTCTGATCAATATGATGTAATTTTAAAATGGACCGATTTGTTTTTGCTTTTCTTTCAAAAACAATGCGTCCTTCGAAACACAACCCTGCCAAACAGCACTGCTTCTTGACACACTGCTCGGTTAACCCGGAAGTCAGCCGCAACAATGTGGAAACATCGTCCAACTGGCGACCGTGTCAGCGTGCATGCACCCGGCCCGACACAGGAGTCGCTAGACCGCCATGGGACAAGGACATCCCGGCAAGCCAAACCCGACAGACGCTGGGCCAATTGTGTGCCGTCTCATGGGTCTCGCAGTTGCAGCCGGCTGCGACACAGCCCGGGGTCAAACCCGGCACTGTAGCGATGCAGTCCCTTAGACTGCTGCCCCACCCGGGTGGCCCTTGTCATGGAAGTTGACAGAGTTTTGAAATCAACCATGGCATCCCTGACAGAGAGAGAACGATCTGATGATTCTCATGGCATGGAACACTGTCAGTTTGAACTGAAGTGACTTAACTAGCTATACAAAGCACAAACAAGAGTACTTTCAGAGTCTAGCTACATTTTCAGATATTAAGTTTCAAATTTTGTCAATGTATTCATTGCAAGCTAAAGTCTACTGTTAGCTGGCTGGCTGACTAGCTAGGTGTATGATCTTTCTAGTAATATTATTCATATATCAGAAAGCCATTTTCATTGCTAGCTATAGCCTACTGTTAGTTAGCTACCATTGAAGGTAGTTGGTTAGCTTGTCCTACCTGCAGAGATTCATACAATAGCTAGCTATGACAATCTGTGTGTATTGCTATACTGTATGGGTTGGGATTATGGTTAATTGTTTAGCTCGCTAGATTTCTAAACAAAAGACTCCACTTCGTAACATGACCCATCCATCCAGCCTCTCTTTTACATGGCCCATCTAATTAGCCAGATGTGTCTGGGGGCGATTACAGAGAGTACCTTATCTTTTTATTTATATTTTACCTTTATTTAACTAGGCAAGTCAGTTAAGAACAAATTCTTATCTAGGAACAGTGGGTTAACTGCCTGTTCAGGGGCAGAACGACAGGGGTTTGAACTGGTTTGAACTGGCAACCTTCCAGTTACTAGTCCAATGCTCTAACCACTAGGCTACCCTGCCGCACCAGAATAAATGTCATCGTTATTGGTATGGTTCTTCTACATACACAATAATGACAAGTTTGTTCTTGACACACTGCTCGGTTAACCCGGAAACAAAATAGTGTTCACTGTCTACAGACATGCCGATAGACATAGTATAAACCAGCCTTTAGTCTTACTCTTTGATTGTTTTGAACACTACTGTACTCACTCTGTTTAGCACATTGCCTCATGTGAATCAAAGGGATGGGTGAGGCTTAAGAGGGTGTGAACAATGCTCAATGTAAACAAAGAAAAGCTCTCTAGTAGGTGTACCAAAACATTCAAGGGCCATTTTCTCAAGAGTGGGGTTACAAGTTGATCAACTTTCAAAGCAGCATTACTTTCTCATTGTTCTATGACTACAGTGTATGATATACCATTTTGAAGCTCTGAGTCTGTACTTTTATCCAATGTAAAAATAAAAAAACAATCTCAAATTTTGGAACATAAGACCGAAGAGAGATGGTGGGTCACAATTTGCATTTCTGTGTAGTACAGATCAGGGACCCATGATGAAATACCTTTACCGGGTGTAAATCCACTTCACTTAATGTAGTTCAATAACCCAAATAAATTATTTCAAAGTCAATATGTCCCGTCATAGCAGACACCCTATTCTTTCTGCAGACATCGTTGAATCTTAATTCAGGGCAGATATTTACCTGAGCTTTTGGAAGACATAGACAAAGATTTGACTGAAATTCTGTAATCAAACTTCACATCTGCACAGTAAATATGTGTTTGTAATGTTCCATGTGAACAGTTAAAAGTAGCCCTTGCGCATACAGTTAAAAGTAGCCCTTGCGCATGGTTTTTGTTTGGCATACATTTTAAGTTGACATATCTGAGACAGCGCAATTCTGTTACTATGGAATTACCCCATCTAGCTAGCCTCAGAGCTATGCCTATGATTTTAGTTCCATCTTAGAACATGTGGCTCTTTCAAGAGCTATGCTCAGTGTTATGATAGCACATGTACAATATACAGTGGGGCAAAAAAGTATTTAGTCAGCCACCAATTGTGCAAGTTCTCCCACTTAAAAAGACGAGGCCTGTAATTTTCATCATAGGTACACTTCAACTATGACAGACAAAATGAGGGGGACAAAAATCCAGAAAATCACATTGTAGGATTTTTAATGAATTTTTTTGCAAATTATGGTGGAAAATAAGTATTTGGTCAATAAACTTTTGTTCTCAATACTTTGTTATATACCCTTTGTTGGCAATGACAGAGGTCAAACGTTTTCTGTAAGTCTTCACAAGGTTTTCACACACTGTTGCTGGTATTTTGGCCCATTCCTCCATGCAGATCTCCTCTAGAGCAGTGAGGTTTTGGGGCTGTTGCTGGGCAACATGGACATTAAACTCCCTCCAAAGATTTTCTATGGGGTTGAGATCTGGAGACTGGCTAGGCCAGGACCTTGAAATGCTTCTTACGAAGCCACTCCTTCGTTGCCCGGGCGGTGTGTTTGGGATCATTGTCATGCTGAAAGACCCAGCCACGTTTCATCTTCAATGCCCTTGCTGATGGAAGGAGGTTTCCACTCAAAATCTCATGATACATGGCCCCATTCATTCTTTCCTTTACATCGATCAGTCGTCCTGGTCCCTTTGCAGAAATGATGTTTCCACCCCCATGCTTCAGGTATGGTGTTCTTTGGATGCAACTCAGCATTCTTTGTCCTCCAAACACAACGAGTTGAGTTTTTACCAAAAAGTTCTATTTTGGTTTCATCTGACCATATGACATTCTCCCAATCTTCTTCTGGATCATCCAAATGCTCTCTAGCAAACTTCAGACGGGCCTGGACATGTACTGGCTTAAGCAGGGGGACACGTCTGGCACTGCAGGATTTGAGTCCCTGGCGGCGTAGTGTGTTACTGATGGTAGGCTTTGTTACTTTGGTCCCAGCTCTCTGCAGGTCATTCACTAGGTCCCCCCGTGTGGTTCTGGGATTTTTGTGTGATCATTTTGACCCCACGGGGTGAGATCTTGCGTGGAGCCCCAGATCGAGGGAGATTATCAGTGGTCTTGTATGTCTTCCATTTCCTAATAATTGCTCCCACAGTTGATTTCTTCAAACCAAGCTGCTTACCTATTGCAGATTCAGTCTTCCCAGCCTGGTGCAGGTCTACAATTTTGTTTCTGGTGTCCTTAGATAGCTCTTTGGTCTTGGCCATAGTGGAGTTTGGAGTGTGACTGTTTGAGGTTGTGGACAGGTGTCTTTTATACTGATAACAAGTTCCAACAGGTGCGATTAATACAGGTAACGAGTGGAGGACAAAGGAGCCTCTTAAAGAAGTTACAGGTCTGTGAGAGCCAGAAATATTGCTTGTTTGTAGGTGACCAAATACTTATTTTCCACCATAATTAGCTAATAAATTCATTTAAAAAATCCTACAAATGTGATTTTCTGGATTTTTTTCCCCTCATTTGGTCTGACATAGTTTAAGTGTACCTATGATAAATTACAGGCCTCTCATCTTTAAGTGGGAGAACTTGCACAATTGGTGGCTGACTAATTACTTTTTTGCCCCACTGTACATATGTACATGTAGGATAACAAAACATATGTGTAGCCTTGGAAACGAGAGAGAGAGGGTGTGTAAGCTTGTTGTGAATGTAAGTCTGTGTCCGTGTGTGTACTGTAGGTTATCATGAGGACTTTTGGTTCTAATCTGGTCCCCCTCCTTCCGTCAACAGGGGGACACTGAGATCCTGTGTCACGCTCCCTGGCACTTCCTGGTCCCATGACAGCAAGCCCCTGGGCCCCATCTATCAGTGGCAGACTGCACTTTGATCACACTTCAAACCTGGGGCCGTCCGGGGGAGCCAGGGCCCAGCCCAGCAGAGCAGTCCTGGATTAACACCATCCCACTCCACCTTTGAAGTGCCACTCGGCAGCTCAGATGGCAAAGGAAAGGGAATTAGTGTGGGGTGTGTGCCCTTTCTTCAGTGTGACGGCGATCCCTCTGTGGGCTCACCGTTAATCAAGCAGAGTGTGTTTTAAGGGCCGTGATGCGGGACACTCACTGCAGCTGGAGCTCTCCTGCAAGGAGCTCAAACTGCCGGGATCAAACACACAGCAAAAACACGCTCTACACCCCAAGGAACCACTTACACTAGGTCAACCCGATGATCTGCACATGGTACAGATAGAACATGGATAAGACAAAGATATGCCTGGCCATCTTTGTCAACAATCCAAATCAAAGGGTTGACAGACTTATCACCAAGGAACTAAAACTTGACAAAGCAGCCTGGTAAACACTCCTTAGGAGAGTCAAATGCTTGAAGGATGATTGGAAGGTGAGTCAATGCTCAGTCAAGGGTGTGTCACATCCTCTAAAGTGCACCTTCAACCCCTTTAGCACTGTCAAAGGCTTTGCTGTAGCTTTCTACGGTAGGGTAGCTGGCCAGTGTGTGTGTGTGTGTGGCTATGCCTCAGGTGTCGCTTGCAGCGTCAGACTTGGAATACAGTGTCAGAGGTTGGCTTCTGGCATTATGACCCACAGCAGAGGAACCCCTAAGCTCTGCCATGAGCTCTGCCACACACTCAATCAAACAGACTCCAACCTCTCCACAATGGCCAAGACCAGAGAGCTGTCTAAGGACATAAGGGATCAAATTGTAGACCTGCACAAGGCTGGGATGGGCTACAGGACAATAGGCAAGCAGCTTGGTGAGAAGGCAACAACTGTTGGCACAATTATTAGAAAATGGAAGAACTTCAAGAGGACGGTCAATCACCCTCGGTCTGGGGCTCCATGCAAGATCTCACCTCGTGGGGCATCAATGATCATGAGGAAGGTGAGGAATCAGCCCAGAACTACACAGCAGGACCTGGTCAATGACCTGAAGAGAGCTGTGACCACAGTCTCAAAGAAAACCATTAGTAACACACTACGCCATCATGGTGTCAAAACTGCCATAATATGGGATTGACCCATTGTTGACTGAAAATATGTCCCGTGTTACAGTCAGCAGAGCCATTGACATGTCCTTTGTTACACAATGTCAGTGGCTCTGACAAACACAGGACATATTTTCACTCAACGATGGGCCAATACCATTCAAAGGAATGGACTTCAGTTTGTGTGCTGCAGCCATGAGCCTCTTGCGTCAAGAGAAAAAACACCCACACAATTCACAAACATTTGCTGATGATTACGTAAACAGAGCCTCTGTGGTGGGTTAACACAGCAGTTTGATTGAATGTGTGCACAAAGGTCCCAGAGCTCCTCGCTCCGCAGGCCGGCAGATACCCCAGGTAGAGCCAGGGAGGCCCAGTGTCAAAGGCCACTGCTCATTTAAAGCATTCACCATAGGGCCACGCTACAAAGAAAACAGAACACATGCTCAGTCAGTGATTCTACAAGACAGTCAACAGAAGAGTCTGAGTAGACTGGCGGATGCATTTGAAGATATAAGAAAAGCGCCCAGTTCTCCCAATCAATGCTCGTGTCCCAACGACAATGTGTGGCCTTGTGTGATAAGTCCTGCCACTGGGGCTGTATCTGATGGCTCCAGAGCTCCAGCAGACCCATAAGGCCATGTTATCAGGGCTGGCTTCTCTGCAGAGCCTCACTGCAGATACTTTCCATGCCAATGCCGTTAACAGCTCCAGGAGGGGTTCAAGCAGGCAGTTAGAGGGAGGGGGTTGGGAGGCCTGCCTTCATTGTGTGAATGCTATTCTCACTCCTCCTCTTACATGTCTCCTACAGGAGCCATCAATTGACAACAACACTCAAACCTCCCCTCCGACGCGACACGTAGCAAGGCACACCGTAACACAGGAAGACGCCCTCGCATCCTCAGGATGTGCCATGCATTCGCTCCAGAGAGCATTGAGATACAGTCTCATACCTGACCTTGAGAAGAACCAAAGATCGATAAATAAGTTGGATGCCTGCATACCACCTATCTGGATGCATAGTGAGTTGGTTGGAGCTCTGGTGATAGGACCGCCCATCTCGCACTTACTGCTGTGAAACCCTGGGGCCACATTCTGACACATTCAAAACATGATGGCCTCTGTGCTACCTGGTTATGGTCTCCATTTGGCCCCTGAAAACAACAACTCAACAAAACTGTTTACATGTGAATCTTGATTGTATTTATTAGGATTCCCATTAGGCGACACCTAGTAAAGGACCCATCTTCTACCACTTTGCCATTGGTAATCTACAGCGTCATACAACACAGGGAAAACAAGGAGGCACACACATAGCAACTGCTGATTCCCATGGTCACTCAAGTAGGAGAGCCAGCTGTGTTTCATTGCAGTCTCAATGTCATTGCAATCTCAATGTCACGGCCAGTCGGCCAGGTGTGACAGTTGGCTGTGCTGGCGAGGGGAGAGAGGGGGCTGGGCTTGGGAGACTGAAGTTCGACAGATCCTTCCCGGGCTGAGCTCACTGCCGTGCAGACACAAGAGCCCCCTGGGTGAGGATCATTAAGCACAGGAGATGGGAGGCGAGCAGCCTCATTCCTCCACAGCCACACGGGTAAACACATACACTTCCTCTCAGAGCTAGAGTTTCCTGCTTTACGCTGACAACCCAGTGGTCTCATTTCCCAACCATATCACACATCCTACACCAACACGCACGGCCCATTAACATTTAGCCTGCTGGCCCTACAGAGGAAAAAACTGTTTGACCAATGTGGTGGTTGGAGGAGGGACCCTTGGGACGTCCAACTGATGTCACCTCATTGAAATTTAAAATGGTTACGGTTAGGTACGTCCCAAGGATCCCTGATAGCTATAACCCGAGTGCGCAATGAGCTGGGGAAAACACCACGAGGCAAATGGGAGAGCAGGGGTGGGACTAGAAGTGCAGCAACATGAGTTTGGCACAGAGAACGCACAAAAGCAGAGACAACAGAACGGTGAGACAGGAGAGCAGGAATGAGAAACTAAAAACAACAGTACAGAAAAAAAACTTGCATAAGGAACATTATGTTGCCTACTAAAGACAGGGGAACACTGACTAATCAAAACATATCACAGAGAAGGGCATGCTTGACAGAACCATTTCGAAGAGCCCTTTACAAAACAGGCGATAAGTACTCCAACTAACAACTGCTAAGACCCAACAGGTGTATCTGACTGAGTCTGTTTCAGACTGACTACACCCTCTAAGCACTCAAGCTTTTGCCCATATACACCATCTCCTCCTCCCTTAGCCTCAGGTCCCTCAAGTCTCACCCAATCTGCACCTCCCACACAAACAGTAACCCCCCCTCTCCCAGTCTGAGTCTGTGGGGTGACACTCCCGCTGGTTAATGCCCCCCCTCCTCACACACTCTCCTCTTGCACACACACTCCCCAATGCTCAGAACACCATATTTCCCATCCCGCTCTTACCTGCTCAAAGTGTTATGTTGCATCACACTGTACTGAGACTGGGATGTAAACACGTCTGCCAGCCGCACTAAATACATATTAGTTTGCCTTAGGTTGTTAGCTGGCTTTCAAGGAATCCCCCTAGACAAGACCTGATTCTCAGAAGCTCATAAGAAAGTACCCTCTACTCTGTTCGTTCTTCTCTACAAGCCAAAATAAGGTGAGCCCTTGAAAGAGCAGACCAGTTAGGGTAGAGGCCGTCCCCAGACTGGAGACAGAGAGAGGGAGCCATGGGGAGCAGCAACAATAGAGTTGGCTGAAAAAAACCCCAGTGTATGTGCCCCCCACCCCCCAGCTCCCCATGTGAAACCATCTGATGCATGTACTGCTGCTTCACTTGTCAATCACAGCTGGGGGAGGGGAGAGTCAGCTCTTACAATGTGCCTGGGTTTGGTAGTTATAGAGACATAGTGCATGTGAAGGACTAAGAATGTGTGTATTTATGAGGGATCCACAACCTTGAGGGGTGACAGCAGGGTGTGAAAAGGATTGGGCTTGGGGTTAGCCGACATGGCCATGTGAGGTTTGCATGTGTGACACTGATAGGATGAGCAGTGGAGGGTTGTGCTGGGAGAGTTTGTGGTGTGTAGCGCAGCAGAGCTAAGGGAGAACTCCGGGTGGAGGATTCGGCGATATAATATTATAAAACAAACTGGGCTGATGAAAGGCTCATTGTTGTTGTGTGTGTAGGGGGTCCTTTCTCCTTTTGGGGCTGACAAAAGAGTTGTGCAGGCGAGGGTTAAAAGGTAAAGATATTCAGGATGAACGCAGCAACCACTTATCCTTTTCAAGATGCAGCGTTGCGCTGGCTGCAACATGGCCCACTGACCCTTCCTTTATTGACAGCGCAGATCCCACAGCCAACGTTCACTTCCTCCCAAAAACCACAGGAGCTCCGCTGAGGACGGCCCCTTTCAGATCAATGCCCCCAATTCAACACAGACTCAGCAGGATTTAGCTAAAGCGTGCTGCCCGTCTCTGACATATAATCCACACAGTGAATTAGTGGGTACCAGAGGGCCCTGTCTAAACTTGGGGAACATCCCAAACCACTATAGATCCTTCTCCCTAATCCATTTACTTTTAGTCAAGAGGCCTTGCTCACTCAGCTCCCCATTCTGCCAGATCTAATAGGACTAAATCTTCTTTTACAAATCAGGCGCAGGCCTGGGAAGAATAGAAGTCCCCCCCCCCAGTCCAGAAAGGCTGCAGCAGGCAGCAGCACCCAGTCAGCAGCACCTCCACCCTCCAGGGGGAAGGCAAAGAAAGAGCCACCATCTGGGATTTAGTCATGGTGATGCCAGGGCTGGAGTAGCACCGCTCTGGGGGCTGGATGAATAAAGGCTATTCAGCACTGGCACACTGAACATCACAACCCAAGTTGGTCGGGGAGACTCCCTAAGAACGAGAGGAGGGCTGGCTGTCACGGGGACGTGATGAGCAATCAGTACAATATGGAGGCGGGAGTTGGATTAAAAGTAGGCGTTGGAAGTCATTGGAGTGAAATACTTTCAATGGCTTCAGGACAATAAGCAACATACTAGGTTCCCTGTTCATTTCAGTTTGTTGAGAACTGCCAGGTCGAGTGCTGAGGGATCTTCTCTACAGTAGGTAGGTTGGCTCCATAGTGACCAGGACCCGTTTCAGTGCATCATCAGTGCAGATAGCACCAGATTTACATTACATCCGCATCCAGCCCTGCAGACTGGCTTCGTCAACCCAGCTCTTAAAGAGTCACCCTCAATGCATATTAGTACCCGGTCATTATGCCTGTCTTAAGTTTAATAAATGGCCCCAGAAAGAGCCCAATTTCTCTGCCGCTCTACAGATATCAGACACAGATGAAGATGTATGGAATCAGACAAGCTGCACTAAACACCAGCACGACACATATCTCAAGTAGAATGTTAGGCTCAGGTTGGCAGTTCTGGGGGTGGAGGGCACAATCTGGAGGTTTCAGAGGAGGCTCAGAATGCCTGGAGTCTGGGACTTCAGGGCTCATTTCACAGCCACATTGCCAGGAAATCAAGTGTGCCTCCATGGAGACAGAAGCAGGGGGACGGCCAGGTCGGCTGGGGCCTCTTCCTGCAGAGTCCCTCTCCCTCCGGCCAGGGGAGACTGGGAGCGACAGCGAAGTGTAACAGGGGAACAATGTGCAAGGAGCCGTTGTGTGAACTTGCCAAGAAAATCTCCATTATCAGCCACCGGAACAGTGGCCCGAAAAAAAAAAGAGCCGCTCGACAACACCACCTTCCCACTGGATCACTGGGTTTGTTAATATCCAGTTGGTAGCGGTTTCACAAGTACAAAAGTTTGGCTCTGCGACATTCATAAAGGGGCTCCTGAAAAAAGCCACAGTGAACTCTGCCCACTGAACCATTCCCTCCATCCTGAGCTCTCGCTACCAACAGCTTTATGACCAAGAGACAAGATATTAGAGCCATGCGAAGCTAAAGCAAAGGGCGTAACATACATTCTTCAAGTCAATCCTTACATGTTTGCCTCTCTAGCATGCTGATAATTTCCTCTGAAGAGATGACACTGGTAACAAATAAAACTGTTCTTTATATCCTCTCTACACAAGAAGTGCATTACTCAGAGGCTAGCATACCCTTTCCTCCCATCTGCCAATTCTGACACCTGGGGACAAAACCAGAATAGAAGATTAACAACACCCAATGAATGTGTCAGGGATAGCTGGTTGAAGCTCTCAGTGGCCACAATGTTGACCCTCCTGTCCATCCAGTGAGACATGCATCGCTGTGTCCACAATGCTGGACGGAGAGAATGTCATGTAATGTTGACACTGCGACCAAGCTCAACCCAAATCACCTGGGCGCTCGATACCAGAGGAAAGACCATTCTGTCAGGGGAATGACAGCCACTTCCAGCATCGCTCCAACCCAACTCTTAGGAAACCCAACCTCAATGCTCACACTGCACAGAGCTAAGTGCCACCAAGACACAGACAGAGCACAAGTACAAACACAGGAAATCAGTATCTAAGATTTTTGGTGGTAGAGTTCAAAGAAACAGTCTGGTTACATCTTCTATATAAAATAATGTTAATCAACTTCTAGAAGTTTGGTGAGACTGGCCAATATTGAATTTCAGAGAAATAGGCTATTTCAATCCTAAATAGAGGTGTGTTAGACTACTTATTGAGACAACGGTGTTCTGAATCCATGTCACTGTAGGTCTGCTTGGTGAAACCATGGTATCTCATGATATGCAGCATGAATGCAAAATAAAAATGTTTGACAAGAGTACCCCCTCCTGCCTAAACACAGAGCACCAGTGTTCACTGAGCCCCAGGAGGAATCATTCAGAGGAACCCCTCTCTCCTCAACCCTACTGTGAACTATGGAGTTGATCCAAACAGGTCAAACATGGTTAGAACATCCTAGCTGTATAGCCACATATCCTCAAGGCTTCACATAGATATAATGAGCCTTATAAACTAGATCTTGCATCAGAGAAATGGCCCTAAAGGCTAAAATATATATAATTAGCTCCTTAAAAGGAAAATCTAGTATGGTCTGAGCAACAGTTGATTTAGGCTACATATGTATGTATACACATGCTGGTGACTACAGAAAGAGCTTGAGGTGATCTCCTAAAGCGCTTTCGTTCTCTGTCCAGTGAAACGCAGGCCTTCATCTGAGCTGATCATTTACTCTGGCGCGGTCATACGATCACATCCCAGGCAAGGCCACATCAAAGACACTAGATCCTCTTAGACCTGGATTTGTGTGCTATTTACTAACAAGCCATCTGATTTTTTCAGCAGTCGTTTAAGAGCACACATTAGGGCTAAGTACAAACCAAACGAGGAACAACAGAGCCATCCACTAAGCTCTGTTCCATTACAGGCCAGGTAATGAAGCACATAAGATCATCCAGGGCCACAATTCACTGATGGGGCTTAGTTTGTCCCAAATAGTGAGGAAAACTGGCAACCTTTCAGCTCAGTTCCATTTGGGCCAGTGTATAAATAGCCTACCTGTGTAAGATTTTCAGACTAACCTTGCTTGAACAGAGGTTCAATAAAGAAAAATGCTATTCGTAATGTCCAAATGTCAGAGCCCCTAAACATAATGTAACGTGATGCAATGAAAATTGGTTCGGTTGAGTGAGATCATGTAGTCCAAGGCTTATACTACCCTGGTCCATGAAGATGTGACAATGACATTTGATCAGTCTAGGCTTAGATTTGTATTATCATCATCCACTGCATATTTACACTAGAGAGAGCTTGATTCTTTATAGACTGGGAAACAAGAGATTGTCCTCTAGCAATTAAGAGTGACAAAATTACAGATTTCAGTATGTACACTCTACCTCTTACATAATCCCAATAGTATTTCTGAAATGTAGGTAGGTACATTTTCACCACTTCAAATTATATTTACAGATGTAGAAGTCATTGGCTATATCAATAAATTGAAGAGCTTTAACATTTATTCAGATATATAGCCTACCTTCAACTTTATTATTGACTAGAGCACAATAGAAGTGTGACCTTGGACAACCAAGAGTGCGCCCGATTAAGACGTCAAATCGGTGGGTTTATGGTGAGCATTTGCGCAGGACCAATATGATATTAAACCTCATTATCATAGATTCCGTTACTGATATGCGTCACGGATTAGGCAATCCATCAAATAAAATGTTTCTTGAAATCAGATACAGTGGCAGCACATGTGATCTGTGTCTAGTGACCGGGTTAAAGATTGATACAATAATTCACGCGCACCCGCGTAAAACTAAACGTTGCAGATCGATCAAACCCGAGTTCTACAGAATCGAGACGTTTTCATCATGATATCGCTCGCGGAAAAAAATATACACAATACCAACTTTACTATAAACTAGAGGTGAAGCTTAGCCAGCCCCCCATGCACCGACTCCAATGTACACTGACGCTCTAGAGACGAATTTATTTTAGCTTCACATAAAGCAAGCATTTGAACGACTGCTTCATCATAGTAACGTTAAAACATTCGAACGAATGAAAATGCCAGAATGGCAAATGTTACCCTGACTACCCCGTCCAGATAGCATGCTAGACAATTAATTCGAAACTCTCGTCATGAACTTGACTGTACTTGATAAAAACATGGCATCAGCATGGCATCAGTGGATCAAAGGGGAGCAAGATAAAACTACAAGCAGTCTTTATTCACGGGTGATTTCTTTTGAAATTGTGAGTAACGTCAACGCTCTAATCAATTAACGTTATAAGTTACAAAACTAGCTAACGTTGTAACTTCGAGCTATTTATGGTGATATAATTAACGTTGTTTCAAACTATAAACGGTAAGTTAGCTAGGTAACATTTGGACAAAGACGTGCGATTTACTATGACTGGATGGCTGTAAACACGAGCGAAGATTTCACCAAATGAAAACAAACGGTTCACACCACATGGTTCTGTTTGGGCTGGCAAGAACTATCAAAATACAACACACGACCATTGCCAATGGCATTGGTCTAACTTGTTAGCTGACGTTAACTGCATTGCTTGTTATAGCAACAAAGTAATCGTATTTATATCATGAAATTAAACTACCGTTTATTTCAACTGGGACTTAACTGTTTTTCAAACGTTCTGGCTTAGCTAGTAGCTTACTAGCTAACTAGTTAGCAGCTAACTTGGCTAGCGTTAGATAAACACAGATAAGTTCTGAATAGATTAGCTAGCTAGCTAACGTGAGCTAGCTAGCTAGATCTCAACTACCCTACAAAACCAATTATATGAGCCAAATACGAAGGAAATTGAAATTTAGCAGTCCAAAAATAGAAAAGAAAATCTCCCAAATATCTACATGTAATTTCGAGAACTTCTTTACCTCAATTTCAAAGTCTGGTAGGTTGAATGCCGTCCTGAACAGCGAACAGAAATGAGCTATGGCGGGGACTTCCCACCAAGACTGGATCTCTTCCACAGAAATTGTACATCCCTGGAACATTTTCGGACCTTAAATTGTATTACTTTGTTTCTCACATTAGAAATAATTTCCTCAAGGTATCAGTGTAAAATCTCGTTAATTCCTTAAAAAATAGGACAAAAGTTGCTGTTGATGTTCCATCCAGTCAGTTGCCATTGCAACCCAGGTCGGAGAGCGCTTGCTACAATCTGTTTCAATCAGAATTTCACAAGCGCTGAACAGATGGGGTGGCGCTACCAGCGTGGCTCGAGGAGGGGTGTTCAGTTAGCTACTTACGCCGTGTATTTAAATATACAAAATCCTGGGTATCATAAATGCTTAGTGACTAAGCATTTATGGTACCCATCAACCTATTTGTTTACATGTAATTATACTCAAATTAAAGTATATTGATAAGAACATTTGATTAGCCGGTTTCTTTGTTTTGTTTACGATGCGGCCATCACCACCACCTCGACTGATAGACCAGTCCCCATTTAAAGGGAATGCTCGTGAATTCAGAACGGTCTTGCAAAAGCGCTTCTACGGTATCTACATAAAAATTGTGTGCGCTTCTTCTGTTGCGCGTCTTCAAGAGTTGAAGAAAGTAAGTGCAGGGCATTTACACTGGATTAAACGTGATCACTGTTTGTTGGATGTTTCTTTTCTTTTTTCCTCCCTGGATCAGTTATGATGAGTTAGGTAATAATATCCTTATTGAACTCTTATTATAGGCTAGCAATTAGCCTTTATATTTAAACTTGTAGTTTATATAAAACCACAGTTAAGTGTAGCTGTATTAGCTTGAAAAGCGAGGAAAATGTTTAGAATATATTTGTTTTGTAACGGCAATCTCCAACAAGGGTTTAAGTTTAATATGTAAAGCTGTGGCTCCCCCCATCGCAGAAAGAGAAAAGCGCATGAACAGGAGAGAGGTTGTGTGCGGTGATGACAACTGGCCTTAGACACTGTCATTTTGTTTCTCTGAACTGTCATTAATGGGCGGCTATCTTAATGGACTACCAAAATAACATACTATAATTCACCATTTATGTAGGCTACACAATTCGTAAAAGCTTGACAATGGAAAGAAGAGAAACAGCAATCATGCAATTTCCCGGACTACAACATTCTGTTTATCAACATTTTCTATATTGACATATTCACTAGCAAATGGAAACTGCCCTTTGATTGAACCTATCTGTATTCTATTAGGGCTGGGGTTGATTGAGCAGTCACCTCAGGGCTAGTCGGTGGACAGCTATCACAGTGCTGTCGATATTTTGATAGGCTTAGGTCCCCTGGGAGCTGCTGTGCCCCTTCAGTGCTGCCATGTTGCTAGGAGACAGACAAATCCCGACTGCCTGTTGTCCAGTGTGGCTGTGGTCGAGCTTAGGTAGCCTTACTCATTTTAGAACATGGAAGTTGTTCAATGATCTAGGCTCCAGACTATTTCAGAACATCCATTCACAACTCCAATGTGTGTGCCTCATAAAGACTATCCAATACCATTTCATGCAGCCCACTAGCATGTCCTAACATAGGTTGACCATCATTTTAAGATTAAAAGACCATGTATGATGAAAATCAATGAGTCACCTCAGTGAGCATGATCTTTGTCATCACACGTTTCTTTGCGCAATTAGGTTAGATTAGAAGTTTAATAGTCACATGTAAAGGGTTGCAGGTGTAATTACAGGGTAATTAAGCTCCAACAACCCTGGTCAAAGTGAAATGAAAATAATACAATTAATAATAAAGAATATACATAAATATAATATATACATAGATGATTGTGGAAGCACTCTAGTGGCAAGGGACATTAGTGTGTAAGTACTGTATTAGACTATTCTGAGTACTGTCTGGAAGGGTGCTCTTATAGGACTTTGTGAATCTAAGGCAATAGCAAAAGTTTGGATGGATTATGCATCCAACCCTAGGTTGGTCAATATCATACCCACAACATTGTCAGTGTTGATTTTTTTCCATTGATCCTCTGGAAACACTTGGCAAGTTTTTGAGACAGGACTCATTGACTCAATATGGCCTAACAGAGGATATTTGGAATACAAATACCTTACATAATCACAGACTACAAAATCCTCTCCATCTGGAGTTAAGGGGAGTCCAGGGTTTGTAACCTGACACCAGGTAGTCTGGGGGCCACATTTACCCACTTCAACAACTGGGGTGTGAGAGCCGCTCTCTCATTGGTGCTTTCTGAAAGTCCTCCTCTCCACAAAAATACCATCCATAATGCTTCCACTCTTTGTAAAACAACCTTTTCATTGTGGAAGAAAATAAACACAATAGGCCTAGATAATGAGATAGCAAACATAAAGACAAGCAATAACAGGGTTGGTAAGCCCTGTGTTGTTATGGCAGTAAACATTTAGTCCAGTCTGTCTCTGCATGTAGAATGTACACCTGTTTCCACCTGTTTTACAGTCACTCTGACCTTTGTACCACTCCAAAAGATAAGAACAATTATTCTATCAGTTTATATTTTTCTCTTGCAAGTTATGCCCTTTTTACATTTTCTTTGTACTGTAATGTGACAACAGATTGTAACACAAAATAAGAAATGTTTGTGAAAAAGTGATATTTACTTTTATGAAAAACTACTGCTGGGATGCAAGTATTTGCCATTGTTGTGACTAATTATCAATGTCAGAAGTTGTAGTCCCATTAACATAAATCAATACTAAAAATCAATACTCATATAAACCAGATAGTTGGAGCAGAGCAGGGTGGAGCTTGTTCTGCTTGACTACCATTGCTGCACACATTGTTGAAGTGAAAGGAACGTGGACAGCTTGATCCTGCTTGTGGGATGCACTGACAGGGGTAAGTTCCCCACTGCTGTCTTTCTCATGATAAAAACCTATTTTTCAGACAAAAAATGATCTATGTTGTCTGAGCTGGATGACCTGGTGCAGTTTGAAGCAGTTGGGGTTTGGGGGGGGTTGAAGTTGGCATGGGGTAAAGACTCTTGTCTGCGTTTTTGGCAGGGGACTAGTGTGAATGGAACGGAGCTGAAAGAAAGTTTCACAGAGCGGCTCAGTGAAAGGCATGTGCAGAATGTGACTGACTGGGCACTAGAAAAGACTGAGCTGTAAGATGAAAGGGATCCCGAGGAACGGTTAGGAGGATGGTTGTGGTGGAAGATAAGAACTGAGGAGAAATCAAGAGAATGGTGTCAAAACAAAGGTGAGAGATGGAGAAAGGTGAATTCATTATTTTTTCAAAGGAGGAGAGAAGCGAGGGTAGAGAGATGGTTTACAGTGGTAAAAAAAGACAGAAGGGGAAGGAAGGTGGGGAGATTAAGAGAGATTAATTAGGGAGCTGAGAAGGAAATAAGGAGAGAAAGAAATAAGAATGGAAGAAAGGGGACAAGAGGAGAAGAGGGTAGGTGGGAACACCTGATGTCGATTTTACGGCTTGGGTAATATTGTGCATAATAACAGACCAGCTTCTGACAATTATTGTTAGCAGAAAACATTTATCAAACCAATGTTACAAGTTCACATTGAATCTCTTTTCAGTCCTTTGGAAATGGTGGATCTCAAACACAACTAAAGGAAACTGGTAAGCTTGTCATCTTTCAGTTTTGCCCTCCTTGGTAGCTCAAATCATCTTATCCCTTTTAGCAATAAGATTAGAGAGACTAAAGATGTTATTTTTCTGTGTGGGAGCCACAGGACATTCTGCTTCAGAATTATGAATGACCTACTTGGGTACCGGATGTATTTGTGCTGACCTTCCACTCCTTGCTGCTCCTTGTCCTATGCCAACATGACAAGGAGTGGAATGGAGTGGCATGATGGCGCAAACAGATCTGGGACCCGGCTAATGAATGACCAAGATGGCCTTCAATCATAAGATCTATGGTCAAAATTCTTATTCAGTGTGTGGACGTTCAATCCTCTGCAATACTCTGAACAACTATTGCCATAAAGAGTTGTCCCTGCAGTTCAGAGAGTTTACAACGAGATAAATAGGACCTCTGTATGATACTGAGGCATGAGAAAAGGTAACCTGACCCTTGTCATTGGTGTGGCCTTGCTCTATTGGAACAGACAGAGACCACTGGTATTCCTGTGAGGCACAGCAGAGCAGGAATACTGGCCAGAGGACACCGGTTAAGCTCAGGTGGTGGGTGCCACAAAATACAGGGGAGAGGAACGCTATTGGTTCCCCACCGTGGAAGAACAGACACCACATTGATACCATAGAGGTGGCAAGTTGCATTTGTGCTGGAGACAGATGGGTCGATAAGGGTACGGTAGTGGTGATAACACCTTTGGGCTGAGCTGCTGTGCCGATGGGAGAAGGAGGAGGAAGGAAACCGAAGTGGGCCTGGAGCCCAATGAGAGACAGGATGGCTGAGCAGAAAGTTAGGTAACCCCCATTGCAATATATCTCTTTACCTAGAACCTGGAGGATTCAATCTAACAATAATGTGAAAGGAGGAAACATTTTGTGTTGCCCTATGCCAGCATTTCCATTTACAAAGTGTTTATGTCTGTGTTTTTCCATGTGTGTGTGTGGGTGTGTGTCTGTTTGTGTGTGTGCCTGTGTTCCTCTGTGTTTATGCATGGATTTGTGTCACTCGGGCTGCTTTCGTGGGTGTATGTGCGTGTTTCCCTCCTCCGCAGCCTCCCTGCTAAGCTGATTAATGGGGGCGTGACAGGGCTGGTGGGTGTGAGCTGTGTGTTTCGTAATGATCGGGCCAAGACCCGCCTACAGAACCAGCAGGGTGCCCGAGTCCACACCGGAATGTGAGTACTGCCTTGTTTTCTCGTAGCCAAAAAGTCCAAATTGGCTATTTCGTAAAAATGAATGAAAACCAAAATGAGCTTTTGTAAAATTGTATTTAAGGTTAGGCATAACATTAGCAGTGTAGTTAAGGTTAGGTTTAAATTCACATTTTAGGAAGATAAATTGTTTATTACTTTGTGAGTGTGGTAAGTGGTGATGACATACTGCCTTGGCTTGGTTCCTCTTTTACTTTGTTCACACAATAAAATAAAAAAGTAAATCAAAAAAGTAAATAAAGTACAGTTTATTGAACTGGATGAAAGAGAGAATAGTTCTGTTTTGACTCATGCACACAGTAATTGTTTTCAAGTAATCAGACTAAACTGAGGGCAGATTAGGTCAAATGTGTTTTTGAACATTTGCATTCAAAACAAGTGTTTGGTGCTGTTTTGGTGAGCGCTACAATACTGAGTGGCTTCCACAAGAAATCAGACAGGGAAAATAATCAATTCTTGACTCTATAGTACTAGTTATTGACATGCTTGGCTCTACTGGTTGTCTAGTACAGACAACTGTCTATCTCTATACATCTGTACACACTATGGCATCATAGCGTTGAGTGGGCATTGAGCCTATATTTACATTGGTGAAGTGAGTTACTGGTTGGCACAGAAGTGATCCTTTGGCATCCTGACTACTCATGGTCTTTTAATTAAGTAACAATCTAGTAGCTGCTAATGAAGTTTAATCAAATCAATGGAAAATCAAACTGTGAACCAATTCAAGTTAGAATCCTTAGTTGATACATCTATTTTTGGACTTCTAAATGAATGATATATACCTATTGATTCTTGGAGAATATAACTTATAAATGCCTCATGAGCTTAGTTCAACTGTTGTACCCCATCAGAACCCAAATATATAAACCTGTTTTATTCTGTTTGTAAACAATGTAAACAGTATCATGGATGGTCAGTCCTTGCATCCATAGTGCTGTCTATTCATTTAAGAGTGGTTACATTTCTACAGGCCCATCCCTCAGCTTATTGATTCAATTAATGATTCTAACTTTAAAGGAAAGTGTCCATCAATTATGTTTGTAGTGTGTAGCTGTGTTTAAGTGATGCTGAACAACCAACATTCTATGATGTAGGGTTTTGTTAAGATTGACAAGACACTGTATTGTAAGGAAAAGCAAATTACTAAATGCTATTCATTGTTTATGCATGGTCAATAAGCATCAGTTAAATGTCGTGAAGAGGGCACAACAAAACATTTTCCCCTCAGGAGACTGAAAATATTTGTCATGGGTCCCCTGATCCTCAAAAGTTTCTACAGCTGCACCATTAAGAGCATCCTGACCGGTTGCATCACTGCTCGACATCTGACCATAAGGCGCTACAGAGGTTAGTGCAAACAGCCCAGTACATCACTGGGGCCAAGCTTCCTGCCATCCAGGACCTATATACTAGGCGGTGTCAGAGGAAAGCCCAAAGCCCTCCAGTCACCCAAGTTATAGACTGTTTTTCTCTGCTATCGCATGGCAAGCGGTACCGGAGCACCAAGTCTAGGACCAAAAGGATCCTCAACAGCTTCTACCCCCAAGCCATTAGACTGCTGAACAATTCATAAAATCACCACCAGACAATTTACCTTGACCCCCCCCTTTTGTACACTGCTGCTACTCGCTGTTTGTTTGTTATCTATGCATAGTCACTTCGCCCCCACCTACATGTACAGACTACCTCAACTATCCTGTACCCCTGCACACTGACTTGGTACCGGTGCCCCCTGTATATAGCCTCGTTATTGTTTTTCTTATTGTGTTACTTTTTATATTAGTCTACATGGTAAATATTTTCTTCCTCTTAAGCTGCACTGTTGGTCAAGGGCTTGTAAGTAAGCATTTCACAGTAAAGGCTACACTTGTTGTATTTGGTGCATGTGACAAATAAAGTTTGATTTGATTTATAAGATATATCATGAATATATCAGAAAGTTCACCCAAACTGATTTTTACCTGAATACTTCTCCTTTTGATGTGAAGGCTGGACTGTTTGACGAAGACAGTAAAGATGGAAGGCTACTTTGGGATATATCGAGGTACTATTTCCCTGGATTAATGTAATGTACAATTCTGTGTTGAGTGTAGCTGACACGGCCTAAATTGAAATAACTGCTATAAACCATGTATTATACCCTTTGAAAGTATTGAGCACCTAGAGTTATTAACTAGCCTAGAGCTAATCATATGAAAGTGCAGGGGACGTTTTTTTAATGACGTTAACTGTAGATTGTGTTGTTATAATCCATTACTATTTTTTCCGCAGGTGCAGCAGTGAATCTCACTCGTCGCACCAGAGAATGCCATTAAACTGGCAGCAAATTATATCTTCAGACAGAAGCTCTCCAAGGACGGGAAACTAACTTTTTGTCCTAGCACAGCACTTACACTTTTAACTATTTAACTGAAACATAAATTGACATACCTTAGAGTAGTTTTTTATCCATCAAGTTAACATAACATTCATGTAATGAAGTCAGACGAACTAAGGTGCTATTGCTACAGTAAACTGTCTCATTTTATCAGGGGTAGTGCCATTATTGTTATTATTGCTATGTGTCTATTTATTAGTCTGTTAACCCTGTCATTTGGCCCACAGGAAGTTGCCCCTGTGGGGGGAGATACTGGCAGGATGCGGTGCGGAGACCTGCCAGATGATAGTGACCACACCCATGGAGATGCTCAAGATCCATTTGCAGGACGCAGGAAGGTTGTTTGAGTTCTGTGAACCGTTTGTCCTTAGGCCAACCACATCTCAGACTGCTGCTGAAGTTTTTTTTGCACTGATGTGATGTGTGTGTGTGTGACAGCTGACATAAGCATAGTGGTCCAAGCAGAGTGGTCCAAGCACACACTGCAGCTTCTGGTCCAGCTCCTGGTCCATCTCCTCCAGCCCAGCCTGCCCCTCCACCTCGGACCCCTGCCGTCCGTATTACCCTGGAGCTACTGAAGACACGTGGCCTGCCAGGCCTCTACCGGGGAGCAGGAGCCACACTGATGAGGTGTGACACTCTATCTCTCTCTCTGCCTCTGACAAATCCACATAGGCAAATAGCATAGAAAGTGAAAAGCTAAAGGAAAGAATGATATTATACAAATTGTACGTGTCAAAGAAACGCACACACTCAATCACTCACTCACTCCCTGTGGTACAAGCACACAACAGGAGGTTGAGGCCCCGTAATTGGGGAGGATGGGCTCGTGTTAATGGCTGGAGCGGAATCAGTGGAACGGTATCAAATACTGTACATTAAACACATGGTTCCAGGTGTTAGATGCCATTCCATTCGCACCGTTCCGTACATCAATATGACCCGTCCTCCCCTCAGCAGCCTCCTGTGAAGCACACACACACACATTTCTCTTGTTCAGTTCGGAATGACGTAATCCTGAACTGACTGAACTGAGGTAACCTGCTAGATTCACTGTCAGGCCTGATTTGACTCATTACTGGTGATTAGTTTGTGGCAAAGACTTTGATTTACTTCTTGTAAAGGCTGCCTGATTTACATATACCACATATTGCATCGCTCCGTTCAATATTTTGTATTTCTGTTGATACGTTTGTCTTTTACATATGTACAGTACTTACTGTATGTGTGGTCTGGCACCTTGGCTAATCAAGGCCAACATAAATCAATAGGTTTCTGCAGTTATTGTATGTCTGGCAGGCTGAATCTAGCTGTGGACCGACTGAAACATGCCTGCGTTCTTTTCGTATTCCAGGGATTTTCCTTTCTCTATGATCTACTTCCCGCTGTTCACCAACCTGAACACGCTGGGAAGGGCCGAGTAGTCATGGAGACTTGCAGGAGCGGGCCCCATTCCTGCAGTCCTTCACTGCAGGCTGCACAGCCGGATCAGTGGCAGCTGTAGCTGTCACACCACTTGACGGTGAGAGACAGAGGCAGGGAAGGGCTGGGGGAGCCCCATAAAGGAGAGATAAACCACTGTATTCAGTAGCAGTGCATGTCATTCAGTCCTAAATGTTAATGTCCACAATAAGACCATCTAATCTGTAGATGTCATACAGGAGCAGTTTGTAAGGGCTGATTCCTGTGTTGGGTTGGGATTGCAAAGGCTATTTAATTTGATTAGCGGATTACAATTCAATTATACCATGAGACCCCAATTACAATGGTATGAAATACATTATCAATAACTCTGCAATCCCAGAGCATGATATCCACATTGTCTGTACTTTAAGGGCAGTTGAGTTTACATTGGTTTCAGTGTGTGTGTGCAGTCATAAAGACTCGTATACAGACCTTGCAGAAGGGGGAGGACACATACCGTGGCATTGTTGACTGCACACGGTAAGGCTTGCACCATAAAACACACATTTCTCCAATATGTATGCGCTAACCTTTGGTTGACAGCAGGTTTCTCACACTTCCATAGGAGGATCTGGAGTAAAGGGCCCAGCAACATTCCTCAATGGGGCAACTAGTCGCGCACTGGTCATCGACCCCCTCTTTGGCATCGCACAGGGGGTCTACTTCCTGGGTGTAGGAGAGCAGTTGCTAGGGCTACTGGGATAGCAGCAGCATGTGTCAGTGTCCCTTACAGTACAAAACATACTGCTTCATTCAGCAGTGAATTGAGGGAGAGATTACTTTCCATGGTTCTTATGCAAAGGCTCCTTGACTTTATCATCACTAAGGAAGTTACCAAGCTATCATGGTTTGACAAAAGCACTTTATATGTAAGTGACAAATCCATCAACATTTGTTTTTAAAAGATCAAACATTTTATTTACTAATGTTGTATAATGCTGACTACACTGCCATGAGAAGTCTAAAATGTGTCCGGCAATTCAAAGCAATTGGTCCACCTTTCACAGAGATCCTTTTCGTTTCATGAAAAAGGACAACCTCCACATTGGCTTTCCTCCCCAGTGAGTTTCTTTCCCATCCGTGAGTCCAGAGTTGTAATCTTGGACTCCTCCAGTTAATGCTTTAATCCTAGTCTCTGTACTGTAACCCACTGAACAGCCAGGCTCCTCTCCTACAGGTTAAGACTGTTGGGCCTGCACTCAGAAGTCTTACCTTCCTGTTCTCCACAACTGTAACTGTTAGCTTGTTTTTTAATGCATCTTTGAATTATATGTCATGCAAACAATAAAAATTATGCAAATAAAGCCTTATTTCTGCTGATGGAGTCTCGTCCTAAACATCTTGCATTTATCTTACACATTTTGGAATTCAGCAGAAGTTAGTTTGATGTACAACTTAGTATAGCCTATGATAAGATCCATTTAAAAAAGTACCAGGTTCTTGCCAACGCACTTTGGATTAAGTCCACTAGGTGGCAATGAAAGCATTTTGTTTTATACATTTTATGATAGGGTTGGAATAACTATTTTATTCTTCATTGGAGAACATCTGAATTGAATGAACAATCTGTGTACAAACAGTGAATATTCATGTTTCTTTGTTGCATATGTATTGTTAATCACATGGGTAACAACAAAAGACATTCATTCTCCAATCCAATATGTTCCCACTCAACACACAAAATACACAAACATCAAAAGGAATAGCGGCAGCCACCCTGTTAGGTGTTTGGACACCTTACAGTAAACAAAAATAACTTGATTATTCCTCAAGGGAAAGTAAGGGGACAATCAGACAACCCTTAGTGATGGGAGGGGAGCAGTGGTAAACTGAGGAGGTAGTATAAAACACTTGTGAAAGCCACCTACCCTTAACACCAGACAACACACATTCTCCCTCACATCGTGTCTCATAAAACAGTTTCTTACTTTGGAAGATCATATAGATAAGTGCTTAAAGTTGGGAAGATCAGAGAAAGGGTGTTCTTAGGCTCTGCTCAACTTTCAACATATCCAGCCCAAATGAGACGCTTGTTCGCAGTAACACTTCCAATGATCCCTTAACCTTTGTCTCCAACAGCATCACCATCTTTTAGTCCAAAAACTTACGGTTCGGGTTGGCACCGAACAGAGCCGTTCTGACCTCAGGCATCATCTGTCAGAGAACAAACAGAGAGGTCAGAGTGAATACCTAGCTGTCCCGGTACTACTCAGGATACAGAGTACTCATCAACCGAGCTTACAAAGGATATTAAGGTAGATAAGATCAAGCAGATTCAAATCAACCTCATCCTGTTGGAGGAGTACATGTGACATAATTGGGTTAGTGTTTGGGGTATTTCTATTGTGATTCCTAACCCCTCCTCTTCTGTCTAATATGTCAATACTGTACCTGCTGGGCCATGAGGTCTAGCCTGCTCTCCAGGGTGTTGGCTACCTTGATCTTCCCATTAGCGTTGTACATCTCAATACCTCCAGAGCTGTGGACACCAGAATCATACAGGTCACAGTCACTCGCTGAAGGACCACTATAGCTTGCTTATGTCCTATTATCTCAATCAATCACATGGATAGACCTAATTTGCACAGTGTGATAAAGTTAACGTTCAAAAACAGATGTGAAACCATTTTAACATAACAGTAAAGTAGATGTAATCTCTCCCATTCCTTTGCATTGCTAATGTGCCGAATACAAATACATGCACTCTATTTTAGGGAATGGGGATATCTAGTCAGTTGAACAACAATGCATTCAACTGAAATGTGTCTTCCGCATTTAACCCAACACTTTAATCAGAGAGGTGCAGGGGGCGGCCTTAATCAACTTCGGCATCGTCGGCACCCGGGAGCAGTTGTTGTTGGTGGTTAACTGCCTTGCTCAAGGGCAAAACGGCAGATTTTTTCCACCTTGCCGGCTCGGGGATTCGAACCAGCGACCTTTCTTTTATTGGCCCAACGCTCTTAACTGCTAGGCTACCTGACTCCCATTTTAGCATCCTGGTTGTTATTGTACCTCTTAGTCATTGATGTGCTCTTTGTTTAGCCACAATTAATGTGAAATGAAAAGGAATCTCATACATGTCTGGTGAAAGGTGCCGGTCTTGGTCAATGCCAACTTCAATTTTGCTCTTCACAGCAGCTTTATAGATGGGGATATTTTTCTGAACAGCAGCCTGTATGGTGAAAACCAAATTGTGAATGAATCCAAATTTTCTCAAACACAAGTAGGCCAATTCAAGTCATAATACAAGCTGAAATCAGTCATGATACACAGACAATGGCAAATAACATAACACTGACCTGCACCATGGCAATGTCCTGCTGCCGGCAGCGAATTATCACTTTGGGCTCCAGCAGTTGGTAGAATCCCTGAAATTGAAGTCCGGACATAATTAGACCACATATAGTAGCCATGGTTCATTGCATGACAGTGAGTATTAGCGGCACGGCAAACTTCTGTCAGCCTACATGAGTCGGATTAATCCTGAGCGCACAGAAAGACTACCTGCAGAACTAGCCCCTCCAACAACGCAGGGTACCTCGCCGGGTCCTTGGCAATGTTAGCCAGCCTCTGACGAGCCTCAGTTAGCAGATCCTGACACACAGAAAGAGAAAGAGTCAGACATCACTAGCAACAAGAAATCTAAAATGTTGTTGATAGGCGAAACATTTAATGTGGTCAGATAATTGCAGGAAAGCCGCCACTAACCGAAATCATGTCATCACGAGCTTTCAGCACCTTCAGTCGAGCCAGGTTCATCAGGTTGGACATCTGACTGTGTGGAGAAGCCAAATATTAAGTGGCAGACTGGCAGTCAAGTACTCTTATCAATGGGAGGCACAACACATGGTTTGGACAGGACAACATGGAGAGAACAAATTATGGTGCAAAAGGGAAGAATACTGCTCTACCAAGAAGGTAAAAAAACTGCTCATTTGGTTGAAAATTAGTTAATTTCATTTTTGCTACATTAAATACATGCTTAATCATGTGGACAAGTATCCTGCCTATATTGTATTGTGTTTTGGAGAAAATGGGGGTCATGTTAGCAGTAACTGCATAAAGTTACTGTGAAACCAAGGTAAATAAGTGAAAATACTTAAAGTACTACTTAAGTCATTTTTTGGGGGTATCTGTACTTTACTATTTATATTTTGACAACTTTTACTCCACTACATTCCTAAAGAAAATAATGTAATTTTTACTCCATACATTTTCCCTGACACCCAAAATTACTTTTGAATGCTTAACAGGACAGGAAAATTGTCAAATTCACACACTTTTCAAGAGAACATCCTGGCTCATTCCTATTGCCTCTGATTTGATGGACTCATTAAACACAAATGCTTCATTTTTACACTATGTCTGAGTGTTGGAGTGTGCCCCTGACTATCCGTGAATTTTTTTAAAAATCAAGAAATCGTGCCTGGTTTGCCATAAGGATTTCTTTTTTTTAAAAATATTTATACTTGACCTTTTGGTACTTTAGTATATTTTTGAAATTACATTTACTTTTGATACTTAAGTATATTTAAAATCAAATACTTTTACTCAGGAAGTATATTACTGGATGACTTTCACTTGAGTCATTTTCTGTTAAGCTATCTTTACTTTTACTCGAGTATGACAATTGGGTACTTTTTCCACCACTGATTTTTGCTTGGTAGGGCAGAATAGTGATGTTACAGTGTACTTTTGTAGTTAGCATACTAGCATGCTAGCTGTTCCTGTAGACTTCCAGTCATCGCGCAAACACTTTCAAACTGCACGCAGAGACATATCAATGAGTTCATCTGACTCTGGGTAAGAAGAAGTAGTAATTGCCAAAATGTCACACTGTTTAAATTAGGATCTGCCTCCAGAAAAGATATCATTATGAAGAGTATGTCCCATTCATCTGAGAAGAATTCACTGCTGGGATATAACGGGGGGAAAAAAAACTCACATTTTCTTCTGCTGGTCTATCTGCTTTTCTTTTTTCTCATAGTACTCCATGATCTTGAGCCTTTGTGTCTGCACCAGACGGCCCTTCTCAATGTTGAACTCCTCTTCTGCCTTTAGGAGCAGACACAAATTTGTTAATATTTTGAACAGTACCTTTACCAGACTTGCAGGCTAGATGGGAGAGCATTACCTTTGCATCAATTTCTTCTGCTTTCTCATTGGCTTCCTGTTCAATGAAGGCCATCATATGCTTGATCTGTCCAAGGAGAAACAAGGGATGAAGAAGTGTGTAGAACTAATTTTCTCATGAACAAGTGAGGAATCCACCATCATAGGTCCCAAAGGCACATTTTTTAACTAGCTATGCCTAGACGCAGTACATTGTTGCCTGTATGCCATCTTTCATATAATGCACTCTAAAACATTAGGCAGGGGGGCATTATTGATTCCCAAAGTGCCTTTCCAACACAAAAACCCAGAGGCACAATATATCAAGGCAAAGCAAATTACTGGCATGGCAAACCAATCTACTCATGGATTAGAGTGGGTTGATATGCATAGAAAGCACCAATTAATTAGCTTGTTCTCTAACTTGCTAAATTAAACTAGGCCTAATTGTCCAGTGAAAATCTCACTTTTAGAGGTGAATATTCTGTTAACTCATATCCAAATAATGTTTGACTCATCCTATACTCGTATGTGGCCAAAGCATGAATTGGGAGAAGAAAAAAAAAATCTAACTTGTATCTAAATAGACCGTTTCAAAAAGTTATTTCCTCATAGATGATGAGCTGCCAATCAACGGTCTACATATCCATTTTTTTTTAAATGTAAAGTATAAGCACACATCATTCTGTTGTTGGAGTAACGTTATACCCACACATAAAAGCTGCTTTTTAACATACTAAATACATTTTTGTGAAGGAAAACTATTTCACTCATATTGTAATTAATTATAGATCATATTTCATAGAAATCTGGAAACACTGGACAGTTACCGTGCTTCTTCACCTGCATTGCTTGCTGTTTGGGGTTTTAGGCTGGGTTTCTGTACAGCACTTTGAGATATCAGCTGATGTACGAAGGGCTATATAAAATAAATTTGATTGATTGATTGATTGATTGAGTTAGATACATTTTGAATCATAAGGGGAAGTGCCATGATGCATCGAACTATAGTAGCTCTTTTGACATCTGGTGAGAGCTGACAAATATATAGCTAACTGTATATCTCACAAAGCAGACATGTTAGCATAGCCAACTAAAAATAAAGCACACAGATTACCTTTTCTACTTTGTAATAGTTTGTGTTAGCAAAACTTAGCTAGCTTTAGCAAGCAAGATAATGTTACCTGTTTCTGTACGTCGGCATCGCTGAGCGCCATGGCTGGTTCTTCAGTTGTTGTTTTTTGCTTACTAATAAAGGTAGCTAGAAAACAACTGACTAATAATAATCAGCTACTTGATTTGACTAAATAGATTTTCAGTTGCTCATACACGACGTAAAAACATGGGCCTAATGACAAGCAACAAACTGGCACTGGATGTCAGCTGACTGGGTGACAGAGAACTGCGCGTTCACAACAAGGGTCGGTTTACTTCTTCTTTGATGAGGTTTAACGGCGGTTGGCATCCAATAAATGTTGCATTACCGCCACCTACTAGACTGGAGTACAACTCCCTCATACTTCGCTTGAAAAAATAAATAAACAAATACCCTACCATCTAACACGACACTCAGAACTTGTTTTAAAAATAAAAGAAAAAAATAACCCCATCCTACTCCACTATTTCAATCTATTAGTCCTATCTCAGACCAACAACCTGAAAGGATGGGACACCACCAGTGGCGACCCGTTATTCAGGGATTGAGCCCCACATTTTTAACAAATGCTTGCCTGTTTTGCATGTTTTTTGAAATTAATACGTATTCACATATCAGTTTGCAAACAATGTAAAAAAAAAAAGACATAATTGAGTTAATAAGCTGCATACAAACATGGTTTCTTTTTTGTTTTCTTGAGTAAGGCAGCTCCAAAATGCAGGTGTTTCAGCCTAGCTCAGTGCTTTCTGTGGTGGTGGTGCAAGCCAGCAGAAAACACAGATAAATTGATGTCAAATCACGTTATATGTACAGTGGCCTTGATTGGACTGTCAACATCATACTTTCAAAATCTTAGCTAGCAGTCATCATCATGAATCAAGTCGACAATCTACTGGCAAATCCTTTTTAATCCTTGTCATATGAAGAGAAATAATGAAGAGAAATTACAGATGCAACGTATCGTTGCTCATCAGCTATTGGACATAAACATTACACAGCAAGTTGGGAATCACAAATTCAACAATGAGTGGTTTGGAAGGAATCAGTGACAGCGGCTGTGTGGTCCCAAATCTGGGATTAGGGGGCTCTTTTCCAAATTTAAATTATAAACGTTCAACATTGGCCAAGCTGTCAATGAAGCATGATTTGTGCCATGCTCAAAACAATTGTTAACTCGGAACTGCGAAAACTTGACTTCAACGAGTTCAAGACAACTGGTAAATTCGGAATAAACGAGCTCCGACTGGGAAAATACGCTTTGAGCGGTCATCGAACTTGGAATTGTAAATCCGGCCTCTTTCTAGAGCTACGACGTGAAGATCAATGACATCATCATGATTCAACATGTTTTTTTTCCAGAGTTCCCATTTGTTTTGAAAGCACCATACATCCAGAGAATGACAAAATTTGCCTACGAAGGACCGCAGCGCCACCTTCCTGTTCAAGTGAGCACAGCACAACAAGGTGAGTCCAAAAATGTCTTGTATGCTGCTGCATAAATTATGTAATATGCCTGGGAGATATGTATACTGTAGCTAAGAATGTAATACTAAGTGTATGTTGTGTAGTAAGATGTTAGTAGCCCATGTGCCTCACCCTAATAATTTGGTCTATTTACCCCTCTTAATTTCACCTATTGTTCTGACTTGGTGGTGCACATGTAGCCCATAACCTGTTTTAGAGAAATGTAATCATCAAATATTGTGAGAGCTTTCATTTTTGCTTCATGCCCCCTTTATTTATCCTACGGTTCTGACTTGGTGTACAGGGAGAACACTGTAAGAACGGCCCATGTTCTGAAATCTGTCGCCGTACATTTCAAAAGTGCTATACAAATAGTTATATTGACTAAATCCGTCCTAGCTCGCTCATTAATGTCTTAATCGAAATTATGGCTTGCCTCTTATCAGCTTGTCCTCCCCTTATGCAATAGTTTGTACATCTCAATTGTCATTAGAAACCACATTTGTTAAGCAAGTCAGCCATATCAGCTATGTTTAAAAAAAAGCTGAATTAACTGTTTCATTGCCAGACAAGGCTTTGCTGATAGCCAGGTGCAGCAGTGGTAAGATGGGACTGCTGTTGGGACAGCTTTATGTAGGCCCTAACAGTTTGTGGGCACCATTTGTCAACGTTATAGTGCAATTAATGTATTGTTTAGTGTTGTGTTATGTTGTATAGTGGCTTTGCTGGCATGCGTCCCACTTTTATACTTTTTTGCCCCACCAAGATTTACATGCTAAAACCGTCACTGGACACAACCACTTAACACACCCTGTAACCATTCTGCTTCCTCTCTGCAGCTGCCACCACAACCTCAATTTTCTGCAACTTACGTTCCATCCCTGCAGTACAGTTGATAACCATTGCTATAAATGCAAAAAATCCAATCTTACTGAAATATATATCACTTGTTGGCCTATCCCTCTGTACTGGTACAGATCTACTACTCACACCACTCCTCTCAGGATCCTTCTCCATTGACCCATCTTCCTCTACTTTCTCCACTGCCTCAGCATATGACAACTTCTGCACTTCTCTAACCCTGGAACCCTCAACCTGCCTATCTCGCACGGGACATTTCTGATCTCCAGCCCAATGGACACCCCTACAATTAGCATATACCACTACTTTCCCCAATGCTACACATTCCTTTGTGTCATGCCCTTCTGCACACTTCTCACACCTATGAACCTCCCTCTTACACTCTGCTGCCACATGCCCATAAGTTTGACACCTGTAACAACGTAATGTATTCGGCACAAAATCTTGTGCAAGATAACTTATATATCCGAATATCACTTTATCAGGCAAAGACTCAACATCAAAACTCAAAAGAACAGACAATGATTCTTCTGTTTCACCACTCACCTCACCCTGTCTGCGTCGCACCAAACAACAAGCATCACAAACACAGAGAATCTTCCCCTTCAGTTGGTCAACTTTGACATTTTCTGCTACGTCAGTAATTACTCCTTTCAATGACGCCCTTTTCTTGAGAGCAAAACAATTCACCTCTTGCCCCCCCATTCGTTTAACTCGGAGAGCCTTCTCCCTCTGAGCAGCAGAAACACAAACAATTATCACAAGACCACTTCTGGTTAACCTCACTGATTCCACAGCACCCAACTCTGTTTTCACCCACCCTGAAACCACAACTGGATCAGCCAAAAAGCAAGGGTCCACGTTTTCCAAAAACTTCACTCCTACTGTCAGACTCTTCTTTATCCTGACCCTCGTGCAAGCCTCAGGCTCCAAGAACTTCATCAAACCTACCACCTCCGATACTTCAACCTCATTCACTTCCATTTCTCCTCCTGTCTTCAGCTCACTCTGCTTACACTTTCTACCATTATAATTTCACAAACGTCTCGCTTTTGCCCCGCCATTTTTAACCGACTCAAGCACACCCTCTTCCTGCCTCTCTCTCTTAGACCTCCTCTGCCTCACTTTTCCCCTCCATTCCTCCTCCGTATTCCAAGCATTTCTCCTTATGATAATACTGCACTTCTCCTGACATACAGTGGGGCAAAAAAGTATTTAGTCAGCCACCAATTGTGCAAGTTATCCCACTTAAAAAGATGAGAGAGGCCTGTAATTTTCATCATAGGTACACTTGAACTATGACAGACAAAATGAGACAAAAAAATCCAGAAAATTACATTGTAGGATTTTTTATGAATTTATTTGCAAATTATGGTGGAAAATAAGTATTTGGTCAAAAACAAACGTTTCTCAATACTTTGTTATATACCCTTTGTTGGCAATGACAGAGGTCAAACGTTTTCTGTAAGTCTTCACAAGGTTTTCACACACTGTTGCTGGTATTTTGGCCCATTCCTCCATGCAGATCTCCTCTAGAGCAGTGATGTTTTGGGGCTGTTGCTGGGCAACACGGACTTTCAACTCCCTCCAAAGATTTTCTATGGGGTTGAGATCTGGAGACTGGCTAGGCCACTCCAGGACCTTGAAATGCTTCTTACGAAGCCACTCCTTCGTTGCCCGGGCGGTGTGTTTGGGATCATTGTCATGCTGAAAGACCCAGCCACGTTTCATCTTCAATGCCCTTGCTGATGGAAGGAGGTTTTCACTCAAAATCTCACGATACATGGCCCCATTCATTCTTTCCTTTACACGGATCAGTCGTCCTGGTCCCTTTGCAGAAAAACAGCCCCAAAGCATGATGTTTCCACCCCCATGCTTCACAGTAGGTATGGTGTTCTTTGGATGCAACTCAGCATTCTTTGTCCTCCAAACACGACGAGTTGAGTTTTTACCAAAAAGTTATATTTTGGTTTCATCTGACCATATGACATTCTCCCAATCTTCTTCTGGATCATCCAAATGCTCTCTAGCAAACTTCAGACGGGCCTGGACATGTACTGGCTTAAGCAGGGGGACACGTCTGGCACTGCAGGATTTGAGTCCCTGGCGGCGTAGTGTGTTACTGATGGTAGGCTTTGTTACTTTGGTCCCAGCTCTCTGCAGGTCATTCACTAGGTCCCCCCGTGTGGTTCTGGGATTTTTGCTCACCGTTCTTGTGATCACTTTGACCCCACGGGGTGAGATATTGCGTGGAGCCCCAGATCGAGGGAGATTATCAGTGGTCTTGTATGTCTTCCATTTCCTAATAATTGCTCCCACAGTTGATTTCTTCAAACCAAGTTGCTTACCTATTGCAGATTCAGTCTTCCCAGCCTGGTGCAGGTCTACAATTTTGTTTCTGGTGTCCTTTGACAGCTCTTTGGTCTTGGCCATAGTGGAGTTTGGAGTGTGACTGTTTGAGGTTGTGGACAGGTGTCTTTTATACTGATAACAAGTACAAACAGCTGCCATTAATACAGGTAACGAGTGGAGGACAGAGGAGCCTCTTAAAGAAGAAGTTACAGGTCTGTGAGAGCCAGAAATCTTGGTTGTTTGTAGGTGACCAAATACTTATTTTCCACCATAATTTGCAAATAAATTAATTAAAAATCCTACAATGTGATTTTCTGGATTTGTTTTCCTCATTTTTTCTGTCATAGTTGAAGTGTACCTATGATGAAAATTACAGGCCTCTCTCATCTTTTAAAGTAGGATAACTTGCACAATTGGTGGCTGACTAAATACTTTTTTGCCCCACTGTACATCTTGTTCTTGCCTTCTCAAGGGACACCATTTAACCGGCAGTCACAATCTCCGTGCAATTAGCAGAACCCCTCCGGAAGTAGCCCTCAACAGTGCATCCCACTTATAAAGCTGCTGCTTCGTTCTGATGTTCGTCTTTATCAAAAGCTACCGCAACGCTTTTCCATTTCAAACAAGCGTGCTCTTCCAACCACCGTCTCGCTTCATGCCATCACCATTTCTTTTCAAGGGTCAGTTTATGAAGTGCCGCGCGTATTTTGGCTTATTTTCCATAAGAATCTCAGACAAGTTAGTTTTTTTTGTGACTTTTAAATATTGCACCGATTTCAGACTTTTTTTGTGTGACTTGCTTCAGCAGGACCCCTCTAGATCTTTGTCATACATCTGACATATTATTATAGCTAATATAATATAGTTATTATTTGTTCCAGCCAGCAGCTAACGTTATAACAACACACCTTTTCAACACCGTCCCCAACTTGAGTTTATCGTTAAGGTTGTAGTTTTGTCACTTGACAATTTTATTTTGGAGTTTTGTTTTGCTTGCTAACTTAGCTTACAGACATGGAACAGTTCGTAAATACCGGTACAATTAGCTCGCAGGAACACACCAATGTAAGGTAGCTAGTTAACAAACTAATTGTATTTGGTTACTCAAATAGTCTTTTAGTGTAAATTGATTTAGACGGCGCAGTTTAGACAGCATGGACGTATTTGGGTATTGGCTGGATGGGATACAGTTTATGCCAAATTGACTTCAAACGTTGAATGTTTCAGTTAACCCTAAACCGTCTCATGACCTTATTCTCATAACCTGTTACGTTTATACTCATAAACTAATGCGAAAAGTAAAGTCTGACAAACTGTATCCCTTCTAGCCAAAACCACGTAGACGTCATCATAGCCATAAATGGGTCCCCCAACGACAACGTGATTGTCATAGAAACTGAATCCCGATAACGTTAGAGAGTTCGCCATCTTGTAGTCCTAAAAACCAGAAATAAGTTACCTCTGATCTTTCAACCATTCCTATGGGGGAAAGAATGGGGTTTGGGGATAAATCCTTAAAATAAGGTCTGAGGTTAACACAGGCTTAGGAGATGTTATACATTTGATTTATTTATTTTTATTTCACCTTTATTTAACAAGGTAGGCTAGTTGAGAACAAGTTCTCATTTACAACTTCGACCTGGTCAAGATAAAGCAAAGCAGTTCGACACATACAACAACACAGAGTTACACATGGAATAAACAAACATACAGTCAATAATACAGTAGAAAAAGTATATATACAGTGTGTGCAAATGAGGTAGGATAAGGGAGGTAAGGCAATAAATAGGCCATGGTGGCAAAGTAATTACAATATAGCAATTAAACACTGGAATGGTAGATGTGCAGAAGATGAATGTGCAAGTAGAGATACTGGGGTGCAAAGGAGCAAAATAAATAAAGTATGAGGATGAGGTAGTTGGATGGGCTGTTTACAGATGGGCTATGTGCAGTGATCTGTGAGCTGCTCTGACCGCTGGTGCTTAAATCTACTGAGGGAGATATGAGTCTCCAGCTTCAGTGGTTTTTGCAGTTCGTTCCAGTCATTGGCAGCAGAGAACTGTAAGGAAAGGCGGCCAAAGGAAGAATTGGCTTTGGGGGTGACCAGTGAGATATAAATGCTGGAGCGCGTGCTACTGGTGGGTGCTGCTATGGTGACCAGTGAGCTGAGATAAGGCGGGGCTTTACCTAGCAGAGACTTGTAGATGACCTGGAGCCAGTGGGTTTGGCAATGAGTATGAAGCGTGGGCCAGCCAACGAGAGGGTAAAGGTCGCAGTGGTGGGTATTATATGGGGCTTTGATGACAAAACGGATGGCACTGTGATAGACTGCATCAAATTTGTTGAGTAGAGTGTTGGAGGCTATTTTATAAATGGCATCGCCGAAGTCGAGGATCAGTAGGATGGTCAGTTTTACGAGGGTATGTTTGGCAACATAAGTGAAGGATGCTTTGTTGCGAAATAGGAAGCTGATTCTAGATTTAATTTTGGATTGGAGATGCTTAATGTGAGTCTGGAAGGAAAGTTTACAGTCTAACCAGACACCTAGGCATTTGTAGTTGTCCACATTCTAAGTCAGAATCGTCCCTAGTAATGATGCTGGACGGGCGGGCAGGTGCGGGCAGTGATCGGTTGAAGAGCATGCATTTAGTTTTACTTACATTTAAGAGCAGTTGGAGGCCATGGAAGGAGAGTTGTACGGCATTGAAGCTCGTCTGGAGGTTAGTTAACATAGTATCCAAAGAAGGGCCAGAGGTATATAGAATCAGAAAATCACCAGCAGCAAGAGCGACATCATTGATGTACAGTCGTGGCCAAAAGTTTTGAGAATGACACAAATATTAATTTTCACGAAGTTTGCTGCTTCAGTATCTAGATATTTTTGTCAGATGTTACTATGGAATACTGAAGTATAATTACAAGCATTTCATAAGTGTCAAAGGCTTTTATTGACAATTATATGAAGTTGATGCAAAGAGTCAATATTTGCTGTGTAGACCCTTCTTTTTCAAGACCTCTGCAATCCGCCCTGGCATGCTGTCAATTAACTTCTGGGCCACATCCTGACTAATGGCAGCCCATTCTTGTATAATCAATGTTTGGAGTTTGTCAGAATTTGTGGGGTTTTGTTTGTCCACCCGCCTCTTGAGGATTGACCACAAGTTCGCAATAGGATTAAGGTCTGGGGTATTTCCTGGCCATGGACCCAAAATATCAATGTTTTGGTCCCCGAGCCACTTAGTTATCACTTTTGCCTTATGGCAAGGTGCTCCATCATGCTGGAAAAGGCATTGTTCGTCACCAAACTGTTCCTGGATGGTTGGGAGAAGTTGCTCTCGGAGGATGTGTTGGTACCATTCCTTTTTAATGACTGTTTTTAGGCAAAATTGTGAGTGAGCCCACTCCCTTGGCTGAGAAGCAACTCCGCACATGAATGGTCTCAGGATGCTTTACTGTTGGCATGACACAGGACTGATGGTAGCGCTCACCAGACAAGCTTTTTTCCGGATGCCTCAAACAATCGGAAACGGAATTCATCAAAGAAAATGACTTTACCCCAGTCCTCAGCAGTCCAATCCCTGTACCTTTTGCAGAATATCAGTCTGTCCCTGATATTTTTCCTGGAGAGAAGTGGCTTCTTTGCTGCCCTTCTTGACAGCAGGCCATCCTCCAAAAGTCTTCGCCTCACTGTGCGTGCAGATGCACTCACACCTGCCTGCTGCCATTCCTGAGCAAGCTCTGTACTGGTGGTGCCCCGATCCCGCAGCTGAATCAACCTTTCTTGGGCGCCCTGAAGCCTTCATCACAACAATTGAACTGCTCTCCTTGAAGTTTTTGATGATCCGATAAATGGTTGATTTAGGTGCAATCTTACTGGCAGCAATATCCTTGTCTGTAAAGCCCTTTTTGTGCAAAGCAATGATGACGGTCCGTGTTTCCTTGCAGGTAACCATGGGTGACAGAGGAAGAACAATGATTCAAAGCACCACCCTCCTTTTGAAGCTTCCAGTCTGTTATTACGATCAGTATGACAGAGTGATCTCCAGCCTTGTCCTCGTCAACACTCACACCTGTGTTAATGAGAGAATCACTGACATGATGTCAGGCGGTCCTTTTGTGGTAAGGGCTGAAATGCAGTGGAAATGTTTTTTTTTTGAGAGTCAGTTCATTTGCATGGCAAAGAGGGAGTTTGCAATTAATTGCAATTCATCTGATCACTCTTCATAACATTCTGGAGTATATGCAAATTGCCATCATACAAACTGAGGCAGCAGACTTTGTGAAGATGAATATTTGTGTCATTCTCAAAACCTTTGGCCACGGCTGTATACAGAGAAGAGAGTCGGCCCGAGAATTGAACCCTGTGGCACCCCCATAGAGACGGCCAGAGGTCCGGACAACAGGCCCTACGATTAGACACACTGAACTCTATAAAGCCTTGGCCAGGTCGATGAATACAGCTGCACAGTAATGTCTCTTATCGATGGCTGTTATGATATCGTTTAGGACCTTGAGCGTGGCTGAAGTGCACCCATGACCAGCTCTGAAACCAGATTGCATAGCGGAGAAGGAACGGTGGGATTCGAAATGGTCGGTAATCTGTTTGTTGACTTGGCTTTCGAAGACCTTAGAAAGGCAGGGTAGGATAGATATAGGTCTGTAGCAGTTTGGGTCTAGAGTGTCTCCCCCCTTTGAAGAGGGGGATGACCGCGGCAGCTTTCCAATCTTTGGGAATCTCAGACGATACGAAAGAGAGGTTGAACAGGCTAGTAATAGGGGTTGCAACAATTTCGGCAGATAATTTTAGAAAGAGAGGGTCCAGCTTGTCTAGCCCGGCTAATTTGTAGGGGTCCAGATTTTGCAGCTCTTTCAGAACATCAGCTATCTGGATTTGGGTGAAGGAGAAATGGGGGAGGCTTGGGTGAGTTGCTGTGGGGGGTCCAGGGCTGTTGACCGGGTTAGGGGTAGCCAGGTGGAAAGCATGGCCAGCCGTAGAAAAATGCTTATTGAAATTCTCAATTATAGTGGATTTATCGGTGGTGACAGTGTTTCCTAGCCTCAGTGCAATGGGCAGCTGGGAGGAAGTGCTCTTATTCTCCATGGACTTTACAGTGTCCCAGAACTTTTGGGATTTTTTGCTACAGGATTCAAATTTCTGCTTGTTAAAGCTAGCCTTAGCTTTCCTAACTGCCTGTATACATTGGTTCTTAACTTCCCTGAAAAGTTGCATATCACGGGGGCTATTCGATGCTAATGCAGAACACCACAGGGTGTTTTTGTGCTGGTCAAGGGCAGTCAGGTCTGTAGAGAACCAAGGGCTATATCTGTTGCTGGTTCTACATTTTTTTAATTGGGCATGCTTATTTAAGATGGTGAGGAAAGCACTTTTAAAGAATAAGCAGGCATCCTCAACTGACAGAATGAGGTCAATATCCATCCAGGATACCCGGGCCAGGTTGGTTAGGAAGGCCTGCTCACTGAAGTGTTTTAGGGAGCGTTTGACAGTAATGAGGGGTGATCGTTTCACCGCATACCCATTACTGATGCAGGCAATGAGGCAGTGATCGCTGAGATCTTGGTTGAAAACAGCAGAGGTGTATTTGGAGGGCAAGTTGGTTAGGATGATATCTTTGAGCGTGCCCGTGTTTGCATATTTGGGGTTGTACCGGGTGGGTTCATTGATCAGTTGTGTGAGTTTGAGGGCATCAAGCTTAGATTGTAGGATGGCTGGGGTGTTAAGCATGTCCCAGTTTAGGTCACCTAGCAGCACGAGTCCTGAAGATATATGGGGGGCAATCAATTTACATATGGTGTCCAGGGCACTGCTGGGGACAGAGGGTGGTCTATAGCAAGCGGCAGCGGTGAGAGACTTGTTTCTGGAAAGGTGGATTTTTAAAAATAGAAGCTCAAATTGTTTGGGTACAGACCCGGATAGGAAGACAGAACTCTGCAGGCTATCTCTGCAGTAGATTTCAACAACGCCACCTTTGGCAGTTCTATCTTGTCGGAAAATGTTATAGTTACGGATGGAAATTTCAGGGTTTTTGGTTGTCTTCCTAAGCCAGGATTCAGACACGGCTAGGACATCCGGGTTGGCAGAGTGTGCTAAAGCAGTGAATAAAATGAGATAATATAAGTCAATTAACATGGCATTCATGAATTATGACGCCTTTATGTGCTTGTTTTGACATTAAACTGACATTAGCTAAAGAAGATTATCTCATAGAACAAAACGTATAAGATCTCCTAAACCTGTGGTTACCACCGACCTTATTTTCTGCGTTTATCCAGAAACCCTCCAAAAACTACATTAATTTCCACATAGGCTTTGGCCATCAAGCAAAGGCAAGTATGAGTAGTTGCAGGCACTCCTATAGCGTGACCAGAGTATGACCGAGTGAGTGAGTCTTGAAAGGAGTGGTTGTATGGAAAGCGAATCAGCTAATTGGGCAGATTTGTTGCCACTTAAGACCGTTTTGCATGGCTGATTGGGCTCCATTGCTTAGTTAAATAAAGGTTCAATAAAAAAAATATATATATAGTATATATTTGACCTGTTGATAAGCCGGTTATGCTATGGTGACCAATGCACTGGGTGGTAAGTTGATGTGCCTGCCAACATGGAAGTGTTTTCTACTCAGTATCATGGTCATGTTGTTGGTAGTAGCTAACGTGGCCAAGTTTTTTTCTCTCACATTATTTTATTTAAAGTAGGACAACAATGGGACACAGTGCCATTCGCTGCCTCGTCAACGGAGTGGGAAGTATCTACCTCTTAGCCAATATCAAATCAAATCAAATTTTTATTTGTCACATACACATGGTTAGCAGATGTTAATGCGAGTGTAGCGAAATGCTTGTGCTTCTAGTTCCGACAATGCAGTAATAACCAACGAGTAATCTCACCTAACAATTCCACAACTACTACCTTATACACACAAGTGTAAAGGGATAAAGAATATGTACATAAAGATATATGAATGAGTGATGGTACATAACGGCATAGGCAAGATGCAGTAGATGGTATAGAGTACAGTATATACATATGAGATGAGTAATGTAGGGTATATAAACATAAAGTGGCATAGTTTAAAGTGGCTAGTGATACATGTGTTACATAAAGAGGGCAAGATTCAGTAGATGCAGCAAGATGCAGCATTTTAAATGAGTACAGTATAAACCTATACATATGAGATGAGTAATGTAGGTTATGTAAACATTATATTAAGTGGCATTGTTTAAAGTGTTTAGTGATACATTTTTTACAGTGGCTGGAGTTGAGTCAGTATGTTGGCAGCAGCCACTCAATGTTAGTGGTGGCTATTTAACAGTCTGATGGCCTTGAGATAGAAGCTGTTTTTCAGTCTCTCAGTCCCTGCTTTGATGAACCTGTACTGACCTTGCCTTCTGGATGATAGCGGGGTGAACAGGCAGTGGCTCGGGTGGTTGTTGTCCTTGATGATCTTTATGGCCTTCCTGTGACATCGGGTGGTGTAGGTGTCCTGGAGGGCAGGTAGTTTGCCCCCGGTGATGCGTTGTGCAGATCTCACTACCCTCTGGAGAGCCTTACGGTTGTGGGCGGAGCAGTTGCCGTACCAGGCGGTGATACAGCCCGACAGGATGCTCTCGATTGTGCATCTGTAGAAGTTTGTGAGTGCTTTTGGTGACAAGCCAAATTTCTTCAGCCTCCTGAGGTTGAAGAGGCGCTGCTGTGCCTTCTTCACAACGCTGTCTGTGTGGGTGGACCAATTCAGTTTGTCCGTGATGTGTACACCAAGGAACTTAAAACTTTCCACCTTCTCCACCACTGTATCAACGATGTGGATAGGGGGGTGCTCCCTCTGCTGTTTCCTGAAGTCCACAATCATCTCCTTTGTTTTGTTTGACGTTGAGTGTGAGGTTATTTTCCTGACACCACACTCCGAGGGCCCTCACCTCCTCCCTGTAGGCTGTCTCGTCGTTGTTGGTAATCAAGCCTACCACTGTAGTGTCGTCCGTAAACTTGATGATTGAGTTGGAGGCGTGCATGGCCACACAATCATGGGTGAACAGGGGGTACAGGAGAGGGCTCAGAACGCACCCTTGTGGAGCCCCAGTGTTGAGGATCAGCGGGGTGGAGATGTTGTTACCCTCACCACCTGGGGGCGGCCCGTCAGGAAGTCGAGTACCCAGTTGCACAGGGCGGGGTCGAAACCCAGGGTCTCGAGCTTGATGACGAGTTTGGAGGGTACTATGGTTTTAAATGCTGAGCTGTCGTCGATGAACAGCATTCTCACATAGGTATTCCTCTTGTCCAGATGGGTTAGGGCAGTGTGGTTGCGATTCCGTCGTCTGTGGACCTATTGGGGCGGTAAGCAAATTGGAGTGTGTCTAGGGTGTCAGGTAGGGTGGAGGTGATATGGTCCTTGACTAGTCTCTCAAAGCACTTCATGATGACGGAAGTGAGTGCTACGGGGCGGTAGTCGTTTAGCTCAGCTTTCTTAGCTTTCTTGAGAACAGGAACAATGGTGGCCCTCTTGAAGCATGTGGGAACAGCAGACTGGGATAAGGATTGATTGAATATGTGCATGCTCTGAGGACGCGGCTGGGGGTACTGTCTGGGCATGCATCCTTGCGAGGGTTAACACGTTTAAATGTTTTACTCACGTAGGCTGCAGTGAAGGAGAGCTGCTGGTCCGCGACGGGGCTGGTTTTCTTTTTGTAATCCGTGATTGACTGTAGACCCTGCCACATACCTCTTGTGTCTGAGCCAATGAATTGCGACTCTACTTTGTCTCTATACTGACACTTAGCTTGTTTGATTGCCTTGTGGAAGGAACAGCTATACTGTTTGTATTCGGTAATGTTTCCGGTCACCTTGCCCTGGTTAAAAGCAGTGGTTTGCGCTTTCAGTTTCGCGCGAATGCTGCCATCAATCCACGGTTTCTGGTTTGGGAATGTTTTAATCGTTGCTGTGGGTATAGCATCGCCGATGCACTTTCTAATGAACTCGCTCACCAAATCAGCGTCTTCGTCAATGTTGTTGTTGGACGCAATGCGAACATGTCCCAATCCACGTGATCGAAGCAGTCTTGAAGCGTGGAATCAAATTGGTCGGACCAGCGTTGAACCGACCTGAGCGTGGGAGCTTCTTGTTTTAGTTTCTGTCTGTAGGCTGGAAGCAACCAAATGGAGTCATGGTCAGCTTTTCCGAAAGGAGGGCAGGGGAGGGCCTTATAAGCGTCGCGGAAGTTAGAATAACAATGATCCAGGGTTTTACCAGCCCCGGTAGCACAATCGATATGCTGATAGAATTTAGGGAGTCTTGTTTTCAGATTAGCCTTGTTAAAATCCCCAGCTACAATGAATGCAGCCTCAGGATATGTGGTTTCCAGTTTACCTAGACTCAAATAAAGTTTGTTCAGGGCCATCGATGTGTCTGCTTGGGGGGGAATATATACGGCTGTGATTATAATCGACGAGAATTCCCTTGGTAGATAATGCGGTCGACATTTGATTGTGAGGATTTCTAAGTCCGGTGAACAGAAGGACTTGAGTTCCTGTATGTTGTTATGATCACACCACGTCTCGTTAATCATAAGGCATACCCCCCGCCCCTCTTCTTACCAGAAATATGCTTGTTTCTGTCGGCGCGAAGCGTGAAGAAACCAGCTGGCTGCACCGACTACGTTAGCGTCTCTCGAGTGAGCCATGTTTCCGTGAAGCAAAGAATGTTACAGTCTCTGATGTCTCTCTGGAATGCTACCCTTGCTCGGATTTCATCAACCTTGTTGTCAAGAGACTGGACATTGGCGAGTAGTATGCTAGGGAGTGGTGCGCGATGTGCCCGTCTCCGGAGCCTGACCAAAAGACCGCTTCGTTTTCCCCTTTTAAGGCGTCGTTGTTTAGGGTTGTCGGCTGGGAACCGATCCATTGTCCCGGGTGGAAGGCAAAACACAGGATCCGCTTCGGGAGAGTCATATTCCTGGTCGTAATGATGGTGAGTTGACGTTGCTCTTATATTCAGTAGTTTCTCCCGACTGTATGCAATGAAACCTAAGATTACCTAGGGTACCAATGTAAGAAATAACACGTTTCCTAGGAACGCGAAGCGAGGCGGCCATCTCTGTCGGTGCCGGAAGTAGGTGGTTGAGTGAATATCAAGGTGAAAGCTGCACACGCATACAACGCATGAAGTACACCCATCATCTCTTACTTGAATAAATGAATAAATAATGGTCCATTTTATAACCTAAAATGTATTTTATTTTTGTGTAAAACTAACAATGAAATACGACTGTCACGCCCTGACCTTAGTTATCTTTGTTTTCTTTATTATTTTGGTTAGGTCAGGGTGTGATGAGGGTGATATGTGGGTTTTTCCAGTCTAGGTGTTTTTATGTCTATGGTTGCCTAGGTTGGTTCTCAATCAGAGGCAGCTGTTTATCGTTGTCTCTGATTGGGGACCATATTTAGGTAGCCATATGCCTTGGATAGTTTGTGGGTTATTGTCTGTGTAGTTGCATGTCAGCACTCGAGTTTATAGCTTCACGTTCATTTTTGTTATTTGTGTTAGTTTGTTTAGTGTTCTTCGTTTTAAATAAAGAAGAATGTATTCATCTCACGCTGCGCCTTGGTCTCCTCGTTATGACGAACGTGAAAGAATAACCCACCAAACCAGGACCAAGCAGCGTGAAAAGGAGGAACAGCGATTAATGGGGAAATGGAGGAGGTATTAGATGGAGCAGGACCCTGGACACAGCCGGGAGAGTATCGCTGTCCTAAGGAGGAGTTAGAGGCAGCGAAAGTGGAACAGTGATACTACGAGGGGAAATACAGGAGAATAGAGGAACAGTGACTATACGAAGGTACACGGCTGGCACGGAAGCCTGAGAGGCAGCCCCAAGATTTTTTGGGGGGGGGACACGAGGAGATTGGCTGAGTCAGGTAGGAGACCTGAGCCAGGCACCTTGTTATTCAAAGATGCACAATATGCGTGTCTCCAGTGCGCTATTCTAGTCCAGTGCGCTCTATTCCAACTACTCGCATTTGCGGGACTAGAATGGGCATCCAGCCAGGACGCATTGTGCCTGCTCTATGTTCTGGATCTCCAATGCGTCTCCACGGTCCAGTTTATCCTGCGCCTCCTCCCCGCACTCACCCTGAGGTGCGTGTCACCAGCCCAGTACCACCAGTGCCAACACCACGCACCAGGCTTCCCGTGCGCCTCCAGAGTCCAGTACGCCCTGTTCCTCTTCCCCGCACTCGCCCTGAGGTGCGTGTCCCCAACCCGGTACCACCAGTGCCGGCACCACGCACCAGGCCTATAGTGCACCTCGGCAGTCCAGTACGCCCTGTTCTTGCTCTTCGCTCTTGCCCTGAGGTGCATGTCACCAGCCCGGAACCACCAGTGCCGGCACCACGCACCAGGCCTACAGTGCGCCTCGGCAGTCCAGAACGTCTGGCGACAGTACCCAGTCCAGAGTGTCTGGCGACAGTACCCAGTCCGGAGCGTCCGGCGACTGTTCATAGACCGGAACCTCCAACGACGGGCCACAGTCCGGAACCTCCAACGACGTGCCACAGTCCGGAACCTCCAACGACGGTCCCCAGCCCGGGGTCTCCAGCGCCGGTCCCCAGCCCGGGGTCTCCAGCGACGATCCCCAGCCCGGGGCCTCCAGCGGCTATCCCCAGCCCGGGGCCTCCGGTGATGATCCATGCAGTGATGGTCCCCAGCCCGGGGTCTCCAGCGAAGGTCCCCAGTCCGGGGTCGCCAGTGATGATCCGCAGTAATGAGCCTCCGGCGATGATCCACGGGTTAGAGCTACAAGGGTGGAGGGCTCAATGTAAAGAAGGGGGGCGGTGTCCAGAGCCAGTCTAGAGTCTGTCTAGGGTTTTTGTATGTTTATGGGGTTTTTCCAGTCTAGGTGTTTTTATGTCTATGGTTGCCTAGATTGGTTCTCAATCAGAGGCAGCTGTTTATCGTTGTCTCTGATTGGGGACCATATTTAGGTAGCCATATGCCTTGGATAGTTTGTGGGTCATTGTCTATGTGTAGTTGCATGTCACCACGCGTGTTTATAGCTTATAGCGTTACGTTTTTGTTAGTTTGTGTAGTGTTCTTCGTTTAAATAAAGAAGAATGTATTCATCTCACACTGCGCCTTGGTCTCCTCGTTATGACGAATGTGACAGACTCAGACTTATTCTATGGCTTAAAGACAGAAGTTCAAACTCTCGGCGTGGAGACGCATTGGAGATCCAGAACATAGAGCAGGCACAATGCGTCCTGGCTGGATGCCCATTCTAGCCCCGCAAATGCGAGGAGTTGGAATAGAGCGCACCGGACTAGAATAGCGCACTGAAGACACTGTGCATCTTTGAATAACAAGGTGCCTGGCTCAGGTCTCAAACTCTCGGCATATTTAGCCATTTAAAGGTCAATGTACGGTAGTTGCGTGGTAAAAAAAATTAAACACTGCTCAATCAAAACCGTCTAACACAGGGTTTCCCAAACTCGGTGCACATTTGGATTTTTTCCCCCCTAACACAACACAGGTGATCAAAACTTGATGATTAGTTGATTATTTTAATCAACTGTATAGTGCAAGGGCAAAACCAGGCCTCTGACCTCCTTATAGGACTCATCGTTGTGGGTGATCAGGCCTACCACTGTTGTGTCGTTGACAAACTTAATGATGGTGTTGGAGTTGTGCTTGGCCACGCAGTCACGGGTGAACAGGGAGTACAGGATGATATTAAGCACGCACTCCTGAGGGTCACCCGTGTTGAGGATCAGTGTGGCAGACATGTTGTTGCCTACCCTTACCACTTGGGGGCGGCCCTCAGGAAGTCCAGGATCCAGTTGCAGAGGGAGGTGATTAGTCCCATGGTCCTTAGGTTAGTGATGAGCTTTGAGGCCACTATGGTGTTGAACGCTGAGCTGTAGTCAATAAACAGCATTCTCACCTAGGTGTTCCTTCTGTCCATGTGGGAAAGGGCAGTGTTGAGTGCAATAGAGATTGTGTCATCTGTGGATCTGTTGGGGCGGTATGCAAATTGGAGTGGGTCTAGGGTTTCTGGGATGATGGTGTTGTTGTGAGCCATGACCAGCCTTTCAAAGCACTTCATGGCTATAGATGTGAGTGCTACGGTTCGGTAGTCATTTAGGTAGGTTACCTTGGTGTTCTTGGGCACAGGGACCATGGTGATCTGCATGAAATATGTAGGTATTACAAACGGCCAGGGACAGGTTGAAAATATCAGTGAAGACACTTGCCAATTGGTCAGCGCATGCTCTGAGTACATGTCCTGGTAATCTGTCTGGCCCTGCTGCCTTGTGAATGTTGACCTGTTTAAAGGTCTTATTCACATCGGCTACACTGATCACACTGTCGTCCAGAACAACTGGTGCTCTCATACATTATTCAGTGTTGCATACCTCGAAGCGCGCATCAAAGTCATTTAGCTCGTCTGGTAGGCTTGTGTCACTGGGCAGCTCGCGGCTGGGCTTCCCTTTGTAGTCAGTAATAGTTTGCAAGCCCTGCCACACTCGACGAGCGTCGGAGCCCGTGTAGTAGGATTCAATCTTAGTCCTGTATTAACGCTTTGCCTGTTTGATGGTTCGTCTGAGGGCATAGCAGAATTTCTTATAAGCGTCCGGGTTAGTGTCCCGCTCCTTGAAAGAGGCAGCTCTACCCTTTAGCTCAGTGCAGATGTTGCCTGTAATCCATGGCGTCTGATTGGGGTTGTACGTAAGGTCAATGTGGGGACAACGTCATTGATGCACTTATTGATGAAGCCGGTAACTGATGTGGTATAATCCTCATTGCCATCGGATGAGCCCCGGGAACGTATTCCAGTCTGTGCTAGGAAAACGGTCCTGTAGCTTAGCATCTGCATCATCTGACCACTTCCATATTGAGCGAGTGACTGGTTCTTCCTGCTTTAGTTTTAGCTTGTAAGCAGGAATCAGAAGGATTGAAGTATGGTCAGATTTGTCAAAATGAGGGCGAGGGAGAGCTTTGTATGCGTCTCTGTGTGTGGAGTAAAGATGGTTTAGAGTTTTTTTCTTCCTCTGTTGCACATGTAACATGCTGGTAGAAATGAGGTAAAACATATTTAAGTTAACCTGCATTAAAGTCCCCGGCCACTAGGAGCACCACCTCTGGATGAGCATTTTCTTGTTTGCTTATGGCTTTATACAGCTCGTTGATTGCGGTCTTAGTGCCAGCTACGACATTCACTCCTTTCCACACGCTCTATAAAACGTAGAGGTCAAACATGGAAATAATTTTCCCAACATTCATTTTTTCCATAGGGGATTTTAGAAACACTTAAAATAAGGTCTGTGTTTCGTGTAGGCTTACCCTGGCGTGACATTTTGATAACTGTGTAAATCTCTATCTGAGAAGGTGACTTTTATCAATATACAGTGCCTTGCGAAAGTATTCGGCCCCCTTGAACTTTGTGACCTTTTGCCACATTTCAGGCTTCAAACATAAAGATATAAAACTGTATTTTTTTGTGAAGAATCAACAACAAGTGGGACACAATCATGAAGTGGAACGACATTTATTGGATATTTCAAACTTTTTTAACAAATCAAAAACTGAAAAATTGGGCGTGCAAAATTATTCAGCCCCTTTACTTTCAGTGCAGCAAACTCTCTCCAGAAGTTCAGTGAGGATCTCTGAATGATCCAATGTTGACCTAAATGACTAATGAAGATAAATACAATCCACCTGTGTGTAATCAAGTCTCCGTATAAATGCACCTGCACTATGATAGTCTCAGAGGTCCGTTAAAAGCGCAGAGAGCATCATGAAGAACAAGGAACACACCAGGCAGGTCCGAGATACTGTTGTGAAGAAGTTTAAAGCCGGATTTGGATACCAAAAGATTTCCCAAGCTTTAAACATCCCAAGGAGCACTGTGCAAGCGATAATATTGAAATGGAAGGAGTATCAGACCACTGCAAATCTACCAAGACCTGGCCGTCCCTCTAAACTTTCAGCTCATACAAGGAGAAGACTGATCAGAGATGCAGCCAAGAGGCCCATGATCACTCTGGATGAACTGCAGAGATCTACAGCTGAGGTGGGAGACTCTGTCCATAGGACAACAATCAGTCGTATATTGCACAAATCTGGCCTTTATGGAAGAGTGGCAAGAAGAAAGCCATTTCTTAAAGATATCCATAAAAAGTGTTGTTTAAAGTTTGCCACAAGCCACCTGGGAGACACACCAAACATGTGGAAGAAGGTGCTCTGGTCAGATGAAACCAAAATTGAACTTTTTGGCAACAATGCAAAACATTATGTTTGGCATAAAAGCAACACAGCTCATCACCCTGAACACACCATCTCCACTGTCAAACATGGTGGTGGCAGCATCATGGTTTGGGCCTGCTTTTCTTCAGCAGGGACAGGGAAGATGGTTAAAATTGATGGGAAGATGGATGGAGCCAAATACAGGACCATTCTGGAAGAAAACCTGATGGAGTCTGCAAAAGACCTGAGACTGGGACGGAGATTTGTCTTCCAACAAGACAATGATCCAAAACATAAAGCAAAATCTACAATGGAATGGTTCAAAAGTAACATATCCAGGTGTTAGAATGGCCAAGTCAAAGTCCAGACCTGAATCCAATCGAGAATCTGTGGAAAGAACTGAAAACTGCTGTTCCCAAATGCTCTCCATCCAACCTCACTGAGCTCGAGCTGTTTTGCAAGGAGGAATGGGAAAAAAATTCAGTCTCTCGATGTGCAAAACTGATAGACATACCCCAAGCGACTTACAGCTGTAATCGCAGCAAAAGGTGGCGCTACAAAGTATTAACTTAAGGGGGCTGAATAAGTTTGCACGCCCAATTTTTCAGTTTTTGATTTGTTAAAAAAGTTTGAAATATCCAATAAATGTCGTTCCACTTAATTTCATTCCGCTTCACTTCACTACGCTTTGTGTCCCACTTGTTGTTGATTCTTCACAAAAAAATACAGTTTTATACCTTTATGTTTGAAGCTTGAAATGTGGCAAAAGGTCGCAAAGTTCAAGGGGGCCGAATACTTTCGCAAGGCACTGTATTTATCAACTTCAGGGCAAAGTTGGGCTGTTCACAGGCTGCAACATTTACCAACAGTTGGGACCTAAACGAGTCGAGTAGGATGTAGTGGAAACCTATGAAGATGAACCCCTTGATGTTCAACAAACTGCTTACTAAGCTGGGTGTGTGTGGTAGCTGGCGTTTCATGGACATGTTAGGTCTGGACGAGGAGGATTTGTCGTCTGTACCGATTCCATGCGGCACCGTCATTCTGCGGTTCCTGCTAACGGAACAGCATGAGTTGTTCCGGGAAGAGGAAGGAGAGCTGGTGTTTGGGGGTCTGACTGTTTTCTTCCTGAGAAACAAAGTGGTCAACTCCTGTGGCACCGTAGCTCTGCTGCACGCATTTGCCGAAAACTCCACCCACATGGTAGTACCATGGTGACTCGCCTGTGAAGAAGTTGGACGAGACATATTGGATGACCCCCCTTAACAAAGCTGCCCACCTAGAGATGAACCAGGCCACCAGAGAGGCCTATTATGACGTGGCAGCACAGGGCCAATGCCGGGTCGAAGCAGATCACGTCAACTTCCATTTAACTACCTTTGTCAAGGTGAACAGAATACTTTATGAGCTGGATCCTAGGATGGAGGGGCCAGTAAACCATGGAGACACCCAGGACAACTCCTTCATCTGGGATGCGGCTCGTGTTTGTCAGGAGTTTGTGGAGAGAGTGGAGGGGGAGGTCCACTTCTCTGCTATAGCCTTCTGTTTCTCCAAGAAGGCACACACGTAGTCTGAAACACAAACAATGTACACCCTCACACACACTGCAGCACACAGTAAAGCTTGCCAAAGCCTGGTGTCTGTGTTTGATGACGAGGATGTCAACGCTACATTTTAGGTCTGTTTCTGTAGTCTCAAAATGATCAAACATTCTGTTACATGAACAAATTGTATTTTCTATTATTACATCACATTGTAAAAATGATTTATTACATCACATGAAATAAATGTTATTCAAATAGGTTGTCTCGCCCCCACAAGTAAACCTGGGTTTCTAGTAGATTCTATAGCCACAGTCAAAATAGGCTATATCATCAACATTTTTCTAAACAAAAATGAGCTTTTTGGTCTTCATTTAAGGTTAGGGTTAGTTTTAAACCCCGATTTTAAGAAGATAAATTGTAGAAATAGGCGGGTTTTAGCAATAATTATGACTTTGTGAAAACCATAAACCCAGAGCACATAGGCCTTGTTTACAAAGGCAGCCCAATTATGATATTTTCCCCACTAATTGGTATTTTGACCAATCACGTCGGGTATTTTCACATCAGAGCTGATCTGATTGGACAAAAGACAATTATTAGTGGAAAAAAAGAATTGGACAGGCTGTCTAAACGCAGCCATAGTACACAGATTTAAATATACATCAGATGTGTGCAGCGCCATGGGCTGACCACGATGACCATGCACAGACCTTTCATGTAATGGAACAGACTCTTCACGCCACTTCGATACAAAGTGATTTTCTTAGCAGGTTAGAAGGGCATTTTCGCTAACCCTACCTCTTTTCATAACCTTAACCTCAGTCTCCTAACCTGCTGCGTAAATGTCACTTCGGTAATCCAAGTGGCGTTTAAATAGTGTTTCCCGTCATGTGATAAGTGTACATCCAATTTGTGTCCGATGTGCCCTATACAGTCAATGGACGTGCCCGTGACCTTGAAAGCATGCGATTTGAGCATGTTTGACTTGTTTTCTTAATGTATAAACAGTTTAAGATGATAATAGTTTATGATTGCTTACTTCTTCCAAACATTATTACCACAATATAATGTCTTTAAATCAACTATTTTTCTCCGCGTGGTGGCAGCACGTGCATTGTTTCATTGATGTTAACTGTATCTTGCTATTGTTCTTTATGTTGTATTTGTCAAGCTACATTATTTGTATTTGTTTTTATATTTAGTAGTTTTGCACAATTTAATTTAATTTTAACTGCGAAATTAATAAACAATTAGAATTCAAGCAGTTATCAAAATGCATGATACTCATTTTTATTACATAATATAAATGCAACATGCAATTCGTTTTACACCTTGATGTGGGTGTGCTTATGCAATTAATTAATTAGCTAAATAAATGAAAATGTCATTTAAACTCCCCTAACTGAGGTGCATGTCGTCCGCATGATGGCTGCCCAGTCCCTACATTGGACACGTTTTGTGGGCTTTGGTTGGAAAGGGTCGAGATAAAACACACACGGCGTACCCTGCTGACAACTGGTTTGCGGCTGCTGGTACTAGTGTGGGGAGCGTGTTTCACGTGTTGCTTCTCAACACGCAGCAAAACGTCGTCCGGACCGAATTTGCCTCTGGAAACGGGTACGTCATGTGTCCTACACTTAGCTAGCTGCTATTTGACAATCGATCTTCAGGATGAGCCAATATTACTATCTTAACAGTATTTAGTAGCACGAGTTAGCAGGCTAGCTAGTTATAACGTTTATCGTAGAGGCGAAATGGACAGTTGAGGGGGTGTGTACGCTAGACAATCTCATCGATCTAGCTTGTACTGAACTAGCTACGTTAATGCATCGCGTACAATGGCGTAATGCCACTGAACAATGTGGATCTCTACGGTTATGAACTTGGGTTTCTCTCCGGTTGTAGTGGCATATTGATCATGAACGGACGCTATTTTCCTGTGTGGTTTAGTACACTGTTAGTACTAACGTTACAGTACTCAAATGTTGGTCGATTACTCCAACAACTTCATGGTTCATGCCGATGATGTGTTGTGTAATAATGTGGTGAAAGCAGGGTTGCCAGGTCTAGTTCAATGACAACTCAAAACCCGAACAAAATGCCTGAAAACTAGCCCAAGAAAGGAGTTGTCACATTTATACAATACCCCCACCCCCCATGAGATAATGTTATCAACACAATTAAGGAATATCGAGTAACTTGTAACTAACTACGTTAGAAGCAACAATTATTATTGCGAACTATGTGATTACTTAAATACATTTGGATATGTCGCTAGATAAAATATAATTCTCCCTTATTAAACTCGCCAGATCATTTAACATCAGTGGATGTAGTGGTGTGGAGTCGACTCCAAAATAATCGATTCCTCGACTCTTTGCACGTCGACTCCTATTTTTGGGTGTCAAGGTTGCGGAATCGACTCCTAAGATTCTGTATTTTTGCAATGGATCAAACAATTTCCCGTAGTCTACTTCGAGAACACAAACTCTCGCATCTTTCACAGCAGTGATAGGTAGGCATGTCGGCCACCAGTCAGACAGAACCGTTAATCGGTAATCAAAATGTGTAGGCTATCGCAATACTGTATTTCGCAATTTCCTGTCTTGCAATGTCTCTCGCAGGTTCACTAAATTAAGGGCTATCTGTGAGTACAGACCGAAGAGCAAACACACTAGCGTTTTTCATAGCGAAGTGAAAGGGGAGCAGACGAGGGAGGATCGTTGCAGGCAGAGAGACAGTCAGAACCGTGCGTATAGGCTATATTTTGGTAATCTAGTAATGCCTCGTAAATTTACCAACATTATATAAAAGTAGGCTATATATTAGGCAATTTTATTTCACCTTTATTTAACCCGGTAGGCCAGTTGAGAACAAGTTCTCATTTACAACTGCGACCTGGCCAAGATGAAGCAAAGCAGTGCGACAAAAAACAACACAGAGTTACACGTGGGATAAACAAAAGTACAGTCAATAACACAATAGAAAAACCTGTATACAGTGTGTGCAAATTGCGTAAGGAGTATGAGTATGGCTAATCTGTTCTTCATAGTGCCAGTGAATTTCGTTGAACATCGCCAAATGCATAATTTTAATTAGGCCTAAATGTGCAATAAAACGTATTGCTTCTAGTTTATTTAATGAAACCCTGGCTGGCTGTTGATGTCATAGGTTAGGGCTCTCCAACCCTGTTCCTATAGGAGTGAAAACCTACAGGATGGTAGCTCTCCACGAAGAGAGCCCTGTCCTAGGCAACAGATAACAAACCAGCATCCCCATTAAACTTTTTGGAAATGGCAAGTTCACTTTCTCATCCATAATAAACACAATCAAGTGCAAATACAGTTCAGCAGCTCAAATCAGCAGGATGTGGGGCATTGTTATTAGGAAGGATCTGTACCATGGATGAATTTCTAAAATAATGATTATGATCACTCTTCATAATATTTACAATTATGGGGAGACCTATACATTTGGCAGCCAAGTACGAGTTATCAGTCAATTAAGGTTATATATGAGCCAAAAGCTTGGAATGTTACTGAGTAAGGGAAAGGCAATCTCATGGTTGCAGTCACTGATAAGGGTGGAGAGCTGTGGATTAGTGAGGAGAGCTGTGGATTAGTGAGGAATGGGGGCCGAGGTCAGGTCACATTAAGGGAGAAGGAACAGTTTATTACCCACATCACTTAATTTCCTGCCTAGCAATAAAGATGTAATGTTTGGGAAAAGGAGGAGACTTCACCTAAAGTAGGGCATATATACTTGTGCTGGTGGGAACAAGTCTTTGTCTGTTCAGCTGTCTGACCCATTAGGTGAATGGACTTGGTTTGGGTTTTTCATAGTTGTCCGTTAGGTTCTAAATAAAAAACATACTAAAAACTAACATCATTATGGGGTATTGTGTGTAGATTGCTGAAAAATAATAATATTTAATCAATTTTAGGATAAGGCTGTAACATAACGAAATGTGTAAAAAGTCAAGGGGTCTGAATTAGAGGTCGACCGATTAATCGGCATGGCCGATTTAATTAGGGCCGATTTCAAGTTTTCATAACAGTCGGTAATCGTCCTTTTTGGATGCCGATTATGGCCGATTACATTGCAATCCACGAGGAAACTGGGTGGCAGGCTAACCACCTGTTACGCGAGTGCAGCATCAATAGGACATTGTGGCTGCAAGGAGCCACGGTAAGTTGCTAGCCAGCATTAAACTTATCTTCTAAAAAACAATCAATCTTCACATAATCACTAGTTAACTACACATGGTTGACGATATTACTATGTTGACTAGCTTGTCTTGAGTTTGCATATAATCAATGCTGTGCCTGCTAATTTATCATCGAATCACAGCCTACTTCAACTTTGCCATATGGGTGATGATTTAACAGAATTGCATTTGCGAAAAAAGCACAATCGTTGCACAAATGTACCTAACCATAAACCTCAATGCCTTTCTTAAAATCAATACACAGAAGTATATATATTTTTAAAACTGCATATTTAGTTAATATCGCCTGCTAACATGAATTTCTTTTAACTAGGGAAATTTTGTCACTTATCTTGCGTTCAGTGCAAGCAGTCAAGGTATGTTCAACAGTTTGGCCCACCTAGCTCAGTACGAACTGTGTTAAGACCATTTCTTCCTAACAAAGACTAATTCATTTTCCAGATTTTTACATAATTATGACATAACATTGAAGGTTGTGCAATGTAACAGCAATATTTAGACTTATGGTTGCCACCCATTCGATAAAATACAGAACGGTTCCGTATTTCAATGAAAGAATTAACGTTTTGTTTTCAAAATGATATTTTCCGGATTTGACCATATAAATGATCAAAGGCTCGTATTTCTGTCAGTTTATTATAATTAAGTCTATGATTTGATAGAGCAGTCTGACTGAGTGGTGGTAGGCAGCAGCTGGCTCGTAAGCATTAATTCAAACAGCACTTTACTGTGTTTGCCAGCAGCTCTTAGCAATGCTTGAAGCACAGTGCTTTTTATGACTTCAAGCCTATCAACTCCCGAGATTAGGCTGGAAATACTAAAGTGCCTATAAGAACATCCAATAGTCAAAGGTTAATGAAATATAAATGGTATAGAGAGAAATAGTCGACGCGTCATAATTCCTATAATAACTACAACCTAAAACTTCTTAACTGGGAACTGGGAATATTGAACCACCAGCTTTTATATGTTCTCATGTTCTGAGCAAGGAACTTAAACGTTAGCTTTTATACATGGCACATATTGCACTTTTACTTTCTTCTCCACCACTGTTTTTGCATTATTTAAATCAAATTGAACATGTTTCATTAATTATTTGAGACTAAATAGATTTTAGTTCTGTATTATATTAAGTTAAAATAAGTGTTCATTGTTCATTCAGTATTGTTGTATTTGTCATTTTTTATATATATATATATATATAACATTTTTTTAAAAACTTTTATTTATTTAATCGGTATCTGCTTGTTTTGGTCCTCCAATAATCAGTATCGGCGTTGAAAAATCATAATCGGTCGACCTCTAGTCTGAATACTTTCCGAAGGCACTAGATGCAGGTAGTCTATAGCCCCTGATAGGCCTACATCTTATTTCAGATAGTCTACAGTAGCCTAGGCTAAATGTGGACAAGATGTAAATTGAACAATTTAGCAACTTGCTTAGTTCAAATTAAGACTAATTTATTCATCATGAATAGTTTGGCAATTTCGAGGTAAGAAGTGCTTGTGTTTCCCCATAGCCTGCCGGAATAGGCTACTGAGGATGGATTTCAATCACTGAATTAAATATGAATCATATTTTTATTAACTGAATATGCTTGTCAACAACAGACAGTTTCTTTTACCTGTAGCCTAATGTGACTGACGGTTACCATCAATATAATGCGTTCTAACAACTGATCGGCAATTGCTATAGAGCTTTGATAACTTCAAATGTAATTAACTAAACATGGCCATTTTAATAATTGCATAATAACACAAGGCTGCAACAACACTACACTGAAGTTATAGGCTATTTATTAAATACGTTTGCCAGCTCCAGGTAGGCTACACAACTGGCACAAATTTATTTGAAATGACTCCAGTGATAGTCATTTCAACATATTAATTGTACCAAATGGTAGCCTACAATGGCATATACATTAATAGGCTACTTGATGACCAGCAGATGCAAATGTATCATTCTCCACATTTTGTCTGTTTCATTGAGTACTCCCCCCCCCCCCCCCATAACAGAAGCATGCGAGGGAGTTCCATAACTTCCATTTCAAATTTCCACTCTTGCATAATGACAATTTAAATAGCCTTACTACAACTGGTAAAAAGATGTCACGATGTGCATGTGTGCTGCTCTGTCTCCTCACTCACTTGACTCAGCCAATAGTGGACTAAACTGCATGCGGCAGTGCTTTCTCAACACACACACACACACACTCCCCCTCTGGCCCTTCCCACCACTCACTCACTCAGCAACAAGCCCGCCTCATTTCCTGATAGTCAGCAGCAGGTCATAGTGAAATACATGTATTTTTTTTTAAAGAGGAAAGGCATGGTGGCCGCAGTGCAACTTAGAAGTAGCCCAAAAACCTTGCAACTCAAAATATTTTCAAAGTAGCCCAATTTTTCTGGAAAACCGTGAACATGGCAACCCTGTGTGAAAAGGGGCTTGCTCCTTCCACTAGCACATGGCTTTCTATTCAAATGCTCTACTGAAAATGTAGCTGGCTATGATATCACTCATGGAAACAGCTGCCACAGAGTTTGCAGTTGCAGTGCATCATTGCTATTGCACCATGATATGAATGGAATGATGAGATAATGTGGCCAGACTGTGCTGTTCATAAACGGCATAAATGTGTGTAAGGCTTGTATTCAGCATACATTTCACACTTTGTTTCTCACTGTACACACATCAATGCTCTTACTAGGTACTTTGATAACTGTAATAACCAGTATGCTTTCCTTTATACTTTCAGGAGTTTGAACTTTTTCCACATTTGACTGCATGTGCCTGAGAGTCTGACGCTGCATCTCTTCAATGGCTGCCTCGTGCTCTTCCTCCACCTCTGTGCCTGAGGGTTTCCACTACGAGACCAAGTACATCGTCCTCAACTACCTGGGACTCCTGCCCCCCTCCCGGCTGCAGGCCACCGCTGGCGGAGGTAAGGGAAACTGCACCCCCTTAACTCACACTAAATGGAGATGGAGGAAGATGGAGAGGAGAGAGCGGCCACTTCCCTTTCCTGATTCTCCACCCTCATCCAAGTCAGCACTAGCACTGCACACTCCTCACCATGGTTTAACCATTGCCTGGACAGAGTTAAATCCATGCGAGAGTGTACCGGTGCACACTTCTGGTGAAGGGTAAAGAATTGGGGTGCAGACAGCGTCTAGCCAGATTGCCTGCCGGTGCCTATCCTCCCTTTCATCGTCTCTCAATAGAACTATGCTGTGATTACTACACTGCTCAAAAAAAAAAGGGAACACTAAAATAACACATCCTAGATCTGAATGAATGAAATATTCTTATTAAATACTTTTTTCTTTACATAGTTGAATGTGCTGACAACAAAATCACACAAATTATCAATGGAAATCAAATGTATCAACCCACGGAGGTCTGTATTTGGAGTCACACTCAAAATTTAAAGTGGAAAACCACACTACAGGCTGATCCAACTTTGATGTAATGTCCTTAAAACAAGTCAAAATGAGGCTCAGTAGTGTGTGTGGCCTCCACGTGCCTATATGACCTCCCTACAATGCCTGGGCATGCTCCTGATGAGGTGAACTCCTGGACAGTCTGTGTTGCAACGTGGCGTTGGTGGATGGAGCGAGACATGATGTCCCAGATGTGCTCAATTGGATTCAGGTCTGGGGAACGGGCGGGCCAGTCCATAGTATCAATGCCTTCCTCTTGCAGGAACTGCTGACACACTCCAGCCACATGAGGTCTAGCATTGTCTTGCATTAGGAGGAACCCAGGGCCTACCGCACCAGCATATGGTCTCACAAGGGGTTTGAGGATCTCATCTCGGTACCTAATGGTAGTCAGGCTACCTCTGGCGAACACATGGAGGGTTGTGCGGCCCCCCAAAGAAATGCCACCCCACACCATGACTGACCCACCGCCAAACCGGTCATGCTGGAGGATGTTGCAGGCAGCAGAACGTTCTCCACGGCGTCTCCAGACTGTCACGTCTGTCACATGTGCTCAGTGTGAACCTGCTTTCACCTGTGAAGAGCACAGGGCGCCAGTGGCGAATTTGCCAATCCCTCATACCACCCTCATGGAGTCTGTTTCTGACCGTTTGAGCAGACACATGCACATTTGTGGCCTGCTGGAGGTAATTTTGCAGGGCTCTGGCAGTGCTCCTCCTGCTCCTCCTTGCACAAAGGCGGAGGTAGCGGTCCTGCTGCTGGGTTGTTGCCCTCCTACGGCCTCCTCCACGTCTCCTGATGTACTGGCCTGTTTCCTGGTAGCGCCTCCATGCTCTGGACACTACCCTGACAGACACAGCAAACCTTCTTGCCACAGCTCGCATTGATGTTCCATCCTGGATGAGCTGCACTACCTGAGTCACTTGTGTGGGTTGTAGACTCCGTCTCATGCTACCACTAGAGTGAAAGCACCGCCAGCATTCAAAAGTGACCAAAACATCAGCCAGGAAGCATAGGAACTGAGAAGGGGTCTGTGGTCACCACCTGCAGAACCACTCCTTTATTGGGGGTCTCTTGCTAATTGCCTATAATTTCCACCTGTTGTCTATTCCATTTGCACAACAGCATGTGAAATTTATTGTCAATCAGTGTTGCTTCCTAAGTGGACAGTTTGATTTCACAGAAGTGTGATTGACTTGGTGTATTTGTGTTGATTAAGTGTTCCCTTTATTTTTTTGAGCAGTGTATTTGTCCCTGGCATGAAAACCTGCCCAGTAGGTGTAGTGCAGTCCAGAGGCTGTTTTGTGTTGTTCCTGGGTTGAGCTAGTGCACTGTTTGTCTTTTCTTTTCCTACTTCTGGAAGCTCTCACACAAATGGTGAGAACCACGTGTCAATCAAAGAATGTATGGGCAGCTTGTGCTGGCACCCCCTCCAAGTAGAGGTCTGCGGTGGACTGATTTCTTCAGCTTTACATGCCGCACCCGCTGGCTTTCTGTCCAACTACCGCAAGAACTGGTCCCGAACCCAACCGCAGTCCCGCAATGTTATTTTAAGAGTATGTGACGCAGCTCACTTGCCAGCCATGGTTCCAGCAATGTTGCTCCCTATAGGCAATATCTAAATGCGCAAAAATAACCAAAGAAATAGCCTAGGTTACATTGCCAGAGATTCTCACGTGGTATTAACGGGCTATATCAGCCAAAATGTAGTGGAAGAGAACAGCGTTGGAGAGACTTTCTCTTGAGCTATTTTTATAGCCTACCTTTTTAGGACTGGGACGATTTTCTGACCGAGACAAATATGGGTGGTCAATATTTATTTCAAGGCAATGTAGTAAACTATATCCTATTTAGGAAGTCCATTTCCTTGGAAAGATAACTGATTCTCCGCCCATGCATAGGCAGCCTACTCTATTTCAATGAGACCACACATACTAGGCACACTTGATCTCACACGCCCAACTAGAAGAGAAGTAGGCTACTTAAGTTAAAGCAGCGAATTATGAGAGTGTGTGAGTAATGTGACAGATGTCCTTTTAATACAAAATGTAGGCTAATACATACAAATCAGAAAGACGACAGTTTCCAAATAATCTGCAGGACAACAAATATTTTCATTCCAAAGTCGTCCGTCTGACCCCCTGCTTCCAATCGCAACATGAAAAATGCAGACCGCGCTGGAATGCAGCCCTCTACCTCCAAGCGCGTTGGTATCTCTAACCTAGTTGTGCAGAGGCTGAACAGCGCCTAGTAATGTTTTTTGTGTGTTTTAATTTATTTTTTTACCCCCTTTTCTCCCCAATTTCGTGGTATCCAATTGTTTTAGTAGCTACTATCTTGTCTCATCGCTACAACTCCTGTACGGGCTCGGGAGAGACGAAGGTTGAAAGTAGATGTGTCCTCCGATACACAACCCAACCAAGCCGCACTGCTTCTTAACACAGCGCGCATCCAACCCGGAAGCCAGCTGCCGGAGGAAGAGGAAGGAAACACTGTGCACCTGGCAACCTTGGCTACCTGGCAACCTTGGCAACCCTAACCCGGACGACTCCATTCACTAGCCTATATTGGTTTAGGGTTATCAGTGTCTCACCATGCCAGGGAGTCCAGCTAGTTCATGTTAGCATGGCCTGACCTGCTCTCCTAACTAGAGAGGTCATGACCGTCTTGCATGAGCAGTAGTCCGGGGTTCTCCAAGGGCTGTCATGTGTCCCATGTGATTTCCATGGACTATGAATGATTTTGACTGTCCGCTTTTGAAAGGAAAATGCCTTTTGGCTTTCAGACAGGAAGAGCAAAACTGTTTTGCCATCGGGTAGGTCCGGAATGGGTGAAGGGATAAGTGAAGGGAGTAGAGACCAGTGTCACAAAACTTGTTAGAATTGTGGCAAAGATACAAAGCAGGCAAAGGATTTAACTTCATTAGGAAAACAAACCTAATGTTGGAAATGAACATCAAGTTGTCACATGTATTTATTTTCCAAGCTATAGCACAATATTTTCCATACAGCAGGTTTTTAAAGGACTAAATAGTTTGATCTGCTTCGTGTTTTCATTTTTACCATGGAAAAAATATTGAAATATTGTGGCGCTGGTATCGTCACAGCCCTAGTAAAGACAAATGCCTGATCCCTGCTTTCCGCTTGGCCCACTCCTCGTTCTGACAGCCTGTCGTGTGCAATCACTGTAGGATTACTCACACGTTACTGGGCCAGAGCAAAGACAGGCGCAGGCAGGCTGGACAGCCTGCTGAACCAGCACTGAGCCTCACTGTGTCTCACTGAGTGAGTTAATGTGTGAACGACCAGGAGAGGGTCTATGGGTGAGGCGATTGATGTGTGGAAATTGGCTGTTGTACTAGGCGTTACCTGGGTACAGATTAGTCCATCCCTCTGCAAACACATCCCTGGGTCGCTCATCTTTTCAGTTCGCTGCAGTTAGCTACTGGAACGAGCTGCAAAAAAAACTGGACAGTTTTATTGACACTTTGTTTGTGCTGCTACCATGCTGTGCTGCTGCCATATTGTATTGCTACCATGCTGTGCTGTTGTCTTAGGTCTCTCTGTATGTAGTGTTGGTGACCCTGTTGTGATTTGTGTTTTTTCCTATTCAAAAAATAATTATTATTATCCTAACCCCCGTTCCAGCAGGAGGCCTATTGCCTCTTGGTAGGCCGTCCTTGTAAATAAGAATTGTATCTTAATTGACTTGCCTAGTTAACTAAAGTTTACTGTGCTTTGGGAAAGTATTCAGACCCTTTGACTTTTTCCACATTTTGTTACGTTACAGCCTTATTCAAAAATTGATTAGATATAGTTTTCCCCTCATCAATTGACACACATTACCCCATAACGACAAAGCACAAACAGGTTTTTAGAAATGTTTGCAAATGTGTATATAAAAAAAACTGAAATACCTTATTGACATAAATATTCAGACCCTTTGCTATGAGGCTCAAAATTGAGCTCAGGTGCATGCTGTCCATTGATCATCATTGAGATGTTTCTTCAACTTGGAGTCCACCTGTGGCAAATTCAATTGTTTGGACATGATTTGGAAGGCACATAACTGTCTATATAAGGTCCCACAGTTGACCGTGCATGTCAGAACAAAAACCAAGCCATGAGGTTAAAGGAATTGTCCGTAGAGCTCTGAGACAGGATTGTGCCGAGGCACAGATCTGGGGAAGGGTACCAAAAAATATCGGCAGCACTGAAGGTCCCCAATGAACACAGTGGCCTCCATCATTTTTAAATGGAAGAAGTTTGGAACCACCAAGACTCTTCCTAGAGCTGGCCGCCCGGCCAAACTGAGCAATCGAGGGAGAAGGGCCATGGTCAGGGAGGTGATCAAGAACCCAATGGTCACTCTGATAGAGCTCCAGAGTTTCTCTGTGGAGATTGGAGACCCTTCCAGAAGGACAACCATCTCTACAGCACTCCAACAATCAGGCCTTTATGGTAGAGTAGCCAGACGGAAGCCACTCCTCAGTAAAAGGCACATGACAGCACGCTTGTAGTTTGCCAAAAGGCACCTAAAGGACTCTTAGACCATGGGAAACAAAGTTTTCTGGTCTGATGAAGCCAAGATTAAACTCTTTGGCCTGAATGCCAAGCGTCACGTCTGGAGGAAATCTGGCACCATCCCTACGGTTAAGCATTGTGGTGGCAGCATCATGCTGTGGGAATAGTTTTCAGTGGCAGGGACTGGGAGACTAGTCAGGATCAAGGGAAAGATAAACGGAGCAAAGTACAGGGAGATCCTTGATATAAAAGAAATTGCTCCAGAGCAATCAGGACCTCAGACTTGGGCACTGCTTCACCTTCCAACAGGACAACAACCCTAAGCACAGCCAAGAAAATGCAGGAGTAGCTTCGCAACAAGTCTCTGAATGTCATTGAGTGTCCCAGCCAGAGCCCGGACTTGATCCCGATCAAACATCTCTGAAGACCTGAAAATAGCTGTGCAGCGACGCTCCCCATCCAACCTGACAGATCTTGATAGGATCTGCAGAGAAGAATTGGAGAAACTCCACAAATGCAGGTGTGCCAAGCTTGTAGCGTCATACCCAAGAAGACTTGAGGCTGTAATCGCTGCCAAAGGTGCTTCAACAAAGTACTGAGTAAAGGGTCTGAATACTTATGTAAATGTCATATTTCATTTATATTTATTTTTTAAATATAATTACATAAAACATTTTAGTGTGTAATATTTAATCCATTTTAGAATAAGGCTGTAAAGTAACAATGTGGAGGTAGTCAAGGGGTCTAAATACTTTCTGAATGCCGGGTAAATGCAAATTAAAAGAGGGGCCTACACTCGGGAGTTGGGGTGCATTACTGCTGCTTTGACTTCTAAAGGCTGCTACACACTTTACGCAATGTTATTTTTTTTGTTACCTTCTTAACCTAACCTCCCTGTAAACCTTTACATACAATATGTGTAAATTTGTGACCTGTAGTTATTACATCATACAGTCAGTTACATCAGAGGTAAAGACACTTTTGGGAGAATTGATTTAGAAATACATTTGCCAACGTGGTTTATAGTGTAACTGTTGATTTTACTTCTCATTTAGTACTGATCAGAGAATTACTAGACTGAGTCCCTAGAGATTACTTCAGGGAAAATGCCTTGTCTGGTTGCCAAGTTGAAGCTATTATGTTTTGGTCAAGAAGCTTAGAGCTAAAGAGGCTTGGTTCTAATGTGTCGATCAATTAAGAGTTTAAAATATAAAACACTAATTATGCCGCCCCAGTTTGTCATGTGTGATCTTCTTAGTAGGTAACACACCTCGTCTTCATGACCTAGCCCTTTAGAATGTGTAGGCTATTCATGCTTGTGTGCATCATTAATTGATCCACTTCAAAGTTGTAAAGCCACTTAAACATTGTCATTGATTCTAAATATGTCATGTGTGACTGTTAGCTGAGCGTCATGGGATGTTGTGTTCCCTTCCAGGAGATGGCCATTATGCTGTGGACAGAGAGAGGAACAGAGTAATGAAGGCACAGATAGAGGAAGAGCTGAAGCAACTGGAAGATGAGGTCTCAGACTGTAAGAGGAAGCACAAACACATATACCATATAGTCTGTTTGTATACTTCTTGTATGTATGCAGGTTTTTCTGCAATAATTAAAAATAAAATAAAAACACAGATACCATATATTGTATGCCATCACAACACCGACAAGTCTGACCATGCTAATAGTTGGGTCTCTGTTCTTGTACAACTGGGTCTGGGACTGTCAAATAAATATGTGTGTTTGTGTGCAGCCTTCTCCAGTACAGGCTTCGACTGCCATACATCTCCAGTGTTTAGCCCAGCCAACCCAGAGAGCTCCATCGAGGACTGCCTGGCTGTTCTGGGTGACCGGGTGGCCAGAGACCTGGACACACACCTGGCCTCTACTGTACACACACTCCTCAGTGCGTGAGTATCTGTTCAGCAGTGTACACCCAGCCTAATATTGTGTGTGTCAGTCAATGAGCAGCCAGTTGTAGTGTTGTTCACTATTCACCCTTTTAAAAAGATAACACATTTGTAAACTCGGTGTATGTCTGAGTTGTGAAAGGGTATACGTTTCAGTCCCTTTCAGTCCTTGAAATACAGTCTGCTCAGCAGGTCCTGGGTGGCTCACCTGTACTGTAGGCCTGTCAAACTCTAGGTTGATTGTGTCTTTCATACCGCCGTAGGGAAAATGTTCCTGTGTAGCAAGTTCAGAACAGCACACAGACCTTATGAAAGGTTGTATTGCATGACTACTCCGAGGTTTATTTTCAATCTTTTTAATGATGACATTCGATTCCAAGAATCCCTAACATAGGTTTAGTCAATGGCACACAACCATTAGATAGGCTAGGCTACCATTCATTTTCTCAAGTTACAGAAATGCAAGGACGTTACTCATATATCACGAAGGCTAGGTGTGTGTCTAATCTAGGTTAGTCTTATTTATAAACCAGCTCTCAGTGGCACATGCATTTCAATTTCTCAAATTACTTTCAAGGTCACTGGTGAATGATCACTGAGGGGTGTTTCTGTGTGCGTGCAGGTTGTGAACTTGTATAAACCAACCCTGTTATGTTTCCAGCCTGAGCCCCTGTGTGTTTGTTTGACAGCCCGCTGGACTACGAGCATTTCAGAGAAGCAGCACAAGACATCTCCTGCCACACGCAGAGTGGCTGGAGCAAGGTGAGGGATCTCTCTACTGTTCACCTGCAGTTACTGACTCTGACTAACAACCTATGAGGTCTAGCTCAGAAACAACCCATACGATTTTCCCCCTAGCTCTTTGGCCTATGGAATTTGCCGATCTGAAGAATCTGATAGGTGTAAACGTTATGGTGGAAGCTCCCCTTTGCCTGTTTTTTTTTAATTTAAAATTATTTTATTTAACCAGGAAAGTCAGTTAAGAACAAATTCTTATTTACAATGACGGTCTACCCCGGCCAAACCCGGACGACACTGGGCAAATTGTGCGCCGCACTATGGGACTCCCAATCACGGCCGGATGTGATACAGCCTGGATTCGAACCAGGGACTATAGTGATGCCTCTTGCACTGAGATGCAGTGCCGCTGTGCCACTCGGGAAACCTTTGTGGCTACCTATCCTGGTTGCTTTTGGACAGTGTCTTGAACGGGACACTGCCTTCCCCGGTCCCCAGGTGCTGGTGCCATTGGTGCTGCTGCAGGCCCTTCAGGGAGAAGGACAGATCCTGGCCCACCTGCTACCTCTGGGGGTCCGTTTCCTGGAGGAGGCTGAGGCAGACTACATCATCCAGCAGGGAGGATGGGTGAGTGGACACTGGACTGGGGATGGGTGGTACATATTGGTAGGATGGGACAGGGGACGGACCAAGAATGAACCACTTATTAATTTCTCATACGAAGTTCAAGCAGATAAATGTTTCAGCCTTGACCTGTTGGCTGCTGTACACAGTATAGCCAGAGTAGGGCGCCAGATATCCACTGTACATTTTGTCTTTGTTGGTAATGAATTTTGATAAACTAGAACATAACGATAAAACCTAAGTGCATAATATGTTAACGTGAATGTTCTTGTAGGTAAAGAATTGTTGTAAAGGTGCTTGGTTTATCACCATTCTACACTGAACAAAAATATAAACGCAACATGTAAAGTGCTGAAATAAAAGATCCCAGAAAAAAGGTTGGCACAAATAGGTTATTTCTCTCAAATATTGTGCTCAAATTAGTTTACATCCCTGTTAGTGAGCATTTTCTCCTTTGCCAAGATAATCCATCCACCTGACAGGTGTGGCATATAAAGAAGCTGATTAAACCGCAAGATCATTAGACAGGTGCACCTTGTGCTGGGGACACATCATGTGGGTGAGTGGTTTGCTGATATCAACTTTGTGAACAGAGTGCCCCATGCTGGGGTTATGGTATGGGCAGGCATAAGCTACGGACAACGAACACCATTGCATTTTATCGATGGCAATTTGACTGCACAGAGATACCATGACGAGATCCTGAGACCCATTGTCGTGCCATTCATCCACTGCCCATCACGTCATGTTTCAGCATGATTATGCATGGCCGCATGTTGCAAGGATCTGTACACAATTCCTGGAAGCTGAAAATGCCCCAGTTCTTCCAGACATGTCACCCATTGAGCATGTTTGGGATGCTCTGGATCAACGTGTTCAACAGCGTGTTCCAGTTCCTGCCAATATCCAGCAACTTCACGCAGCCATTGAAGAGGAGTGGGACAACGTTCCACAGGCCACAATCAACAGCCCGATCAACTCTATGTGAAGGAGATGTTGCGCTGCATGAGGCAAATGGTGGTAACACCAGATACTGACTGGGTTTCTGATCCACGGCCCTACTTTGAAAATGTTTTTGCAATCGTATTTGTTTTTTACCTTCTTTTTTTGATTTAACTAGGCAAGTCCGTTAAGACAAAATTCTTATTGACAATGAATGCCTACCCCAGCCAAACCCAGCCTACAGTGGGCCAATTGTGCGTCGCCCTATGTGACTGGGACCATTGGATGCATGTCTGTATTCCCAGTCGTGAAATCCATAGATTAGGGTCTAATGAATTTATTTAAATTGACTGATTTCCTTATATGAACTGTAACTCAGTAAAATCTTTGAAATTGTTGTGTTTTTTAAATATTTTTGTTCTGTGTAGATTGGGCTCACAATTGTGAAGTGCCCCTGTGCTGAGAGGCTGCTTTGACACCTGTCCTCTAATCCACCCAGCATTTAATAAACCCGGGACTCATTTAAAACTCCGGCAATCCTAAGTGAACCTAGTGTAAGTGAAATGTAGTCTAAATATGCAGTGTTTAGACAGGCAGCCCAATTCTCATCTTTTGCCCAATTATGGGCAAGAGCTATTATCTGATTGGTCAAAAGACGAGGTAATAATTGCTGCCTCTGTAAATGCACCAGATTTTCTCATTATGTAAATTGGAACTGATAGAAGGGTCGTTCCATTTGATTTCAATCACTTTTTGACCGCATGCACCCTTTCATTTATATTTTGAACGAAACGGTCTATACATATTCACCCATGGTAGAAGTGGTCAGAATGCCAAAACATTTAGGAGATGGAGGTTCTCAAAATTGACCCATTTTACATACCCTACTATGAGACATGTCTTTATCAATGGAAATATAAACTGTTTGAGTTGTCATTTTAAAAGTTTACAAATGGGGATCTCAAATAGTCATTATCTAAAGACGTCATCCGACTTTTGTATTTTTGCACATGTTGAAACTTAGACCCTATTTTACATAATCGTAGGTTTTTGTGTTCTACCCGCCATCAGTTTTAACTGCTGTTCAGAATACTCTTGAAAACAGTAGTGTAGTGTCATGTTTTGGCATAAAATTGAAATGTCCATTTTTCACATGGTTACACACATCAGAGAATGTTGACATTAATGGGAATATCAGTTTTAAATTATTCTGTAAATCTTACATAGGAAATCTATTGAAATCATAGAAGTATAGATGGAATATACTTTCCCCATTTAAGTTGACATTCGACGGTGGGTGGACCAGCGGCCAGCTTTGTGGTAGTAATATGAAGTTAACACTATGGTCTGAAGGGATATGGCTAGTCTACGAATTCTATTTCTATGCTTGAAATGCCACCCACCCTGCATTTCAGTATGCTGTATGCTGTGTCTCAACTGATGGCAGGAAAACTCAGATTATGTATAGTAGGGTCTAAACTACAACATATCTGATCGACATTAAGAAAGAAAAAACAATTCTCCAAGAAATTAAGTGGTTTGACAACCCTGCTTTTGTAAACTTTAAAATGATATCAAACTCAACCGTTTATCTTTTCCAGTGAGGGAAAACATGGATGTCTCATGGTTGGGTGAGGTATGCAAAATGCATCGACTTTAAGCCCCTCTATCTCCTAAATGTTTTGGCATTCAGGTCCAAAAACTCAGTTTCTGACCACTTCGACCATGGGAAAATGCAATACATGGCCAAAAGGATGTGGACACCCTTTCAAATTGGTGGATTTCGGCTGTGTCAGCCACATCCTTTGCAGACAGGTGTATAAAATCGAGCACACAGCGACGGAATCTCCATAGTTAAATGTTGGCCTTACTGAAGATCTCCGTTTCTTTGAATGTAGCACCATCATTGAATGGCACCATTCCATCAAGTCAGTTCTCCAAATTTCTGCCCTGCTAGTTTCCCGGGTAACTGTAAGTGCTGTTATTGTGAAGTGGAAACGTCTAGGAGCAACAGCGGTTCAGCCGCGAAGTGGTAGGCCACACAAGCTCACAGAACGGGATTGCTGAAGCGCCTGTCCTCAGTTGCAACACTCACTACCGAGTTCCAAACTGTCTCTGGAAGCAACGTCGGCACAACAACTGTCGGCACAACAGCTTCATGAAATAGGTTTCCATGGCAGAGCAGCCGCACACAAGCCTAAGATCATCATGCAACATACCAAGCATCAGCTGGAGTGGTGTGAAGTTCGCAGCCATTGGACTCTGGAGAAGCCAGGAGAAGACTACCTGCCCGACTGCATAGTGGTGCCTGACTGCTGTTTTTTATGGTTTGGGCTATGCCCCTTAGTTCCAGTGAAGGTAAATCTTCACGCTACAGCATACAACATTCAACACAATTCTATGATTCCATCTTTGTGGCAACAGGTTGGGGAAGTCCCTTTGCGGTTTTACATGACAATGCCCCGATGCACAAGCGAGGTCCATAGAGAAATGGTTTGTTGAGATCGGTATGGAAGAACTTGTTAGCAGTTGATGTTACTCTTCAATAACCCCAATGCAAATCAGAGGGAGGAAAATAGGTTTATTCAAAGAGAACAAATCATGCGGGGAGGTAGATGTCCATTCTTCCCTGTCCTCAGTGATTCTCTTCTGTGATTCTCTCCCAGAACAAAGGGACAGGATGTGCTTTATAACCCAGCCCTAGCCTGTGGGTGACCAATTAGAATTCCTTGCAATAGAACTGGGCCACTGGCCAAATAACAAGTATCCTATTTCAGGTTCAATGTATAAACAATTTGGACCAAGGAGAACTTGCTATGAGTCCTGGACGGAAATTCCCCCCATGTCTCTGACCCATTGATCATGAATCCCCTATTACAGAAAAAACACTTTCCATTAATCGTTAGTACTCTATTGAACTCTCGTCCTCTGCGTTGTGTATTTATCTTTGAAATATTCTCACGAACTTGACTGGCCTGCACAGAGGCCTGACCTCAACCCCATTGAACACCTTTGGGGTGAATTGGAATGTAGACTGCGAGCCACGTCCCCGCAGCAATGCTCCAACATCTAGTGGAACACCTTCCCAGAAGATTGAGAGGCGATCGCAGCAAAGAGGGGACCAACTTGAACTTAGATGTTCTACAAGCAGGTGCCCACATACTTTTGGGAATGTAGTGTATGTATGAAAAGTTTTGTTCGTAATCAAGGGTGCCGTCAAAAAGTGAATGAAATGAAATGAAACAACCCAGAAGTCTGACCAGTCCTGTAGAACGTAGTTCTGCTGTCAATACAAATAGCTGTGTGTGTGATGATTACTTGGGCTGTGACAGTCATGGAATTTTGAATGACTGTTATTGGTCAGCCAAATGACTGCGGTCAACGTTATGTGTATGAATAACACTTTGCTTTTCTCACACACAGGGCAGTTGAGTCGGTAATGTAGTTAACTAAGATGATAAAGTACTAACTACAATACCGACTCAACTCTGCTCAGAAAATAAACATTCACTTAAACACCCTTTGATGACTTGACTACATGGCAGCATTTCCAGTCTGAGTAATGATTTGTCAGGAGAAATGCATAGTTTTGTGTTAATACAATGTAATTGTGTGTGTTAGGCGGTCTTACTTGCTGACTGAGATCTAAGGGCTTACACATCAATAGGGTTTGCTATCCGAGAATACTTAGCACCTCAATGTAATTTTCAAACCGAGTGCGCACTGATTTTACATGTAGAATGGCTTTAAAAATGTCTAAATTCAGACGTCTACAGCGGGTGGTCCCTAAAAACAGCGCGCTAAACGATCGACAGATAAACGCTAGATCCACATTCAGTGCGACGTGTGCAGGCTTTTAAGAAACCCTTAGAGCGTGTGCCAGAGTCTTGTGTGGCAGACAAAGCTCCCGACTCCAGACCACATCCCCCTGGCGATGGGGGTTTGAGTAGTCTTGGCCACTTTCCTATCTATGTCCCTCTGTTTTTCTCCCTATTGTACTGTCAACAACAGTACATTTTATTTCTTGATGTCCTATCGTAAACAATACTAATACCTAAGGTTGGTAGAACCGATCTCCTTTAAGAAAGAAATTGAAGACATCCTCATTGTAATCATTTGAACATAATATCAGGAAGCAGAAGGGGGGGGGAAATATGTTTTACAGACATTTTCTGTTTATATATTGTGGAGGCCTGAGCTTGTCTTATAGTAGAGCACTACTGCGCCACAGATGGCTTCGTTCTACCACCATGAATGAGGGCACCGTGGCAAGGTCACATGACCTGATGATGATAAACTGCTAGGGTAACCATTATCTCTTGTTTCCATATGGGTTCAGTCTGCCTAGCGGTTAAGAGCATTGGGCCAGTAACCGAAAAGGTCGCTGGTTCGAATCCCCGAGCCGAATCCCCTCGAGCAAGGCACGCAATCCTAATTGCTCCTGTAAGTTGCTCTAGATAAGAGCATCTGCTAAATGATTGAAATGTTACGTCAGGGATAGACCATAGGCTGGGACAGCAGCAAGGGAGAGGGGAAGTGAAAAAGAGGGGGGGTGGGGGTTTGTATGACACGCCAGTGAGGTCTCCTGTGCAGCGCAGATAAAGCTTCATTACTCTGACAGCGGTGTGTGGGTCCACTTCTCGACAGCTGGGTCCTCCCTTCTCTTCTTTCTCTCCTCTCTTTTGGACCCTGTCTGCGCTTCTGCCGTGCTCAGGGAAGCAGTCCTTGTGTAGTTGCTGCGTGAGCCGAGTCACTTTCAGGTAGGACATTTATCTTGTGGTTTTTGGTGGTGCATGTTTGTATAGAACATTTGATCATAGTAAGAGGTGGTCCAGAGGATTGATGAACTCTGGACCGCAGAGAAGGGCTCCCGTTTCTGGATCTGGTTTCAGCTCGCTTGACCGTGAAGGGTGTGTGGACATCGGAGTTGACATTTTGAGCACAGTGCCTAGAACACGAGAACCATCCACTGTCCTCTGACGGAGTACTTGGAACAGAAAGTGTCCGAAAGATGGAGGAAAAAATCATCAATCTTGCACCTTTTTATAACTCAGAGGAAATCATCTCTAACTCAAACTGCCTCTTGAGTCTTATTGAGCGATTGATTGGTCGAAGTTATCACTAAATCTGATAGGAGGCAGATATGATATAGAGGACAGGTACGTCATGCCCTCCTTGTGACAGTTGCCCCTCCTGCTGTGATTGGTGTCTCTGACCTTGATCATGCCTTCTGTTTAATTACATGAGGAAACAAAAAGGATTATGTTGTGCTCACTTCATTGGGCAACAACACCAGCATCTCATAAATCTGACCCAGCCATGTGAGGGGGAGGGGAAGATTGAGTAAGTAAGGGAAATCCAATACACTAGGGAGACATTTTGAATAAAGACAGCTTCCAACACAAAATGAACTAGCATGGTATGACTGCATTTGAAGCTGTTCCCTATGAAGGGTTTGAGTCTGGGACATGCTGTAACTAACTGTGTGAGAGCTTAATACCCTATGTAGCTGGTCAAAGAGTGAGGAGGTGTTTCTGTATTAAACTTGGCTGGTGGAAAGGTCGCTATCTGAACTTTGCCCTTGAGAACCCCCCCCCCCACCCCACACCTACCCTCTCTCTCCCAGTCTCTCTTGTTCTCTTCTGTCTGACACAGTCCTGTTCTTCAGACTACACTAACTGCTGTCCTTCAGGGCACAATGAAAACTGCTGTGTGTGTTCTGACGGTGCACTTCAGCCATGTTGTATTACATACCTTGTCGACGGTTTAATATAACTGTCGCTAGGAAGTGACAAGACAAAAAAAGGTTGTCGGGGGCTAAAATGGTCAGACACTGAATGCAGTAATATTAAAGTTGTATTTTTATTTTGGTGTGTCTACCTCAAACTGCTCATGTGACTAGTATGACTAGTTTCTTTATGTTGCTCACCCAAATAGTGCTTGACACCTTAGTTACAGCACACAATTGTAAAGTTGCTTGCCAAATATGCTCAAACTGGGCAACTCAGTCAGGCTAAAGCCCATATAATTTCACATTTTACTGTTTGATGTTGGTAAGAATTTGCATAGAAACACCGGCACAAATCATATTTGAGGGTAGGGTTGCAAAATTCCGGTAACTTTCCCCAAATGTCCTGGTTTTCTAGAAATCTCACTTGGAGTTTCCCGGAATATGGATGAAATAAACTGGAAATCCGGAATACGCCAACCAGGATTTTTGGAAAACTGGGGAATTTAAGGAAAGTCATTTTGCAACCCTATTTGGGGGGTGGGGGTGCTGAGAGCATTCTGGTCTTAGTCGGGGACACGTCAGGCTTGACAGCCCTCCGCCATGTTATGTAAGAGACGTTTTTCTTCTGTTGTGTTGGAATGCTGCGTGCATCTCTTCGTCCTACAGTGACTGGCTGTGCGGCAGAGCAGAGGAAGCCCTGAAATAAACCTCATAAATCCTCTGAAAAATCACCGGAGGCCAGACTGGCCTACTTATAGCCTCCCAGAGCAGTGCCACCTCTGTCCCCTGCTAAAAACTAAACCCAGATCAGATCCCCTAGTGGAGGAAAGAGACGGTTACAATATCATCCCTGCGTCAGTCTTCTGTGGTGTCGCTGCTAATGGTTGAACCCAGGTCAGTGTCTACCGCTGCTGTCTGATGCAACCTGCGTCACATACACTGACAGAGTAACACTACCTTTGGTGCGGGACACCTTTTGGATGCCTGGTCTGAAGTACCTCTGTAAGATGCTTCAGGGCCAAGCACAGTCCCGCTATCTGGATCCTTTTTATACATCTGAATGAAAACTACATTTAAACGGTCTTATTCCTTTAGGTTAGAATTGCATTGTTGCTCTTCAGCAGTAGTGGATGAATTGGATGAGGGAGGAAATGGGGGAATACTGACTGGGAGATCTTATGTCACTGACAACTGTCTCACCACTGGGTTTGGTCCTCATGGAGCCTGCACTTCTCTCTGCGACCATATTGGTTAATCCATTGATGGTCGTTGTGTTACTGTGGGCCATTGTCACTCCAGGCAGTGAGGCACTCTTGTCAATCCCAGTCTGCACCTCATCACACGGCACCAAATGAGAGGTATTGTTTGGATGGGGCTCCTCTGTTTCAGCCAGACTCACTATTATGGCAATTTGATTTTTGGCGACAGCTAGTCTTACTGTGATCCGACACTTAACAAAAAATATATTACAGACAAGACTTTTACAATTTTACATACATTTTAAAACATTAACATTGTAGTGTGTGCATATCTGTTACACATACTTGTCAGTACACACACACAAGTATATCACATGGGGAGAGGTCTTATTGGTGTTGCTTTATTTATTTTATTTATTTCACCTTTATTTAACCAGGTAGGCTAGTTGAGAACAAGTTCTCATTTGCAACTGCGACCTGGCCAAGATAAAGCGTAGCAATTCAACACATACAACGACACAGAGTTACACATGGAATAAACAAAACATAGTCAATAATACAGTAGAACAAAAGAAAACAAAAAGTCTATATACAGTGAGTGCAAATGAGGCAAGGAAATAAATAGGCCATTGTGGCGAAGTAATTACAATATAGGAATAAAACACTGGAATGGTAGATCGGCAGAAGATGAATGTGCCGGTTGAGATACTGGGGTGCAAAGGAGCAAAATAAATAAATACCAGTATGGGGATGAGGTAGGTAGATGGGCTGTTTACAGATGGGCTATGTACAGGTGCAGTGTTTAAGTGAAGTTCCATGTACTCATGTCTCTGTATAATAATGTGTTTCCTTGAATTTGTTCTGGACCTGGGGACTATGAAAAGATGGCGAGGTGGCATGTCTGGTGGGGTAAGTGTATGTGAGTGCTGTGTGTAAGTTGACTGTGCAAACATTTTGGAATTTCCAACACAATGTTTCTTATAAAAACAGGAAGTGCCAGTCAGTCTTTCCTTAACTCTTAGCCAAGAGAGACAGGCATACAGAGTATTTATATTAGCCCTCTGATTACAATGAAGAGAAAATGTGCCGCTCTTTTCTGGGCCAGCTGCAGCTTAGCTAAGTATTTCTCTGCAGCACTTGACCATATGACTGGACAATAATCAAGATGGGTTAAAACTAGAGCCTTCAGGACTTGTGTGGTGTCAAAAAAGCAGAGCATATCTTTGTTTCGGACAGACCTCTCCCCATCTTTACAACCATTGAATCTATATGTTTTGACCATGACAGTTTACAATCCAAGGTAACACCAAGTAATTTAGTCTCCTCAACTTGTTCAACAACCAGATTCAGCTGAGGTCTAGAACTTAGGGAATGATTTGTACCAAATACAATGCAGTTAGATTTAGAGATGTTCAGGACCAGTTTATTACTGGCCATCCATTCCAAAACCGACTGCAATTCTTTAAGGGTTTCAGGGACTTCATTTGCTGATGCTTATGTGGTTGAATCATCAACATATATATAGACACAGATGCTTTGTTTAATTCTAGTGGCAGGTCATTGGTAAAAATAGAAAAGAGTGCCTAGAGAGCTTCCTTGTGGTACACCACACTTTACATGTTTGACATTAGAGAAGCTTCCATTAATGATAGCTCTGAATCCACGATATGGCAGAAGTTGAAAAGCCATAACGCACGTTTTTTCAACAACCGGTTATGGTCAATAATATCAAAGGCTGCACTGAAATCTAACAGTACAGCTTCCACATTCTTCTTATCAATTATTTCAACCAATCAGCAGTCATTTGTGTCGGTGCAGTACATAGTGTCCTTCTCTATAAGCATGCTGAAAGTCTGTCAATTTGTTTAGAGAAATAGCATTGAATTTGGTCAAACACCATTTTTTCCCAACAGTTTGCAAAGCGCTGGGAACAAGCTGATATGTCTGCTGTTAGAACCAGTAAAGGCCGCATTACAACTCTTGGGTAGAGGAATGACTTTGGTTTCAGGCCTGTGGACAAAGACTTTCCTCTAGGCTCAGATTAAAGATATGACAGATGGGAGTGGCAAAGGTCAGCTACCATCCTCAGTAGCTTTCCATCTAAGTTGTTAATGCCAGTAGGTTTGTCATTATTGATCGGTAACAATAATGTTTCCACGTCTCCCACACTAACTTCACAAAATGTAAACTTAAAATGCTTTTCTTTATTTGTTTTTTTTTTAATGCATGAGTATGATGGCTCACTGTTCATTGTCTGCATTTCCTGCCTAAGTTTGCCCACTTTGCCAATGAAGGAATCATTAAAATAATTGGCAACAGTTTTGGGATCAATAAGCCATCTGATTCGATGAAAGATGGAGTTAAATTTGTCTTTCTGCCCATAACTTCAATACTTTAAAATACATTTTTTCCCATTTTTTAAAAAAATATAATTTCTCAGCTTCATAATACAGTTCATTTTTTGTTGAGTTTAGTCACATTTCTCAATTTACAGCCAGTCTTATTAGCCACTCCTTTTGCACCATCTTTCAACAATAGTTTTTCAATTCTTTATCAATACATGGAGCCTTAACAGTCAGTTTCTTAACATGTGCATGTTTATCAATAATTGGAAGAAGCAATTTCATAAATTCGTCAAGTACAGCATCTGGATGCTCATTAATCACATCAGACCAACAAATATTTTTTTACATCATCCACATAAGTCACAGCAAAATCTTTACTATATTGTGATCACTGCATCCAATGGGTACGGATACAGCTTAACAACAAAGTTACAGTATTAGTAAAAATGTGAGCAGACCGTACCGCTCTCTGGAGTGCCTTGCGCGTGGTGCAGTTGCTGTTCCAGGCGGTTGTACAGCCCGACAGGATACCCACAATTGTGCATCTGTAAAAGTTTCTGAAGGTCTTAGAGGCCAAGCCAAATTTCTTCAGCCTCCTGTTGTGCCTTCTTCACCACACTGTCTGTGTGGTGGACCATTTCAGATCGTCCGTGATGTGTACACCGAGGAACTTGAAGCTTTCCACCTTCTCTACAGCAGTCTCATCGATGTCGATAGGGTTACAGTGAGAAGCTTCCTCTTGAGGGGACAGTTTGACTTAAAAAAATAAATTTAAAAAAAGTCAATATTCAGGTCCCCAAGAAAGTAGACCTCTGTTTACATCACATACACTATCAAGAATTTCACACATTATTTAGATACGGACTGTTTGCACTATCCCTGTAATGCTTAGAGGAGATATTATGTCAAGTGTTATTGAAGAATGGTGTGTTTTTTTATTTATTTTTTATATATATATTTTTAAATGTAACCTTTATCTAACTAGGCAAGTTAAGAACAAATTCTTATTTACAATGACAGCCTACCAGCGAGTGTGCTAACTGCCTTGTTCAGGGGCAGAATGACAGATTTTTACCTTGTCCGCCCGAGGATTCGATCCAGAAACTTTCGGTTACTAGCCCAATGCTCTAACCACTAGGCTACCTGCTACTTGCAGGTTAACCAGTCAAATGTTTGGACACCTACTCATTCAAGGCTTTTTCTTTATTTTAACTATTTTCTACATTGTAGAATAACAAAAATATGAAATAACACGTATGGAATCCTGTAGTAATCAAAAAGAGTTAAACAAATCAAAATACATGAGATTCTTCAAAGTAGCCACACTTTGCCTTGATGACAGCTTTGCACACTCTTGACATTCTCTCAACCAACTTCACCAGGAATGCTTTTCCAACAGTCTTGAAGGAGTTCCCACATATGCTGAGCACTTGTTGGCTGCTTTTCCTTCACTCTGCAGTCCGACTCATCCCAAACCATCTCAATTGGGTATAGGTTGGGTGATTGTGGAGGCCAGGTCATCTGATGCAGCACTACATCACTATCCTTCTTGGTCAAATAGCCCGTACACAGCCTGGAGGTGTGTTGGGTCATTGTCCTGTTGATAAACAAATGATAGGCCATTCCATCTGGTTTAGGCTTAGTGGGACTATCACTACAGAAGGCTGTGGTTGCCATGCTGGTCAACAGTGCCTTGAATTCTAAATAAATCACTGACAGTGTCACCAGCAACTATTTTTGTTTTTAAAGAGATCCTTCACCTGTGAGACGCCACTGTCCTCTCCGCTACTCCCGCCTGCTTTGGTCATTGTCATGGTAGCAACGTACGTTACGCTGTTACTCCTCATAGTTCCAGACAGGGCAGGTCACTGGAAAATTGGAAACAACAAATGACAGGGATTTAGACAGCCAGCCTCAAGCCCGTGGCAATCCACTGTCCCAGCTACAATGCCTAACTGCGTCACAGGCTGCATTCAAGCCCTCAAGAAAACGCAGCTATGCTAGCTGCTACGCCAAACAGCTCCTCAGACCCGGCTTTGGTCGGCAGGATCACTGGATAGATGGTAGCGATCCCAGCAACTGATACCAACCGCGTCGCGGGATCCAAATTCAAAAGGTAGTTGGCTATTAACTAAACTTTTTCAATAGACTCAAAACTTTCCAAAACAACAAACCGAGCTCTCACACGTTCAACAGGAAGTGATGTGTGTGTGTGTGTGTGCAATATGTTCAAGATGATCGCATTTACCTGGTCAGTGTAGGTCATGGAAAGTGCAGGTGTTCTTTTTTTATAGGTCAGCTTCTGTTTTTCAGAAACTAATGAGTAGACTGAGGAAGGTTAGATGAACATTAGAACTGTAACACTACTACAGTACGTGTTCTATGTACAGACTTTCAATGTGACAATCTAAATGCATCAGATTTCTGTAAATGTCTTTCTCTTGTCAGGAAGGACTTTTTCATTTGGTAATGGAGAGGTGATGAATAGTAATGTCATTAACTGGCTCAATCCCTCAGGCAGCTCTGGGCTGGCTGGCTCAGCATGGAGCCTGATGTCAGTGTGAACCCTTCAGTGTTTGACTACCAGGAACGTCTCTGTTAATGTTTCATAAGCAGACTTTACATTATTAGGTTATCTGCAGAACACCCAGTCCAGTGTCCATGGACATATTGGAAAATCTGTACAGGCCAGTGCATACATTTATGCAAAGCGTTAACTTCGGATAAGAGGACAAAAAACAATTATTCTTTCACTTTTATGGCGCTAAAAAGACAAATGAAGCAAAGTCAGCCAGCCTGTGACATGACTTGAGTTCCTAGTTCTAGTATTTGTATTGGCAAAGAGCTGTGTCATGTTGACCTCTACAGACAATGTTGGGTGGCAGCAAGTCACATTTGACTGAGACTCTGCAGGGAGAAGAGGAGATGTGTGTTTTACGCTAGTGTACGAGCTTGGTCCAAGAAATGCATGATTCCGTTTCTGAAGGATCTCATCTCTACCTGACACTGTTAGAGGTATTTATCGAACCAGGGTCTGTAGTGACGCCTCTAGCACTGAGATGCAGTGTCTTAGACCGATACGCCACTAGGGAGCCCAGTGGGTGTGGTGGTATCACTTACCTCTTGGTTTGTTCAGGGGTTTTAACACCGCATTGTTGAGTGCATAATGGGAACTACCTAGAGGGAAGGGTTGCTAAATAGCTGTTCTACCTTTTCCACCCTTTTCCTGTGAGGAGGGGAGGCCTGCCTTCCCCTCAGAGGAATGTGGGTGTGTCTGTTGGTGTGTTTGTCCTGCGGTGAGGGTGAAGAGCTGTATAACACGCCTGACAACAGATCACAACACCTCAAAGCTCTACAGCTATGGTCTTAGTTTCAACGTGACGGGTGCAGGTTATTGGGAAGTTCTGGTCTCTACAGGATAAATTGGTGTTTTCGGTTTTCACACAGGGAGTGAAGGTGAGAACTACAGGTTTGGACAGTTTGGTGTCTCAGGTTTGGTGTTTTTGTATTTTTATATGAAGTAGCCTAAATATTTAGACTAGAAATATCTATTTCAGTGTTGTCTGCTGATGCTCTGTTCTTGTGAGTTGCAGAAATCACTGTTCACTTTTGGTCATGCACTTAGTCTTATGACAACGTTTCAAGGTGTTTTAGCTGCTAGCTTCTGAAGGTGATCTACTTTGCCTGATGCTGGAGATGACTTTTATTAGTGCTTTACCATATGTTATTTTGAGAAAATAGATGTAGAATGAAAAGAGTTGTATAGCTTCAGTAACTCCAGTGAGGGTCTACTACATATTATAACCTAAGATGCATATTGACTTGACTCGCGTATAAAACCAACGGATGTTACTCCCAACAGATCGAGACCTTTCCCCTTGGTTCTCACACAACATGGCTGCTTTATCAAACCACTGCAACCTCTACCCAGAGAGGAGGGTTTTTAGAAAATGTATTTAAACCACTGTCCCACACGCAAATCAGCTTATAGCCAGCCAGAGTAAATGCTACAAAGGGCTGGCGTTCGTTTTAATCCCCTGCCTGGCCTCCGGGGATGCAGCCTGGCCTCTCTGACAGAATGTCCTTGTAAGGAGAACATAACCTTCAGTGACGCCGTAGGCCAATAGGGTAAACAACTATTTTACATGGATACAGTAGGGGCCCCATTAGTTAGGAAAATGGGCTGTGAGTCTGATGCAAATAAGTAGTCATTTGCAAGCCTGTTTGAATGGAAGAGGAGTCAACCAGAGCAGTTATGTAGCCTACCTGAATGAACCGTAAAAGTCTAAGTCTAGTTTTTTCTTTTCATGGGGGAGATGCGATTTAGGCTGTGTCAGCAAGTGCTGTCAGGTCCAGGGCTACCTGCTGCCCCTACTGAAGGAGTTCAGTCTGATCCCTGAGGCAGCCATTTTCACACCATCTGACATGTGATGCAGCCAGCCACCCTAACCCAGCCCAACCCAGCCCAACCTGATCCTAGCCACTTCTGCTGTGCTAGCTGCAGCTATGGAAGATCCAACTGTTCTGCCCTGATCTCTGGATCTGAGCGTGGATTACATGTGAACAGGGATCCAAGTAAGCCCTGGCGGATTACAGATTTGAAATATTAATCTCTTTGCATCTGCTTGCTCAAATCTGAGGGCAGATATGACTGGGATTAAAGGATGGGAGGCTTGGAGAGACGCTAGAGGGGAACTCATGGATTAATACTAGGAAACTCTTACAGAAAGTGTTTTAAAGTAGAAGTTTGCAGTCTGGTGTACTGTTGTGTGAATGCCAAGGATGTGCCATAGTTCCCTAACCTTAAATTCTCCTATATGGGATCCTATGGGGCTGGAGGAATGAGGGAGTATAATTTTGTTGAAAGGGGAGATGGGAACACTGGCACTGAGACACAGACACCGTTCAGGGACGTTTTTAGCCTGCAGGAGTTGGGGTGTTTTATTTTGTTGCAGTTGGAGTAGACATCTGTGTTAGTGGAGTAGTAGGCATTCATACCCTTTGTCGTGACTTTACTTTCATTAATCTGGTGACTTATTTATTTAATCCACTATGTTAAATTGTTACCCAATTGATATTTAAAAAAAAAAAATTAAATGTATTAATCATGTAACAATTCACTCATTAGGATTTTAGGGCATCACTGAAGAAGTTGTTTAGAGAGTTACCATCTCCCGAATTAAACTCTAAGGTCTTTTATGTATTTAATCAATAAACAGTCATCTTATTAATCATTACCTCTTATCAAATACTCATTCTGAACGATCGTAACCTTGGATTTGCAAAAATGTATTTGTGTGAAATGCCTTCGTTCGTTGTTTATCTTGGTCGGAACCAAGCCTTCTCGGAAAGTTGTTGGCCTTCCAGCTGTATGGCTTTAATTGTCCAAAAGGGGTCTCCCCTTTCCTGTCTAATGTTGTTCACTCTGGAAGATAACCAGCCATGTCAACGGTTCCCATTCGGTGATGAGCGTAGTAGGATAGTCTCACTTAGATTCGCTTTTCTCGATATCTTGACTTAAGACGGCTAATCAGCTGTACCAGTGATGGTCTGAAGTGAGCTTCTCGCCTCTTCCTCGTGTTGGTATTTCAGGATTCGGACCATGATGGACATGAGCTGCAGCTCTTCGTCTCTCTGGTCTAAAAGAAGGTGAGTTTATTTCTTCACCTCGTGTTGAGGTTCAGAGTTTCAACCATTTAAAACATATCGCTCTCGCCTCACATTTCCTGGTCTAAAGGTTGATTCCTCTTCCAAGCCTTTATACACTCTTGGTCAAAAGGGGCGTTCTGTCATGCTGACAAGCTCTCTGACCTCACTCGGGGCGTGCCCTACTTAATGTGCAAAGGATATCAAAAACTATCTCATTAGAAAACTAAAATCACACGTCTTCATCACTTTTTTCATTTTGTATTCACAACATATTGGATGAAAACTTGACAGATAAAGGGGGTATCCTTTCCCATCCCACAGTATTTGGTCCACAGTTTAATAACATCACAAAATGAAAAACAATATGACATTTGTTTTCTACATCTCCCCACTGACCATTTCCCACATCGTTACGTTAGAAATATTGTTCTATTATTCACTTTTTGGGCGGACAAAAGTGTCTGTGAACAATGTCATTCTTTTGCTTCAGGCCTGGGCAATTCCAGTCCTCGGGGGCCTGATTGGTGTCGCACTTTCCCCCCCATCACTAGCAAACTCACCTGATTTAAACTAATAGCATTTTTAACTGAAGATCATGATTTAGTTTAGGTTTGTTAGCTGGAGCAAAAGTGTGACACCAATCAGGCCCCCGAGGGCTGGAGGTTCCCAGGCCTGCGTTTGGTTGATACTAAAGAGCAAGAGGGAGTGTCTCTGTCTCTACACGACCGGGTCCAGCAGCCCCCCCACCCGTCTGATCTGATGCATTCTGATCCTCACAGGACAGCCATGACACCTTTTTAATATCCAGATTCACTCAACAGCCATGTGAGTGTCAGATTACATAATGTCAGGCTTTTGACCCTGTTAGTTCTCATCCATACCACTAGGTGGCATGAACCATAGAGTTGTTGTGCATACAAACACATACTTGTCACATCAATGATGTGTATAAACCTTGGATGACTGACAGGGGGTGCTGTATTGAAGTGACCGCACAGCCATTTTGGTACTCCTGCATTGTAAAATATATTTCGGAAGCTATAGAAATTTAACATCAACATGAGTTTTTAGAAAGTATATTCTATTACAGTCACCTTAATGCATACTTATAAATTATATGTGAACTGAACATAAAAATATATACAGTAGTTGTCAAAGTTTGGGGACACCTACTCATTCCAGGATTTGTCTTTATTTTTACTATATTCTATTGTAGAATAACAGTGAAGACATTAAAACTATGAAATAACATATATGCAATAATGTAGTAACCAAAAAAGTGTTAAACAAATCAAAATATTTTATATTTGAGATTCTTCAAAGTAGCCATCCTTTGCCTTGATGACAGCTTTGCACACTTGGCATTATCTCAACCAGCTTCACCTGGAATGCTTTTCCAACAGTCTTGAAGGAGTTCCCACATATGCTGAGCACTTGTTGGCTGCTTTTCCTTCACTCTGCTGTCCAACTCATCCCAAACCATCTCAATTGGGTTGAGGTCAGGTCATCTGATGCAGCACTCCATCACTCTCCTTCTTGGTCAAATAGCCCTTACACAGCCTGGAGGTGTGTTGCGTTATTGTCCTGTTGAAAACAAATGATAGTCCCACTAAGCGCAAACCAGATGTGATGGTGTATCGCTGCAAAATGCTGTGGTAGCCATGCTGGTTGTGTGCCTTGAATTCAAAAATAAATCACTGACAGTGTCACCAGAAAAGCACCCTCGTACCATCACAGCTCCTCCTCCATGCTTCATGGTGGGAACCACACATGCTGAGATCATCTGTTCACCTACTCTGCGTCTCACTATCAAATTTGGACTCATCAGACCAAAGGACAGATTTCCACCGGTCTAATGTCCATTTGTTCGTGTTGTTGGCCCAAGCAAGTCTCTTCTGCTTATTGGTGTCCTTTAGTAGTGGTTTCTTTGCTGCAATTCAATCATGAAGGCCTGATTCACACAGTCTCCTCTGAACAGTTGATGTTGACGTGTCTGTTAAATACCTTATCCTCTGCAGCAGAGTTAACTCTGGGTCTTCCTTTCCTGTGGCGGTCTTCATGAGAGCCAGTTTCATAGTGCTTGATGGGTTTTTGCGACTGCACTTGAAGAAACATTCAAGTTTCTTGACATGTTCCGGATTGACTGACCTCCGTGTCTTAAAGTAATGATGGACTGTCATTTCTCCTTGCTTATTTGAGCTGTTCTTGCCATAATATGGACAGCCTTATTTGGTAAAAGACCATCTTCTGTATACCCCTCACCCTACCTTGTCACAACACATCTGATTTAGCTCAAACTCGTTGAGGAAAGAAATTCCACAAACAATCGTTTAACAAGGCACTACTGTTAATTGAAATGCATTCCAGGTGACTACCTCATGAAGTTGGTTGAGAGAATGCAAAGCGTGTGCAAAGCTGTCATCAAGGCAAAGGGTGGCTACTTTGAAGAATCTCAAATATAAAATATATTTTGATTTGTTTAACACTTTTGCTTGCTACATGATTCCATATGTGTTACTTAATAGTTTTGATGTCTTCACTTTTATTCTACAATGTAGAAAATAGGAAAAATAAAGAAAAACCCTTGCATGAGTAGGTGTGTCCAAACTTTTGACTGGTTATTTATTTAAAGGGAGTACTAATTGAACCATACATAACATCAGCGGTCCAAGGGTTTATTTTTTTAAATATATATCTACACACAAGCTTGGTTTGATTGTCTTCAAGCTTGTTTCCATTGCCCTATAGTCAGTCACCCAAGAACAGCTACGGACCTGCACCTCTGAGACCTTTTTAGAAGTATGTTTCACCACTGTCAGAATTATTTATGCCACAGTGAATAATAGATGCAGCTGCTCTTGAGGTTTTACACTAGTCGATCACTCCCATGGGCTATGGCCCTTTGTCAGTGGTGTATGTTTGATGTATGTAACTTGTCATGGGTGTGTATTTTATTTATGGGAGTTGTATTCATCAAGGGGAGGGTAACACTCTACCTCTTCACAAAGCAGTTGACAAGAAACCACAGAAATATACAAGAAGTGTTGTGATATCCTCTGTGTCTTCCTGAGAATGATCAGCAGGAAGTCAACACAGCAGGTCTTTGGTAATTACGATAATGCAGTTTGGCTACTTCTGTAGTTTCAAGAGAACTGTACAGTAGCCTCCGATGAGCTGATGTTGGGGTTTCAGGTGGTGACTGATGTTTCTCAGATGTGCGTCACACATTTTTGTAATGTTGCTTGGAAATTTACAACAAATTGTAGAATTTTGATTGACACTTTATTTTTTAAATAGTGGGCTATGTAGTGCCACTGGCATAAGTTTTTTTACTAATTGAAATGTAATATGCTTATTATAACCCATTAGCCATTTTCACTTTTAATAAAGCACTAACTTGTAATTGTTTGGTTCCACACTGACCTCTCTCCTCTCTTTAGGGTACAGTGTTTAGCCTGGAGGAAGAGGAGGAGCAGGGCGTGACCATAGCCGAGGACAGCAACGACATCTACATCCTGTCTGGAGAACAGCTTCCTGGCCAGCTCAGTCCCCCCGCGTCGCTGCTGGGCACCGGAGACAGCAGTGGGCCGGGCAGCTGGCAGACAGAGAGCTTACCCGTGTCTCTGGCAGGCAACGATTCCTGGGCACAGGTGAGCATGATGGACCACCCCGAAGATGTTAAGAGTCTGGACAGCAACGAGGGCACCCTGGCTGAGGAGCGCAGTGAGAACAACTCCTCCAACTCTGACATTGTGCACGTGGAGCGAGAGGACGCAGAGGAGGGTGAGGCCGGGGCCGAGTTGCAGGAGAGCATGCTGAGTGTGCTGGGGACGGAGAGCGAGCTGGCTGAGCTGAGGGCGGAGTTTAGGGATGACACCCCGCTTCCTGTCCCAGCAGCCCCAGTGCCGGTGGTGGTATATCTGGAGGAGCCGGTCATCATAGAGACGCCTGCTCCCCTGTCGGCGGTTCTATCAGAGCTGCATTCGTCTGTCCCCATGTCAGAGCCCGAGCCCTCTGCTCCAGACCCTATGATTGAGCCTGAGCCTGCCCCTGTTGTGGAGGCAGCACCACCATCCCCCGCCAAGGCACCCTCTACTCCCCCATCAGCAAAGCCAGTTCTAGAACCAGAGCCTGTTCCAGAGCCAGTCGCAGCACCGCCAGAGCCAGAGGAGTCCCAGCCTGAACCTCAGTCAGAGACTGTGCTGGAGACGGCTGCAGCGCCCCTCCTGGAGGCACTCCCAGCTCCTGTGGCCCCAGCCGAGGAGCCCCCGGTGCAGACGGAACCAGAACCCAAGTCAGAGATCCCAGTGCTGCTGTATGGTGGAGCTGCTCTGGTGGCTCTAGCTGCTGTGGTGACCTGGGGAGTCATGACCCACCGGAAGAAGTAGCCTAGCAGTGCTCCTGAACCGGGTTGCAGACCTCACCACCTCCCTGGTCCCTACTGCTAGCAGTGCTCCTGAACTGGGTTGCAGACCTCACCTCCTCCCTGGTCCCTGATGCTAATCTGGGCTGCTGGGCCTGCCACTACCAGGTGGACACACCATGTGAACAATTACTTATTTTCCTTCTCTCCATTTTTGTTTTCCCCCATTCTCCTCTCTGTTCATCTGGCAATTTGATATGTTTTTCTTCAGTTGCTGCCTCCAACCCATCATGTCTCAAACTGGAAAGGACATTTGTATAATTTTCTAGCGGTTTCTATGTTTTCCGGGTGCTTGGTTCTGTTCGATGCCATGCGGATGCACGTCACAGACACACCCTGTTTGTATGTTACTCTCTCGGCTGGAGCTCGGGGTACCTCTTTGTCCTCAGAGCCTAGTGGGTGTAGCGCAGAAGTCAGAATTCCCTGTTCTACTGCAGGGAAAAGGGAAGCTATTCCAATATTTTCATATACAAAAATGTAAGTTCTGATTACATTATGTCCTCTGAAAAGCAAACCTGTCTTCAAGGATTAGATGAGCATGTTTGTTTTTTATGGCAATTAACTAATCATGATTAGACTTGATTTGTTTTTAGAATTCACTGTACTGGAGACACTACTGTGTATCTATAACATTTGTCTGCAGAATTGAGCCCCATAAAGAGACTATTTTTCATAAAGCACTTGATAGGGATTAATAATATCGCACTTAAATGGAAAGTAGATACACATGACCAAAAGTATGTGGACACATGCTTGTCGAACATCTCATTCCAAAATCAAGGGCATTAATATGGAGTTGGTCCCCTCTTTGCTGCTATAACAGCCTCTACTCTTCTGGGAAGGCTTTCCACTAGAAGTTGGAATATTGCTGCAAGGATATGCGTCCATTCAGTCACAAGAGCATTTGTGAGGTCAGACACTGATGTTGGGCGATTAGACCTGGCTCGCAGTCAGCGTTCCAATACATCCCAAAGGTGTTCGATGGGATTGAGTTCAGGGCTCTGTGCAAGCCAGTCAAGTTTTTCCACACCGATCTCGACAAACCATTTCTGTTTGGACCTTGCTTTGTGCACGGGGGCATTGTCATGCTGAGACAGGAAAGGGCCTTCCCCAAACTGTTGCCACAAAGTTAGAAACACAGAATTGTCTAGAATGTCATTGTATGCTTTATCATTAAGATTTCCCTTCACTGGAACTAAGGGGCCTAGCCCGAACCATGAAATACAGCCCCAGATCATTATTCCTCTTCCACCTAACTTTACAGTTGGCACTATGCATTGGGGCAGGTAGCGTTCTCCTGCCATCAACCAAACCCAGATTTGTCTGTCAGGACTGCCAGATGATGAACCGTGATTCATCGCTCGTGTCCAATGGCGTCGAGCTTTACACCACTCCAGCCAACGCTTAGCATTGCAACGGATGTGCCCGAATCCACTCATTTGAAGGGGTGTCCACATGGTGTGTTTATCTACTTCTTTCCAGTCACTTACATCACCTAAGTTATTTTGTTACGTTTTTGGAAATTGAGGGATTCCACTTTAAGATGTGAATAGGATGCCATAACTCAATTCATTTTTCACTAACTAATTTCAGTCATTTAGTAAACAGACTCCTGTGTCTCATAGTTACGATTTGTCAATCAAATTGATTTTGAATGTAAAAAAAGAGGATAAAGACTACCGCAGTTCACAGCCAGTGGCATACACTGTTGCGTTTGATTACTATCTCCTTGAAAATAGGCATTTAGATTATCTGGTATAGAACTGTCAATGGTCACTATCAACCTTGTGTGTGTTAACTATTGTGTTTGTGTGAGTGAAATTAAAGCCAGCTTAACCATGATGGCACCATGTTCCATGTACTGTCCCATGTTCTGTGACAGGGAATGGAGGATTCGGAATGACTGCACCAAGACAGAATTTCATATTTATTTGTTCAACACGGATACAAGATTTAAATATAAAACTTGAAATCAACTAGTCATCTTTCATCTGATGTTGTGAGACTAAAATCAAAAGTAGAAATTAGTTTAATCTTGAATCAATTTATGCTCTCATTCCCAACTCCCCCAGTCTAACTTCACAGGGACTGCCTTTCTTCAGCTACCCTGTCAGACCCCTATGTTTTGCTAGGTACCGTTTGTCCCCTCGGCTGGCCCAAACAGCACTGCCTTCCCATTCCGCTGTAACCCCATAGCGTGCCTACCTTGTACAGTACAGAGACTTACAAAGCTTAACAGCTGCGTGTGCTGGCTTCTTCCCACTACTACCTAACCTTTTCTTGAAGGGTTCAGCTCCCTCCATTTCTCAAGTCAGAGTGGAGGTCTGTCCACAACTTGAAGAGTAGGAATGACACATGCCAGCCCTGCCACAGACAATCAACATATGCAACATTCCCACTAAGGGAAACATATCTTCCTGTTAGTTGGGTACAATGTAAATCTAAAAATAAAATCTACACTGTAGGCCTCAGGTGTCAAGAGTACAAAAAAATAACATTTTTTTTACTGGGCACTCAGGTCTGGAGCATGAAATGCAAACACTTGATCCAAGTTAAAAAGTAGTAGTGGTTCCAGCTTTGTGTTCACTGGTCAGTGGATTCCCACAGCTAACTTGGTCAATGTCAAAACTAAAGATGCACACAACTGACTTCTGTTTAGCCAAGTGTAAATACAACCATGTGTGGTTTGGGGTAGTTGTGTGGGAGAGATAAATGGTTTTGTTCCTCGTTCCATTGAATGCAAATGTACGTCAGTTAGAAAATAGGTATGCAAATTGTCTGAAATGTACCTGGAAACTGAGTATTTGGAAAGTACAGTATGGATGTCAAATCCCCATATGTGCAGTTCGAGACCAGAATACATCATGTAAACTGCATTGTGGTTTTGGACACATGAACAAGTTAATAAAATGGTTCTCCCTTACATTTTATTACTCTTAAGTTTATTTTTAAATGGATCTCTATGCATACAACAAACAAAGGCATTTAACAAACACTAACATGGACTTTGAAACAAAAGGGGATTCATCCCCTTTGAGGAAGCCATGTATTGTTACAAAACTGTTGGGGGAGAAAAAAAACTTGTTACAGAAATAATTTTCAAGCACAATGTGGAAGTGAAAACAGCAGACGATGCATGACACTTCTACATCCCTTTCAGTATCAGAACTGGTAAAATAAAGCACTGAAGTTTCCAAATCCAGCGGCAAACACTATCTTTTCACAAAAATGATTGAAAGTTCTACATTTACGGAGCAGCTTGTTAAGAAAATGAATGTGCCCCTGAACTAAACTAAATGGCCCACTCACTACTGATTGGTAATCAAGCATCAGGCTCAGTGTACGTCCTGAGTGGGGAGTCCGTAGAGTTTGGGGTCTGTTTTGAAGTCACCTGGCCACGGTCGGGTTTATGAACTGAACTGCTGTGCTGAACAGATTACGGAGCAGTAGGGGGGCGTGCTCACACACCCCCTTCACCAAGGTCAGAGTGAGGGCCATGATCACCTTCTCCTGGGGTAGATAGTCCAGCACGGGGCCCAGGCCCTGCTTCTTCACCCACTCCACTTCCAGGGCTAGGTGGTGCTTCCATAGCTGGGGAAACACAGACAGACTCGTGACATACTTATGGATTGAATTTATACCCGTTACTAGATTTATATTTTATAACCCCTGTGGTTTCAATTCACAGCAGCAACACCATGATTTGGACATACATTCCTAAACACAAACATTATATATCTACACTGAACAAAAATCTAAATGCAACATGCAAAAATGTATGGTTTTACTCAGTTACAGTTCATAAGGAAATCAGTCAATTGAAATCAATTGGATTTCACATGACCAGGCAGGGGAGCCGGGAACAGTCACCCACTGGGAAGCCAGGCCCAGCCAATGTGTTATTCCCTCACAAAAAGGGCTTTACTACAGACAGAAATACTCCAGTTTCATCAGTTGCCCAGGTGGCTGGTCTCAGACAATCCCAAGAAGAAGCCGGATGTTGAGATCCTGGGCTGGCATGGTTACACGTGGTCTGAGATGGTTGGATGTACTGCCAAATTCTCTAAAAATGACATTGGAGGTAGCTTATTGTAGATAAATTAACATTAAGTTCTCTGGCAACAGCTCTAGTGGACGTTCCTGCAGTCAGCATGCCAATTGCACGCTCTCTTATAATACGAGACATCTGTGGCATTGTGTTGTGTGACAAACTGCACATTTTAGAGGCCTTTTATTGTTCCCAGCAGAAGGGGTGGTGTACCTGTGTAATGATGCGGTTTACAGTGGCTTGCAAAAGTATTCATCCCCTTGGCATTTTTCCTATTTTGTTGCTTTACAACCTGGATTTTTTTTTGGGGGGGGGGGCTCAACAAAGTACAAAGTACCCCCCCCCAAAAGTCAGTACTTTGTTGAGCCAATTTTTGCAGCAATTACAGCTGCAAGTATCTTGAGGTATGTCAATAGAAGCTTGGCACATCTAGCCACTGGGATTTTTGTCCATTCTTCAAAGCGAACTGCTCCGGCACCTTCAAGTTGGATTGGTTCCGCTGGTGTACAGCAATCTTTAAGTCATACCACAGATTCTCAATTGGATTGACAACAGGCCCTCCGATTTGACACACTGAACTCTATCAGAGAAGTAGTTGGTAAACCAGGCGAGGCAATCATTTGAGAAACCAAGGCTGTCGAGTCTGCCAATAAGAATGTTGTGGCCAGGTCGATGAATACGACTGCACAGTAATGTCTCTTATCGATGGCGGTTATGATGTCGTTTAGAACCTTGAGCGTGGCTGAGGTGCACCCATGACCAGCTCTGAAACCAGATTACATAGCGGAGAAGGTATGGTGAGATTCGAAATGGTCAGTAATCTGTTAACTTGGCTTTCGAAGACCTTAGAAAGACAGGGTAGGATAGATATAGGTATGTAGCAGTTTGGGTCTAGAGTGTCACCCCCTTTGAAAAGGGGGATGACCACGGCAGCTTTCCAATCTTTGGGAATCTCAGAAGATACGAAAGATAGGTTGAACAGGCTAGTAATAGGGGTTGCAACAATTTCGGCAGATAATTTTAGAAAGAGAGGGTCCAGATTGTCTAGCCCGGCTGATTTGTAGTGGTCCAGATTTTGCAGCTGAACTTTTGCAGGAGAAATGGTGGGGGCTTTGGCGGGTTGCTGTGGAGGGTGCCGGGCAGTTGACCAGGGTAGGGGTAGCCATGTGGAAAGCATGGCCAGCCGTAGAGAAATGCTTATTGAAATTCTCAATTATAGTGGATTTATCGGTGGTGACAATGTTTCCTAGCCTCAGAGCAGTGGGCAGCTGGGAGGAGGTGCTCTTATTCTCCATGGACTTTAGTGTCCCAGAACTTTTTTGAGTTAGTACTACAGGATGCAAATTTGTTTGAAAAAGCTTGCCTTAGCTTTTCTAACTGCCGGTGTATATTTGTTCCTAACTTCCCTGAAAAGTTGCATATCACGGGGGCTATTCGATGCTAATGCAGAACGCCACAGGATGTTTTTTGTGCTGGTCAAGGGCAGACAGGTCTGGCGTGAACCAAGGACTATATCTATTCCTAGTTCTACATTTTTTGAGAGGGGCATGCTTATTTAAGATGGTGAGGAAGGCACTTTTAAAGAATAGCCAGGCATCATCTACTAACGGGATGAGATCAATGTCATTCCAGGATACCCCGGCCAGGTTGATTAGAAAGGCCTGCTCGCAGAAGTGTTTCAGGGAGTGTTTGACAGTGATGAGGGGTGGTCGTTTGGTCGCAGACCCATTACGGATGCAGGCAATGAGGCAGTGATCGCTGAGATCTTGATTGAAAACAGCAGAGGTGTATTTGGAGGGCGAATTAGTTAAGATTACATCTATGAGGGTGCCCGTGTTTACTGATTTGGGGTTGTACCTCGTAGGTTAATTGATCATTTGTATGAGATTGAGGGCATCAAGCTTAGTTTGTAGGATGGCCGGGGTGTTAAGCATGTCCCAGTTTAGGTCACCTAGTAGCACGAGCTCAGAAGATAGATGGGGGGGGCAATCAGTTCACATATAGTATCGAGGGCACAGCTGGGGGCCGAGGGAGGTCTATAGCAAGCGGCAACAGTGAGAGACGTGTTTCTGGAAAGGTGAATTTTTAGAAGTAGAAGCTCAAATTGTTTGGGTACAGACTTAGAAAGTAATACAGAACATCTTTGCAGTTCTATCTTGGCGGAAAACGTTATAGTTAGCAATGGAGTTCAGGGTTTTTGGTGGTTTTCCTTGGCAGAGTGTGCTAAAGCAGAGAGTAAAACAAACTTAGGGAGTAGGCTTCTAATGTTAACATGCATGAAACCAAGGCTTTTACGTTTACAGAAGTCAACAAATGAGGGCACCTGGGGGGTGGGAGTGGAGCTAGGCACTGCAGGACCTGGATTAACCTCCACATCACCAGAGGAACAGAGGAGAAGTAGGATATGGGTACGGCTAAAGTCTATACGAACTGGCCGTCTAGCACGTTCAGAACAGAGAGTTTGGGGTTCTGGGCAGGATAGCATAGATTCAAGGCATAGTGTACAGACAAAGGTATGGTAGGATGTGAGTACATTGGAGGTAAACCTAGGCATTGAGTAATGAAGAGAGATAGTCTCTAGAGATGTTTAATGTCATTGCATATGTAGGAGGTGGAACAACATGGTTGGTTAAGGCATATTGAGCAGGGCTAGAGGCTCTACAGTGAAATAAGACAGCAATCGCTAACCAGGACAGTAATGGACAAGGCATATTGATTAGAGAGAAGCATGCGTAGGCAAGTGAACATATGGGTCCAGTGAGTGGTTGGGCTGGCTGGGGACACGGCAATTGACAGTTAGCAGGCTAACAGTTAGTAGGCCGGAGCTAAACAAGCTAGCAGCTAGTAGACCAGGACAAGCTAGCAGTTAGCAGGCCGGGTTAGCAAGCAAGCAGTTAGCATGGGCTAGCAGTTAATAGACCAGGGCAAGCTAGTAGTTAGCAGACCGGGTTAGCAAGCAAGCATTTAGCAAGGGCTAGCCGTTAGCAGACCGGGCAGGCAAGCTAGCAGTTAGCAGACCAGGGCCCGGCAGTTAGCAGGCCGGGTTAGCAAGCAAGCATTTAGCAAGGGCTAGCAGTTAGCAGACCGGGCAGGCAAGCTAGCAGTTAGCAGACCAGGGCCTGGCAGTTTAGCAGTTAGCAGACCGGGTTAGCTAGAAAGTTAGCCTTTGAGGGGGGGTGGTGTAAGTCTGTTTTTGCCTCTTCGTGGGGTGACGTCGATAGACCAGTCGATTGAATGGTGCTCCGTGGGATGTTCAAAGTTTCAGATATTTTTTTATAACCCAACCCTGATCTGTACTTCTCCACAACTTTGTCCCTGACCTGTTTGGAGAGCTCCTTGGTCTTCATGGTGCCCCTTGCTTAGTGGTGTTGCAGACTCTGGGGCCTTTCAGAACAGGTGTATATATACACACTTAGATCATGTGACACTTAAATAAAGTCCACCTGTGTGCAATCAAACTAATTATGTGACTTCTGAAGGTAATTGGTTGCTGCTGACATGTATACTGTTGAGTCATCAGCCTACATAGACACACAGGCTTTATTCAAGGTCGGTGGAAGGTCAATGGTAAAAACAGAAAACAATAATGGCCCTAGCCGGCTCGGCTGCCCTGCGGTACACCACACTCAACTGAATTTGCATGAGAGAAGCTTCCATTAACGAACACCCTCTGTTTTCTATTAGATAGGTAACTAGATCCATTATAAGGCAGAGGACGCAAATCCATAACACCTAAGTTTTTTCAGCAATATGTTAGGATCAATTACATCAAAAGCTGCACTGAAGTATAAAAAAAATATGTCATTTGTGTCAGTGCCGAGCATGTTGAGCCCTTCCCATTAAGCATGCTGAAAGTCTTAACTTGTTTTCTGTAAAATAACTTTGATCAAACAATTTTTTTCCAAAAGTTTGCTAAACACTTAACAGGCTGATTGGTCGGCTGTTTGAACCATTAAAGGGTGCTCTGCTATTCTTGGGCAGCGTAATGACCTTTGCCTCCCCCATGTCGGAGGGTACACACTGTTTTCTAGACTAAAATTGAAGATGTGGCAAACAGGAGTCAAAGTATTCCACAACCAACCTCAACAATTTACCATCCAGGTTTTCAGTACCGGGTGGTTTGTCCTTATTTATAGATGGCAATACATTTTTTTTGCTTCTTCCACACCCACTTTGTGGAAATCAAAACTACAGTGCTTGTCTTTCATTATTTGTTCCATCATACATGAATATGAAGGCATGTCATTTGTTGTTTGCATGTCATAACTAAATTTGCTAATCTTGTCAACAAAAAAGTTATTAAAGTAGTTGGCAATATCAAAGGGTTTTGTTATGAACAAGCCATCTGCCTCAATGAAGGATGGAACAGAGTTAGCTTTCTTGCCTAGGATTTAATTTAAAGTTCTCCACCGCTTTTTACTATCATTTTGTATATAATTTAACTGTTACATAGTATAGTATATTCTTTTTGTTTAGTGATTTCTAAATTTACTGTATGTTTGCCAGTCTGCTGTGTTGTCAGACTTATTTGCCTCATCCCTCAACCATATAATTTTTTAATTTGTCATCTATCCAGGGGGATTAGACAGCTTCTTGATATGCCACACCTGTTAGGTGGGTGGATTATCTTGGAAAATGAGAAATGCTCAAAAACAAAAATGTAATCAAATATGTGCACAAAATGTGAGAGAAATAAGCCTTTTGTGCATATGGAAAAAATCTAGGATCTTTTATTTCAGCTCATGAAACATGGAACCAACACTTTACATGTTGCCCTTATTATTTTGTTCAATAAAGTTCTGAGCAATCCAAGTAACAAGGATTCCAGAAACTTACCCCAATGGAATACTTCTGCAGTTTCTTGGTCAGATTCTCAGCAGCCTGGGCCATCACACTACGCTCAAGCTGATCAGCTATTTCAATCAGCCCTGCGGCGACACCTCTCAGGGCTTCTTCATTGGCAGGGTTATCTGGAGGGCAAAGAGCATGTTAGTCAAAATCATATTGAATATGAACAGCTAAAGTATCCACAATTTGATGTCAACACAGTATCATTTTCAATCACTTACACAACAGTTCAACCCAGATGTGCCAGATCCCTGTCACATAGTACAATAAAGCTAAGATGTACAGCAGTATATATACTGCCCCTTTTCTAATATCCTTTTCATATACAGACAAAAATCCCACTATTTTACCATGCCAGGTTTTTTCCATATCTGAAAGGGGTAGGGGGCAAAAACCATGGGGCAATTCCACAGTAACAGAATGCTGGAACTCAGATGTTTCACTTTAAAATGTATGCCAAACAAAAACTAATGATTGCAAAGTTAAACAAACCATACAAGTCATCCTTGTGCATAGAGTTGTATGGTTTGTTGAACTTTGTAATCATTGTTTTTTTTTGGCATAGTCTCAGGAATCATTATTTTACCATGAAATTGCCCCATGGTAAAATAAAACCCACAAAGATCTAGTCATGATCTGCATTTTCACAGGCCCTGTAACCAAATACAGGTATCAGGTCTGTGTGAATGGTTCTCTGCTTTTTTGTAGGTAAACTCATTAACATACCATTTTTTAAAGGTCCAGTGTAGTCAAAATTAGGTTTCCCCGTGTTTTGTATCATATTGTACAACAGCTGATTAAACTAAAGCTATAAAATTGTGAAAGAAATGTATCAGTGTTATTTCCTGGTAGTTGCTGGTTGAAAATACAATCTACACAGGATCTTCTAATCAGCAGGTTCACATGGGCGGAAGTTTTGGCTTTCCATGGTGACATCACCATGTGGTAAATTGGTTAATAGACCAATAACAAAAAGAGTTCCAAAGCTCTCTGCTAATGTATTATAGTAAGGTACTTAATTGTTACCCATAAATGTTTTGATATGTATATAAAAACAGCGGCATTGGGCCTTTAACACCTCCCTAATTTGTAATGCAAACAGACCCCATCGTTTAACAACACCCGCCAAACCTCCCAATTTGCCAGTTACGCACTTAATGTATAAAAGAGGTATACCAGCAAATACGTGATCAATAAGGGTCTGTTTGTAGGGGGTCATAAAAACATTGTCTTACATCGTCTGTCTGAAATTAGTGTAAGGCTAGGGATTAATTCTGCTACCATGTTTGCAAAGCACACAGACCAACAACTCATGACCTTCCAGTTACCCATATTCTGCTTGTTTAATCTGGATTTAAGCACAAAACAATATAGAATCAAACTTGTATGGGTCAATCAAGCCCATACTTATGTTAAGGTAACTCATTTACCAAGGTGCATTTGAAACCTGTCACCAGTAGTGTCATTCATTCAGAAAGACACTTTGTGACCTTGGGATTAAGGTTCAATCTGCACATAGCATAGTTCTGAGATATTGAGCATCAAAGATTTCACATCCCACATCTCAGAACTGTTTTGTAGAGAATTCCTCATTCATAACCCATTAAGGTCCTTACTTTAAAAAGGTACCTAAAGTGCAGAGTATCAAAACCCTGAGACATTTGTAAATCTGTTTTTTAGGGGATGCAATTGTAGATAGAACCTTATGGTTCTGAAATGTCAATCTGGGTTTGAGGTTCTGACACTTCTGAATTAGACATGTTGAGTTAAGAATACTATAGCTATTTGAATACATAAATGATAGTGTTATATCTTAGTAAAATAGAATAACACTATTAAATACATTAAGAAATGTATTATGATCATCCGCTGAATTACGGTCACTGAACAATGATGTGACAACATCATTTACTTTAAGATTACTGACTGTTTTTTGCTTGAGTGGCATTATTGCTGGCTTGACTAGCCTGCCCTAGACCATACATAGAGAGAGATGGCAAATACATGTGTATTTGTACAGGCTTGTGATTAAAGATAGAACCTAAAAGCACCAAGTTCAAATTGGTTTATACAGATAGAGCTTTCCGTTTTTTTTCACTTTACGATGTACTATGCAGAAATCACTCCGCCATTTCCTGGCGTAGAGAATCATTGTACCATCTAAACTGCTGTGAGATCTTACCCATAACCAAAAATAGTATTTACAGTTGTTACAAAAGTACAAAAACAAAAGTAAAATAAGCAAAAACGAAACTTGACAACGGGAATCATAGAAATAGCACACCTAAAACAGATTTACCGCTTCTAAGACTTGCTTTCAATGAGAATAACAGCTCTATAACAGACTGTTCTATGTGAATTTGGTCTAGCCGCCTGACAGTTACATATCGCAGCTTTAAAATTTACTTCACATACATATGAAGATCAAATATATGTGACTAACTATTTTTTGACAGAAATGTCAGAACCTTACAGTCTGCAGGTCTTGACTTGTCAAAACTAAGTGAATGTGACTGATGGAATTTCAATCATACTATAAAAGAAAAACGAAAACAAACCAACTCACCGGGCCATGCCTGCGCAGCCTGAGGCTCAAGCCCCTCCAGTAAGATACTACTGCTGCTGCAGAAGTGTCCATCTGTCTGAAGCTCGCCCTCCTCGTGGATGTTAAGACCCAGACCATTGCCGTTTATGTCCTGGGTTAGCTTCAGCTCCCGGGCCAATGAGTCCAGCTCTATGCGGAGCTCCGCACTGCTGCAGCTCTGCTGTTGAAGGAAAGTCAGAAAGACCAGGGGAGTGCACTGAACATCCCCACAGTCCATCGCTGTTCTTCTACAGGGAAAAGCATAACATTGTATATCCATTGCAATTTCATCAGATATAAACTAGCTCTAAAGTTAGAGTTTCAAACGAATGCATTTTCACCAAAGTATTTACTAGCTAGCTGAACGTTACCAAGAGGACACAGTCAGCAGCTAAGTAGTTAACCTGTAGAAGCGCGCTACATTCGATTCAATGGTGTGCGAACAAAACAAGTCTAGCTAGCTAACGTTAGCTAGCTATTTAACGTAACGTTTGCCCGTGTTGATGCTAGCAAATAGCAATACACTCAATACTAACATTTTCTCTGTTCACTCACCGTCTAAAAACAGTAAATATATTAGCTGGTAAAGTTCAGCTTGCTTATTACAACTTGAAATAGCTAACAACACACGCTGATTGACACCGCCGAGTCAGAGCTGTTCGCCTTGCTTGCCAGACAACACACACGCACCCCATCAGTTTGGGAAAATTGGGGGTTTGGGACATCCCCCCCCCGCCGCGGACTGGTTTTTACTACATATGTGGCTACATTGGGCTGATTCGATTACGCTGGGTCGTGGAGTACCGCCAATGGCCCGTGACATGAGATCAAAAACGGTGAGGGAGGCGCTCTTTCTGAAATATAACACTATCTGCGCCGCTTGGTCATTTGTCAAAGCATGGTGCATTATCCAGAAACATCTATTTTCTATTAAATACATGTTTTATTTTAATTGGGAAGGCAGATAAAGCGTTATCACTTTTGCATTGGAAAACACCGAATCCTACTAATTACATGTGCTTAATTAAGTCACTTTTGTTTTATGCCGACGCCACCGTGGGCTTTAAACGGGGCAACTGATTTACCCCGGGAGGCTAACCGGTTCCAAATCGAATACCCTCAGTTTCGATGCAAAACACGCCTACACGGGCGTCCAGGCGGGATTAACCGAACTCCGTCATTGTAACTACTATAGCGTGTGTGCGCCATTTCTCGGAAGATCCAAACTAATTGCGAAGCTAATTTTTGAAGACTCCATTGAAATGGGCTACTTATTAAATAGGGCAAAACGTGATTGTGAACCATTCCAGCCCTGCGACAACGTTTTCTAAATCCTAAACCAGATTGCATACATACAGGCTATCCTCAGATCAATAATACCAGGTTTCTTTCAACAAGAAAAATACGCGAGTTTGCATGCTGTAATAAAAAAGTGACATGCCCTAACCACACGAAATAGCTGGTCCAAAAACAAGGATTTACAGTAGCATACAATACTTCTCCCATTTCATGACTTGCGCTGACCAATTAACAAAAACTCGATTTTAATGGAAGGATGATGGAACCCAAATTGTTTTGAATCTTCCATTCGCACACGTGATATACTTGTGGGGTTTTCCCTTCAACCCAGTGCTGTGACTGCAAGATAAGGAAGTAAAGTCATGCTAGGAGTCGGGACCAAACTTTTTACTGAGCAAAACATTGGTCTCAATTGTAAAATTACGCAAAAAAAAATAAGCAATTGCAAATATGGTTAAGTGTGATGAGTGACTGCTTTATCCTTGCATTTAATGTTGAACGACATTTTAGGTCAAATGTAAAATACTGACCCCAAACAAGGGTATTGGTTTAGGTCTGATCATATAAATTGTTAACGCTATGGTGGTTTACGGTCAGAGAAATGAACATGCATATGAGTAATAAACATGCAAGTGGCTACCCCTTGAAATAAAATCTGTCCTTCCACCAGTTATATTAACACAGTTCTGTACCAATAGATAAACTCCTCTAATCCTCTGGAAAGTCCCACAGTTAATGTGGTTTCTGTAATTCCGATGCCCTTTGATAAACAATTAAAGTGTGACTTTAATGAAAGACAAACATGTAAAGCAGCTAAACTGCATTTGTTTCTAGTGTCCTTATGATGAAATACTCTTTAGATGTTTCAGTGGTCTACACTTTCAAAGCCAAACATACTACAAAGAACTCAAGCCTGAGGGCCATTTCATAAGACCTTAAAAGTTTATTTACATTGTAAAAAGCAACAAATCACTGATGTTAATAAAACATTGCTGACTTGGCATTGCACTCACTGGTGTCTGCAGCAGTTCTCAATGGCCCAAATTATTGCAAAGTAAAACCTACTTCTCCACAAAAGTTAAACACTGAACGGCAGAAGTGCTACACAAGGAATTAATGGAGTTTTGCATCAAATCCTCCCCGCTTTGATATAAATTAGTCCAACATACTGCGATTCTACGACACTAATGCACAAAATAAAACCACCACAGGCTCTTCTAGGTAACTTTTTACCTTGCTGCTCACCAAGTTACATTGAGCCAGTCTAAGAAGTCCCTTGAGTCAGGGGAAAGTCCAAGACTTTGCAGCAAGGAGAATCAGTGTTCTGGTACTTCCAATAAGGCCCAGCATGTGATCACCTTTCACACTCCATACCCTGGGCATCCAAAGCTCATGGACCGGGCAGCATTCCTACCGACCAGCCTCCGCCCAGCTTTGGGCAAAGACCCTGTATTAATGGGATGCTGTAGACTAGGGGGAAAAGCCTGCTGTGGGGACAGTGTTGACAAACGAGCCTCCTGCAGCTCTCTGTGGAGGAATCGAGAGAGGGTGTTTATGTACATGGAATAAGTCACTTTAATAGTTTGAAAGCATAAATAATTTATTCAGTCTCATACTTTATGTACCCCAGCCTTACTGATCAAGTCATTATATAAACAACCAGCAGACATTTTGTGCAGTGGTGTAAAGAACTTCAAATACTACTTAAGTCATTTTGGGGTTCAGTACTTTACATTTGACAACTTAACGCCATTACATTCCTAAAGAAAATACATTATTTTTATTCCATACATTTTCCCCTGACACCCAGAAGTACTTTTTTGAATACTAAGCAGGACAGGAAAAATGGTCCAATTCACACACGTATCAAGAGAACATCCCTACTGCCTCTGATTTGGCACTCATTAAACACAAATGCTTAATTTGTAAATTATGTCGTGTTGGAGTGTGCCCCAGACTATCCGTGAACAAAAAACAAAATCATGCCATCTGGTTTGCCATAAGGAATTTGAAATTATTTACACTTTTGGTACTTAAATGTATTTCCAAATCAAATACTTTTACTCAGGTAGTATTTTACTGGGTGAGTTTTACTTGAGTCATTTTCTGTTAAACCATCTTTACTTTTACTAATGTATGACAATTGGGTACTTTTTCCACCACTGCTTTTGTGCCACAGGGGAGAGATACATTTTTTTCTGTTTCATATTAACTGCGCCCCCTAATGGAGAGTTCAACCAACTTCTATGCAAACGACATCTCTGCTCTCACTTTTCCAGCATGGCTGTCCTGAACCTCTCCACATTGAGCTCTCTGCGCAGTTGAGCAGCAAGCTTCCCAGTCCTCTCCTTCCTCAAAACAGGTTGTCTGCATAGCGCTGACGCAGAGGGTCGTTGAGATGGCTCCGGATCCAGCAGAGTCTGACAGATACACAAAGACAGCTTATCCCAAACAGCTGCTAATGTAGCAAAGGCAAGAGATAAACCTTGGAACATTTGTTGATCTAGAATGAAAAGCAAAATCAGTGTGTTGACTTAGCTTTGTGTGGTACTGGTTAATATCTGTCCCTTCCTAAACTGTGAATACCTCTGCACATTTATTTTGACTAGGCAAGTCAATTAAGAACAATTTCTTATTTACAATGATGGCCTACATTGATCTGGTACTCCCTGTACATAGCTCCATTCTTCTGTATTTTATTCATCATGTTAGTTACTATTTTAAAGACTCTGCATTATTGGGAAAGGTTCATAAGCAATTATTTCACTATAAAGTCTACACCAGCTGCATTCAGCACATGATCAATAAAATGTGATTTAATTTGGATTACAAAAAAATATATTCAGCTGGCATTTCATAAGAAGCTCCATAGATCACATACAAAGCACGCCAAGGAGAAAAACAAAACAAGATGGTGTAAAAGAAAAAAAGGTTGAAGAGTGCAGACATGACCAAAACAAGTACAGTTAAGTAAATTATGGGTACATGTGGTACCTGAATGAGACTTCTGAAAGCAGGGGAGAGCTCCTGGGGCAGGCTGGGTAACTGTGCCCGTCTGAGACTGTGCCATTCATCTCCATTCTGAGGGAGAGGGGGTGACCCTGCTGCCAGCAGCACAGTCAGGCCTAGTGCAAATATGTCCGCCTTAGGCAGGTTGCTGTAGTCCTGGGCAGCAGGGAGAAGCAGGGGATACAAGGTGTACATTCAAACAAACATAAGTAGTCAATAGAGAGAACTTTTACCGTACCTCATGCAGGACCTCGCTGGCGAGGAAGCGGCTGTCCCCCTCCTCTACTTGTGGACTGCTGCTGGACGTCACATGGCCCAGGTCACCTGCAAAGACAAACAGGAATCATAGATGGCATCTCAATGACGCAGTGCACCAAAGCTAGGAGAGAAAATGTGATATTTAGTGAAAAACTACTACCAATTTTATAAACCACCCCTGTTGAAGGGCCTCCGTCCTCTTCCTCCTCACTCTCACCCGCTCCACCTGCGCTCGAGCATTGGCATATGAAGATATTACCTACAAATAAGAGCATACAAATAAGAGCAGAGTGAGAAACGGTGGAAGTGAGGAGTATACATTGCTGAGAATGAGAATAAATAAAGAGGAGACCTACTGGGTTTAATGTCTAGGTGCACAAGGCCAGAGCTGTGAATATACTTGAGACCCATGGAAACGTGCAGAAGTAGATCCCTCAACTCCAGCTCTGGAAACAGCTCTCCACTTGCCTCCTTCTTTAATATGGCATCGTGGAGACTCCCACCTGCAGTGTTTACAACACAGTACATCGAGATGCGCGCACAAACAAAAAGTCTCATACATCAATCCAGCCATCTTACTGACAAACACTTATTCAACCAAAAAGTCAGTGTTCCTTCCCAATTGTGCAGGTGAGAATGAAACACAACTTTAAAAAATTAATATCCAGTCTACCATCACAATACTCATTCTGTATGATCATGTGATCATCTTCAGCCCATGCTGAGTAATAGCGGACGACATGGGGGTGATGCCCAAGTACAGCATGTGCATACACCTCCTTTAAGGCCAGATGCCTGAGGTCAAAAGTTTTGTATCATATTGTACAACAGCTGATTAAACTAAAGCTATAAAATTGTGAAAGAAATGTATCAGTGTTATTTCCTGGTAGTTGCTGGTTGAAAATACAATCTACACAGGATCTTCTAATCAGCAGGTTCACATGGGCGGAAGTTTTGGCTTTCCATGGTGACATCACCATGTGGTAAATTGGTTAATAGACCAATAACAAAAAGAGTTCCAAAGCTCTCTGCTAATGTATTATAGTAAGGTACTTAATTGTTACCCATAAATGTTTTGATATGTATATAAAAACAGCGGCATTGGGCCTTTAACACCTCCCTAATTTGTAATGCAAACAGACCCCATCGTTTAACAACACCCGCCAAACCTCCCAATTTGCCAGTTACGCACTTAATGTATAAAAGAGGTATACCAGCAAATACGTGATCAATAAGGGTCTGTTTGTAGGGGGTCATAAAAACATTGTCTTACATCGTCTGTCTGAAATTAGTGTAAGGCTAGGGATTAATTCTGCTACCATGTTTGCAAAGCACACAGACCAACAACTCATGACCTTCCAGTTACCCATATTCTGCTTGTTTAATCTGGATTTAAGCACAAAACAATATAGAATCAAACTTGTATGGGTCAATCAAGCCCATACTTATGTTAAGGTAACTCATTTACCAAGGTGCATTTGAAACCTGTCACCAGTAGTGTCATTCATTCAGAAAGACACTTTGTGACCTTGGGATTAAGGTTCAATCTGCACATAGCATAGTTCTGAGATATTGAGCATCAAAGATTTCACATCCCACATCTCAGAACTGTTTTGTAGAGAATTCCTCATTCATAACCCATTAAGGTCCTTACTTTAAAAAGGTACCTAAAGTGCAGAGTATCAAAACCCTGAGACATTTGTAAATCTGTTTTTTAGGGGATGCAATTGTAGATAGAACCTTATGGTTCTGAAATGTCAATCTGGGTTTGAGGTTCTGACACTTCTGAATTAGACATGTTGAGTTAAGAATACTATAGCTATTTGAATACATAAATGATAGTGTTATATCTTAGTAAAATAGAATAACACTATTAAATACATTAAGAAATGTATTATGATCATCCGCTGAATTACGGTCACTGAACAATGATGTGACAACATCATTTACTTTAAGATTACTGACTGTTTTTTGCTTGAGTGGCATTATTGCTGGCTTGACTAGCCTGCCCTAGACCATACATAGAGAGAGATGGCAAATACATGTGTATTTGTACAGGCTTGTGATTAAAGATAGAACCTAAAAGCACCAAGTTCAAATTGGTTTATACAGATAGAGCTTTCCGTTTTTTTTCACTTTACGATGTACTATGCAGAAATCACTCCGCCATTTCCTGGCGTAGAGAATCATTGTACCATCTAAACTGCTGTGAGATCTTACCCATAACCAAAAATAGTATTTACAGTTGTTACAAAAGTACAAAAACAAAAGTAAAATAAGCAAAAACGAAACTTGACAACGGGAATCATAGAAATAGCACACCTAAAACAGATTTACCGCTTCTAAGACTTGCTTTCAATGAGAATAACAGCTCTATAACAGACTGTTCTATGTGAATTTGGTCTAGCCGCCTGACAGTTACATATCGCAGCTTTAAAATTTACTTCACATACATATGAAGATCAAATATATGTGACTAACTATTTTTTGACAGAAATGTCAGAACCTTACAGTCTGCAGGTCTTGACTTGTCAAAACTAAGTGAATGTGACTGATGGAATTTCAATCATACTATAAAAGAAAAACGAAAACAAACCAACTCACCGGGCCATGCCTGCGCAGCCTGAGGCTCAAGCCCCTCCAGTAAGATACTACTGCTGCTGCAGAAGTGTCCATCTGTCTGAAGCTCGCCCTCCTCGTGGATGTTAAGACCCAGACCATTGCCGTTTATGTCCTGGGTTAGCTTCAGCTCCCGGGCCAATGAGTCCAGCTCTATGCGGAGCTCCGCACTGCTGCAGCTCTGCTGTTGAAGGAAAGTCAGAAAGACCAGGGGAGTGCACTGAACATCCCCACAGTCCATCGCTGTTCTTCTACAGGGAAAAGCATAACATTGTATATCCATTGCAATTTCATCAGATATAAACTAGCTCTAAAGTTAGAGTTTCAAACGAATGCATTTTCACCAAAGTATTTACTAGCTAGCTGAACGTTACCAAGAGGACACAGTCAGCAGCTAAGTAGTTAACCTGTAGAAGCGCGCTACATTCGATTCAATGGTGTGCGAACAAAACAAGTCTAGCTAGCTAACGTTAGCTAGCTATTTAACGTAACGTTTGCCCGTGTTGATGCTAGCAAATAGCAATACACTCAATACTAACATTTTCTCTGTTCACTCACCGTCTAAAAACAGTAAATATATTAGCTGGTAAAGTTCAGCTTGCTTATTACAACTTGAAATAGCTAACAACACACGCTGATTGACACCGCCGAGTCAGAGCTGTTCGCCTTGCTTGCCAGACAACACACACGCACCCCATCAGTTTGGGAAAATTGGGGGTTTGGGACATCCCCCCCCCGCCGCGGACTGGTTTTTACTACATATGTGGCTACATTGGGCTGATTCGATTACGCTGGGTCGTGGAGTACCGCCAATGGCCCGTGACATGAGATCAAAAACGGTGAGGGAGGCGCTCTTTCTGAAATATAACACTATCTGCGCCGCTTGGTCATTTGTCAAAGCATGGTGCATTATCCAGAAACATCTATTTTCTATTAAATACATGTTTTATTTTAATTGGGAAGGCAGATAAAGCGTTATCACTTTTGCATTGGAAAACACCGAATCCTACTAATTACATGTGCTTAATTAAGTCACTTTTGTTTTATGCCGACGCCACCGTGGGCTTTAAACGGGGCAACTGATTTACCCCGGGAGGCTAACCGGTTCCAAATCGAATACCCTCAGTTTCGATGCAAAACACGCCTACACGGGCGTCCAGGCGGGATTAACCGAACTCCGTCATTGTAACTACTATAGCGTGTGTGCGCCATTTCTCGGAAGATCCAAACTAATTGCGAAGCTAATTTTTGAAGACTCCATTGAAATGGGCTACTTATTAAATAGGGCAAAACGTGATTGTGAACCATTCCAGCCCTGCGACAACGTTTTCTAAATCCTAAACCAGATTGCATACATACAGGCTATCCTCAGATCAATAATACCAGGTTTCTTTCAACAAGAAAAATACGCGAGTTTGCATGCTGTAATAAAAAAGTGACATGCCCTAACCACACGAAATAGCTGGTCCAAAAACAAGGATTTACAGTAGCATACAATACTTCTCCCATTTCATGACTTGCGCTGACCAATTAACAAAAACTCGATTTTAATGGAAGGATGATGGAACCCAAATTGTTTTGAATCTTCCATTCGCACACGTGATATACTTGTGGGGTTTTCCCTTCAACCCAGTGCTGTGACTGCAAGATAAGGAAGTAAAGTCATGCTAGGAGTCGGGACCAAACTTTTTACTGAGCAAAACATTGGTCTCAATTGTAAAATTACGCAAAAAAAAATAAGCAATTGCAAATATGGTTAAGTGTGATGAGTGACTGCTTTATCCTTGCATTTAATGTTGAACGACATTTTAGGTCAAATGTAAAATACTGACCCCAAACAAGGGTATTGGTTTAGGTCTGATCATATAAATTGTTAACGCTATGGTGGTTTACGGTCAGAGAAATGAACATGCATATGAGTAATAAACATGCAAGTGGCTACCCCTTGAAATAAAATCTGTCCTTCCACCAGTTATATTAACACAGTTCTGTACCAATAGATAAACTCCTCTAATCCTCTGGAAAGTCCCACAGTTAATGTGGTTTCTGTAATTCCGATGCCCTTTGATAAACAATTAAAGTGTGACTTTAATGAAAGACAAACATGTAAAGCAGCTAAACTGCATTTGTTTCTAGTGTCCTTATGATGAAATACTCTTTAGATGTTTCAGTGGTCTACACTTTCAAAGCCAAACATACTACAAAGAACTCAAGCCTGAGGGCCATTTCATAAGACCTTAAAAGTTTATTTACATTGTAAAAAGCAACAAATCACTGATGTTAATAAAACATTGCTGACTTGGCATTGCACTCACTGGTGTCTGCAGCAGTTCTCAATGGCCCAAATTATTGCAAAGTAAAACCTACTTCTCCACAAAAGTTAAACACTGAACGGCAGAAGTGCTACACAAGGAATTAATGGAGTTTTGCATCAAATCCTCCCCGCTTTGATATAAATTAGTCCAACATACTGCGATTCTACGACACTAATGCACAAAATAAAACCACCACAGGCTCTTCTAGGTAACTTTTTACCTTGCTGCTCACCAAGTTACATTGAGCCAGTCTAAGAAGTCCCTTGAGTCAGGGGAAAGTCCAAGACTTTGCAGCAAGGAGAATCAGTGTTCTGGTACTTCCAATAAGGCCCAGCATGTGATCACCTTTCACACTCCATACCCTGGGCATCCAAAGCTCATGGACCGGGCAGCATTCCTACCGACCAGCCTCCGCCCAGCTTTGGGCAAAGACCCTGTATTAATGGGATGCTGTAGACTAGGGGGAAAAGCCTGCTGTGGGGACAGTGTTGACAAACGAGCCTCCTGCAGCTCTCTGTGGAGGAATCGAGAGAGGGTGTTTATGTACATGGAATAAGTCACTTTAATAGTTTGAAAGCATAAATAATTTATTCAGTCTCATACTTTATGTACCCCAGCCTTACTGATCAAGTCATTATATAAACAACCAGCAGACATTTTGTGCAGTGGTGTAAAGAACTTCAAATACTACTTAAGTCATTTTGGGGTTCAGTACTTTACATTTGACAACTTAACGCCATTACATTCCTAAAGAAAATACATTATTTTTATTCCATACATTTTCCCCTGACACCCAGAAGTACTTTTTTGAATACTAAGCAGGACAGGAAAAATGGTCCAATTCACACACGTATCAAGAGAACATCCCTACTGCCTCTGATTTGGCACTCATTAAACACAAATGCTTAATTTGTAAATTATGTCGTGTTGGAGTGTGCCCCAGACTATCCGTGAACAAAAAACAAAATCATGCCATCTGGTTTGCCATAAGGAATTTGAAATTATTTACACTTTTGGTACTTAAATGTATTTCCAAATCAAATACTTTTACTCAGGTAGTATTTTACTGGGTGAGTTTTACTTGAGTCATTTTCTGTTAAACCATCTTTACTTTTACTAATGTATGACAATTGGGTACTTTTTCCACCACTGCTTTTGTGCCACAGGGGAGAGATACATTTTTTTCTGTTTCATATTAACTGCGCCCCCTAATGGAGAGTTCAACCAACTTCTATGCAAACGACATCTCTGCTCTCACTTTTCCAGCATGGCTGTCCTGAACCTCTCCACATTGAGCTCTCTGCGCAGTTGAGCAGCAAGCTTCCCAGTCCTCTCCTTCCTCAAAACAGGTTGTCTGCATAGCGCTGACGCAGAGGGTCGTTGAGATGGCTCCGGATCCAGCAGAGTCTGACAGATACACAAAGACAGCTTATCCCAAACAGCTGCTAATGTAGCAAAGGCAAGAGATAAACCTTGGAACATTTGTTGATCTAGAATGAAAAGCAAAATCAGTGTGTTGACTTAGCTTTGTGTGGTACTGGTTAATATCTGTCCCTTCCTAAACTGTGAATACCTCTGCACATTTATTTTGACTAGGCAAGTCAATTAAGAACAATTTCTTATTTACAATGATGGCCTACATTGATCTGGTACTCCCTGTACATAGCTCCATTCTTCTGTATTTTATTCATCATGTTAGTTACTATTTTAAAGACTCTGCATTATTGGGAAAGGTTCATAAGCAATTATTTCACTATAAAGTCTACACCAGCTGCATTCAGCACATGATCAATAAAATGTGATTTAATTTGGATTACAAAAAAATATATTCAGCTGGCATTTCATAAGAAGCTCCATAGATCACATACAAAGCACGCCAAGGAGAAAAACAAAACAAGATGGTGTAAAAGAAAAAAAGGTTGAAGAGTGCAGACATGACCAAAACAAGTACAGTTAAGTAAATTATGGGTACATGTGGTACCTGAATGAGACTTCTGAAAGCAGGGGAGAGCTCCTGGGGCAGGCTGGGTAACTGTGCCCGTCTGAGACTGTGCCATTCATCTCCATTCTGAGGGAGAGGGGGTGACCCTGCTGCCAGCAGCACAGTCAGGCCTAGTGCAAATATGTCCGCCTTAGGCAGGTTGCTGTAGTCCTGGGCAGCAGGGAGAAGCAGGGGATACAAGGTGTACATTCAAACAAACATAAGTAGTCAATAGAGAGAACTTTTACCGTACCTCATGCAGGACCTCGCTGGCGAGGAAGCGGCTGTCCCCCTCCTCTACTTGTGGACTGCTGCTGGACGTCACATGGCCCAGGTCACCTGCAAAGACAAACAGGAATCATAGATGGCATCTCAATGACGCAGTGCACCAAAGCTAGGAGAGAAAATGTGATATTTAGTGAAAAACTACTACCAATTTTATAAACCACCCCTGTTGAAGGGCCTCCGTCCTCTTCCTCCTCACTCTCACCCGCTCCACCTGCGCTCGAGCATTGGCATATGAAGATATTACCTACAAATAAGAGCATACAAATAAGAGCAGAGTGAGAAACGGTGGAAGTGAGGAGTATACATTGCTGAGAATGAGAATAAATAAAGAGGAGACCTACTGGGTTTAATGTCTAGGTGCACAAGGCCAGAGCTGTGAATATACTTGAGACCCATGGAAACGTGCAGAAGTAGATCCCTCAACTCCAGCTCTGGAAACAGCTCTCCACTTGCCTCCTTCTTTAATATGGCATCGTGGAGACTCCCACCTGCAGTGTTTACAACACAGTACATCGAGATGCGCGCACAAACAAAAAGTCTCATACATCAATCCAGCCATCTTACTGACAAACACTTATTCAACCAAAAAGTCAGTGTTCCTTCCCAATTGTGCAGGTGAGAATGAAACACAACTTTAAAAAATTAATATCCAGTCTACCATCACAATACTCATTCTGTATGATCATGTGATCATCTTCAGCCCATGCTGAGTAATAGCGGACGACATGGGGGTGATGCCCAAGTACAGCATGTGCATACACCTCCTTTAAGGCCAGATGCCTGAGGTCAAAAGGAGACATCATTTACAAACATTACATACTGCAAATAATAAAATACAACATTTCAACGACCCTCAACATTTGAGATCAGGGGTTTGAAACTCATTCCATAGAGAGCCTAGCGTCTGCAGGTTTTTCCGCCTTTCAATTAAGACTTAAACAACCAGATGAGGGGAGATCTTCACTAATTATTGACCTTAAATTCATCAATCAAGTACAAGGGAGGAGCGAAATCCTGCAGACACTCGGCCCTCCGTGGAATGAGTTTGACATGTGTTGTAGATTATCGTTTTCCTATTCTCACGCTGATCATAAGGCCCAGGCTATTCTTAAACAGTGTGAGGCCGCTGGTGCTGACTCACTCATTGGCAGACCCGGCAAGTGGTCGGCGAGAGCGCTTGATGGCGTACAAGCAGCCGTCCAGCCTCTTCACACACTTGCACACCACTCCAAACTCCCCCGCACCGATATGTCCAAGCTCCAGAAATTCACTCTCATACCTAGACAACATGAAAGCCTGGACAGCCTGCCTCTGCACAGACAGACGGAGGACAAAAGCAGGAAGTGGGAGTGTGAATGGCAGAATTAGGAGGGACAGAGGAAACGGCCAAAAGAGATGAGCTTAGTGACTAAATGAGCCGTGGACAGGCAGGGGAGAGGGAGAGCCAACTGTTCAATGGACAAAGATAGTTTGTACCTTGGACGGGAGAAATGCATCATCATCCTCCTCTGATGACGTATGGCTCGGTTTCATTCTAAAAGATGAGATGATAACTTCACAAAACCCACTCAGTCTCAAAACACTGTAGAGACTCAGATGGCCTTGCTACCATGTGCTATTACACAATCACCAAAACGCAGAAAACAATACCATTTACAATCACAACCAAACCCTTAGTTGGGTTACCTGCATCCATAGTCGTCATCGTCACTCCGACTCTTCCTCTTGTAGTGCTCCCTGGTCCTGCGGAACGTGTCGGGGGTGAAGGGGTTCACATTGACAGAGGGCATGCGGCTGCACTGGGCAGGGTCAGTGGAAGTGGCGAAACGCAGAGCCCTCTGACTGCGGCATATCTTGGTGCTGAAACTGGGCAGAGCTGACTTGGAGAGCAGACTCTTGGGTGAAGAGGGATGTGGAGAAATAAATACTTCTGACATGTAAAAATGCACTGAATTCCAGGATTTTACGTTGGAGGTAGCTACACATTGTAATGTGTGATGATTTTAATAATTTCAGATGAAAGAAATCAAGAAAGTGATCCACGAGGGCATGGTCCTCTGTAGCTAAGTTGATAGAGCATGGCGTTTGCAACGTCAGGATAGCAGGTTTGATTCTTGGGAATACCCAGACGTAAAATGTATGCACACATGACTAAGTCGCTTTGGATAAAAGCATCTGCTAAATGGCATATATTATACATATGATACATGTCCACACACCTTGGGAGTACTGGGGGAGTCACAGAGCCTCAGTTTCCTCCAGGCGGCATAGGGAATGGGGGTGGTCGGTGAAACTGGGATGGATGGGGATATGGTGAAGCTCCTGGTGCAATGACGCTGCACTATGGGTGTCCTGCACACAGAGTTGGGACTTAGGATCTGAGGATTTATGGAGCTCCATTCATCCAAACTGCTGTCACTACCCTCTTCCTCGCCACAGCTTGAGAAGTCCAAGTTTTGCACCGTCCAGTCACTTCCCATGGCCATCCCTGACTCAAGGAGTTCTAGAAGACAGGCATTGATAGTAAAGTGATTCTTCCATGATGAAACAAAGGGTCAATAAAGGGATAACCTAGTGAAAATGACTTGTTCCTTACCTTGAAAGCAATATGGAGGAGGCTGCTTTCAAGGTAACACATTTATTTTTTGAAAATTAGTTAATTTCTGTTAAAGGGATAATTTAACTAAAACACCCAAATCCCTTGTAGTTCTCACATGGTTACACGCATGGCCTACTAACAAATTCATGTTTGGGAATGGGAGACAGGCGCTTGGATCATACAAAGTTCCAATAGCACTAAATGTATAATGTATTCCTTACTTTTAAATATTTTCCAATGCTTTGAAAGTTTGAATGAATACACTTCTGAATTACTTACGATCAAGTTGCCTACCAGAACACCAGGTTTGAATTTAGCTGAGTATGTTAATAAGCAGATTATATTTAAACTAATTAGAAACGTCATCTATCAAGTTGACCTCTTTACTGCATCCTATTGGCTGAATGTAATGTATGTCATAAATAAACACACCTTATTTTAAAGGCACAGTAGTATGAACATTTTTAGCGTAAACAATTTATTTTATGATTCTAAATAATGCATATAATGACATAATGTCTGTGTCCTATTGATGAACATATTTCTCAACGATTAAAATGATTTATGGACTCATCAACAACACAACTTCTGGCCAGTCTATCATTAGATTACAAATATAACATTCATGAAAAGCAAGGGAGCTTTATGAACACACTTTATCACAAATACCGGTATGTAAATAGGCCACCTATCAAATATTGATCAATCCACGTGAGCGGAAGTGTGTGACATCATCACCAAAACACTGTGTGCGCTGGCACTGGAGCTGGCAGAAGACTATTTATCCGCGCATGTGACACGCTTACAAATAGCAAGAAAACGGCAGGGAGGAGTGAAACACATAAGGGTCTGTTGAAGCAGTAGCCTACTGACTTTATCTAGTGGAATTATTTTCTCCATAGTTCCGCGTTGTTCATCTCTATTTAGGAAGCAATATGGTCGAGCAGTCGGATCGCGCTCCACTGCTCGACTGGGAGGAGATTCCACCAAACGAACTGACCCAGGCGGTTCCCGCTCCAGCAAAAGAAAATGGATCGGAATCAAATCCGCCAGACGGCCGCTCTCTGGGTAGCACCGCGCTCGCCATCGGGTGGAACACTAGCTCTGGGGGTCCAGTAAGTGTAACAACCATTCCCAGCTTGAACAGGAGCCCTCACCTTGACTACCCTGGCCCATGGGGTGTTCCCAGCCCCATCCATGCCGACTCTAGAATATCTCTGAAAGAACGGCTGGGATGGGAGGAAAAGGACCAAATAGTGGCTGTGTTTGTGGTAACCTTTGACACAAGATCAGGTGAGCAAGAGCAATACAGTATGAATACAGTGTCATTTACCTTACTGGGCACAGTGGGGGACTGACTCATTCCATGGAAGTGCGCACACACTGAAAGATGACGTTGCAAGAAATGTCTACTGTTCTTTTCTTCCCGCTAGCTTTGCTTATCTACGCTATTCAAATATGAACCAATATGTAGAGACCCAAATCATTTGTGGTAAGCATTTGTTGAGCAGGGAAAGCAGTTCGTCAAATTATTAATTTCTTCTGCCATCGCAAGGTTCAATAAGCTCTCTTTATATGTGAATAATAAGAGTAATGCAGTAACCTACTGTTACATTACTTTCTAATTTGATAATTCGACCCCCCCCCCCCCCCCCTTGTACAGCTTGGATAATATTCTGGTTACTGCAAGCATCTCTTGACCTGGGGCAGTTTGTGTGTTCCTCTGTTACACCAGTATCACTAAGAAGGGAAAGCTTTCAGAGAGTCCTGGAAAACCAGTGTTACTACTTACCCTCCCCAACTTCCCTTTTATGGTACGCAGAGTTTTATAGTAAGATAGAATGTGTAAGGAAAAAACTGGGGACATGGTGGATGAATTTCATTCTCTCACAGTGAAGTGAACAGTATGGAAAATCAAGTGTATGTGTTTGTGTGTGTCAATGGCAGGTAACATGGTGGAATGGTGCTTACCCCAAGACGTGAATCTTGACGGAGTGGAATTCAAGTCAATGGCGAGCGGATCACACAGAATCGCCAAGGACTTCATGTAAGACTATTCCCCCAACTGAATGCACAGTGTTATTGGCAGAGGACCATCAGAACCCTATCAATAATCTGTACGATGTTGTATACATTCACTAGATTCATTCATGTCTTTCATTTTTGCAGATATTTCCGTAAAGGCTGCTACTTTGGGCTGGCTTGTTTTGCTAACATGCCTGTTGAGAGTGAATCGGAGAGAGGGGCGCGGATGAAATCTGTGGGTATTCTGTCTCCCTCTTACACCCTCCTATATCGCTACATGCACTTCCTGGAGAACCAGGTTAGGTAAGTACTTGTCTGGCTGTCTGTTTGTCTGTTTGTTAGTTAGGCTTGGGCAATACCCTAAGGATGCACAATATATCGGTGAACATATCGGAATCGGACGATATTAGCTAAAAATGCCGACATCGGCATTGGCCCGATTTTTCTAGTTTAACGCCGATGTGCAAAACTGATGTCAAAGCTGACGCGCATACCAATGTCTGCTGTGTGGATCGAGCAGTCAACAAGTCGAGCAGTCATTTGAAAGAGTAAGAACAAGTCAAAATCCATTAACGCCAAGATAATGGAATTCATTGCCCTTGACAATCAAACGTTTTCTGTCGTAGGTGATGTTGGCCATCGCCGACTGGTCGAGCACCGGTACACACTACCAAGTGAGCTATTTTTCAGATGTTGCCCTACCGGAGTTACACAGTAATAGCGTCACTGCTATTAGCTTCACGACTGACATTTGAACCGGTGATATCAGCCCCAGGAGCATGCTGACTCTGACAGCACAGTGGGTCATCAAGGATTTCTTACTGAAGAAAGTTGTATTGCATGCTCATCAATATGCTGGTTGTCATACCGCTGCTGCAATTTCAATGGCTTTTGAGAACATGTTTGAAACTTGGAAACATGAACATGCTAGTTCCATTCAAACAACTGGCTCGAGAAATTAGCTCATCAACTGTGCCTGCAGCAGACGTGATACCCTTTGTCATGGCATTGAAACGTCTGCTCAACAGAACTGCCAACAGACTGTGAACAAGCGATTCGGTGGCATTCTCTCTACTGTGTCGTCGCCATGCTTGATGCTAAGTACAAGGACCACTACTTCTATGCAGACAAGAAACAGGGTTTACGTAAAATGTTACATAGACAGATGGACACAGTGACGGACACAGTGACAGTGCGCACGGAGGAAGAGAGGCCACGGACAGAGAGTTGAAACTTCACTGCTTGATATGTATGATGAAATCCTGGTTGAGAATGAAATGACTGAACAAATGAACAACGAAACAGCACAGCAAGTAAGTGATAGAAATAGGTTTTGATTATGTTTTACTGGTAATGGGGACATACGTAAATGCCAACAAAATAACGTGTGTGTGTGTGTGTGTGTGATACAGCCTGGATTCGAACCAGGGACTGTAGTGATGCCTCTTGCACTGAGATGCAGTGCCTTAGACCTCTGCATCCGTGCGTGTGTTAACTATTTAACTGTACTAGAATGCTAACTGTAAAAGGCTGCTAAAATGTTAAATATTGGTTATCGATATCTGTTTTTTGGCAAGGAAAATATAGGATATCGGTATTGACCAAACATGTCATCGGTGCATCACAGGTATAAATGGTATATTTTGAAATACCGACAGTATGATTTTGAATACAGTATTTAAAATATATATATATATATATATATATATATATATATATATATATATATATATATATATATATATATATATATATATATATATATATATATATATATATATATATATATATATATATATATATATATATATATATATATATATATATATATATATATATATATATATATATATATAATATATATATATATATATAATATATATATATATATATATATATAATATATATATATATATATAAATATAATATATATATATATATATATGTATTTATTTATTTTTAATGGTAGCTATGCCACTGCTTCTACCTACATAGGTTAAGTACAACTATAAAAAAATCTAAGATGCTAAATAAATTATATCCAGCTCAGGGCTCCAGCTATTCATTTGGTTCGCTAACTTGCTAGCATCGGCCCGATGTCAAGATCAAGCTTCTTGGTTACAGAAGAGCCATTCAATTCCCTCCTGGATCAAGATCCCTGTTGCCTAAATTGTTTTGTGCGTAAATAAATAAATAATAATCATTAAATATATACATTTTAGAAATGGTGCCCCTTCTGTGCACATTCGGTAATATTGTATACCTTGGTATGGTACAGAAACGTTACGACGGTATGAATATTTGGATACCATTCAACCCTACTGTCTGGTCTGTCTGTCGCTCGCTCTCACTGTCTGTGTCACGGTCTGTCCATTCTCTCTCTTTGTCACTCTCTTTCTTATCCGTCCTGTTTCACATTTCACCCCTTATTTCCTTCCTCCTCTCCTTCGTCTGTATTTTCAGTCTCCTCATCTATTAAAAATAAGCCCTGAGTCAGTGCCACCACCGTCACTAGAAGCCATTTATATCACATGAAGTATTTGTATGTAATCATTGGAATGGAAGAAACCCAAACAGTTTCCCTCAGTAAATCTTGTCTTTATGCTTGAATCTTCAAACAGTATCTCTTATCTCATTAACTATGCATAAAGAAGTAACACATCCAGCTCATGGTAGAGGTGTATGCTTGGGGGGTTAATCTTGACTGTATACAGTACAGCTACTTTATGTGGATCCATTGAAAGTACTACTCCACTTCCAGTTCCCAGGGAGGGATTATCCCAGGTTTAATCCAATCAAACCATGCTGTAATGAGTCTTCGATAACAGTCTCTTTCTTACCAGTGTTATCACTGAGATGCCAACTGCAGTCAGCATATAGAAAGTGTATAGTGTCTCTCCATGCAGACACCAGCTCCAGTGCCCTGGCTCGTATTCTCCTCTGGAGGCCTTCTATGAAGATAAGAAAGCTGTGCTGCCCCCAGCAGGGAACGGCCTTGTCACTGCTTGTCCGACCAGTGCTTGGGTCCCAGCCATCAACCGCTGCATGCACCCAGAGATGAAGGTGAGCACCTATGGCCACCTGCACCAGTCACTAATGTTACTGTGTGGCTGTTGTTTGTGTTAGTTGTGGATAATTGGCAATTAAATGTTTTGGTTTAAGTGTGTTTGTTCATTTTGAGATATGTGATAACTTCAAATCAAACTTTATTTGTCACATGTGCCGAATACAACAAGTGTAGACCTTACTGTGAAATGCTTACTTACTAGCCGTTAACTAACAGTGCAGTTCAAAAAGAGTTAAGAATATATTTACGAAATGGTAGCACAATTCAATAACGAGGCTATATACAGGGGGTACCGGTACCAAGTCAGTGTGCGGGTGTACAGGTTAGTTGAGGTAATTTGTACATGTAGGTAGGGGTGAAGTGACTATGCATAGATAATAAACAGGAAGTAGCACCGGTGTACAAAACCAATGTGGGGATGGGGGTGTCAATTTTATGGGCTTTCCTCTGACACTGTCTTTTATATGTCCTGGATGGCAGGAAGCTTGGCCCCAGTGATGTACTGGGCCATACGCACTACCCTCTGTAGCGCCATACGGTCAGACCAAATATTTTCAGTCTCCTGAGGGGGAATAGGTTTTGTCGTGTCCTCTTAACGGCTGTCTTGGTGTGTTTGGACCATGATAGTTCGTTGGGGATGTAGACACCAAGGAACTTAACTCTCGACCTGCTCCACTACGGCCCTGTCGATGCTAACGCGGGCCTGTTTGGCCCACCTTTTCCTGTCGTCCACCATCAGCTCCTTTGTCTTGCTCACATTGAGGGAGAGGTTGTTGTCCTGGCACCACACTTCCAGTTCTCTGACCTCCTCCCTATAGGCTGTCTTATCGTTGTCGGCGATCAGGCCTACCACTGTTGACGTCAGCATACTTAATGATGGTGTTGGAGTTCACCCACAAGCAGTCGTGGGTGAACAGGGAGTACAGGAGGGGACTAAGTACACACCCCTGAGGGGCCCCAGTGTTGAGGATCACTTGGGGGCGGGCCATCAGGAAGTCCGGGATCCAGTTGCAGAGGGAGGTGTTTAGTCCCAGGGTCCTTAGCTTAGTGATGAGCTTCGTGGGCACTATGGTCTTGAACGCTGAACTGTAGTCAATGAACAGCATTCTCACATAGGTGTTCCTTTTGTCCAGGTGGGAAAGGGCAGTGTGGAGTGCGATTGAGATTGCATCAGCTGTGGATCTGTTGGCGGTATGTGAATTGGAGTGGGTCTAGGGTATCAGGGAGGATGCTGTTGATGTGAGCCATGACCAGCCTTTCAAAGCACTTCAAGGCTACTGACGTGAGTGCTATGGGGCAGTAATCACTTAGGCGGGTTACCTTCGCTTACTTGGGCACAGGGATTAGGGTGGTCTGCTTGAAACATGTTGGTGTTACAGACTCAGTCAGGGACAGGTTGAAATTGTCAGTGAAGACACTTGCCAGTTGGTCCACACATTCTTTGAGTACACGTCCTGGTAATCCGTCTGGCCCCGCGGCTTTGTGAATGTTGACCTGTTTAAAGGTCTTGCTCACATCGGCTACCGAGAGCGTAATAACACAGTCATCCAGAACAGCTGGTGTTCTCGTGCATGCTTCAGTGTTGCTTGCCTCGAAGCTAGCATAAAAGGCATTTGGCTTGTCTGGTAGGCTCGTGTCACTGGGCAGCTTGCGTCTGGGTTTCCCTTTGTTGTCTGTAATAGTTTTCAAGCCCTGCCACATCCGACAAGCATCAGAGCAGGTGTGGTGGGATTCAATCATAATCCTATATTGACGCTTTGCTTGTTTGATGGTTCTCCAGAGGGCATAATGGGATTTCTTATAAGCGTCTGGATTAGTGTCCCGCTCCTTGAAAGTGGCAGCTCTAGCCTTTTAGCTCGATGCGGATGTTGCCTTTAATCCATGGCTTCTGGTTGGGATATATGTACGGTCACTGTAGGTACAATGTCGTCGTTGCACTTATTGATGAAGCCAATGACTGAAGTGGTATACTCCTCAATGCCATTGGATGAATCCCGGAACATATTCCAGTCTGTGCTAGCAAAACAGTCCTGTTGCGTAGCATCCGGGTCATCTGACCAGTTGCATATTGAGCGAGTCACTGGTACTTCCTGCTTTAGATTTTGCTTATAAGCAGGAATCAGGAGGATAGAATTATGGTCAGATTTGCCAAAGGGAGTGTGGGGGAAGAGCTTTGTATTCATCTCTGTGTGTGGATTAAAGGTGGTCTAGAGGTTTTTCCCCCTCTGGTTGCACATGTGACAAGCTGGTAAAACTTTGGTTATTTCTGATTTAAGTTTTCCTGCATTTAAGTCCTCAGCCACTAGGAGCGCCGCTTCTGGATGAGCATTTTCTTGTTTGTTTATGGCCTTATCGAGTTGGTTGAGTGCGGTCTTAATGCCAGCATCGGTCTATGGTGGTAAATAGACGGCTACGAATAATATAGATAGTGTGGTCTACAGCTTATCATAAGATACACTACCTCAGGCGAGCAATACCTCTTTAAAATGAGACAATATTAGCACCAGCTGTTATTGACAAATAGACACACACCCCCACCCTTTCGTCTTACCAGACGTAGCTTCTTACCAGACGTAGCTTAAGACGAGGTGCTGTATGTCCATGTAACTCCTGATGTCAAGGAGAGATTTTGGTGAGCAAGCTTATCCAGACTGAAAATGCTTTACCGTATCAGACAGCCTGACAGTCTATCTCTGTCCCCTCCAGATCACCCACCCAGCCGGCTGCATGTCCCAGTTCATCCACTTCTTTGGGGAGCAGATCATGGTGCTGTGGAAGTTTGCCCTGCTCCGAAAACGAATCCTTATCTTCTCCCCACCACCTGTGGGTGTCGTGTGCTACAGGGGTGAGAGGGAGCAGCTGACACACACCCACACACAGTCACCTTTACAAACCCCCACATATTTGTTTTTCAGATTTTATTACAGAATTCTGTCACTGAGTACTCCTGTCTCTGTAGTGGTTTTTCATGTTGCTCTGTACTCCCCACAGTGTACTGCTGTTGCTCTCTGGCCAACATCTCTATACCTGGGATAGGTGTGTCTGTGCCTGAGTTCCGCCCCTTCTTCTACATCAATGTGGCAGACATTGCTGCCCTGGCAACAGAGATGTCATACGTGGCTTGTGAGTGTTTACCTGGGGCTTTTGAATCCACAGTTAATACACTGAACAAAAATATAAATGCAACATGTAAAGTGTTGGTTTCATGAGCTGAAATAAAATATCCCATACATTTTCCATACGCACAAAAAGCATATTTCTCTCAAATTGTGTGCACAAATATGTTTACATCTCTGTTACTGAGCATTTCTCCTTTGCCAAGATAATCCATCCACTTGACAAAATGTGGCATATCAAGAAACTGATTTTAAACAGCATGGTCGTTAAACTGAAATGTGCAATTTTGTCACACAACACAATGCCACAGATGTCTCAAGTTTTGATGGAGCGTGCAATTGGCATGCTGGCTGCAGGAATGTCCACCTGTTGCCAGATTTAATTTCTCTACAATAAGAAACCTCCAACGCCGTTTTAGAGAATTTGGCAGTACGTCCAACCACGTGTATGGCGGCGTTATGTGGGCAAGCGGTTTGCTGATGTGAACAGAGTGTCCCATGCTGGGGTTATGGTATGGGCAGGCATAAGCTATGGACAACGAACACAATTGCATTATATCGATGGCAACTTGAATGCCTAGAGATACAATAACGAGATCCTGAGACCCATTGTCGTGCCATTCATTTGCCGCCATCACCTTATGTTTCATTATGATAATGCACAGCCCCATGTTGCAAGGATCTGTACACAATTCCTGGAAGCTGAAAATGTCCCAATTTTTCCATGGCCTCCATATTCACCAGACATGTCACCCATTGAGCATGTTTGGTATGCTCTGGATCAACGTGTATGACAGTGTGTTCCAGTTCACGCCAATATCCAGCAACTTCACACAGTTATTGAAGAGGAGTGGGACAACATTCCACAAGCCACAATCAACAGCCTGATCAACTCTTTGCAAAGGACTATGTGTCACGCTGCATGAGGCAAATGGTAGCCACACTAGATACTGACTGGTTTTCTGTTCCATGCCCCTACTTTTTTTTTTAAGGTACACTACATGACAAAAAGTATGTGGACACCTGCTCGTCGAACATCTCATTCCAAAATCATGGGCATTGATATGGATTTGGTCCCCCCTTTTCGCGTTATAACAGTCTCCACTCTTTGAAGGCCGTCTACTAGATGTTGGAACATTGTGATTCCATTCAGCCACGAGCCTTAGTGAGATTGGGCACTGATGTTGGATGATTAGGCCTGGCTCGCAGTCGGCGTTCCAATTCATCCCAAAGGTGTTCGATTGGGTTGTGGTCAGGGCACTGTGTAGGCCAGTCAAGTTCTTCCACACCGATCTCAACAATCCATTTCTGTTTGGACCTCGCTTTGTGCACGGGGCATTGTCATGCTGGAACAGGAAAGGGCCTTCCTGAAACTGTTGCCACAAAGTTGTAAACACAGAATCGTCTAGAATGTCATTGTATGCTGTAGCATTAAGTTTCCCCTTCACTGGAACTAAGGGGCCTAGCCCAAACCATGAAAAACAGCCCCAGACCATTATTCCTCCTACACCAAACTTTACAGTTGGCACTATGCATTGGGGCAGGTAGCATTCTCCTGGCATCCGCCAAATACAGATTCATCTGTCGGACTGCCAGATGGTGAAGCGTGATTCATCAATCCAGAGAACACATTTCCACTGCTCCAGTGTCCAATGGCGGCGAGCTTCACACCACTCCAGCCTTTGCGTGACACTGCGCATGGTGAACTTAGGCTTTTGTGCAGCTGCTCATTATGCTCCTGATTAACAGTTTTTGTGCTGACGTTGCTTGCAGAGGCAGTTTGGAACTCCACATTGAAAGTCCCTGAGCTCTTAAGGCCATTCTACTGCCAATTTTTGTCTATGGAGATTGCATGGCTGTGTGCTCGATTTTATACACATGTCAGCAATGGGTGTGGCTGAAGTAGCCGAATCCACTAATTTGAAGTGGTCTCCACATACCTTTGTATATATAGTCAGGGTAGGTTACTTCCTAAAAGCAATCCGTTACTAGTTACTTTCCCAAATTTGTAATCAGTAACGTAACTTTTGGATTACCCAAACTCAGTAACGTAATTTGATTACTTTCAGTTACTTTTAGATTACTTTCCCCTTAAGATACATTTGTGTCTTCTTCTAATGCATGTTACCAATTAAATAACATCTATTGCAGGATTAATTAATGTTAAAGTTTACATAGCTGACTGTATATGGATGTCAAATTTGACTTTATGGGTTGGTTATGTAGGCTTCTTCTAACCCATCGCTTTTACTACATATAATACGATAAAATTATATCTTTACATTAAAAACCAAAGTGTATCAGAATTCCAATAAATGATATACCCCTTGATCTTCAAGAATATGAAATATGGAAGAATAGATTAGCCAAATTGTTTTACCTGAGCATAACCCCAAAATGAAGCACTTATTAGCCAGCCCTACTTTGTTTGTGAGTCAATAAGGACTGAGTGGGCTCATTGATTCGAGTTGAAAAAGAAATGCTGTGCTCATTGAATGGCATGCTTTGAGCACTACTGAAAAGTGCTATTTACATGTTAAAAATGAATGCCATATGCTGCATTTGCTATAGGCCTATTGTTTACTTTGTTATTGGTGACACTTTGATATCTTGATAATATGCAATGGTTTTTAAAGGCAAATCCACAGATAAAATGGTCACCCCACCTCTGTTTTGGTAAAAAAGCTGAGGGATGGGCCTGGAGAAATGTAACCACTCTCAGATAAATAGACAGAGCTATGGATGCAAGGACTGACCATCCATGATATCAACATTAATGTTTTAACCATGTTAGAGGCTTTACAGTGTTTTACATTTACAATGTTTACAAACGTTGGGGAAAAAACAAGTCCAAAAATGTATGTAGCAACTACAGATTTCCTCTTTAAGTCTATCAAAAGTGTGCGAGTTTGAGCATGTGTCCATTAGGCCTATGTTTTTATTTATTTTTTATCAGCACAAATTAGACTGAGCAATAAATGCCCCACTTTTATTCCATAGGCTGGGATTCAAGTTGGATAATCTTTGGATGCCGACAGCAGTGGCACCATTGGAAGACAAAGCTTAGACTGTAGCCGACAAAACCCTATTCCTGCTCTTTTCCCGCGATCCATCAAACACATTTGGTGTGTCATCATAGTGGTCTCTGACTTGTGGTCAGACGCTCAGGTGCAACAAATTTAAACTTGTGCCTTTTTTCAATGCTTATTTGGATGTCATTGAGAACAGAAGTGTCAAACATGTATTTTTCTTCTCGAACATCCTTTCTGAATTTAAAAGTAATCATCTAGTTTTTCAAAAGTATCTGTAATCTGATTACAATATTGTTGCTGGAAACGGATTACAGTTACCGGTTTTTGTATTCCCTTACATGTAGCGGATTACATGTAATCCGTTACTCCCCATCTGTGACCAACAGATGCATATCTGTATTCCTAGTCATGTGAAATCCATAGATTAAGGCCTAATGAATTTGTATGAACTGTAACTCAGTTCAATCTTTGAAATGATTGCATGTTGCGTTTATATTTTGGTTCACTATACATTATGCTAAGATTGATAAAGGTGTGTGTGTGTGTGTGTGTGTGTAGGTACGACAGAGAAGATCTTTGAGGAGAAGAAGGAGCTGTATGATGTGTATGTTGACAACCAGAATGTGAAGACACACAGAGATAGCCTTCAGCCACTACTCCGGCTGAATGGGGTGGACCGGGAGAAGTATAGGAAACTCAGCGAACAGAGGTACACAGAAACTGATAAATGGTGGAAGCCATTTTGAAGAGATGATGATGATTATGTTACTGTCTTTTCAGGCAACTGCTACTTTACACTCAGGAGGTGGATGGAGACTGCACATCAAATGAGGAGGACCTCTTTATCCTGTGAGTTTGTTTACACAACAGTATCTTTTGGTTGGGCTCAATCTGGAGTGTTTATCAAACTTTCTTACAGAATGTCCTCTGTTCTCTCCGCTAGATTTTTCATGGAGCAGAATAACCGTATCTTCCAGACTCTATCGGAGGTGGCGGCGAGTGCGGACCCCACCCTGACGGCAGAGCACGTGAGGGCCATGGGGCTGGACCCTCAGGCAGACCGCACTTTCCTGGTGGACCTGCTGGAGCTCTATGGCATTGATGCCATGCTGGTCATCGATAACCCCTGCTGCCCCTGAGCCCTGTGTGGCCTGTGCTCCTCTCTCCTTGTCCCCTGAATACACTGCCTCCTACTCTTCGTCCCCTGGCCTCCTGCCCAGTCAAATGCCTGCAGATTTCTCTTGGTCTCTCGCCATGCTCCGGGATACAGCCATCTTTGGCCAGTGTTAACTTAGAGACAGCTCACTTGGCCAATTGGGCCACGATAATAGACACTGCCTGGACTCTGCAGTTCTCTTGCTAAAGTCCGTTTCACATTCAACAACCACTCGTCTTGTTTGTCTTTTCGCTTGGCATCTGTTCTCTTCTCACTTGGATTTCTGCTTGGATCACCAGCCCTAGTCACTGGAAGTGGAAGTTCCATGGAACCTTTGATCAATGTGCCTCGTTGTACTGCTCCCAATACTATGGAGCACTGCTGACTTTGACCAACAGCGCCATGTATCTACAGTAGCATCCTGTTTGGGGATGGATAATCGATTGTTCCTCTCACTTGGAACCTTAACTCCAAATTCAGCCATGGCACCAAGCCCTTTTTTCTTACGTCTTTACAGAGGATTCTACCTAACCATGTATAGTGTAATACTAAATATTCATGTGATTGTCAGGGCTTTTATTTTATGGATCTAAATCCTTCTGCTGAATAACTTTACCATGATGTTGTTTCCCAAACTTCTACATCAGGTTTGCTAGAGCTGAGAGTAAAGTGTTTTCACTCGGATTTCCTCTTAAAAAGCAAATTGTTGCTGAAGTTGATCAAACTTGTATTTTTCAGAATGAAAAAGGGGAGCAATGTGAATATTTGTGTGTTTGATAAAAGTCAATAATCAAGAAAGATTCACACATCAAGACTAATTCCATGAATCTGCTTCACATAAACAAGAAGACCTCTTTTGGTTCAAATAGGAATACAGTGTTTTTCATGATGTCAGCTAATCATACACATTAAAAGGGAAAGACGAGTCATGCCAGATGTATTTATTTGATATAATGCCCTCATCCAAGGAGGTATTTATTATGGAGCTGAGGTTGAATATTTGTTAAATACTGTAACATTTCATTAGACTGCACATGTTTGTCTGACTTGGTCCAATGCTGACACCCATACAGGCAGACTCCAGTCACTTATGTTTTTCTTGTTCCCTGGTCACATTGCACATGTGTATGGTGACTTTTGGATAATGTTTTGTGTAGTGTTTTATCAAATTTAGACGTTTTAAAATTGTGAACCTGAAACTTAAATGAATGTGTTTCTATGACACTAACTTATCATGAATGCTGCACCACACCACAACCTCTGTACTCTTGTTTTATGACCACATGATTATGGGTCAACTTGTTTGTGTTCTGATTTAATGGCCCAATGTCAGCAGAGACACTATTACTAAAAGTGCAGTCAGTGATGTAACAGTCTGTCTGCCTCGGAGCCAGCAGGAAGCTTTGTGTGTTGTGTACTTCAAACTGTACAGCCCATTTATCAATGAGATTTGTTGCAGATTAAATTAGATCCACGGGTGGTCTATGAGAGGGCAGATACAACTTTCTTTCTTGTTGGAGCTTGTCAGCTGCAGGAAGGAGATCGTTGTGCCCGTCACTGTTACAATGACTCCATTTGTATGCTTGAGGTTCACAGAGGGAATACTCCCCTCTCTGCACAGACAGACAGACCCTGATATAGGATACATTTAGATTTTTATCAAAATAAGATAACATGGACAGGGGAACTTGATCATAGATCAGCACTCCTACTGTGAGACCCTTTTTGAAAACAGGCCCTGGAGATGTTCTTTTGTTCAATAGTCCTGGGTGACTGATTTAAATCAATGTATGAAGCAGTCATCCAATAGATGTGAGTTCAATGACGCATCAAATAGTTTGTATGAAGACTGCGAACTGCTTTCATTGGGTTCGACTGGTCAGTAGTTGTCGGCAATAGTGGCACTGTTCATTGAGGTTTAGCTGGGGACAGTTATGTCCTTCAGTGAGTTATAAAGCCTAATTAGTGGGTAATCTTTGTGTTAAGTGCAGGCACTCAATTAAGACCACAGGAAGAGGCATAGATGAAATGTTTTAGATTTTAAACACTTCCAACTACTTTATCAACATGTCAATTGACACTACTGATATTGGTGTTTGGTAATCTGATTAAATGTAGTTCACACCCATGTTGACTTAGCCCCTTTTCCCTTCTGTTTGTTTTGACCTGTCCCACCCTGTTCTTTTCAGCACATCCTGGGCATGCAACTGTTTGTTTTACAGGTGTATCATGTAAACGTAGTAGAAAATGCACACGACACACAAATAAATGTATCAAATGCCTTCTTTGTGGAAATTGTTCAGACCTGTACCAGCATTGGCTCATTTGAATTTATTTGTACAGTATGTCACCCCACTGAATGTCAACAGAAAGCTTAATCTGTATTACTGAGGCACTAATATGCTTCAAGTACTTTAACTCATATAGCTAACTGTTAATCCTTGATCACAGCAACTGTAATGTAAACCTATATTTAAAACATTGGTTAACTACACAGCTACATCCAGTACCTGTACTACTATTAAACAAGGAAAGAGACTTTAGTGATGAATACACATTTAGTAACTTGATCGCATGAGCCACTCTTGTTTTCAAGCTGGTGACATTACACAGTACTGCCACTATAAAACAATAAAACATTGGTTTTCTCTGATACTTGTTGGATTGTATTTGTGATAAGTGTTGCCAAGGGAGAGTGATTCTCATACCAATGTATCATCTTATCATAGAGTACTGTACATGGAGGACAGTCTGCACTTTTCATTGGTTTTAAAAAGTGACAGAACTGTGTGCATCATAACTGAATTATTGAATAAGACTCTTATTACACATTTAGCAATACATGACAATATACAATAGTAAACCAGTCAGTTACGCCAATAGTCCTGCCGAGCAGACTTCTAAGCTAATTGGTTTGAAAATAGAAACCAAAATGCTTGGTCCTTGTTACTGCATCATATTGTCATCTTCCATAATTGTGAAAATATTTCAACTGAACATGTCAATGTACTGTAACAATGAGACCTCACTGTAGACTGGTCCAGCTGTGTGTTATGGCTGTTTAAGGACATACTCCAGAAATAAAGAAAAACACACCCAGATACAGTAGAGGTATAGTCCCAGTACAGCCACTAATGACCCCTAGCCTTGACCCTCCTCCCTATTTCTGTGTCCTGCATATGGTCACTGCAGCGCTTCCCTTACAGGACTTGTGTGAGGAGCTGCTCTCTGCGTTCAGCGCTGCAGAAGAAGCGCAGTTTCCGTGGCAACAGCCTCACCTCCACCGACATAGCCTCGTACTCCTCGTTGTCGATGTTGTAGAAGCCAGCACCTTCCTGTGGGAGAGGAAATGGGACAGGACAGTAGGGAGAGGTCATGGAGCAAAAAGAATATCGCACACATACTAAAATAAACCAATTTATACAAGAATACATGTCATTTGTTTAAAGGTTGTAATTATCAAAGACCGTAATGCATCTTGTCCAATGATTTATGTAAACCTTGGATAGCTGATGCAATGTTTTGGTCATTGATAGGCTTTGAAGCCATATTGTCAGCCATATTGACACTCCACAGTAAGAATAAGAATGAATGGAATTCTACAGTATTTAAATTAAATGTTTCAAGGTATTTAAGTATTTTTTGTTGTAGTGGGGACAGAAATGATAGTTTAAGGAATTTGGTTTAAAATAATTGTTCATTTTTATGTTTAGCTCACAATATAATGCATTCTTCTAAATGAAGGTGTCTGTAAAAAAATACATGTGGCAAAAAGATATGCAGACATTAAGAAATGCATTTCCATAGCTTCCAAAATCTTTTCATAACGGTGGGGAAGTGCCAAGATGGATGCACGGTGGCTCATTGGTCTCGTCTCTGAAATGTATAGGCTTAAGACAGATGAGGGAGTATTAGACCTCGGGCAGATTGAGTCGACATGCACTAGCCTCCAGCTTCAGTGATTGTCTTGTGAATGCAGTTGAGTCCGCCGCTTTCTTCTCTCTGCAATGCAGAAAATGCAACAGCCTTGACACATGCTACATGAGTAAGCAATAATTTATTTTACTCAGGTATTACACTAATAATGTGAGAAAGTACAGTACCAGTCCAAAGGTTGGACACCAACTCATTCAAGGGTTTCTTTATTTTAACATTATAGAATAATAGTGAAGACATCAAAACTATGAAATAACACATATGGAATCATGTAGTAACCAAAAAAAGTGCCAAACAAATCAAAATATATTTTATATGAGATTCTTCCAAGTAGCCACACTTTGCCTTGATGACAGCTTCTCTCACCCAGCTTCATGGAATACATTTCAATTAACAGGTGTGCCTTGTTAAAAGTTAATTTGTGGAATTTATTTTCTTCTTAATGCGTTTGAGCCAATCAGTTATGTTGGGGTGGTATACAGATGACAGCCCTATTTGGTAAAAGACCAAGTCCATATTATGACAAGAACAGCATGGCTACCACAGCTTTCTGCAGCGATACACCATCCCATCTGGTTTGGGATTAGTGGAACTATCATTTGTTTTTCAACCGGACAATGACCCAAAACATCTCCAGGCTGTTTAAGGGCATTTGACCAAGGAGAGTGATGGAGTGCTGCATCAGATGACCTGGCCTAAACGATCACCTGACCTCAACCCAATTGAGATGGTTTGGGATGAGTTGGACCGCAGAGTGAAAGAAAAGCAGACAACAAGTGCTCAGCGAATGTGGGAACTCCTTCATGACGCTTGGAAAAGCATTCCAGGTGAAGCTGGCTGAATGCCAAGCGTGTGCAAAGCTGTCATCAAGGCAAAGGGTGGCTATTTGAAGAATCTATATTTTAATTTGTTTAACACATTTTTGGTTACTGCATGATTCCATGTGTGTTATTTCATAGTTTTGATGTCTTCACTATTATTCTACAATGTAGAAAATAGTACAAATAAAGAAAAACCCTTGAATGAGGAGGTGTCCAAATGTTGACTGGTACTGTAAATCTCCACAACTTACCCAACAGTGATAAAATCTCCCACAGTGAAGGAGTCCGGCTCCACACACACCAGCAGGGAGTCATCAATACGCTGAAGGACAAACAAGACAACAGGCAGTTTAAACATCCTGTCACTTTTGTTTTAGTAGTAAAAAAAAAAAAATCTATATATATAGTGGGGCAAAAAAGTATTTAGTCAGCCACCAATTGTCCAAGTTCTCCCACTTAAAAATACGAGAGGCCTGTCATTTTCATCATAGGTACACTTCAACTATGACAGACAAAAGGAGAAAAAAAAATCCAGAAAATCACATTATAGGATTTTTAATGAATTTATTTGCAAATTATGGTGGAAAATAAGTATTTGGTCACCTACAAACAAGCAAGATTTCTGGCTCTCACAGACCTGTAACTTCTTCTTTAAGAGAATCCTCTGTCCTCCACTCGTTACCTGTATTAATGGCACCTGTTTGAACTTGTTATCAGTATAAAAGACACCTGTCCACAACCTCAAACAGTCACACTCCAAACTCCACTATGGCCAAGACCAAAGAGCTGTCAAAGGACACCAGAAGCAAAATTGTAGACCTGCATCAGGCTGGGAAGACTGAATCTGCAATAGGTAAGCAGCTTGGTTTGAAGAAATCAACTGTGGGAGCAATTATTAGGAAATGGAAGACATACAAGACCACTGATAATCTCCCTCGATCTGGGGCTCCACGCAAGATCTCACCCCATGGGGTCAAAATGATCACAAGAACAGTGAGCAAAAATCCCAGAACCACATGGGGGGGACCTAGTGAATGACCTGCAGAGAGCTGGGACCAAAGTAACAAAGCCTACCATCAGTAACACACTACGCCGCCAGGGACTCAAATCCTGCAGTGCCAGACGTGTCCCCCTGCTTAAGCCAGTACATGTCCAGGCCCGTCTGAAGTTTGCTAGAGAGCATTTGGATGATCCAGAAGAAGATTGGGAGAATGTCATATGGTCAGATGAAACCAAAATATAACTTTTTGGTAAAAACTCAACTCGTCGTGTTTGGAGGACAAAGAATGCTGAGTTGCATCCAAAGAACACCATACCTACTGTGAAGCATGGGGGTGGAAACATCATGCTTTGGGGCTGTTTTTCTGCAAAGGGACCAGGACGACTGATCGGTGTAAAGGAAAGAATGGGGCCATGTATCGTGAGATTTTGAGTGAAAATATAACAAAGCATTGAGATGAACTTTTGTTATTGACCAAATACTTATTTTCCACCATAATTTGCAAATAAATTCATTAAAAATCCTACAATGTGATTTTCTGGATTTTTTCCCCCTCATTTTGTCTGTCATAGTTGAAGTGTACCTATGATGAAAATTACAGGCCTCTCATCTTTTTAAGTGGGAGAACTTGCACAATTCGTGGCTGACTAAATACTTTTTTGCCCCACTGTATATATATTAAAAAATAAATAAAATGTGCTGACCGTCTGGACAGGGTTTTTGTTCTGAGTTTGGATTGACAGCTCCAAAGTAGACAGCGTTCTCTCATCCCACCTCTCTGGCTCCTCCACTTTGGGAGACTCTGCACAAACAGAAAACCAATGCCAATCATGCTTTGTTAAATAGAAGATACACAAGGACATTTAAAGGGTGTTATGTACAGACATACAAACAAACACTAACACAAATATAGTGTTACCTGGAATAGGTGGGTACCAGTAATTTTTCAATCTGCGGGCAATGCGGTACATTAGGTTGGGGCGCTGGGGCTTTTGTTCCGGCAGGTCAGGAGGGCGAAGGGTCGGGGCTATGTAGGACACAGATGCCTCGTGAACCTGGGGCCATTCCTGGCAGATACAAGAAGACAGCATGGTACCAATGCATGGAGGAACGGCAGACCATGGACTTTGAATGGAAACAGTCATGTTTCTCACCCGTAACGTACTGAACCAATGAGCTGCTTTTATCTTCAATGGGCCAAGGTACCAATATCTAAGATAGAAAGCACAGCAATATGAGAAATGTATTTTTAGAGAAGAAACACAACTTCATATTATTTTAATGTAATGCACGTAAAAGTATAATATGTGGGAAACGTGTTTACCATAAGCTCTGAAGTTTGACTAGTAATTGTGAGGTTCTTACTTTTTGATGGTGGAAGCCACATCTCTGAAAGCCCCCCACCGTAGACCAATCAGGGCGAACACTGGCTGTTCCTTCTCTCCCTGGATACATAAAACCAGAAACACAATACCATTTTTTATCTTGCTCTCAATGGAGTTATGGTTATTCAATGTCGATTTAAGGTAATATCAGTTTGTGTCATCTTGACCCCTCCCTGAATCCCAGACCCTTCTAGTCTCACCTTGATTTGCAGCACATCCAGAGGTACCGTTTCTCCTTGCAGGATAGACAATGTCGCTGATGTGATGTGTCTAAAAACAAGAAGCAATATGGATGACAAAAAGATTGGAGGATATTTTAGGACACTAACGACAAGATGATGGTATAGGTCTGTATCTGAATGAACAAGAGTGCAGTGTTTCAATGGGATACTTACTTCACCTGATTGTCACTGAGGATGTGCAGACTCTCACTCAGGGAATTGTGGGAGCCCAGTGGGATAAATCCTATGGGGGTTTTACTGAACGACTCCTGGGTTTGAGAAACACCCATAGGACTGGGTAGTTAGAGACAGCTTAGCTAAAACAGTATTACAAAACACTTATAACATACAATTAGTAAAACAAGGATTATACAACAGTCAATGCTACACAACTTACATGATCAGCCCTCCGCAGCAAGCCAGTGATAACCTCCTGCAGAGTGCCATCCCCTCCAGCCACAATCAGCATGTCTGTTTGCTCCATCAGCTCCATCAATTTCTTTGCTTGGCCCTCATAGTCTGTCTGTAAGAGAGAAGACACATGTACAGGGTTACACTGTGTAGAACTATAAACTATAAGGCCTTAGATGCCATGGGGAAACAAAATTGTAAGCCTACCTTTACTAGTGTTACCTCCATACCAGCCAGGTGTAATATAGGCGCAGCATTCTTCTCAAATAAGTTGTTGGCTTTCCTATGATCAGAGAGAATTGCAAGAGTACAGCAAGACAAATTAGTCAAACACAAATTACAATATAAAAGGGAAATGGCTGTGGTGCAATAAGCAGGATCTCATGCTTATTCTCTTTGCTTAACTTTAGAGAATGTGCCGATTATCTCTTACTTACCCCCTACAAGCTGCTGGGTTTAGAATGACTGTGGCTTTCTTCAGCTGTTCCTGGGGTGATATCTGCTGACGTCCAAATTCCTGCAATTGAGAATGGAGTATTTTGTATTAGAGAGGAAAACAGTAAATTCAAGTGCAGAATCCTTGAATGCAGACACATAGTATACAATAAGCCATGTCTCACCCTTGCCGCCAGACAAGCATCTCTTCGTAGCAGATTATCGCTGTGAATAAAATACAAAATAAAAAAAATGTATTGACAAAGAAAACGACTGATTAAAATACATCCTCCTATTATTCAATGTTGTTGGATTTCAAATCACAAAAACCGTTCTGTAAGACCTTGATGATTCCTCAATGGCTACCAATTCCTGTGTGCGTGCTCAATGATATTAATGCTAGTGATGATCTGTACTTGATCTAACAACCATACCGGTAATTCTGAAGGAAACGTTACGCACCAGTGTTTACCATACAACCAGTGTCCACCGTATGATAGGGCACACGCAGCGACTGTGGACTTCTTCCAATGATTCCGCAGAGTTACAAATACTTTCACAACCCGAGCCATTATCGACACTATCAGAAAATCCGTTTAAAAACGCTATGTATCATCTGTGTAAGCATAACAATTAATGTCCTTTCCCTGTCAGAAGCATTTTGCATGTGACACATTGGTGCAGCTATCTTAATAGTCTTATGAAACAAACACTTTCAGTATTAGTTCCGGTTGAGTTTCATTAAACATGTTATGAAATAAGTTCTCCCGTAACATACCAACAATAACAAAAATAAGGGACATTTACTAATTGATAATGGTACACAATTTCAAGAAACAAGTAATCGTCATTAGCTCAGAGCTTATTGACGAAACACTACATTTCCCATACACTAGCTGAGGTCTAAAAAGAACACCTCGCCCGAAGAATAGTCTAAAAAAAAGATATATGTTTTATTACTTTGCCACTGCATTTTTAAAATATCAATGGTCACATTATATACTGAATAATATAATGGCTGGTGAACAGAAGAGATATGTAATCAAATATTTTTTTAAACGTTAATTATTGTATTTTTACTCTGGCGCTAAGCCAGGGCCAATTCTCTAGAATTCGACATCAACATGGTGGCGCAGATGGCGGGAAATTCGGGTATGGGTTTCATTTCAAATAATACAGCAGTGAGAGGTTGTTTATGGCTATTTACAACACAATCCATATTTGTTTACAAGAGCACTTTAATTCTATATAACACTGTGTCAAGTTCAGACAGGAGGAACGCTAGCCAATGTTAGCCAATCGTTACAATAACGTACGTTTTTATTTATTTCACCTTTATTTAACCAGGTAAGCTAGTTGAGAACAAGTTCTCATTTACAACTGCGACCTGGCCAAGATACAGCATAGCAGTGTGAACAGACAACAACACAGTTACACATGGAGTAAACAATAAACAAGTCAATAACACAGTAGAAAAAAAGAAAAAAGAGTCTATATACATTGTGTGCAAAAGGCATGAGGGGGTAGGCGAATAATTACAATTTTGCAGATTAACACTGGAGTGATAAATGATCAGATGTTCTATATATGTGCAGGTAGAGATACTGGTGTACAAAAGAGCAGAAAAGTAAATAAATAAAAACAGAATGGGGATGAGGTAGGTAAATTGGGTGGGCTATATACCGATGGACTATGTACAGCTGCAGCGATCGTTAGCTGCTCAGATAGCAGATGTTTAAAGTTAGCAGATGTTTAAAGTTTTTTTTTTTTTTTGCAATTCGTTCCAGTCACAGGCAGCAGATAACTGGAAGGAAAGGCGGCCAAATGAGGTGTTGGCTTTAGGGATGATCAGTGAGATACACCTGCTGGAGCGCGTGCTACGGGTGGGTGTTGCCATCGTGACCAGTGAACTGAGATAAGGCGGAGCTTTACCTAGCATGGCCTTGTAGATGACCTGGAGCCAGTGGGTCTGGCGACGAATATGTAACCAGGGCCAGCCGACTAGAGCATACAGGTCGCAGTGGTGGGTGGTATAAGGTGCTTTAGTAACAAAATGGATGGCACTGTGATAAACTGCATCCAGTTTGCTGAGTAGAGTATTGGAAGCTATTTTGTAGATGACATCGCCGAAGTCGAGGATCACGTTACCAATGGAGATAAACACTGGTAGAATGTTTGCTTCTAAATATGTATTTTTATTCAGGTGAGAACCAGCAACACCACTTCCCAGGTCTGAGTTGGGGGCTGGTTGCAGTGCTGCTCTACTGGGATGGAAAGCTTTGTGTGGCCAACTCCCTGCGCTCGCTCATCCAGTGCCTCCACTGCAAGACATTCACCTTGGAACTAAGGTATAATCTACTTCCTGCTTTCATTTTTCTTATTTCTGTGCCTTGATGATTAAACCGCAGAGGACTGTGTGTTCTCTTGTGCACTCTGTTGACTTGGTTATGTGTGTTCTCCCTCAGTGAGGAGCTGTTGGCCCTCACCACACATTTCACAGATGAGCTGATGAGCCAGGGCCTGACGACGTGCCTACTGACGCTGGTATCAGAGATCAATGTGATGCGGGAGTTTGAGCGCCTTCAGTAAGAGCGTGGCCTGGGAAACGAGAAACATAGGAAAGAGGTGAGAGGAAGCCCTTCTCAGAGGAATTGTATCATCACACAAACAACATGCTGATTTAGGTCTACACCATCACTGGTATTATCAGGCCGTATTAGCTAGCTACATTTGCTCTTCCTCAGTACATTTATTAGCTAGTTAGCTAGTGATAGAATAATTTGTATGTTTAAGATCATGCCTAAAGTGTTCCACTCTGAAACCATATAATTCTGTGAAATGTATTAGAATCATAAAACTATAATCTGATGATGTGTGTAGTTTGTCAGATTTAGAACCAGGACATTTTGTTCCTGTTTAGCTGCCGGGGCGGCAGGGTAGCCTAGTGGTTAGAGCGTTGGACTAGTAACCGGAAGGTTGCAAGTTCTGTCGAGCTGTCGAGCTGTCGTTCTGCCCCTGAACAGGCAGGGGCAGAACAACCCACTGTTCTTAGGCCGTCATTGAAAATAAGAATTTGTTCTTAACTGACTTGCCTGGTAAAATAAAAAATAAAATAAAAATGTAAGCAGGGTGCAAGTGTGAAGGATAAGAGGAGCTATCAACAGATAAGTTGTGCTACTGTGAAACCAATAACAGGACATGCTGTGAGAAAGGAGGAGGTGAGAAATTGTTAGGCTTGCAGAAAATTATGAAACATGTTGCAGAATATGATAAACAATGTAGTGTAGTGTAGTTCCAATGTAGTGGAAAAGTAACTGTCTGAGCAAGGCGTAATTTAAGATTTGAACTTGTTTGTAGAGTTCGACCGATTATGATTTTTCAACGCCGATACCGATTATTTGAGGACCAAAAAAGCCGATACCGATTTAATCGGCCGATATTAAAATAATAAAATAAAATGTATTTGTAATAATGACAATTACAACAATACTGAATGAACACTTATTTTAACTTAATAGAATACATCAATAAAATCAATTTAGCCTCAAGTAAATAATGAAACATGTTCAATTTGGTTTAAATAATGCAAAAACAAAGTGTTGGAGAAGAAAGTAAAAGTGCAATATGTGCTTTGTAAGAAAGCTAACGTTTCAGTTCCTTGCTCAGAACATGAGAACATATGAAAGCTGGTGCTTCCTTTTAACATGAGTCTTCAATATTCCCAGATAAGAAGTTTTAGGTTGTAGTTATTATAGGAATTATAGGACTATTTCCCTCTATACCATTTGTATTTAATTAACCGTTGACTATTGGATGTTCTTATAGTCACTTTAGTATTGCCAGTGTAACAGTATAGCTTCCGTCCCTCTCCTCGCTCCTCCCTGGGCTCAAACCAGCAACACAACGACAACAGCCACCACATCGAAGCAGGGTTACCCATGCAGAGCAAGGGAAACAACCACCCCAAGGCTCAGAGCGAGTGAAGTTTGAAACGCTATTATTGCCCGCTAACTAGCCAGGCATTTCACTTCGGTTACACCAGCCTCATCTTGGGAGTTGATAGGCTTGAAGTCATAAACAGTGCAATGCTTGACGCACAACGAAGAGCTGCTGGCAAAATGCACGAAAGTGCTGTTTGAATGAATGTTTACGCGCCTGCTTCTGCCTTCCACCGCTCAGTCAGATACTTAGATACTTGTATGCTCAGTCAGATTATATGCAATGCAGGACACGCTAGATAATATCTAGTAATATCATCAACCATGTGTAGTTAACTACTGATTATGATTGATTGTTTTTTTATAAGGTAAGTTTAATGCTAGCTAGCAACTTACCTTGGCTTACTGCATTTGCGTAACAGGCAGTCTCCTTGTGGAGTGCAACGAGAGAGAGGCAGGTCGTTATTGCGTTGGACTAGTTAACTGTAAGGTTGCAAGATTGGATCCCCCGAGCTGACAAGGTGAAAATCTGTCATTCTGCCCCTGAGCGAGGCAGTTAACCCACCGTTTCTAGGCCGTCATTGAAAATAAGAATTTGTTCTTAACTGACTTGCCAAGTTAAATAAAGATTAAATAAAGGTGTAAAAAAAAAAAAATTGACAAAAATACTGATTTGCGATTGTTATGAAAACTTGAAATCGGCCATTCCGATTAATCGGTCGACCTCTACTTGTTTTTGTGTGTGTATAAACGATTTGCTCTGAAGATTCACAACCTTCAGGAATTAGACAGAGATATAAAATAGTTCAGTTAGAACATTGGGATAGAAATTCCCGTGACACTAGATATTAGCATTAGCAGCTAACAATTAGCGTCTCACTAGATTTAGGGCAACTTGCTAAGAAAATACAAACTAGCTGTTTGCTAGTTTGTTTGCTGATGTAAGAAACACAAACTAATAGTGTCATTATAGAACTCTAGTGGATTTATATTAAGAAGCAAAGTGAAAACAAAGTGAAAACAGCATTGTTGTCATCAACATTGTTGCATGTGCTGCATTGACCATGCAGACTGAATGCGAGTGTCTCCTGGTTGAGGAACATCAAATGCGCTCTTTGAGTGATGGGGCGTGGCTAGGTTTGTGTGGAAAGTGGCACGGAGAGAAAGAGCGGAGGGAGATGACTCAAGTAGTGAAGTAAACTATAAAAATTGACATTACACATGGCTTATCACATTTTAACAAACCAAACATTCAAATACCGGTATAGAAGGTAAAGTGAAAAACCAAACCAGTCCCTGCATCAATACCGGTATATCATAAAATACGGAATACCGCCCAGCCATACTATCATCTGCATATAAATGGATGAGATAGCTCAGGCAGTAGGAAGCTATGTTGTTGATGTAAATTGAGGAGTGCGTGGAGCCTAGGATCGCGCCATGGGGTACTCCCTTGGTGACAGGCAGTGGCTAAGACAGCAGATTTTCTGACTTTATACACTACACCCTTTGAGAGAGGTAGTTAGCAAACCAGGCCAAAGACCCCTCGGAGACACCAATACTCCTTAGCCGGCCCACAAGAATGGAATGGTCTACCATATCAAAAGCTTTGGCCAAGTAAAAAAAAAAATAGCAGCACAATATTGCTTAGAATAGTCGCATTAGAAGCGGTGGGAGATGAGGAAATGTTGGACCGTCAAGGAGGCATGCCTGAGTCAAATAGGAATCCTGACTTAATGAAGTGGTGATTGAAGAGCTCAGCCATGTGCTTCTAGTCAGTAACAACCACATCATCAACTTTAAGGGACATGGGTAGCTGTGAGGAGGAGGGTTTATTCTCCAGGTCTTTAACCGTTTTCCAGAACTTCTTGGGGTTAGACCCACAGAGAGAGAACTGCTCCTTAAAGTAACTAACTTTGGCCTTCCGGATAGCCCAAGTGCACATATTTTTCATTTGCCTGAACGATAACCAGTCAGCCTGAGTATGCGTGTGCCGAGCCTTTCGCCAAATGCAATTCTTGAGGTAGAGTAACTCTGCAAGATCGCGGTCGAACCAGGGCCTGAACCTGTTTTTAATTCTCATTTTCTTTATGGGGCGTGTTTGTTAAAAATACCACTGAAAATATTAAAAAAAGAAGGTCCAAGCTTCTTTGACAGAGGGGATCAAGCTGATTCTATACCATTTTAGAGGCCAGTTCATGAAGGAAGGCTTGCTCATGAAAGTTTTTTAGCAAGTGTCTATGACATCAGGACAGGTCATTTCACTGAGCAGCCATTACGAACACAGGCTGTAAAACCGTGATCACTAAGGTCATTACACAAAGCACCGGACTGATACCTATCAGGATTATTTGGGAGGATAACATCGAGGAGAGTAGCCTTTTCTGGGTGTTTGGAGTCATGCCTTGTGGGATTGGTAATAATCTGAAAGATTTAGGGAGTCTCATTGCTTTAGGACTTGGTCAGGTGGTTTAAGCATGTCCAAGTTTAGCTCACCTAGCAGGACAAATTCAGATTTAGTGTAAAGGGCCAGGAGAGAGCTTAGAGCAGGTAGGGAACAGGCTGGTGCTGATGGAGTACGATAGCACCCAGTAACAGTCAACAAAGAGCTATTTGAAAGTTTAATGCTTAAAACCAGCAATTTGAATTTGTATCTGGTCTCTCCAGATGGGAGCCTTAACTCAGCATTCAGTCCCCATGAAGCAAAATATATCATTGTAATGTACTTTATTTATTTATTATTTTCTTTATGGCGTTCACAATAGCATCATACCAAACACTACTCACTCAGTTCCAGGTTGGAATGGTGTCCTCAGCTGTTTGTTTGCTAGAGCATCCTCCGTATAGCCTGGAAAAAGGAAACCTTGAAAGCAGTAATCTCTCTAGTTAATTTTGGTCAACATTAGGTTGTAGGTTTAGAGTTTTGATCTGGAGCTAAGGCCATGCTGTGCAGGTTAGCATCCTGCATACAGTGCCTTGCGAAAGTATTCGGCCCCCTTGAACTTTGCGACCTTTTGCCACATTTCAGGCTTCAAACATAAAGATATAAAACTGTATTTTTTTGTGAAGAATCAACAACAAGTGGGACACAATCATGAAGTGGAACGACATTTATTGGATATTTCAAACTTTTTTAACAAATCAAAAACTGAAAAATTGGGCGTGCAAAATTATTCAGCCCCTTTACTTTCAGTGCAGCAAACTCTCTCCAGAAGTTCAGTGAGGATCTCTGAATGATCCAATGTTGACCTAAATGACTAATGAGGATAAATACAATCCACCTATGTGTAATCAAGTCTCCGTATAAATGCACCTGCACTGTGATAGTCTCAGCGGTCCGTTAAAAGCGCAGAGAGCATCATGAAGAACAAGGAACACACCAGGCAGGTCCGAGATACTGTTGTGAAGAAGTTTAAAGCCGGATTTGGATACAAAAAGATTTCCCAAGCTTTAAACATCCCAAGGAGCACTGTGCAAGCGATCATATTGAAATTGAAGGAGTATCAGACCACTACAAATCTACCAAGACCTGGCCGTCCCTCTAAACTTTCAGCTCATACAAGGAGAAGACTGATCAGAGATGCAGCCAAGAGGCCCATGATCACTCTGGATGAACTGCAGAGATCTACAGCTGAGGTGGGAGACTCTGTCCATAGGACAACAATCAGTCGTATATTGCACAAATCTGGCCTTTATGGAAGAGTGGCAAGAAGAAAGCCATTTCTTAAAGATATCCATAAAAAGTGTCGTTTAAAGTTTGCCACAAGCCACCTGGGAGAAACACCAAACATGTGGAAGAAGGTGCTCTGGTCAGATGAAACCAAAATTGAACTTTTTGGCAACAATGCAAAACGTTATGTTTGGCGTAAAAGCAACACAGCTGAACACACCATCCCCACTGTCAAACATGGTGGTGGCAGCATCATGGTTTGGGCCTGCTTTTCTTCAGCAGGGACAGGGAAGATGGTTAAAATTGATGGGAAGATGGATGGAGCCAAATACAGGACCATTCTGGAAGAAAACCTGATGGAGTCTGCAAAAGATCTGAGACTGGGATGGAGATTTGTCTTCCAACAAGACAATGATCCAAAACATAAAGCAAAATCTACAATGGAATGGTTCAAAAATAAACATATCCAGGTGTTAGAATGGCCAAGTCAAAGTCCAGACTTTCTCCAATCGAGAATCTGTGGAAAGAACTGAAAACTGCTGTTCACAAATGCTCTCCATCCAACCTCACTGAGCTCGAGCTGTTTTGCAAGGAGGAATGGGAAAAAATGTCAGTCTCTCAATGTGCAAAACTGATAGAGACATACCCAAGCGACTTACAGCTGTAATCGCAGCAAAAGGTGGCGCTACAAAGTATTAACTTAAGGGGGCTGAATAATTTTGCACGCCCAATTTTTCAGTTTTTGATTTGTTAAAAAAGTTTGAAATATCCAATAAATGTCGTTCCACTTCATGATTGTGTCCCACTTGTTGTTGATTCTTCACAAAAAAATACAGTTTTATATCTTTATGTTTGAAGCCTGAAATGTGGCAAAAGGTCGCAAAGTTCAAGGGGGCCGAATACTTTCGCAAGGCACTGTATGTACCTGCCAGAAAGTCCAAGTTTATCTAACTCCAAATCTATCCTTTTGTAAAAAAAAATATTATGATGATCTCTCTGTCAGGCTGTCATGACCAGTCAAATGTATTTCCATCAATGAATAGGCTAAAAATTATTATTTCACAACGGGATTTCTTGTTCTCCCCAACAATTGGCCGGCGGGCAATTTTATTTGTCTTTTCAAATTTTTTTATCTAACAAAAGTCTGCTATTACCGGCTAATGTAAACCCTACTATAGGCCAATATGCACAAAGATGTGGGCAAATTCTCTGAAGAGCCAAAAATAAAGCTGGTAATACTGGATCCTATTTTGACAGGTTGCACATCAAAATATCAATCATGCATTCCCTGGATATGTTATATGAAATAGCTGACTTTAATCATAGGCTACCATCTCAGTTGTCTTACTTGACACTGGAAAATTGTCTAGAGCCCTGTTGCTAATGTAAAGTTAAGCCATTTTTTAAATCATTGTATTTATCAAGCAAAATAGTTACATTCATCACGATATGCCCCTTTGTTCATATTGCTCGCCCAGCTCTAGCGCTCCCTCAGATTTATTGCTATCAATTTATTACAATGTAGATTTTTGTCTCTATCGCCCAGCTCTAACATGATACTTAATTCATCCTTCAATAGGACATTTTGTAACCGCTTGTGTGATGTACCACAGGTGGTGCTGTTTAAGTTTGTGCATCAGATGGGGGATCTGCCGGCCCCCACCCTGTACATCCCATACCTACCTACACATGCTGAAGGGCCTGGCTAACGGCCACCAGTGTGCCCACTACTGCGTCAGCCTGCTAAAGACCAACGGGTCCTCACACGGTTACTATACATACTCTCACCTGCAATGCCCTGTAGGAATCTGTAAATAAACAAAGGAATTTTCTCATGTTCTCACTAATGGTGCTCTCCAGGGCTCGGTACAAGTGGAGGTCCTCTCTTGTTCTCTAGCTAAAGATAAATGCAGCATTCATTCACTGATTTAACCTCTGAACCACCCATCCCGGATCTGGTATAATTGTCATCAGCAACACTGAATAGCATAGCACCACAGTCAAATAATATTACTAGAAAATATTAATATTCATGAAATCACAAGTGGAATATTGCAAAACACAGCTTAGCCTTTTGTTAATCCACCTGTCGTCTCAGATTTTGAAATTATGCTTTACAGCGAAAGTAATACAAGCGTTTGTGTAAGTTTATCGATCGCTCGACAAAACAATAAGTACACTTAGCATCAGGTAACTTGGTCACGAAAATCAGAAAAGCAATCAAATTAATAGTTTACCTTTGATCTTCGGATGTTTTAACTCACGAGACTCCCAGGTAGACAACAAATGTTCCTTTTGTTCCATAAAGATATTTTTTATATCCAAATACCTCCGTTAGTTTGGTGCGTTATGCCCAGGAATCCACCGGAAAGAGCGTTCATGACAACGCAGACAAAAATTCCAAATTATATCCATAATGTCCACAGAAAAATGTCAAACGTTTTTTATAATCAATCCTCAGGGTGTTTTTCAAATATTTATTAGATAATACACTGCTCAAAAAATAAAGGGAACACTTAAACAACACAATGTAACTCCAAGTCAATCACAATTCTGTGAAATCAAACTGTCCACTTAGGAAGCAACATTGACAATAAATTTCACATGCTGTTGTGCAAATGGAATAGACAACAGGTGGAAATTATAGGCAATTAGCAAGACACCCCCAATAAAGGAGTGGTTCTGCAGGTGGGGACCACAGACCACTTCTCAGTTCCTATGCTTCCTGGCTGATGTTTTGGTCACTTTTGAATGCTGGCGGTGCTTTCACTCTAGTGGTAGCATGAGACGGAGTCTACAACCCACACAAGTGGCTCAGGTAGTGCAGCTCATCCAGGATGGAACATCAATGCGAGCTGTGGCAAGAAGGTTTGCTGTGTCTGTCAGGGTAGTGTCCAGAGCATGGAGGCGCTACCAGGAAACAGGCCAGTACATCAGGAGACGTGGAGGAGGCCGTAGGAGGGCAACAACCCAGCAGCAGGACCGCTACCTCCGCCTTTGTGCAAGAGGAGCAGGAGGAGCACTGCCAGAGCCCTGCAAAATGACCTCCAGCAGGCCACAAATGTGCATGTGTCTGCTCAAACGGTCATAAACAGACTCCATGAGGGTGGTATGAGGACCCGACGTCCACAGGTGGGGGTTGTGCTTACAGCCCAACACCGTGCAGGACGTTTTTCATTTGCCAGAGAACACCAAGATTGGCAAATTCGCCACTGGCGCCCTGTGCTCTTCACAGACGAAAGCAGGTTCACACTGAGCACATGTGACAGTCTGGAGACGCCGTGGAGAACGTTCTGCTGCCTGCAACATCCTCCAGCATGACCCGTTTGGCGGTGGGTCAGTCATGGTGTGGGGTGGCATTTCTTTGGGGGGCCGCACAACCCTCCATGTGCTCGCCAGAGGTAGCCTGACTACCATTAGGTACAGAGATGAGATCCTCAAACCCCTTGTGAGACCATATGCTGGTGCGGTTGGCCCTGGGTTCCTCCTAATGCAAGACAATGCTAGACCTCATGTGGCTGGAGTGTGTCAGCAGTTCCTGCAAGAGGAAGGCATTGATGCTATGGACTGGCCCGCCCGTTCCCCAGACCTGAATCCAATTGAGCACATCTGGGACATCATGTCTCGCTCCATCCACCAACGTCACATTGGACCATTGATTGTCCAGGAGTTGGCAGATGCTTTAGTCCAGGTTTGGGAGGAGATCCCTCAGGAGACCATCCGCCACCTCATCAGGAGCATGCCCAGGCGTTGTAGGGAGGTCATACAGGCACGTGGAGGCCACACACACTACTGAGCCTCATTTTGACTTGTTTTTTAAGGACATTACATCAAAGTTGGATCAGCCTGTAGTGTGGTTTTCCACTTTAATTTTGAGTGTGACTCCAAATCCAGACCTCCATGGGTTGATAAATTTGATTTCCATTGATAATTTTTGTGTGATTTTGTTGTCAGCACATTCAACTATGTAAAGAAAAAAGTATTTAATAAGAATATTTCATTCATTCAGATCTAGGATGTGTTATTTTAGTGTTCCCTTTATTTTTTTGAGCAGTGTATATCAACCGGGACAGTTAGCTTTTCACTAGGACCGGGAGTAACAATGGCCGCCTTTCTCTTTTGAGCACAACTCACTCTGAGAGCCCCCACCTATCCACTTACGCAATGTGGTCGTTCACGCTCATTCTTCAAAATAAAAGCCTGAAACTATGTCTAAAGGCTGTTGACACCTTAGGGAAGCCATAGAAAAATAGGAATAGGAATCTGGTTGATATCCCTTTAAATAGGCAATAGGGATGCATAACAACAGAGAGGTTTCAAAAACAGGGGCAGTTCCTGATTGGATTTTCCTCAGGTTTTAGCCTGCAATATCAGTTCTGTTTAACTCACAGACAAAATTTGGACAGTTTTGGAAACTTTAGAGTTTTCTATCCTAATCTGTCAATTATATGCATATTCTAGCATCTGGTCCTGAGAAATAGGCAGTTTACTTTGGGAATGTTATTTTTCCAAACATAAAAATAGTGCCCCCTAGCTTCAAGAGGTTCAGGGCATACACCTCCTAAACCTCCACTTCCTATTCCCTGGTTGTGTTTGTCCCTGGCAGGTACCTGTATCACAGCAGCACCAATCCAGAGGCGGCCTTCCAGAGCACTAAGATCCTCTGACGCATCGCCCGCTACCCCAACATCTACAACTGGCTGGTGGGAGACTTCACACATGACCAGGCTAGTCACTCCAACTCACCACCACTCCTTTCATTCGCTGCCTGCCAGACTTTCAGCTGGCTAAGAAGGAGGCGAGGATCCGCCACGAGACCCAGATCCTGAACCTTCTGATCACTTCCCTGGAGCTAAAGGCCCCCAACCTGGCCATCTATCTGGTGGGCTACGAGGTCAAGAAGCCCATCTCCTCCACCAACCTGCAGGTTGGCACCAGCTGCTCCTTCTCTTACATGCTGGGTTGTATTCATTAGGGCATTCACAGTAGCAAAAACAGTGGAAATCAGAAGTATTATATTTTACATCATGCAGGTTTCTCGGCACAAATATCCAAACCTAAATGGCTCCCAATCAAATAAAAAATGCGCTGACATATCCTAAAAACAGGACAGGTAAAAGTAAAATGGGCAATATGGAATGGACATCAGGCTACTCACAACTGCTGTCCAGGAGTTGCACCCCGTGGGGTAAATTGTCATGATTAGCAGTTTCAAGTTTGTAGCTGTAAAATATTGACAATCTGATCATGGCAAAAAATATAATACTTATGATTTCCCATTGCAAATAGGTTCAGGATAACTCCTGACAATGTTGATTGGCTGATATTCAGAGCTTAAATTACCAAATTGATTAGTCACAGGACTCTGGACTGCAAAGGTCTGTTTTACAAATGGTGGGCCTACCACATGTATGGGCATTCATAAAATTCCATTGCGGGACGACATGGTAGGGTACACCCCACCCCACTCCTTTCCGGACCGGACGTCTTTTTTTGTGTGTTTTACAAATGGTAGGCCTACCACATAGATGGGCATTCATAAAATGTCACTTTAGGTGACACTAGGTTACACATCAGTAAGCATGGACCAACGCTGATGGTGTAGTCCGGACCGGCTTTAATTTCCACAGACGTTGGTTTTTAGTCCTCTCCGGACCATTCGGGACCGGCTTTGATTTGGTCCAAACATATAAATTAAGTCCTTTCAACTTTCATTCAGAACCGAAAATGAACCTGATTTCACCGTCCAGAAAATACATATTTTAAACTTTCATTCATAACAAGAAAAATGAACTTGATTTATTTTTCGACCACAATTTTGTGATTAGCTGTAACTCCCTAACAGGCTTGGGGAGTGGCTAGGGTCGAGTTATGCGTCCTCCGAAACATGACCAGCCTAACCGCGCTTCTTAACACCTGCTCGCTTAATCCGGAAGCCAGTTACACCAATGTGTCGGAGGAAACACTGCTCAACTGACTACCGAAGTCAGCCTGCAGGCGCCCGGCCCGCCACAAGGAGTCACAAGAGCGCAATGAGCCAAGTAAAGCCCCACTGGCCAAACCCTCCCCTAACCCGGACGATGCTGGCTCAGTTGTGTGCCTCCCTATGGGACTCCCGGTCACGGCTGGTAATGACACAGCCTGGGATCGAACCCCAGGCTGTAGTGACGCTGCCACACTGATGCAGTGCCTTAGACCGCTGTGCCACACTGGAGGCCAAAAAGGCATCTCTTCACTTTTCATTCAGAACCTAAATTGAACTTCAACATCTGGAAAATACGTATTTGCTTACTGGGACTATTCTATTATTGTCTTGCCTAAGGTGGCAGAACAGCCAGGACTGGCCCTGAGCAAAACTTTTTGCAATGGAAAATGAAAACAAGCGTTAGTTTTTGGACAGGTGCAGGTAGTCCCTCCCTGTTTCAGTTAATTTTCTTCTGTTTGGTGGCTTTCATGACTCCTTCAACTTGCCCCTGTGAAACAGAATTTTTAATTGATATTTGGCTGTGTGATGCTAAGGAAATCTTCTCTCTCTGTCAGGTGTGCTGAGGTGCCCACAAAGCTGCCTGCATGCCATCCTGAGTCTGCTGCAGAGAGGCAGTGAGATACGCTTGGGTTCCGTGCTCACCATCCAGGCACCACACCTGGCTGAGCACTGTTACCAGGTCATCTACCAGCTGTGTGCGTGCTCGGACACGTCAGGCCCCACCATGCGATACCTGAGGACCAGCCAAGACTTCCTGTTCTCATCTGCAGCACCTGCCCTTCATTCTACCAAGTGAGCTCTTCACTGTCATATCGATACAGTGTGCTCCCATCCTGGTCTTCTCTCCGTCATCTGCACTGATCTGAAAACACAGGATAGGTGGTAGAAATATGGCAGATGCCAACCAGAGCATTTATACTCCTACAAAAACCCAGTCGTCTTTTTTAACAGAGCTGCCAGAGAGAAAGGAAACTACTCCGGGTGTCAATCTTCTCTCTAAACCGTGTCTCTCCCCCTACGCTCTCATGTGATGAGATCTCCACCCTGTCCCAGATATCCTGGCTTATGAAGACAACGGGCATCGAGCTCAGAGTGACATCACTCAACCGCCAGCACTCACACACCCAGCGCCTCCTCCACCTTCTGCTGGACGACTAGCCTCACACTCGGCACGCAGATAAGACCTACTACTCACTCACTCACTATGCACCCACACACTATGAAAGTTGGATGCATTGGATGTATTGTCATTCACTGATGTAAATGGGATACGAGGAAATGTGCAAAAAGCAAAACCCTTTACAGTTAGCCTCTTTGATTAGCTGATGAGGAGACGGGCATGGAGGAGGAGTCCAAATCTGTCAGCTGATTCCTGCACTTATGTCTAGTTCTTCAGTCTTCACATATTTGTGAATCATAATGCGTTCTGTCATTCTGTCTGTAATAATCCTGGTATGAATCATATGCATTCTGTGACAATAGAGCAGGGGTACTCAACTCTGACCCTTCGAGGTCAGGAGCCTGCTGGTTTTCTCTTCTACCTGATCATTAATTGCACACACCTAGGGTTCCAGGTCTAAATCGGTCCCTGATATTAGAGGGGAATAATGAGAAAATGCAGTGGAACTGGAGTTGAGTTTGAGGGCTACAGAGCCTCTGTATTAGCAGTTGCAAAAGCTAAGAGCCCCTCTCCTGCCCTGACTCAAGACCTGTCCCTGCCCTCGGGCCTGTACTCTCGTGTGCCCAGCCTGGGCCTGGTGCTGTTCCTACTGAAGAACATCGCTGCATACTTCTTCCACCAGAGCCAGACAAGCTCTGGGAAAGCTGCAGTGCCTGGAGCAGCCACCCCCTGAGGAGCTCAAAGAGGAAACACACATTCAACCTATTGACAAGGTGATAGTGCCTCAGCCCTAACCCTCCTCTATCCCTGTCTCTCTGTTTGGTGTGTAGCTGTGTCTGTGTTTGGTACTGGAGTAGAGAATCTCTTTGGTCCAGAGGAGCCTCCTGGTCCAGCTTATCAACAACAGGGCCAAGCTGCTGGCCTTCTGCTCCTGTATCCTACCATATTAAAATAAACCAGATGAAGTCACACCAGACTTCTGTGCAGGGGTTAGGTAAAGGGACTGATCTAATGGTTTAGGGTTCATCTCAGGGTGGTTTTGATTTTAGGGATTTTGTAGGAGGATGATGTGCTGTTGGGTATGTATGATTAATGACGTGCCCTGAGCTGTAGCTAGTTCATGTGAGAATGAGAAATACCTTGACCTAACCACACCTCCGATGTGATTGAGACCTGCCTGTTTGTACTTTGGCGTCACCTGGAGTTCGACCTGTTGTACTGCACCCCCACCGACCCCAAGGACTCCCTGATGCCTGGAGCCAGCGAGGTTCTCCCCAGGCTAACCCTGTCTGGAGATTGAGATCGGACTGGCTTTTGGTAGAAGTCACCCTTAATCACAGATCTAGAATGCGATAACGCTACCCTCTAGCCTAACCTTGATCATGAGGGGAATGAAAAATCTGACCCTGTTTCAGTGGGCATCATCCAACTCCAGATGACTGCAGGAAATGTGATGTTAGTGGTGTTTCTCGAATTCCCCAGACTCATTTGGACGTGCCCTGGGTCTGGCCAGTCAGCCAGCAAAAGCAGGTAAGAGACTAGATTACACTAACAGTGTAACAGTTCTTTGAAAATCTGCACAGATTAGTTTATAAGGGTAGGATTTGTGTTAGCCTCAGTGGCAAACCGTTTAATTGTTGTATATGTGTGAGTTTGTTTTCAGTAAGACCCTGTGTCTCCAGCTGCACAGTGACATGGGGTCCGGCTTTGGGGAGGCTCTACAGAGGAAGCTGCAGAGTGACATGGGGGCAGGCTCTACAGAGGAAGCTGCAGAGTGACATGGGGGTAGGCTCTACAGAGGAAGCTGCAGGAGGTGGAGGGACTGAACAGCCAGGTCCGCTCCCATTCCACCTTCATCCAGGCCCTGGTACGCAGGATACAAGGCCTGTTCCACCAGCCCAAGAGCTGAAACAGTCAACGACCAATACAATGAACAAGACCTAAAACCTGTGGAACAATGTTCACCTAAAGAGTACACCAGGCCAAGGATATGGACATTCCAGAACCAGACACACCTGATCTTGAGAATTCTATTTAAACCAGACTCGACTTCCCCTATTCACTCCAGTCTATTCTACTGTCCTCCGTCTCTCCTAAGACGGGCGCTGTGCAATGTTAGTCTGACTGATGTAGTTTGCCCAATATTTTTTAATTTTCTTCACAAAACACACCTTTTGGTATAATGGATTTTTTTTCTAAAATGTAATGATTTTCCAATGATTTATTGATTTTATTGCAGGGCTATTCAACTCTTCGTGGTCTGGAGCCTGTTTTTTTGTTTTGTTCTCCCTGATACTTAATTGCACCCACCTGGTGTAAATCAGTCCATGATTAGAGGGGAACGATAAAAAAAAGTGGTACTGGCTTTGAGGTCAAAGGGTTTGTCTCATCTTTTGTAACAGGACTCATTTGAGTGACTTATGATCAGAGGAAGCAGGAAAGGTAACCAAAACAGGCCTCTGCACTTTCTGCAAAGGTCAACATGCCCAGTAGTGAAAGTAGAATTGGTTCACAAAGCAACCAGTGACACACTTCCATAATACTTAAACTTACTTTATTTTCTTACAAGGTACACTTTATATTAAGACCGTAAAGTGCGTAGATTCTCAAACCTTGGAGGGGGATCGGGAGAGTGGACAAATGTCCAAAACCTGGTTTTACGTTCAGATTTCATAAGACAGGATTGTTGTGCTCTTCTGCATTGTCTGTATCAGAACTGCGATTGGAGAGGTGCAGTGAGGCCATGTCACACTCAGACCATGAATAGAGGATTGGAACAGTAGAACCTATGAACAGAGGTTATAGGCACATTACCCGCTTCCATTCTATACAAAGGATTCTGCAATCACAGGATGGAGTGAGTGACACCTTACTAGAGTGAGGGACAGCTATCTATGGTTTGCATTGAGAGACAGAAAACCTTAGTGAATCTGTTAGTCTACCTGGCTTGGCTGTGTCAGACAGAACACATGGAAATTTGAGGGATATTACTTTTGTGCTAATTATTTTAAATCATCATGTGCATATTTGATAAATTACTTTTTAAAATAAAATTAGGTACAGTATTTAAAACATTTACATTTCTTTCCCCACCTGGTCATAATGTTTACCTCTGTGCCGCTTCGAGGGGTGATTTCGCTATGTAGAAGACAGGATCTGGGTCAGTGGTAGTCTGTCATCCCTATGGGTCAGTTACATAGAAAACCCCACCGTATATTCTATATTCCGATATATACATGTCTACAAAAGGGCTGTGGGGCTAGGTAACTACAGCTGTACAACCATTAATTCTCATCCGCAATACTGCCCTATGGGTGTGTGTATGTCTGTCTTCATTCATACTATACAGCATTAGAGTAGAAAGGCCCCTCTAATGATCACAGCAGTAGTAAAAGTTTTCAACTTCACTTTTCACTTTTCAACACATTATTGTGACCAGGATGTGGTTGCTTAAGAGGTTACTTTGTGACTCTCTTGGATTCCAAGGCGAGGAAGGTTGATCCAGCTTAGAATGAGTGCAGCAGAGTACCCTGACTGCCTAGCCTGGCTGGAGAGGCCATCCCTCAGCCTGTTTGGATTGAAGCCTGTTCTGGATGGGTGAGCACTTCTGCATCATTTCCTGTTTGCTTATGGGGTTACTTACAGCAATTAAAGTGTAGAGTGATCCTCTCGATTGCTATTCTGGCTAATTGCTGAAGTCTTTCTGGGACATTGACCCAGGCTCTAGAGGAACTCATTATATTCTTGCCAGTAGAACATGGCTCCTGGCTACTGTGATGTGAAACTACATGATTGTAGGAGTGAGGACTGATAACTTTCCTAGTGATACTGTCCAAGGACCCTTTTTAGTTTGAAACACCACCCATGTCTCTAAGTTAAATAAAAACAATTAAAAGCATAAACACTGCAAATACTTCAATGTACACATTGTACAGGATCAACATCTCAGATATCAAAACATATGGAGAGCATTGCTTCTCTGTACATAAAAATGCATTTGCCCCTGTCAGGGAAAACTGAGTAACACATATGTACAGGTACACAGGGCTGATGCAATGTACCGACCAGGGTTCGTCCAATTCCAAATATTCCCAATTGGAATTTCAGTGTACTTCTGGAATTGACCCCAACTCTGGTCTAGACAGCCAGTCTCTTGATTCACATAATTAGACTCATGTCTATGAAGCTGGAGGATATCTGTTGGGCCTGCAGGCATCCCCAGTAAAGCCCGAGGACCTTAGTGTCCTCAGTGTACAAGATGCCCCAGGCAGGTTGTCCTGAATAGTGCCTGTCTGTCTGAGTGAAGCAGAGACTGTCCTGAGGTCCCCTCCTCCCTGCTCCACTCTAATGATGATTGGAATGCACAGCTCGATTGGTAGAATCCACTCAGGGAAGGAAGAGAGGTGTGGATTGGCAAGGGAAGGCAGCTTATCTAGCACTGAGTTTCCACACTGTGTGTCCATGAGGGTAGCATGGGAGTGGTGTGTGCATAAATGCACATAGGTCTCTGGCAATCTTCAGCTGTCTGAGCTCATCTCCTGGGCGCCATCCATGGCCATGGTGTTGGCATCGTTGGGAGGGGGGCACTCGGGCACCTCCCCAGTCACGGCCACCCGGATCACCTTGAGCCAGCGCTGTTTCAGCTCGTCGCTCTCAGCCGCGAAGCTGTGGACTGATTTGGACTGTGACAAACGGAAGCTGGCTGGAAGGTCAGCAGGCCGGGGGCTGTCTTCCACAGAGTAACCCAGCAGAGGGATAGTGGACTGGGCCTTCACATCCTGAGAGGAGGGGGAGATGCAAAGGTAGAGATCATTTATATCGGAACTCGGGAGAGGAGTTTCTCCTATTCAGCTAATCAGGTCACAGGGTGAAGGAAATCCTGTCCTCATTCATAACAAATGTGGTTATAGAGAATGTCCACATCACAGGAGGTTGGTGGCACCTTAATTGGGGAGGATGGGCTCGTGGTAATGGCTGGAGCGTAATGAGTGGAATGGTATCAAATACATCAAACAACATGGTGTTATGTCGTTCCAGCCACTATTATGAGCCGTCCACATGGTGCTTGACTGACCTGTGGCGCTCCGTAGAGGTAGAGAACTAATGCCTCCTTCTCTGGGATGAGACACCACACCTTCCCCCAGGGCTTGTTCTTCTCACAGTACTGCAGGAAGCCACACATGATGCTGCTGCCGGAGAACTGGGCCGCCTCGATCTGGGGACAGAGGAGTGCTGTTTAGACACAGAAGACATGCCGATGCAGGTGTGTGTGTGTGTGTGTGTCCCTCACCTCCAGAATACCCTTCTTCTTGCCCTCGGACTTCTCCTCTCCAGTCAGGATGGAGTAGCAGTCCTTACAGACCTTGTTGATCTTGTTGCTGTCGTACTCCAGGGCCACCTTGTTGTCTGAGCACTTCCAACACACAACCTGATACAGGAACAGAAGACATCAGTCTAACACTGAACGAACAACACAGTGGCTAGTTTACAAACAGCCATCAGTCAAATGGGTTGAGCATCACAAATAGAATTAACATGTTATAATGGGTGCTGGATTAGAGGGAGGGAGAGCATGGTGTCGAGCGGACGTTTCACTCACATAGCCACAGGCTCGACAATGGTGTCTCCGTCGTGTCAGAGCATTGAAGGACTCTTTACACTTCATACACATTGTCACCTCATTGTCCCGTATCCAGCGAGGGGCACGTTTCCCCAGCTCTGCCGTCTAGAGAACAATACACACCGAAGCACGTAGCTCAGACACAGGAGGGTCTTAGACACATACAGTGCACAAGAAGAGTCAGCGGTCATGTTCACTGTGATGACACTCACCAACACGTCTTTGGAGGCTGACTTGAACGTCTCATTCTTCTGATGGAAGATCTCAATGGTCTTCTGAAAAGCCTGTAGGCCACACATACACAGACAGTAACACAAACACAGACAGTAACACAAACACAACCAGTAACACAAACACAACCAGTAACACAAACACAGACAGAAACACATACACAGACAGAAACACATACACAGACAGAAACACATACACAGACAGAAACACATACAGACAGTAACACAAACACAACCAGTAACACAAACACAACCAGTAACACAAACACAGACAGAACACATATACAGACAGAAACATGGTCAGCAATACACACCAAAATCTGCTGAACATACAGGAAATAAGTGTAAATCAATAAGAAGGTGTTTATGTACCTTTATCCAATTGTCCTTGTCTGGTTCAGAGCTGAAAAATGAAAAACATGGTTAGGCTATTAGCTGGCCAAAAGTAGGCTACATGAAAAGTGTAACACTAATATGTGTGGGTTTTCAGGAAATGTATGTACATCATCTGCAGTTCCTGTGGTGCAAATGAAGATCCTATATCTGTATGGAATGTTACACTATCATTTACATTTACACGCCATTTAGCAGACGCAAACTACAGCATTCATTTTCATACTTTTTTTTGTACTGGTCCCCCATAAGCACCATGCTAAAGGTCAAATTATCATAAGAATTTGGTTGGTGATAGTCTTTTTTTTTTTTTACCCCTTTTTCTCCCCAATTTCGTGGTATCCAATTGTTTAGTAGCTACTATCTTGTCTCATTGCTACAACTCCCGTACGGGCTCGGGAGAGACGAAGGCTGAATGTCATGCGTCCTCCGATACCCAACCAGCCGTACTGCTTCTTAACACAGCGCGCATCCAACGTGTCGGAGGCTACACCGTGCACCTGGCAACCTTGGCTAGCGCGCACTGCGCCCGGCCCACCACAGGAGTCGCTGGTGCGCGATGAGACAATCCCTCCCTAACCCGGACGACGCTAGGCCAATTGTGCGTTGCCCCACGGACCTCCCGGTCGCGGCCGGTTACGACAGAGCCTGGGCGCGAACCCAGGGACTCTGATGGCACAGCTGGCGCTGCAGTACAGCGCCCTTAACCACTGCGCCACCCGGGAGGCCGGTTATCCATAGTCAATCAAATTACAACAGCAGTTGTTACAAAATGCTTATACAGAAATCCAGCCTAAAACCCCAGAGAGCAAGCAATGCAGATGTAGAATCACGGTGGCTAGGAACAACTCCCTAACAAGGCAGGAACCAGGCTCTGAGGGGTGGCCGTCCTGTTCTGGTTGTGCAAGGTGAAAATAGCTAGCAATAGGGTGTGGGACTGTAGTATACAGTTATCCGTTATTTTGAGAATCATGGCAACAAATGTTTTTTTTTAATACATTTGGCTATAGGGTGGAGTAAACCTAGGGCTGTTATCTACAGCTAACTACCAAAATAACACTTGAGTAAATGAGGGATACAAAGTATATTAAAAGCATGTGGTTCCACACAGGTGTGGTCCCTGAGTTAATGAAGCAATGAACATGCTTGATTAACACCCAGTCGCCTACCATGGCCAGAAGAAGAGATCAGTGACTTTGAAAGCGGGGTTTCAAAATACCGTGTGTGTCTCAGTCACCAGATCTCAACACAATTGAACACTTATGGGAGATTCTGGAATGGCGCCTGAAACAGCGTTTTCCACCACAATCAACAAATCACCAATTATAGAATTTATTGTGGAAAAATTGTGTCGCATCCCTCCAATAGAGTTCCAGACACGTAGAATCTATACCAAGGTGCCGTGAAGCTGTTCTAGTGGCTTGTGGTGGCTCAACGCCCTATTAAGACACTTTATGTTGGTGTTTCCTTTATTTTGGCAGTTACCTGGATGTATGGCTCTATAGGGTGTATTAAGTGTGGATGTAACAGCTTACCTGGCCTGCAGCTCCAGGGTCCTCTCCTTGCCAGACACCTGGAAGGTGTGGGGGTAGTCCTCGTTGGTGGTCCCTAGAACCTTCATGCCCTCGATGCCGATGCGGGTGCGTACTGTGTACTTGGGCCCTCCCAGGCTGAACTTGGGCACGCAGTACAACAGCATGTTGTTGAACTGACGGGGAACAAAGAAAGACCCATGATTAATGCTTGTTTTGCTAATATATTGCTCAAGACTTGGTTGAGTACAGAGAAAGTGAAATGTGTGTGTGGATTTCTCACCAGGAAGAGGTATCTCTCCATAGCCGAGGTGTTCCTGGCAGCCAGCTTCAGGATGTGTCCCTCCTTGATGAACTCATTGGAGGCGTTGACGATATCCTCTTCCTCCCCTAACATCTCATAGATCTCCAGCAGCTTCTTCAGATTCTCCTGAGCAGGGAAGGGGTTTTAGTTGTATTCAAAAATCTTGGTTGGGTTCAAGCACTAGCCAAAAAGCAAGAAATGTAGAGTAGAAAGAGTAGAAATGCTGATCTAGGATCAGGTCCCCCTTGTCCATATTGTCTTATTCGTAAAAATCATAGAGGCATAATTGATCCTAGATTAGCACTCCTACTCTGAGAAACTTTTTGAATACAGGTCCAGATTTTATTTAAGATTTTAAGAGTGGTGTGCTGCAGATACTCACAGATTTTCGTATGGCACTGTTGGAGTGTGTGGCTGCCATGGCGATGATGTTCAATGACTCTGAGGAACATGGAAAGAAGGAATGATGAACTTTGACCTTATGAAAATGAAATTAATGGTGTAATAAAAATGTTCTATAACTATAAACAGTTTTGTGTGTTTTCAATGTAAGGCAAATGTTTCTACTTAAAAAAAAAAAATGTGTGTGAAGTAATTACATGATTATAATCACAAGAAAGTCTTGTCAAATTCTATGTGCTCTCTATCTGCTCTATAGTGTTCAGATTAGGACTAGTAAAAGCACTCCAGTGTACTCACTCTCTGCGTCTCGGTGGTCGGGGTCGTCCTGAGGCAGTTTCTTCAGGTAGTCTTTGAGCAGCATCTCGTAACGGGGAACTCTCTGTACCGGCTCCAACATGTGGTGCTGCAACGTCAAACAACCACATGCCTCCTGACTCTGAAACACACAAAATAAAACAGTCCACTGTCACTTCAAGGTTCAAGGCTTAAAAGTAAAACCACACAAATTGTTAGATGAATATCCATTAAACAGGACCAGTTGACACGACCATAAATTATTCAATTGTTCCATTCCATGATGACTATTCATAGTACAAATCAATAGTGAGATATCAATAGATTTCTTTCTCCTTGGAAACCAAATGAGACCCCTTGCAGCAGAAATCTATATATACACAGGTAAATTATCGCAGTGCTGTAGTCCCAAACTCAGATCATATAATTCCTAGAATTGCTATGGAGTTATATAATTCCTATATATGGTTAATCCACAACAGCAGACCTGTGCACTTTTGAATCAGGCCTTGTGTTTAGAATCTACACTCGTACCTGTATGTCCTGGATGATGGCTTTAAACTGTGGAGAGCGGTCCGTCCACTGTTTCAGCAGCTCCATGGCCTTGTCAAAGTTCTTCACATACTCTGCGTACATCTTCAGGAAGGGTGTGAGCTTCTGCAGGATGTCCCCCAAGCGAGGGGTGGACTCCCTGTAGGGAGGGGTGACCGTTAGATAGGGACCTCAAGGTAACCATCCCTTAACCCTGAAACTCCAAGTGGAGGATGACTCAACCATGATTTTTCAATGGACAGACCATTTCAAAACCACAACTTCCCTTTATTACATCTGTGTCTGAGTGAATCTGAATGAGTCACAGAGGCTGAATTGTTACTCATCTTAGTAATATTATTTTTTATCGTATTTTCATGCATTCTCAGGGGTGAAATTTGTGAGCGCATGCACTTGAAAGGGTCTGTGTTCAGAGTCTATAACTGTGTGGCCAGTCAGTCATGAGGAGCTTACCATTCTCCCATGCGTTTCTCCAGGTCAGGCAGCAGGAACTGGCTGTGGAAGGTGTTGATGGAGGAGATGTTGGAGAAGATGTTCTTCACCACGTCAACAGGGAACGTGCCCTTCAGAGCCTCCTCCATCAGCTTGGCACAGAACACCTGCATGGTGGCACAACATGGCCAGGTGAGTTAAACACATTGAATTGATCATAATAATGAACACTGCCTTCTATTCATGCTGAGGTAGACCCGGGTCAGTGTTCAGTAGGACACACCATGTCCAACAACAGAATGTCGGTGTGATAAGTTCAGGTAAAACCTCCCTGTTTCTCACAGTATCAAAACGTTTTCTACCTACTGAACAGAACCCTGAAATGACAGAACCCTGGACGGACAGTGGGACACACTCACCTGGTCCAGCAGGTTGAGCCGTGTGACGTAGGCTCTCTCCGTCTTCAGGAGCTCATTGGCAATCTTGTGCAGCTTCTGTTCGTTGGTCTCCTGAAACACAGAAGAGAGAGGTATGTCAGTTGGCTGTGGGCCAAAGTTGGGAAGATACATACTGCATGTACAGTTCATAGACATGGCCATATTCCTATAGCTGGAGGGGGTGAAAAGGGCTCCTTGACAAATAATATATGTTGTGTTCAAGTCAGGTTAGACAATTGGGACTAAAGGGGCTGTTGAACTCTGAGCCTGAAGGTCATGCTCACTCCCATATTGTCCTCATGCTGCGCTAGGATCCCGTTTTGTTATAGCAGACACAAACACACTTCCCCAGAGAGGTCTACAACAGCATCATTTTAAAAAAAAACTTGCGCTTCAACACAGCAATGTTAACATTAAGACAACAAAGACTTTCAGTTCAATCTATATTTTATGTTCCTTTTAAATAGGAGTGCTGCTTGAACTATGTGTTCCTGTGTGTATTGGGCTATTGCGGAGTGTGTGTGTGACTGTGGTGTGGGGGTTCTCCTCAAAACAGAAAATGAAAGGCTGGAAGAGAGAACTTCTGTTCACAGTGTCAGAGTGCTTTGTGTGCAGGGGAACCTGTCACTGTGTTACTGTAACAGAACAGTATGTCAAACACCGACCAACGAGTGTCTCCCACATACTTAAGAAATCAAGATTCTGGACCTCCCGAGTGGTGCAGTGGCCTAAGGCACTGCAGTGCTTGAGGCATTACTACAGATCCGGGTTTGATCCTGGGCTGTGTCGCAGCTGGCCGTGCCCGGGAGACCCATGAGGCAATGCACAATTGGCCCAGCATCGTCCGGGTTAGGGGAGGGTTTGGCCAGCCGGGTTGTCCTTATCTCATCGTGCTCTAGCGACTCTTGTGGCGGGCCAGGCACATGCACGCTGACACGGTCGCCAGTTGTACGGTGTTTCCTCCGACACATTGGTGCGGCTGGCTTCCGGGTTAAGCGAGCAGTGTGTCAAGAAACAGTGTGGCTTGGCAGGGTCGTGTTTCGTAAGACGCATGGCTCTCGACCTTCGCCTCTCCCCAGTCCTTCCGGAAGTTGCATCAATGGGCAAGACTATAACTACCAATTGAATATCACGAAATTGGGGAGGAAAAGAGGTAAACATTTGTAGCATTTTATAAAAAATAAAAAAAATGTTATCAAGATTCTGCAGGATTCTGATTGTTAGGGCTGAACAGAGAACGAATGCTCACTTCCTCTATTCATTGATATAGATGGATTCTTTGTGTGTATCCCACATGTATTGTTCGAGAGGAATGTTGTCTTGCTCGGTGCTCTGTACAACTATTTATTCTCATATTTATTACCTTGAATGTATTATTCTTCCCTATCACAATATACAAAGTAGTTCATTAACATTCAAACCCTTTACTGTATTTGATGCCCAGAGTATTACAAATTATTCTACCTCAAAGCAGTGCTTCCTTGAACTCTCCACCCCAAATCCACACGAATAGACTGACTGTAATTTGGTTACTAGTCAAGTATAACTTTGAGTGTGTTTACTGGAAGAATATCCAAGCAAGCTGAATGTTTCACACATTGAGAAACCACTTGCAACGGTTCTCTGTCTCAGCTTGCTTATAATAATAATAAATGCCATTTAGCTGACGCTTTTATCCAAAGTGACTTACGTGTGTGTATATGTTATAGGTATAGTGGTCTACTGAAGGTACACTGTCCTGCTAAAACTGACAAAACACACCCCCAGCTCTACTGTATGTTCTGTACTGCTTTTATCAAAAAGACAACATTTCTACCACCCATGGTCCTATTCTCTCTCTGCTAGCTTAGTATGTCAAGTAACCAACATAAATACAGTATAGACTGATAAGCCATGAAGCATAGGATCCACTTTAACTCTAGCTAAAGCCCATGTCTCATACACTACCATTCACTGCGGAGTGAACGTACTAATCTGAGAGACAGATATTTATAATCACGAGGCGTTCAGCCAGGCAGCAGCAAGGCTCAGTCAGTTCAGTCCTGAAAATAACACCCAGCAGTAGCAGACTCAGTCAGTAAGAACCAGACACACTGCAGAGACAAAGGCTACACTCTTAGAAAAAAAGGTGCTATCTAGAACCAAAAAGCGTTCTTCGTCTGTCCCCATAGGTGAACCCTTTGAAAAAACCCTTTTGGTTCCATTTGGAATCCTTTCCACAAAGGGTTCTACATGGAACCCAAAAGAGTTCTACCTGGAACCAAAACGGGTTCTATCTGTAACCAAAAAGGGTTCTCCTATGCGGACAGCCGCAGAACCCTAGTGTGTACTGTAGTAAAGGGGCTGTGATGTTACAGTAGACTGTGAAGTCAGTTAAATGAGACAGCACATAGCTCTAATGGGCAAAGATCCTGAAACATCTGACATGGTGATATACATAAATGTGCTAGGGAAAACACATGCAGAAACACCAACACTGTACTGACATGAACTCTCTGTCCACTCAGTGTAACAGCTTTATAGTAACACCCCCCCCTCCCCACAGACACTTACCGGTACCTTCTGCTCTACAATGGCCTCCTCCTTCCTTTGTTCCGGTTGGGGGTCTCCTGTAGGTTCACTGTCCTCCCCGGTATGGGTCTCTGTCTCGGTATGGGTCTCTGTCTCGGTATGGGTCTCTGTCTCGGTATGGGTCTCTGTCTCGGTATGGGGCTCTGTCTCGGGAAGGGGCTCTGTCTCGGGAAGGGGCTCTGTCTCGGGAAGGGTCTCTGTCTCGGTATGGGTCTCTGTCTCGGTATGGGTCTCTGTCTCGGTATGGGTCTCTGTCTCGGTATGGGTCTCTGTCTCGGTATGGGTCTCTGTCTCGGTATGGCTCTCTGTCTCGGTATGGGTCTCTGTCTCGGTATGGGTCTCTGTCTCTGTGTTTGTAGGGAAGTTATCCCCACTCTGCTCTGTGCTCCTGTCCCCCATGTCCCCATTCACCAGGGCAGTGTCTGTCCTCAGGGGGGATCCACTCTCCCTGTACCTGTCTCTGTCCATCTGGGCTAGCACCCCATTAGCCGCTGGTTTGTGAGCATCCTGTGGCGTTCCTGGGACAGAGCCTAAGTTGTTGTCCTGTTGTTTGGGCTCAGACTGTCTCTGGTAGCACCAGTGAGCCGGACTGCAGAGGGGGGACTTACTAAGCTGCTTCAGTGGCGAGCCCTCCCTCTTGGTTTCCGACTGGCTGTGAGAGGAGAGGAAGAGGGATAGAACAGGAAGAAGTCAGAGACCACCGCTGATAAACAGGTAAAGCCAAAGATGACAGGAAAGGAGAAGAGAGAGCAAGTTCAGTTGCTGTTAAGTGTAGTGACTAGTGAGTGGCGTAAAAGAGTGAGAGAGACAGAGACTGCGCGGTAGCATTAAAGTATGTCCGCAGGTTAAAAATAAAACACGGGGCTGCGGTGAGCTGTGCAGAGGAGGTGTGAATGATTAGGGCATGGGAGGAGTGGAGGAAAAGAGTGGAGGAGAAGAGGAAGACTGGAAAGGAGCACCAGTCCCCAGAGATAACCTGCTGTCCTACTTCTGAATGCACACATACACATTCACAAGCACACACACACACACACAACCCTCCATCTGACATTAGCATAACATACAGCTCGTCTAGCCGTTTCCCTGTCTGTGACCCACCTGGCCTCAGAAGACACTTCCCTTCCAGTCCCCTCAGCCTGCAATGTCCAGCACTATCCACCACTGCCCACCACCATCCACCACTATCCACCACTGCCCACCACCATCCACCACTATCCAGCACTATCCACGACTGCCCAGCACTATCCAGCACTGTCTGCCACTATCCACTACTGTCTGCCACTATCCAGCACTGTCTGCCACTATCCAGCGCTATCCGCCACTGCCCGCGCTATCCACCACTGCCCAGCGCTATCCACCACTGCCCAGCGCTATCCACCACTGCCCAGCGCTATCCACCACTGCCCAGCGCTATCCACCACTGCCCGCGCTATCCACCACTGCCCAGCGCTATCCACCACTGCCCAGTGCTATCCACCACTGCCCAGCGCTATCCACCACTGCCCAGCGCTGTGCACCACTGCCCAGCGCTATCCACCACTGCCCAGCGCTATCCACCACTGCCCGCGCTATCCACCACTGCCCAGCGCTATCCACCACTGTCCAGCGCTATCCACCACTGCCCAGCGCTATCCACCACTGCCCAACGCTATCCACCACTGCCCAGCGCTATCCACCACTGCCCAGCGCTTTCCACCACTGCCCAGCGCTATCCAGCATTATCCACCACTGCCAAACACAATCCACCACTGCCCAACACAATCCACCACTGCCCACCACTATCCACCACTGCCCACCACTATCCAGCATTATCCACCACTGCCAAACACAATCCACCACTGCCCACCACTATCCACCACTGCCCACCACTATCCAGCATTATCCACCACTGCCAAACACAATCAACCACTGCCCAACACAATCCACCACTGCCCAACACAATCCACGACTGCCCACCACTATCCACGACTGCCCACCACTATCCACGACTGCCCACCACTATCCACGACTGCCCACCACTATCCACGACTGCCCACCACTATCCACCGCTATCCACGACTGCCCACCGCTAACCACCACTGCCCAACACAATCCACCACTGCCCACCACTATCCACCACTGCCCACCACTATCCAGCATTATCCACCACTGCCCAACACAATCCACCACTGCCCAACACAATCCACCACTGCCCAACACAATCCACCACTTCCCACCACTATCCACGACTGCCCACCACTATCCACGACTGCCCACCACTATCCACGACTGCCCACCACTATCCACGACTGCCCACCACTATCCACGACTGCTCACCACTATCCACCACTGCCCACCACTATCCACCATCTGCCCACCACTATCCACGACTGCCCACCACTGCCCACCACTATCCACCACTATCCACGACTTCCCACAGCTATCCACGACTGCTCACCACTATCCACGACTGCCCACCACTATCCACGACTGCCCACCACTATCCACGACTGCCCACCACTGCCCACCACTATCCACCACTGCCCACCACTATCCACGACTGCCCACCACTATCCACTGCTATCCACCATTACCCACCGCTATCCACGACTGCCCACCGCTATCCACGACTGCCCACCACTATCCACGACTTCCCACCACTATCCACGACTGCCTACCGCTATCCACAACTGCCCACCACTATCCACCATTTCCCACCACTATCCACGACTGCCCACCACTATCCACGACTGCCCACCACTATCCACGACTGCCCACCACTATCCACGACTGCCCACCACTATCCACGACTGCCCACCACTATCCACCACTGCCCACCACTATCCACCACTATCCACCACTGCCCACCACTATCCACCACTATCCACCACTGCCCACCACTATCCACCACTATCCACCACTGCCCACCACTATCCACCACTATCCACCACTGCCCACCACTATCCACGACTGCCCACCACTATCCACAACTGCCCACCACTGCCCACCACTATCCACGACTGCCCACCACTATCCACGACTGCCCACCACTATCCACGACTGCCCACCACTGCCCACCACTATCCACGACTGCCCACCACTATCCATGACTGCCCACCACTATCCATGACTGCCACCACTGTCCAGCACTATCCATGACTGCCCACCTCTGCCCACCACTATCCATGACTGCCCACCACTGTCCAGCACTATCCATGACTGCCCACCACTGCCCACCACTATCCATGACTGCCCACCACTATCCATGACTGCCCACCACTATCCATGACTGCCCACCACTGCCCAGCACTATTGTTTGGTCGATATGCTGTTGGTCAACAGAGATTTCTTTAGTCGAGCAGTGGTAAATATTGAACGTTTTTCATGGTGTACTCTGTTTTCGACTCTCTCTCTCTCTCTCGCTATTTTCGACTCTCTCTCTCGCTGTTTTCGACTCTCTCTCTCGCTCTACTGCACCTGCTGTCTCGACCTCTGAATTCTTGGCTATGAAAAGCTAACTGTCATTTACTCCTGAGGTGTTGACCTGTTGCACCCTCTACAACCACTGTGATTATTATTTGACCGTGCTGGTCATCGATGAACGTTTGAACATCTTGAAGAACAAGAACAAAGCCATGTACTCTTATAATCTCCACCGGGCACAACCAGAAGAGCACTGGCCACCCCTCAGGGCCTGATTCCTCTTTAGGTTTTTCCCTAGGCTCTTGCCTTTCTAGGGAGTTTTTCCTAGCCACTGAGCTTGTACATCGGCATTATTTGCTGTTTGGGGTTTTAGGGTGGGTTTCTGTAGGGTTTTATACAGTAAATATATACATTTGATATTGTTGATTTGATTAAAACACATAGGATGTGTCTATATATGGAAAAATACACGTTTTAAAATTTCGACCAGACAACTCTTGGTCTGCTACCGGGAGACCCATGAGGCGGCGCACAATTGGCCCAGCATCTTCCGGGTAAGGAGTCGCTCTAGCGGCTGACTTCTGGGTTAAGCGAGCAGTGTGTCAAGAAGCAGTGTGGGAGTTGCAGCGGTGGGACAAGACTAACTACCAGTTTGGGACAAAAAGGGGTAAAATGTTTTTTCCAAAATGTTAAAAAAAATAATACTTGTAATTCATAACATATCATTTCGAAATCCACAAATGAACATATAATACTAAATGGAGTTTCCCGGATTTACATACAGAATAATAAGAAATGCTCTGAGACGAGGTTGCAGCATCCAGAATATTTTGTTGGTTAAGACAGTTGTGCCTGCATCCATATTGGATCTAATATCCCTAGCGAATTTGATCATCTGTTGTTGTCTGCTTGATTTACAGCAGCGTTTCCTTAGATTTAAAAGAGAAAGCATCAAGGTGATGAGTTCATGTTTTCATTTGTTTTTGTGCCTTGGATTGAACACCGAGTCTATCGTGCACAATTTTGTGCAGCACCCAATGCTCTTCCTATTAATTATTCTGGATATAATGACAAAAAATGACAAAGCCTATTGGGCTTATTCACAATATTTCCTGGCAATGAAATAACATGACATATACATTTTGTTTTCCATGTTTTCTAACAGAAGAGGCTTGAAGAAGCCTACTTGAACTTGAAGCTCAGAAATTCAAGTACTGGAATAAGCCTTGCTTGAAAATCAGACCTTTCCTCAATTTGGTGCTTGAAAAGTCCTTGTAACTATTGTAGCCAATTTACAAGTTCTCCTGCTCCCTTAAAATTATCCGTGATTTCAGACTTGCCAATGTCTGTATTAGAGGTCGACCGATTAATCGGAATGGCCGATTAATTAAGGTCGATTTCAAGTTTTCATAACAATCGGAAATCTGTATTTTTGGGCGCCGATTTACACTTTAAGCATTTACTTAAACTTTAAGCATTAAACTTATCTTATAAAAAACAATCAATCATAATCACTAGTTAATTACACATGGTTGATGATATTACTAGATATTATCTAGCGTGTCCTGCGTTGCATATAATCTGACTGAGCATACAAGCATACAAGTATCTAAGTATCTGACTGAGCGGTGGTAGGCAGAAGCAGGCGTGTAAACATTCATTCAAACAGCACTTTCGTGCGTTTTGCCAGCAGCTCTTCGTTGTGCGTCAAGCATTGCGCTGTTTATGATGTCAAGCCTATCAACTCCCGAGATGAGGCTGGTGTAACCGAAGTGAAATGGCTAGCTAGTTAGCTCGCGCTAACTAGAGGGACGGAAGCTATACTGTTACACTGGCAATACTAAAGTGCCTGTAAGAACATCCAATAGTCAAAGGTTAATGAAATACAAATAGTATAGAGGGAAATAGTCCTATAATTCCTATAATAACTACAACCTAAAACTTCTTACCTGGGAATATTGAAGACTCATGTTAAAAGGAACCACCAGCTTTCATATGTTCTCATGTTCTGAGCAAGGAACTGAAACGTTAGCTTTCTTACATGGCACATATTGCACTTTTACTTTCTTCTCCAACACTTTGTTTTTGCATTATTTAAACCAAATTGAACACGTTTCATTATTTACTTGAGGCTAAATTGATTTTATTTATGTATTATATTAAGTTAAAATAAGTGTTCATTCAGTATTGTTGTAATTGTCATTATTACAAATATATATATATATATATATATATATATATATATATATATTTAATTAAAAAAAAAAAAAAATTAAATCGGCCAATTGATCGGTATCGGCTTTTTTGGTCCTCCAATAATTGGTATCGGTGTTGAAAAATCAATCGGTCGACCTCTGTATGAACCCTACTGAAAGGATGTATAGTGCCAGACCTATGTTGTTGTGTAGGTGGTCATGGGCCAATTTGCATATATTCACTGTGGAACTGCATGAAAAATATTTTTATTTTTGTTTCAAACCATTGACATTTTTATCCCAATGTCACACATTGGCCCCATTATTTATAGAAAGACGCACATTGGGAAAGGCCATTGAAACGCTTGAGTGAGGCAATATGTTTCACATATTCTCCTCATAAACTTGGCTTTAGAAAATTCTGTTAACTTTCCAAAAGATGTACAGAAGACCAATTCACCTTAATGCACCTCAGCATGTATACAGTAGTATAATTATAACATTATACTGTGTCATACATTGTACAGTGGCCTACTTGGTGTGTGAACTGCTGACTGCTCATATTTTGAAGATAAATGTTGACACATCAACCAGGATCAAGGGGCAGAGCAATTTGTGACTTGTTTTGGTAATCAGTGGCTGTATTGGAGGGGGAGTGGTTTCACCTCTTTTCGGAGTCTATATAACCAGCTTCTCAGGCTCCATCTCAGTGTGCTTCATTCTATAGCCAGAGCAGGGTTTCCTGGGGCCACCCCCTGGGTGAACATTTGTTTTTTTCCCTAGCACTAGAAAGCTCATTCAAATAACCAACTCATCATCAAGCTTTGATTATTTGAATCAGCTGTGTAGTGCAGTATTTGGAACTGCCGATCTGTGGTCAAGAATGCAGAGTTCATCTCAGCCTATGCTGCCCTTCAGTCCCTTGACTTTTTGGCCCTGATGGAGACATGGATCACCCCAGAGAACACTGCTACTCCAGCTTCTCTCTCTTCATCTGACTATGTTTTTCTCTCATAGCCCGAGAGCATCTGGTCATCACGGTGGTGGTACAGGTCTACTTATTTCTCCTAAATTGAGATTCTCTTTTCTCCCTCTCTTACCTGTCCATCTCCTCATTTGAATTCCATGCTGTCACTGTCACTTGTCCACTCAAGCTTAACATTATTGTCATCTATGGCCCACCAGGAACCCTTAGAGAGTCCCTCAATGAGCTTGACACCTTGATAAGCTCATTTCCTGACGATGGCTCACCGCTCTCCGTACTTGGCGACTTCAACCTCTCAACGTCTGCATTCGTTTCATTTCTGTCCAACTCTCTCTTTCTCCTCCTTGCCTCTTTTGACTTTACCCTTTCTCAATCCCTTCCAACTCACAAGACAGGCAATACGCTTGACCTCATCTTTACTAGAGACTGCTCGCCTACTAATCTCACTGCAACCCCCTCTCTAGATTTCCTTTTCTGTCTCCCTTTTCTCCAACCCTAACCTCTCAGCCCCTACCCAGATGGTCATGCGCCATCGCAATCTTCGCTCTCTCTCTCCCACTACTCTCTCCTCTTCTATTCTATCATCTCTCCCTTCTGCTAAATCCTTCTCCCTCCTGTCTCCTGATTCTGCCTCTCGACCCTACTCTCCTCCCTTTCTGAATCCTATGACTTGCACTGTCCCCTTTCCTCCCAGTCGGCCGGCCGGCTCGCCCCTCCCCTCCCGCTCCGTGGCTGAGTGACTCAATGCGAGCTTACAGAATGAGGCTGCGGGCAGCTGAGCGAAAATGGAAGAAAACTAAACTTCCGGAAGACATATCATCCTTTCACTCCCTCTTCTCTAACTTGAGCGTGCTGTCTCTGATCAACATTCTCGTTATCTCTCTCAAAACGATCTTCTTGACTCTAAACAATCAGGCTTCAAGACGGGTCACTCAACCAGACTGCTCTTCTCTGTGTCACGGAGGCTCTCCGCTCTGCCAAAGCTGGCTCTCTCTCCTCTGTTCTCATCTTCCTAGATCTATACTCTGCCTTTGACACTGTGAACCATCAGAGCGTCTTCTCCACCCTCTCAGGGCTGAGCGTCTTAGGCTCTGCACACTCTTGGATTGCATCCTACCCGGCGGGCTGTTCCTACAAGGTGATGTGGAGAGGATCTATGTCTGCACGTACTCTCACTACTGGTGTCCCTCAGGACTCAGTTCTAGACCATCTCCTCTTCTCTACACAGTCACTCGGCTCCATAATCACATGGTCTCTCCTATCATTGCTATGTGGATGACACTACTTTTCTCCTTCCCTATTTCTGACACCCGGGTGGCGGCATGCATCTCTGTGTGCCTGGCAGATATCTGAACTTGGATGTCAGCCCACCACCTCAAGCCCAACCTTGACAAAAATGGAGCTGCTCTTCCTCCCGGGGGAGGCCTGCCCGCTCAAATACCTCTCCATCACGGTTGACAACTCCACAGTGCCGCCCTCCCAGAGTGCAATGAACCTTGGTGTGACCCTGGACAACACCCTGTCATTTTCTGCAAACATCAAAGCATTGACTAGCTGCTGCAGGTTCATGCTCTACAACATACATAGAGTATGACCCTACCTCACACAGGAAGCAGCGCAGGTCCTAATCCAGACACTTGTCCTCAACTGTCAGGACTACTGAAACTTGCTGTTGGCTGAGCTCCCCGCTTGTGCCATCAAACCCCTGCAATTTATCCAGAACGCTGCAGCCCGCCTGGTTTTCAACCTTCCCAAGTTCTCTCATGTCACCCCACTCCTCCTCACACTCCCTGGCTTCCAGTCAAAGCTCGCATCCACTACTTACCTACGGAGCAGCACGAGGAACTTCCTCGCCCTACCTCCAGGCTATGCTCAAACCCTACACCCCAACCCGAGCACTCTGTTCTGACACCTCAGAACCTCACTTTATTGAGGAAAAATATACTTTCTATGCCTGTGATGCCTGTGATATGTGATATTTGACTGGAAGCCAGGGAGTGTGAGGATGTGATTGTCCCACTTAGCTATCTTAAGATGATTGCACTAACTGTAAAATGCTCTGGATTAGAGCGTCTGCTAAATGACTAAAATGTAAATTAACAGGGAGGCTTTATTGCTACATTAATAGCTTCACATGCTGGATTTCCAGGTTTCCTCTCCTAAGAATAACTACGCTAATTCTATTCCTTATAGGCTGTCCTTCTTCTGCTGAAATAAATTCACTCTGAGGGTGAGCTTGTAGCTCCAGAGATCTTAGTTGGCCTGTAGAGGCCTCGGTTGGCAGTGCTGGATGGAGTGGGGTAATGATGCTGGCTCAATGCTGTTGGACTGCACTGCATAAGCGTTTCACACAAGGGCACCATTGTTTCTGCCTCTCAAGCGCTCACTAATGGGTCTCTTCACATGCTGCTAAAATCACCACTCAGACTTGTAACCAAGCAGGAATGAAATCAAAAAACGTCTTAAAGTCATAGGAAAATAGATGAAGACAGATGACACAATAGATTCCTACAGTTCTTATAATAAATTAGCAACAAGTGTTTGTTTATTGAAATCACAACTAATGCCGTTTTGAGAATGGCTGTGTTGCTGTAGAGAAAACACTTATCCTTGCCCTTGTGGGACAAATGACAATAGACAGATTCACATAGTCAAACCTTTTGATCAAGGAGCCAATCTAACAATCTGAGACAGGAATCCAAACATGATATGAAGTTTGTATTAAAATCCTACCTCTTTTCAGCAGTGAGCTCTCTCCCAGAAGTGAGGGAGCTGATTTTCCGCTGTGTACGAATCTCTTTTCATCCTCCACTAACGCTTTGACTCATGAAACACAAGCTGATCTCTCTGTCTAAAACTTTCTTCTGAAGAAATATCAACAAAAAAGGGCTGAAAGTGACTTGTGTTTTTTAGTTCATCTTCTAAATAGTAAGGGATATTAGGGAATATAAACTTCTCCGTTTGCATTAAGGTTTGACGTCACACTACTCATGTCCGCCTGAATAAGGTATTTTGTTTATTACGATAAGGTGTGATGTAAATAGATGTATCCATGTCGAATTACTCTCTTTAACTCTCTTAGCAGTTAGTATACTCTTTTACACATTCACAAGAGCAAGAACACACAAGCGCAATCATTTCACACATATTTGAGTTAGGGCTGTATCTCGGTTAGGGTTTAATTGATCATTTTCTCCCCTACCCACTCTGTACTCCACTTTTTTCCCCTGCTTGGTGCTCTACCTGTTCTCCTCAAAGTGGTTGATGAGGTCCAAGACTTTGGAGGGTTTCTCCCGGCTCTTCCCAGTCACCGCCCCTCCTCCTCCCTCCTCCATGGTGGCTCTGAAGAGTCCTCTCTCCACGCGCCCCAGCGCCAGCAGGGGGCCAGCAGGCACCGTCACCTGGCTCTGGAGGTGCACTGGCTTCGGAGGCACTGGGGGGATGATGGGAGAAGGTCAAAGGTCAGCTGTCAGGGCTAGAGAGGTCAGTTGGTTTTTAGGTTGGTCACTCAGGGGCCTCTCTATTAATGTACTGGAGATGGGACAGGAGACCAATACACGCCCCCTATCAGCATTGTACGGTATGTGGACTGTGTTTTGTGGAGTTTTGTGTTGTCATGTATACTTCCAACACAAGGTGGAAGCACAGGTTACTAAAAGCTAGTCTCGTTCTAGAGTGTATGCGACCATGTGTCTATAAGCCTGCAAAACATGGCTACTTTTCGGCATAACATTTAACACCCAGAATGAGATTAAAATGTAGCCATTACTATGGACTAATAGTATCTTTATATGGCATGAACTATTCTATAACCCATAGATGGATTGGTCAATGGACAGGTGTCATGTAGAGTAAAGTGTTGGGGAGAGTTCAACTAGTCATTTAACTATGTTTTGCAAGAGGTTGGAGGCAGTTTAACTAAAGGTTCTGTTTTCAGTTGTTAATTACGTGTTGCCATGTAGTGGTGTAGCTAACTACTGGAACTACACACCACACTTTGGCATAAAATATGGGTAAGAAGGGCAATAATTTCCTTTCTTTTTCGGCATCAGACCTGCCTAATTCTCACTTTAAAATCGTTTGTGTGTTTAATAAGCTAAATTACAAATGCTGTTAAAATATTACCCCAAAGTACCAAACATGATCATGAATTCAGTAGTCATCATAGTAGATACTTAACACCTAGTTTACAGTTTAGCTTTAAGTAGTAGTAGTTCTTGTAATTTGTTGTCTATGACATTTCAGATTTAAGCTCATATGATAATTTTTCAGAAAGTAGTTTGGATGTAGTGAACTACTTTCTCAAAGTAACTTATTTAAGTATACTATATTTTTTAAAGGTTAGCTTTAGTGTAGCTAAACCTCTTCCAGTGTGAAGTAATTGGTAGCTTGGTAAACTACACTGAGTGTACAAAACATTAAGAACACCATCTCTTTCCATGACATAGACTGACCAGGTGAAAGCTATGATTCCTTAGGTCACTTGTTAAATTCACTGCAAATCAGTGTAGATGAAGGGGAGGTGACAGGTTAAAGAAGGATTCTTAAGCCTTGAGACAATTGAGACATGGGTTATGTATGTGTGCCATTCAAAGGGTGAATGTGCAAGACAAAAGATTTAAGTGCCTTTGAACATGGTAGCCCAGGCTCTGTCGCAGACGGCCGCGCACAATTGGCCTAGCGTCGTCCGGGTTAGGGAGGGTTTGGCCGGCAGGGATATCCTTGTCTCATCGCGCAATAGCGACTCCTGTGGCGGGCCGGGCGCAGTGCACGCTGACCAGGTCACTAGGTGTAAGGTGTTTCCTCCGATACATTGGTGCGGCTGGCTTCAGGGTTGGATGCGCGCTGTGTTAAAAAGCAGTGCGGCTTGGTTGGGTTGTGTATCTGGGGACGCATGGCTCTCGACCTTCGCCTCTCCCGAGTCCGTATGGGAGTTGAAGCGATGAGATAAGACAGTAACTACTAACAATTGAATACCACAAAATTGGGGAGAAAAAGGGGGTAAAAAAAGAATGCTCCACCACCCAAAGGACATCCAGCCAACTTGACACAACTGTGGGAAGCATTGGAGTCAACATTGGCCAGCATCTCTGTGGAATGCTTTTAACACCTTGTAGAGGCCATGTCCCCAACGAATTGAGGATGTTCCGAGGGCAAAAGGGGGTGCAACTCAATATTAGGAAGATGTTCCTAATGTTTTGTATACTCAGTGTCAGCTTCCCCAACACTGGTAGAGGGTTAGAGTCCTTCTTATCTCTAGAGAATGATTTACTGTCTTCAAATAAAAGAGGAATGCAACATCACTAAAGTCAAGGTTTCACCACTGTGTCACACCGTGTCTGGTTCCATAACTGAGTCACATGTGAGTACTTATCTAGATGTAAATGAGTGTCAGAATGTCTGAAGCTCTGTTGTCTGTGTGGCTCAGTTGGTAAGGGTGTGGTAAAAGACTGACAGCAGGGTTGGGGTCATTTCCAAATTAATTTGAAATTCCAATTCAATTCTTGAAATCACTCATGAAGTGGAGAATTTACGTTGAATTAAATTAAATGTAACAATCTTCAAGTCATGGAATTGGAATTAGACTGTTTTGACTTTTTGCATTGGAATTGAATTGGAATTCCCAGTTAATGGAATGAATGCACATAGTATTAAACATTTACTGCACGATATGTTTTGAATCATGTCAACCTGTATTCCTATATTTCCAGTATAGCTAGGCTGTCTGAACATGATCAGCCTGAAAGCCTGAGGCTTTTACTGTCACGCCCTGACCTTAGACAGCCTTTTAATGTCTCTATTTGGTTTGGTCAGGGTGTGAATTCTATGTTCTTTAGTTCTATTGTTTGTACTTCTATGTTTTGGCCGGGTAGGGTTCTCAATCAGGAACAGCTGTCTATCGTTGTCTCTGATTGAGAACCATACTTAGGTAGCCCTTTTTCCCACTTGAAGTTAACTTTGTTTGTGGCACATAGCCACAAAGGGGCGGCAGGGTAGCCTAGTGGTTAGAGCGTTGGACTTGTAACCGAAAGGTTGCAAGTTTGAATCCCCGAGCTGACAAGGTACAAATCTGTCGTTCTGCCCCTGAACAGGCAGTTGACCCACTGTTCCTAGGCCGTCATTGAAAATAAGAATTTGTTCTTAACTGACTTGCCTAGTAAAATAAATAGCCCTTTAGCTTCACGGTTGTTTTGGATTGTTTATTGTTTTTGTCTGCGTTATATAAATAAAGGGAATATGTACGCTCACCACGCTGCACCTTGGTCCTCTTCATTCGACGGCCGTGACAGAACCTCCCACCACAAAAGGACCAAGCAGCGTGGTAAGGGGGACTCATGGACTTGGGATGGTAAAGGACCCTGGAGGCAGGCTGGGGAATATCGTCATCCCAAGGAGGAGCTGGAGGCAGCAAAGGCGGAACGGCATCGTTACGAGGGAACACGGCTAGCAAGGAAGCCAGAGAGGCAGCCATAATACATTTTTTTGGGGGGGAACACGGGGAGATTGGCAGAGTCGGGTTATAGACCTGAGCCAACTACCCGTGCTTACCGTGGCGAGCGTCGTACTGGTCAGGCATTGTGTTATGCGGTGGAGCACACGGTGTCTCCACTGCGCGTCCACAGCCCGGTGCGATACATCCCAGTTCCCCGCATCTGCCGGGCTAGAGTGAGCATCCAGCCAGGACGGGTTGTGCCAGCCCTGCTCTCCAGACCTCCAGTGCGCCGCCTCGGCCCAGTATATCCTGCGCCTCTGCCAAGGACAAGGCCTCCTGTATGTCTCCCCAGCCTGGTGAGTCCTGTGCCTGCTGCCAGAACCAGGTCTCCTGTATGTCTCCCCAGCCTGGTGAGCCTTGTGGCAGCTCCACGTACCAGACTGCCCATACGTCTCCTCAGTCCAGTGATGATCATGACAAGAAGCCTCCAGTGATGATCCATGGCACAAAGCCTCCAGTGATGATCCATGGCACGAAGCCTCCAGTGATGATCCATGGAAGGGTGTGATTTGGGGTGGGTATTCTGTTCTTTAGTTCTATTATTTGTATTTCTATGTTTTGGCCGGGTAGGGTTCTCAATCAGGGACAGCTGTCTATCGTTGTCACTGATTGAGAACCATACTTAGGTAGCCCTTTTCCCCACCTGTCTTTGTGGGAGGTTAACTTTGTTTGTGGCACATAGGCCTTTAGCTTCACAGTTGTTTATTGTTTTTGTCGGCGGCCGTGAATAAAGGGAATATGTACGCTCACCACGCTGCACCTTGATCCTCTTCATTCGACGACCGTGACATTTATATTCTAATTGGAATTTGCTACTCTTCCTGGGGTCCACACAAATCATGAAACATTACATATTACAGAACATTAATAGACAAGAACTGCTCAAGGACAGAACTATATACATTTAACAACCTCACCCATAGCTTACAAATCAATACATACAGTCGATGCCCAAAGTTTTGAGAATGACACAAATATGAATTTTCACTTCCTCTGTCAGCCATGGTTAACTGCAAGGAAACACGTGCCGTCATCATTGCTTTGCACAAAAAGGGCTTCACAGGCAAGGATATTGCTGCCAGTAAGATTGCACCTAAATCAACCATTTATCGGATCATCAAGAACTTCAAGGAGAGCGGTTCAATTGTTGTGAAGACGGCTTCAGGGCGCCCAAGAAAGTCCAGCAAGTGCCAGACCGTCTCCTAAAGTTGATTCAGCTGCGGGATCGGGGCACCACCAGTACAGAGCTTTTGGGGGATGGCCTGCTGTCAAGAAGGGCAGCAAAAGAAGCCACTTCTCTCCAGGAAAACTATCAGGGACAGACTGATATTCTACAAAAGGTACAGGGATTGGACTGCTGAGGACTGGGGTAAAGTCATTTTCTCTAATCCCCTTTTCGATTGTTTGGGGCATCTGGAAAAAAGCTTGTCCGGAGAAGACAAAGTGAGAGCTACCATCAGTCCTGTGTTATGCCAACAGTAAAGCATCCTGAGACCATTCATGTGTGTGGTTGCTTCTCAGCCAAGGGAGTGGGCTCACTCACAATTTTGCCTAAGAACACAGCCATGAATAAAGAACGGTACCTTCTCCCAACCATCCAGGAACAGTTTGGTGACGAACATTGTCTTTTCCAGCATGATGGAGCACCTTGCCATAAGGCAAAAGTGATAACTAAGTGGCTCGGGGAACAAAACATTGATATTTTGGGTCCATGGCCAGGAAACTCCCCAGACCTTAATCCCATTGAGAACTTGTGGTCAATCCTCAAGAGGTGGATGGACAAACAAAACTCCACAAATTCTGACAAACTCCAAGCATTGATTATGCAAGAACGGGCTGCCATCAGTCAGGATGTGGCCCAGAAGTTAACTGACAACATGCCAGGGGCGGATTGCAGTGCAAATATTGACTCTTTGCATCAACTTCATGTAATTGTCAATAAAAGCCTTTGACACTTATGAAATGCTTGTAATTATACTTCAGTATATTCCATAGTAACATCTGACAAAAATATCTAAAGACACTGAAGCAGCAAACTTTGTGGAAATTAATATTTGTGTCTTTCTCAAAACTTTTGGCCACGACTGTACACATAAAATATCTAGGCCAAATAGGGGAGACGCGTTGTGCCGTGAGGTGTTGCTTTATCTGTTTTTTGAAACCAGGTTTGCTGTTCATTTGAGCATTATGAGATGGAATGGAGTTCCATGCAATAATGGCTCTATATAATACTGTATGCTTTCTTGAATTTGTTCTGGATTTGGGGACTGTGAAAAGACCCCTGGTGGCATGTCTGGTGAGATAGTGTGTGTGGCAGAGCTGTGCGTAAGTTGGCTATGCAAACCATTTGGAATTTCCAACACATTAATGTTTCTAACTCAAGAAGTGATGCAGGTCAGTCTCTCCTCAACTCTTAGCCAAGAGAGACTGGCATACATACTATTTATATTAGCCCTCTGATTACCATGAAGAGCAAGACGTGCCGCTCTGTTCTGGGCCAGCTGCAGCTTAACTAGGTCTTTCTTTGCAGTACTTTACCATATGAAGACTGGACATTAATCAAGATAAGATAAAACTAGAGACTCTCTTTATTATGGACAGACCTCTCCCCATCTTTACAACAATTGCATTTATAGATGTTTTGACCATGACAGTTTACAAACATTAGTTTTCTAAATGACAGGTTATGGTTACTAATATCAAAGACTGCACTGAAATCTAACAGTATAGCTCCCACAATGTTTTTTTAATCAATTTCTTTCAACCAATTATCAGTAATTTGTGTCAGTGCAGTACATGTTGAGTGCCCTTCTCTACAAGCATGCTGAAAGTCAATTTGTTTACCAATTTGGCAATTTGTTTACAGAGAAATAGCATTGTATTTGGTCAAACAATTTCTTTCCCAACAGTGGAAACAAGCTGACAGGTCTGCTGATAGAACCAGTAAAGACCGCTTTCCCTCCAGGTCAGAGAACAGACACCTTCCTCTACACTCAGATTAAAGAGATGACAGATACGGTGCCATGGGAATTGAACGGCTGGAATTTAGCTAACATTGGAATTCAGAGGAATTGATTTATATTTGAATTCTAAGCCTGCCCTGGAATTTGAATTAAATTAAATTGAATTTACAGGGAGAGAGAATAGAATTTGTGGAATTGACCCCAACCCTGGTTGGTACTATCAACACCAGGGTCATGGGTTCGAATACAACTGGGGTCACATATTCTAAAGTGTATGAACTCACTATTGTAAGTCGCTTTGGATGAAAATGTCTGCTAAATGTCATATTAAACAGCATTATTATCTGTACCTTGTGGTTTGGGCTGCAGTAAGGGCCTGCTGGCCAAGCCTCTTCCATTGACACCCCTCCTGCTCTTCTCACTGGGACTCTTCCCACACAGACCTGTCCGACTGACTCTCGCACTGCGGGGGCCGCTGCCGCGTTCACTGGGGCTGCTGCTTAGAGCTGGAACAGAGAGAGAGAGAGCGTGAAGGAGAGCAGGAGAGAGCGAAGAGGAACGGTTATATTCCAAACTCTCAACAACACTCATTTGGCCGCAATGAGTGTTGAGCAGATTAAGTGTTGCTCCAGCTAATCCTCACAGAATATCCCCCACTGCCCCTTGCTTGCAATGATTGTATTCCACTTCACTACATTCTCAACTATCATTTGACTATTCATTTGGCCGTTTGGCCCATGGCTGCAGGTACAAAAACACATATCACACAAATGGCCTGAAGCAAAACATTGGAGTCTCCATGTAGTTCATTATCAGCAGCACTGAGCCTAGTCTAACCAGCTGGTGACCGATGGTCCAGCATCACTCCAGTGTGTTTAACTAACAGACAGTTTGGCAACTCGAACCTTCAGCTCTCTCCACAGATTTTCTATGGGATTAAGGTCTGGAGACTGGCTAGGCCACTCCGGGACCTTAATGTGCTTCTTATTGAGCCACTCCTTTGTTGCCTTGGCCGTGTGTTTTGGGTCATTGTCATGCTGGAATACCCATCCACGACCCATTTTCAATGCCCTGGCTGAGGGAAGGAGTATCTCACCCAAGGTTTGACGGTACATGGCCCTGTCCATTGTCCATTTGATGCGGTGAAGTTGTCCTGTCCCCTTAGCAGAAAAACACCCCCAAAGCATAATGTTTCCACCTCCATGTTTAACGGTGGGGATGGTGTTCTTGGGGTCATAGGCAGCATTCCTCCTCCTCCAAACACGGCGAGTTGAGTTGATACCAAAGAGCTCCATTTTGGTCTCATCTGACCACAACACTTTCACCCAGTTGTCCTCTGAATCATTCAGATGTTCATTGTTGAAGTTGGAGACTTTTATCTCCCTCCCCAACTTTAAACATCTGCTATCTGAGCAGCTAACCGATCGCTGCAGCTGTACATAGTCCATCGGTAAATAGCCCACCCAATTTACCTACCTCATCCTCATACTGTTTTTATTTATTTACTTTTCTGCTATTTTGTACACCAATATCTCTGCCTGTACATGACCATCTGATCATTTATCACTCCAGTGTTAATCTGCTAAATTGTAATTATTCGCCTACCTCCTCATGCCTTTTGCACACAATGTATATAGACTCTAAAAAAAAAAAGTAAAAAAAAAAAAAAGTTCTACTGTGTTATTGACTTGTTTATTGTTTACTCCATGTGTAACTGTGTTGCTGTCTGTTCACACTGCTATGCTTTATCTTGGCCAGGTCGCAGTTGTAAATGAGAACTTGTTCTCAACTAGCCTACCTGGTTAAATAAAGGTTAAATAAAACATTTTAAAAAGATGGTCTTGTAGCCCATTCCAGCCTTGTGTAGGTCTACAATCTTGTCCCTGACATCCTTGGAGAGCTCTTTGGTCTTGGCCATGGTGGAGAGTTTGGAATCTGATTGATTGATTGCTTCTGTGGACAGGTGCATTTTATACAGGTAACAAACTGAGATTAGGAGCACTCCCTTTAAGGGTTCAAATAAACATACCATTACAATTATAGACATCATTTCTTTGTCAGTAGGCAAATGTACAAAATCAGCAGGGGATCAAATACTTTTTTTCCCTCACTGTACCTATTAAGGTAAAACCACCATACATGGCACCATGTTGCTGAGGCCAAGCAAGAGGTATTGTTACATTATAGAGACACAAAGAGCTTTATCCCTCACGGTAGTCTCCATTAAGGTCAGTCATGTACACGGAACAAAAATATAAATGCAACATGTAAAGTGTTGGTTTCATGAACTGAAATAAAAGATCTCAGAAATGTTCCATACGTGTGTATGGAACATTATTTCTCGCACATTTTGTACACTAATTTGTTTACTCCCCTGTTAGTGAGCATTTCTCATTTGCCAAAATAATCCATCCACCTGACAGGTGTGGCATATCAAGAAGCTGATTAAACAGCATGATCATTATACAGGTGCACCTTGTGCTGGAGACAATAAAAGGCCACTCTGAAATGTGCAGTTTTGTCACATAACACAATGCCACAGATGTCTCATGTTTTGAGGGAGCGTGCAATTTGCATGCTGACTGCAGGAATGTCCACCAGAACTGAATGTTCATTTCTCTACCATAAGCTGTCTCCAACGTTGTTTTAGTGAATTTGTCGGTACGTCCATACGGCCCCACAACCGCAGACCACGTGTAACTACGCCAGCCCAGGACTTCCACATCCGGCTTCTTCACTTGCAGGATCGTCTGAGACCAACCATCCTGACAGCTGATGAAACTGTGGGTTTGCACAACTGACGAATTTCTGCACAAACTGTCAGAAACCGTCTCAGGGAAACTCATCTGCATGCTTGTTGTCCTCACCAGGGTCTTGACCTGACTGCAGTTTGGTGTCACACAGATATTCCGTGACGAGATCCTGAGGCCCAAATACCTTTAATAAACACAATCTCTTCAATCTTAAAAATAGATAACTTCTCTTTGCTCTAAAAGTATCATACTTTTTATAGCATACCTTCAACTTACCATACCGCTATAAAAAGGTATGACTCACTCATCATAACAAGGAAGAATCTCCAGTGGCATTCTACACTCTTAGAAAAAAGGTTTCCAAAAGGTTTCCATAGTTGAATCCCTTTTGGTTCCAGGTAGAACTATTTTGGGTTCCATGTAGAACACTCTGTAGAAAGGGTTCTACATGGAACTCAAAAGGGTTCTTTCTACCTGCAACCAAAAAGGGTTCTTCAAAGGGTTCACCTATGGGGACAGCCAAAGAACCCTTTTAGATTTTAGACAGCACCTTTTTCTCCCAGAATGTATACATGGTGCTGTACACTGAGTATACAAAACATTAAGAACACCTTCCCAATATTGCGTTTGAAACCACCCCCCCCCGCCTGTTCCCCCCAGAACAGCCTCAATTCGCCGAGGTGTCGATAAGTGATCCACAAGGATGCTGGCCCATGTTGATCCAATGCTTCCCACAGTTGGGTCAAGTTGGCTGGATGTCCTTTGGGTGGTGGACCATTCTTGATACACACGGGAAACTGTTTTGTGTGAAAAACCCAGCAATGTTGCAGTTCTTGACACAAACCGGTGCGTCTGGCACCTACCACCATAACCCGTTCAAAGGCACTTAAATCTTTTGTCTTCCCCATTCACCCTCTGAATGGCACACATATACAATCCATGTTCAATTGTATCAAGGCTTAAAAATCCTTATTTAACCCGTCTCCTCCCATTCATCTACACTGATTGAAGTGGATTTAACAAGTGCCATCAATAAGGGATCCTAGCTTTCACCTGGTCAGTTTATGTCATGGAAACAGCAGGTGTCCTTAATGTTTCATACACTCTAGCTATTTTTACACCTCCACTTCAATTAAAGACAACACAGGCTTTTACAAGAAATGGTCTAGTAGTAACCGACTAAGAAAGAAAGTCTCACGATCTCCTGGGGCGACTTTCTAAACATGGCCTAAGTTTTGTGGATAATTTTAGAGCTGGCCTCAAGAACTCGGCTGATTAAATGCTTGACATCATCTGCAATCACTTTAAAGGGGAAATTTAGAACATGTTATGGTCCATATAACCAAAATCAAGTCGCCAAGCGGAACATGTATGTTAGTGATTGTAGAGAGTCAGTGACACCCTCTATAGTAAATCTCCAGAGGTTGCTATTAACTTGTCAACCACCCTGTCATTCTGCTGTAAATCACCTACATGTTTTCACTCACAGTGAAATGCAGACCCTCTCCACGACAGAGCAGCCAGTGTGTGGCTCTAGATGTACTGTATGTCACTGATGTAAACACCTGTGGAGTGTATGGGCCTCTGGCCCTACCTGTTTCTGTTGTCTGAGTTGAAGTAGGATGAAGTTCTCTAGGACCAGATTGCCTAACCCCCAAATCTAACTTTAAAGGGGCAATCTGCGACAGGTACATCCCTTTTTTTAAATCTTTAAAATCAATGATATATACCCACTGATTCTTGAATAATAAAATTCATAAATGCCTCATGAGCTTAGTTCAACTGTCATACCTCATCAGAACCCAAAATATGTTTTACTCCATAGTTTGTAAACAATGTAATTGTAAATAAACAAAGTATGGCCTTCAAACTTGGTTAATAAAACTAGAATTGTGTTATCATGGATGGACAGTTCTTGCATCCATAACTCTGTCTATGAATTTGAGAGTGGTTACATTTTTCCAGGACCCTCCCTCAGCTGTTTACCCAAACAGTGGCAAGGTGACGACTTTGTTATTGTTTGAACTGCAGATCTCCTCTTTAAAGCTGGAATCCTTAACTGTGAAACAGCCACGTCCGTTTGTGATATTACAACAAAGAAGTTACTGCAAACAAACCCATTTGTTTCCCTTCGGACTACAGAAGAACACAATATGTACTGCAATTTATTGACCATGCTGAGACGCTACTCACACACACACACACACACACACACACACACACACACACACACACACACACACACACACACACACACACACACACACACACACACACACACACACACACACACACACGCCTCCTCATGTTAAAAGCGTCCCGCCACAGACCCCCATGCAAATTAGCAGCCAGCGTCCTGTTAAATCAAAGCATGTGGACATTAAGTTGTTAGGGAGCACAAAGAGCCCCTTTCTGGGTTATTTCAGAGACATATTTCATTCTCTTCTTCTTTGAGCTCTACCGAGGAGAATGGGGGGTTAGTTCTGTTGCTGTGGCTTCTGTGTGACAGCCTCGTGGGAGATGGGCCCATTAAAACAGCCTCAGGTCTGAATGGTCATGTTCTATCTGAGAAGGTACCAAACACCAGACCAAGCCAACATTTTTGCCATTTCTATATCACACTATTATCACAGTAAATTGAATCAACTCCTTTCCTCTTTTCTTTAATATTAATGTCAGTCTTCTGATGCAGAATGAAAACTGTATTAGCCTACATCAGATATCCTAATTGCATGTTTGCAAGGTGGGCTTCTGAGCCTGGGGTACAGGGCATAACAGGATTCTGTGGAAACTGAGCAAATATTGAATAGTGAATGCAGAGCTCAGGTGAACACAATCCCACCTGAGGCTATGTCCTTGATTTACACTATGGGAGACCTGCTACCATGGCAACTGGCCCGAACCTTCCCAAGACTACATTATATTTTACTATTGGGCAGGCAGGGAAAACTAGCCTGAGGGCATTCACTTGTTTCAAAATAATTTTAGACCGACTGTGGTGGAAATCATGGCATTCGTTTCTCAGCCAGTCAAGAGTAAATCCTCATGAATTATCCAATGAATATGATCAGACATTTATCTAGCATTTATCAAAATAATAACATAGAAATTGTTTCATATGACACATAATAAAAACATTCTTCACAGTATTGAACTGTATCATTTTATTTATCTGTTATTTTACCAGGTAAGTTGACTGAGAACACGTTCTCATTTGCAGCAACGACCTGGGGAATAGTTACAGGGGATGAATGAGCCAATTGTAAACTGGGGATTATTAGGTGACCGTGATGTTTTGACGGCCAGATTGGGAATTTAGCCAGGACACCAGGGTAAACACCCCTACTCTTACGATAAGTGCCATGGGATCTTTAATGACCGCAGAGAGTCAGGACACCTGTTTAACGTCCCATCTGAGAGACGGCACCCTACACAGGGCAGTGTCCCCAATCACTGCCCTGGCGCATTGGGATATTTTTAGACCAGAGGAAAGAGTGCCTCCTACTGGCCCTCCAACACCACTTCCAGCAGCATCTGGTCTCCCATCCAGGGACTGACCAGGATCAACCTTAGCTTCAGAAGCAAGCCAGCAGTGGTATGCAGGGTGGTATGCTGCTGGCAGAGAACTGAAAATAGACCAAATAGACCAATGTCCTCTTGATCTTTCATGACATGTCAACAGAGAAGAGGAGGATAATAGTGAGGTAGATCCATTTAGGAAAAAAATCAGATAACCTCAGATCAGTTTATGTGTTAAATCCCCCAGTGTACTGCTGGTGCTACTAAAGATATCGCTTCCTTTTAGAAGACCCCTCCCTCCCTGTCAGAATTTCCGACGTGTAATTCCGAGTTGGATGAAAGTTCAAAACATGTTTTCCCCGTCTGAGCCCAGTTGTCTTGAAAGCACTGAAGTCTGAGATTTCAGAGTTACAAGTTGTCTTGAACGCACCAAGACACACAAGAATGCATGTTTACCAATACCACCAGGCTCAGAGAGGAGGATAAAGGTATGCATGTTTACCAATACCACCAGGCTCAGAGAGGAGGATAAAGGTGTGCATGTTTACCAATACCACCAGGCTCAGAGAGGAGGATAAAGGAATGCATGTTTACCAATACCACCAGGCTCAGGTAGAAGGATAAAGGAATGCATGTTTACCAATACCACCAGGCTCAGAGAGGAGGATAAAGGAATGCATGTTTACCAATACCACCAGGCTCAGAGAGGAGGATAAAGGAATGCATGTTTACCAATACCACCAGGCTCAGAGAGGAGGATAAAGGAATGCATGTTTACCAATACCACCAGGCTCAGAGAGGAGGATAAAGGAATGCATGTTTACCAATACCACCAGGCTCAGAGAGGAGGATAAAGGAATGCATGTTTACCAATACCCCCAGGCTCAGAGAGGAGGATAAAGGAATGCATCAATTTAACAAAACCACTTCTCTCCGTAATCAGAGAGAGGAGCAGAGCATCCATATCCATTACCTCACAGAGAGAGAGGGAAAATAACAGGAGAGACCAACCACGATGCCTCTTGGAATACACAGTATCTTGTTCTTAATTGGATGCTTGAAAAGTCTGTATCTAATTTGTGGTATAACAGTATCTACTTCTAAGTGACATGATACTTTTTCTTTCCAGTCATTTCTTTCCTTAGAACATAGAACATAGTTAAATAGATATGCATACATACCATAGTTAAGTAGATATACTGTATGTAAAGGTAATGAATGTCACAGTCTTTACTGTTTGTTGCTCTAGGGCAATTCTATGATGATACAGATATTTTACAAAAACCCATTTACTTGAAGAACAGTGCAAATGCAAAGTTTGTGCTGTCATTCTGTTACAAAACTTTGCATCTGTTACTGTGTAAATGGTACAATTTTCAGTGGAAATTGTTCAAAGTATTAATTGTGCATAGAGTTGTATGTTTAAAAAAAAAAAACTTTGCAATCATTGGTTTTTGTTTGACATATATTTTCAAGTGAAAAGTCTGAGTGTCAGTGTCACTCTGTTACTGTGACATCGCCCTGTAGAACATGTTCCTCAACTATTCATTAAAGGCATTCAGCCTGGGGTGAGTCTGTGTGACAAGTACCGCCTTCACACCCCCTTAAGGGTTATGACATCACACAGAGTACCTGACCTGTTACATAAACCATTGATCATCTATCTATCTATCTCACTCACTCCCTAATCCTGAGGAAACATGTGTCACGATTCTCAAGCGAGAACTGTGAGTAAAAACAATAGGCACACCTGTATGTCTCCACCCAGTCAGCTACCTAGCACCCTGAGTCTTAAGACAGGGAGTGTCTGAGAACAACTCTGAGACTGAGCTTCAGACTATATCTTCAAACTGTATCTTCAAACTAGGATCTAAGTTACAGCTTTTACTTCTAACCAAAATAGACCAGAGAACTGTGCCCAAGGGGTCACTTTACTCTCATCACACAGAATATCCCACAATGTATAACAAATTCTGCCTGGGATTCAAAATGGGTGGTACGGGGATTTCTCATGGTGATTTCCAGTTAGGAGCCCAGATGTATGATGTAATATACAAGAAAAATGGAAGGGATTTAGATGTGAAAGTGAATACATCCACAACATATGAGTAAATATATCCACAATTCAAAACTGGTCCTTGGACCTGCAATTACGAAATATTGTGACCATAACATTACTTGATATCATTATCTGATACTTTCAGTGCAAATGCCAACAGCTGTGGGAATTGTCCAACTCCAGGAAACCTCAAAACAACATGACAATATGTTGCTAACTCTTCAATAGAACAACAGAATCAACACTATCTGAACCCCCTGTGAAAAGATGATTATATGTCCCACTGGGCAAAAAAATGGTTGAATCAACTTTGTTTCCACATCATTAAAAAAATAATAATAATACAAAACACGATGACGTTTAATCGATGTGAAAACGGATTCGATTTGCAAAAAATAGTCAACGTACGAGGATTTTGTATTTTTTTCACCCAACTTTTTTGTTGTTGTTGTTGATTTCATGTTGAATTCACGTTAGTTGACAACTCAACCAAATGCAAATAGAGAATAGACGTTTAACTGACGTCTGTGCCCAGTGGGTTGTGCCTCAGTGAAAAAGGCAAACGTGAGAGCTACACAAAATGAATGACTATGCTGTGCAGTACAGAGTCAGAGAGAGTTTAGGAGTAGGTGAGAACATCTCGTAGAACGTTGTTGGAGTGGTCTAGTCTCTGCTAGGTTCCTAGGGCTGGACGATACTTTCAAAATATCATATCCTATATGTTTCAATTTGAGATTTTATTTTAGAATACAGTTTTAACTATGTTTTATGATTAGTGCATGACCCTAGAATTGCAACAAATACATTCTAAGTGTTTTTTATGGTTTTTCATATTTCTGATGGTTTTACACTCAACCTAAACTAGGACAAATCTGAAAGTGAAGTAGTCCAATTTATAGAATGTTTTTTTAATTTAGCTCTGTATCAAAATATTGTTATGGACGGTATATTGTAAATATCCATACCGGTACGTGGAGCCATACCGGGATAGGGATATTCATGATATATTGCCCTAGTCTCTACATCTGCATCTAAAAACAGACCGAAAACAGAGAAAAATGTGAGAGAGGAGGGGAAGAGCTGAAGCACTGACATAACAAGAGAATAAACTCACCCAAAGCCTCTTCTACAGAGTAGTAGTAAATCCTTACAGGACTGACAAGGCAGCTCAAGCAGGAGTAATAGGGAAGTAACACACAATCTTCCCAGGTAGGCAAACAGGCACTGCACCTAAGAGCTAAGTGACTCAGCACAGTGGAGAGACTCACCAATGGGAAGACTCCTCCCTCACTCCCTCCATCCCCCTTCTCCCTCTCAGAACAACCAGAGGGACAACACACAGAGACAGTACATAGCACACCAACACACAAGTGCAAACACACACACGCACAAAGGCACACGTCACACACTTCACCGTAGCACTATCCCTGTGGTGATCCGAGGGAACCAAGGGTGAATTGGCTCTGAAAGAGTGTGTAATTCAATTACATGTAATAGAATGTGCTGAATTAGAATGAGATGAGAGAGAGTTGAACATTCAGCAGCCCAAAGCCCTTTATAATAAGAACTAATCAACTTCAGAAACACCTATACTGACATACCACACTCATCCTTAATAACTAGACTGCATGGAGGGACGTGTAATATACATTTATAGAACCAGGGTCCAATCTAATTCAATCAGGATTTAAGTGGTCATATCTTGATTCTTATCAAATATAGCAGGGATGGGCAACTTTAATGGGGGTGGGGGCCACAAAAACATTTTACTCATCCATACCCACACATTTTTTATTTTTTTTATTTAAATAGGCAAGTCAGTTAAGAACAAATTCATATTTTTCAATGATGGCCTAGGAACAGTGGGTTAACTGCCTTGTTCAGGGGCAGAATGACAGATTTATACCTTGTCGGCTCGGGGATTCAATCTTGCAACCTTTTGGTTACTAGTCCAACGCTCTAACCACTAGGTTACGCTGCCGCCCCATATGCAAAATTGCACCTCAAGTATTCTACTATTCTAACTCTCAACAGTAAGTTGTGACCAGTGGAGGCTGCTGAGGGGAGGACGGCTTATAATAATGGCCGGAACGGAGCAAATGGAATGGCATCAAACACATGGAAACCATTACCACGAGCCTGTTCTCCCTAATTAAGGTGCTATCAACCTCCGGTGGTTGAGACCTCGACTGACTGTATACATATTTTTTGTTTTGTCGGGGGGGGGGGGGTGAAATTGATCCGTGGGCCTACAAAAGGCGGGGCGTTGCCCACCCCTGAAATATAGCAAGGATTACAGCAGTGAGCCACAAATAAAGAAAGTATACCTTTTTCAGTCATACACTAAAACAACCTCCCATAAAACTAGGCACACACATCTTCCACATAAACCTCATTAAAGTGTTTACAAAATTCCTCACCCTCCTTTTGCTGGTCTCATTTGTTTTAATCTGGTTATGAAAGTAAAAACCCCCTTTTCAGTCTCTCTTTGTGAGGCGGTCTATACACACAGCACAAGGACAGAGACGGTGAGAGACGAGACTGCTACTCTCCTGAACACTCCTTATGTCACAGCTGGGTCCCACTCTCTAACTGTAGGTTTCTGTCGGTCTGTCCACCTCCCCATACAAACATTTACACACACAGACCTTAGCTACTACAGCATTTCTCCCCAGCTAAAAGCAGTATGAAGTCCAAAGTAAACGTTACAATGTCATCCAAGGATACTCACCAAGCACAACCAATGTTGATTTTCAAAACAGAGTTCACAAGAAACAGAACTGTGTCCTTTTGCAAAACAGCAAATGTGTTTTCAAAATGCAGTTGCCTTCTCAAAATATAAATAGATTCATCAAAAATATATTATACAGTCAAAATTGCAAACACATTCATCAAAAGAACACTACTGCTTGCAAAAAGACGAACACAACCGTACTTATCTCTTGAGTCCAAGCAGACAAAACAGAAAGTTAGTCTGTCTTTTAAAAATCTAAAGTAGATCAATACATTTCTTTACATTCACTAACTCATGATGATCAAAATTGGGAGTACAACTACCCAAAGGTGCAGAATGATGGGAAAAATATTAACATTTTATGCATATTTCACCTAACAATTCATACACATCAAATATTGTTTCTGATAAAAAAATCTGGGAAAAAATAAGCACATTGTGTGCAAGATTCATTCGTCGCTATCAACACAATCCAATTCCATGTATTCAAAATAAAGGCTGGTTTGCTCATTGTTTTGAACACTCTCCATTGGTGAACAGAAACCCTAATGGAGGAACACAACTGATATGAATGTATAGGTTTCAATCTACACCAAAGCAAAGCTCTTTAATGGAAGATCACAATGTGGAAGATGATGAGTAACACAAGAGTTATTTAGAAGGAATCCAACGTCATTCATCTCCAAATGTCTGCAATACTGTAAAAAATATGAACCCCAGGCAGTAGGCCTACCGCTATACCCCAGACAGTAGGCCTTCTCGCTATACCCCAGACAGTAGGCCTACCGCTATACCCCAGACAGTAGGCCTTCTCGCTATACCCCAGACAGTAGGCCTTCTCGCTATACCCCAGACAGTAGGCCTACCGCTGTACCCCAGACAGTAGGCCTCCGCTATACCCCAGACAGTAGGCCTCCGCTATACCCCAGACAGTAGGCCTACCGCTATACCCCAGACAGTAGGCCTTCCGCTATACCCCAGACAGTAGGGCTACCGCTATACCCCAGACAGTAGGCCTTCCGCTATACCCCAGACAGTAGGCCTACCGCTATACCCCAGACAGTAGGCCTCCGCTATACCCCAGACAGTAGGCCTACCGCTATACCCCAGACAGTAGGCCTTCTCGCTATACCCCAGACAGTAGGCCTTCTCGCTATACCCCAGACAGTAGGCCTACCGCTATACCCCAGACAGTAGGCCTACCGCTATACCCCAGACAGTAGGCCTTCTCGCTATACCCCAGACAGTAGGCCTTCCGCTAACCCCAGACAGTAGGCCTACCGCTATACCCCAGACAGTAGGCCTTCTCGCTATACCCCAGACAGTAGGCCTACCGCTATACCCCAGACAGTAGGCCTACCGCTATACCCCAGACAGTAGGCCTACCGTCATACCCCAGACAGTAGGGCTACCGTTATACCCCAGACAGTAGGCCTACCGCTATACCCCAGACAGTAGGCCTACCGTCATACCCCAGACAGTAGGGCTACCGTTATACCCCAGACAGTAGGCCTACCGCTATACCCCAGACAGTAGGCCTACCGTTATACCCCAGACAGTAGGCCTACCGCTATACCCCAGACAGTAGGCCTACCGTTATACCCCAGACAGTAGGCCTACCGCTATACCCCAGACAGTAGGCCTACCGTTATACCCCAGACAGGAGGCCTACCGTTATACCCCAGACAGTAGGCCTACTGACACAGAAGCTTTAACTGCTGGCTACTCTTCTTCCGTGGCTTAACCCAATGAGAGAAAGTCACAAGTGTTTCCCTAAAAGCTGTCTAGGTTTAAACATCTTCTATTGTACAGGGGCTCCCTGAGTGGCGCAGCGGTCAATTAGTGTAGTGATGCTAGAGGCATCACTACAGACCCTGGTTCAATTCCAGGCTGTTTCACAACCGGTCGTGATTGGCGCACAATTGGCCTAGCATTTTCCGAGTTAAGGTTTGGCCAGGGTAGACCGTCATTGTAAATAAGAATTGTTCTTAACGGACTTGCCTGGTTAAATTAACATTAATAAAATTACAGAAAGTGAATAGCTTTATCAATTTATAGTGACAGAATTAAATTATTTACCAAAGCAAAGTAAATGTTTGGTCTCCTCGGCTATAGAAGGTTGTAGCTCAGATTCTGAATGTCAAATAAACTAAAGCTTCTAAATGACCGCTAGGTACCCATTTTGATCCATCCCTAAAGCAACTTCAACAGTTGTCTGTCTGACTTGTTGTCCTTCTTACTGAGATCGCAGTGCATGTATAAATGTTAGGGCTGTCAAACAATTTTTTTAAATGTATGAGTTAATTGCACGATGTGCTGTCATTAATCGCAATTAATTGCAAATTCTGAATTTGCTCAAATTGAGAAGAAATGTAAGATATTTTTTTACAAAAAGCATAGCAAAAATAATCACTGCTTGATTTTGTCCAAAGTAATGGTTAGCAAAATCAGGTAAATTGATAAAGCACACTTTCTGTAACCTAAATGTCAACTTTTCTGGACATCGCATCGTTGTTGTTACCTGTATAGATTGTTTTTTAATGTTTTCAGTGTATTTTGAACACTTTCAGACAATAAAATACAAATAAAAATGACAGCACTAAAATTACAAAAGGTAAACTTGACAGTCCTAATAAATGTAGCTACTTGGCTCAGCTTCTCTAGAGAAATGGAGACTTAGCAGATCTGCTGTAGTGAAAAGGAGAGTTAAACCCAGTATTCCAGTAATGCAGTTACAGACTGAATTCCCTGAGACACTGAGGCCAGAGGATCCACAACAACACAGAGACAGACAGGAGGATTTACAGTTAGGCCTGGGATTAAACGGCTGTGTTGAACCACCCAGACCTTTAGATTAACCCTCCCCTCATCCACAGCCCAATTTTAGATTATAGGCTACCCCCTCTGAGGCTGGGCACTTGGGAAAACTGGGAGAGAGGGAGGGAGAGAGAAAGGGAGAGAGGGGGGGAATAAGCACAGAGCAAAAGGAGAAATACAGTTGAAAGAGGAAAAGGACAGATGAACGGAGAGAGAAAGGGAGGAAGCAGACTAGTGGATGAGAAGAGGGAGGAAGAGTAGACGGATAAAGAGAGAGAAAGGGAGGAAGCAGACTAGTGGATGAGAAGAGGGAGGAAGAGTAGACGGATAAAGAGAGAGAAAGGGAGGAAGCAGACTAGTGGATGAGAAGAGGGAGGAAGAGTAGACGGATAAAGAGAAAGAAAGGGAGGAAGCAGACTAGTGGATGAGAAGAGGGAGGAAGAAAGAGACGGATAAAGAGAGAGAAAGGGAGGAAGCAGACTAGTGGATGAGAAGAGGGAGGAAGAGTAGACAGATAAAGAGAGAGAAAGGGAGGAAGCAGACTAGTGGATGAGAAGAGGGAGGAAGAGTAGACGGATAAAGAGAGAGAAAGGGAGGAAGCAGACTAGTGGATGAGAAGAGGGAGGAAGAGTAGACGGATAAAGAGAGAGAAAGTGTGGCACAGAAAGGAGAAACTCATTCATCATTACTGCTCTAAGCGATACACAGATATGAAAATAGAACAGCAGAGAGAGAGACACACGGGCCTCCTTCAGACCCTGCCTGTGAACCTGTGTGCTGCTGAGGGGAGCGTTTCTCCAGCCCAGAATGCACTGCCCTCTGCATCTCATCTGGATGGGACCATATTCATCTTTTCATTGTATTACTTTCACTTTCTCTCTGCCCTAAATTGACATGAACATAAATATAACAAATATACCTGAGCTGTGAACATGCTGTAGGACTCTTTCTGATAACTGAGACCACAAAAGACTGCGAGCGACCAACATAGTGTAGCAAAGATAGAATGTGTGTAGTGACACCTCTAACCCCACACTCCCATGCTCATATTGACCTAACACCACAACTTGGTTAAAATAAGAAACACTGACAGTGTTATCACCTAGGGCTGGACGGAGGAAGGAGAGTGCTTTAAGTACACCATGGTCACATCTACACAGTACAGTAAGTACACCATAGTCACATCTACACAGTACAGTAAGTACACCATGGTCACATCTACACAGTACAGTAAGTACACCACGGTCACATCTACACAGTACAGTAAGTACACCACAGTCACATCTACACAGTACAGTAAGTACACCACGGTCACATCTACACAGTACAGTAAGTACACCACAGTCACATCTACACAGTACAGTAAGTACACCATGGTCACATCTACACAGTACAGTAAGTACACCATAGTCACATCTACACAGTACAGTAAGTACACCATGGTCACATCTACACAGTACAGTAAGTACACCACGGTCACATCTACACAGTACAGTAAGTACACCACAGTCACATCTACACAGTACAGTAAGTACACCACGGTCACATCTACACAGTACAGTAAGTACACCACAGTCACATCTACACAGTACAGTAAGTACACCATGGTCACATCTACACAGTACAGTAAGTACACCGTGGTCACATCTACACAGTACAGTAAGTACACCATGGTCACATCTACACAGTACAGTAAGTACACCGTGGTCACATCTACACAGTACAGTAAGTACACCGTGGTCACATCTACACAGTACAGTAAGTACACCATGGTCACATCTACACAGTACAGTAAGTACACCATGGTCACATCTGCACAGTACAGTAAGTACACCATGGTCACATCTACACAGTACAGTAAGTACACCATGGTCACATCTACACAGTACAGTAAGTACACCATGGTCACATCTACACAGCACTATAGGGCCTGTCACTTCACAAAGGTTAAATACATAACTTAAGGACACATAAAGCGAGACAGAGAGAGAGAGAGAGAGAGAGAGAGAGAGAGGGGGGGGGGAGAAGCAGTGCAAGAGAGAGAGAGAGAAGCAGTGCGAGAGAGAGAGAGAGAGAGAGAGAGAGAGAGAGAGAGAAGCAGTGAGAGAGAGAGAGAGAGGGGGGGGAGAAGCAGTGCGAGAGAGAGAGAGAGAGAGAGAGAGAGAGAGAGAGAGAGAGAGAGAGAGAGAGAGTGAGAGAGAACGCTTGTGTGAAGTCTGGAATCTCTTGTGTAGTTTTGAGGGATTCTGGGCAGCAGCTACAATGAGACAGTGCTCTGACCAAGCATTAGGCCAGAGATATGAATACAGTATTTGTGCCAATTCTGATCCACTGGTTCACATGAGGCAAGAGAGTTAATGTGATATTTTCCTCTGAGATTGAATTGTAATGAGTTATACTGTGATGTGTAGGGCATCCTCACTAGGCTAATACACTCACAAGAGCCATTTCATCTGCACATCAAATATTAAAGAGAAAAACAGACACACTACCTTGTAAAATAATGATAGGCACACACACATGGACGCACACACACACACACACACACACACACACACACACACACACACACACACACACACACACACACACGGAAGAGTAAGAGGACACATGCAAAATGTTCTGATCTTTCTTCATTTTAACCACAAGCAGCACCCACTTCCCACAGTTTGCTGTTACAACAGTGACAGTCAGGATGGGTGTTTAGGGGAAGAGTGGACATGCTTAGTGTGGGGCCATGGGGGGGGGGGGGGGGGGGGGGGGGGGGGCTGTGTGTGAGTGGGGGTGGGGGGGTATGATATCCTGGTGCAGGGATTAAAGCAGAGGGCTTTCTCCACCCACCATCTGGACTCCTCATGACATGCTTGCCTGCTGTTCTCTCTTTCTCTCACACACACACACACACACACACACACACACACACACTTTCCCTAAGAGGGTGTTGTGTTACCAAAGCAGCCATGAAAACACACCTACCACAGGTTGAGGAGTACAAAGACAGGCAACTCAACATGTCCAATGATGCTTCACTGTGGGGGCAATGTCCGGCAACGGCTCTAACCCAAAACTTCCTCTTCCTGTCACTGCACTTCCTGTTTTTCAGTTCCTTGTTCCTGACCCCCACACACACCCCTCTCCTTAAACATTAAGTCCTAACACAGGACAACAAAGCTGTGACTGAGGAACTCAGCCCAGTGCAGCCAAGGGACTGGACAGGCATGAGGAGTGATGGGGAGCCAGAGGTCACTGAGAGGTTACAGTACTGAATCAATAAGGTACTGTTCACTTCTGAGGAAGGAGGAAGAAGTATTCAGTTAGACATCTGAGGTGATACAGAGTCAGAGATGACAGGGATTTTCCTTGTAGATCAAGAGTGATAGGCTGAGATGTTATGAAAGAAAAACTAGTGACTATACAAAGCTCTGATGAAGACATAGGGAAGTGATATGGTCACAGTCACAGTGCCTTCCACAGTGTGGAGGTATGAATCAATAATGTCTTGTTTTTATATGGAAAAATGACCATATAATCCTGGCCTTCAGGGCAGATGACCTGCACATCACCTGGGAGCTAATGAGCTGTGGTGTTTACGATTAAGATTAATTGTTTGCAATTCATTGTCAAATAGCTCACAAGGTCCAACCGAAATCTGACTTCCGCTTTTAACCCAACCCCTCCGAAAGACACACATACATACAGTACCAGTCAAAAGTTTGGACACACCTACTTATTCAAGGGTTTCTCTTAATTTTGACTATTTTCTACATTGTAGAATAATAGTGAAGACATCAAAACTATGAAATAACACAAATGGAATCATGTAGTCACCAAAAAAGTGATAAACAAATCAAAATATATTTTATATTTCAGATTCTTCAAAGTAGCCACCCTTGATTACAGCTTTGTACACTCTTGGCATTCTCTCAACCAGCTTCAGGAGGTAGTCACCTGGAAAGCATTTCAATTAACAGGTGTGCCTTGTTAAATTTTAATTTGTGTAATTTCTTTCCTTCTTAATGCTTTTGAGTCAATCAGTCGTGTTGTGAAACGGTAGGGGTGGTATACAGAAGATAGCTCTATTTAGTAAAAGACCAAGTCCATAATATGGCAAGAACAGCTCAAATAAGCAAAGAGAAACGACAGTCCACCAATTTAAGACATGAAGGTCAGTCAATATAGAACATTTCACAAACTTTGAACGTTTCTTCAAGTACAGTCGCAAAAACCATCAAGCGCTATGATGAAACTGGCACTCATGTCGACCGCGACAGGAAAGGAAGACCCAGAGTTACCTCTGCTGCAGAGGATAAGTTCATTAGAGTTACCAGCCTCAGAAATTGAAGCCCAAATAAATGCTTCACAGAGTTCAAGTAACAGACACATCTCAACATAAACTGTTCAGAGGAGACTGCTGCAAAGAAACCATTACAAAAGGGCAATAAGAAGAAGAGACTTGCTTGGGCCAACAAACATGAGCAATGGACATTAGACTGGTGGAAATCTGTCCTTTGGTCTGATGAGTCAAAATTCAAGATTTTTGGTTCCAACCGCAGTGTCTTTATGAGACGCAGAGTAAGTGAACCAATGATCTCCGCATGTGTGGTTGCCACCGTGAAGCAAGGAGGAGGAGGTGTGATGGTATGGGGGTGCTTTGCTGGTGACACTGTCAGTGATTTCTCCTCTGTTCCTCTGGTGATGTACAGTGCCTTGCGAAAGTATTCGGCCCCCTTGAACTTTGCAACCTTTTGCCACATTTCAGGCTTCAAACATAAAGATATAAAACTGTATTTTTTTGTGAAGAATCAACAACAAGTGGGACACAATCATGAAGTGGAACGACATTTATTGGATATTTCAAACTTTTTTAACAAATCAAAAACTGAAAAATTGGGCGTACAAAATTATTCAGCCCCTTTACTTTCAGTGCAGCAAACTCTCTCCAGAAGTTCAGTGAGGATCTCTGAATGATCCAATGTTGACCTAAATGACTAATGATGATAAATACAATCCACCTGTGTGTAATCAAGTCTCCGTATAAATGCACCTGCACTGTGATAGTCTCAGAGGTCCGTTAAAAGCGCAGAGAGCATCATGAAGAACAAGGAACACACCAGGCAGGTCCGAGATACTGTTGTGAAGAAGTTTAAAGCCGGATTTAGATACAAAAAGATTTCCCAAGCTTTAAACATCCCAAGGAGCACTGTGCAAGCGATAATATTGAAATGGAAGGAGTATCAGACCACTGCAAATCTACCAAGACCTGGCCGTCCCTCTAAACTTTCAGCTCATACAAGGAGAAGACTGATCAGAGATGCAGCCAAGAGGCCCATGATCACTCTGGATGAACTGCAGAGATCTACAGCTGAGGTAGGAGACTCTGTCCATAGGACAACAATCAGTCGTATATTGCACAAATCTGGCCTTTATGGAAGAGTGGCAAGAAGAAAGCCATTTCTTAAAGATATCCATAAAAAGTGTTGTTTAAAGTTTGCCACAAGCCACCTGGGAGACACACCAAACATGTGGAAGAAGGTGCTCTGGTCAGATGAAACCAAAATGGAACTTTTTGGCAACAATGCAAGACGTTATGTTTGGCGTAAAAGCAACACATGTCATCACCCTGAACACACCATCCCCACTGTCAAACATGGTGGTGGCAGCATCATGGTTTGGGCCTGCTTTTCTTCAGCAGGGACAGGGAAGATGGTTAAAATTGATGGGAAGACGGATGGAGCCAAATACAGGACCATTCTGGAAGCAAACCTGATGGAGTCTGCAAAAGACCTGAGACTGGGACGGAGATTTGTCTTCCAACAAGACAATGATCCAAAACATAAAGCAAAATCTACAATGGAATGGTTCAAAAATAAACATATCCAGGTGTTAGAATGGCCAAGTCAAAGTCCAGACCTGAATCCAATCGAGAATCTGTGGAAAGAACTGAAAACTGCTGTTCACAAATGCTCTCCATCCAACCTCACTGAGCTCGAGCTGTTTTGCAAGGAGGAATGGGAAAAAATTTCAGTCTCTCGATGTGCAAAACTGATAGAGACATACCCCAAGCGACTTACAGCTGTAATCGCAGCAAAAGGTGGCGCTACAAAGTATTAACTTAAGGGGGCTGAATAATTTTGCACGCCCAATTTTTTAGTTTTTGATTTGTTAAAAAAGTTTGAAATATCCAATAAATGTCGTTCCACTTCATGATTGTGTCCCACTTGTTGTTGATTCTTCACAAAAAAATACAGTTTTATATCTTTATGTTTGAAGCCTGAAATGTGGCAAAAGGACGCAAAGTTCAAGGGGGCCGAATACTTTCGCAAGGCACTGTAGAGGTTAATCCAGGTCCTGCAATGCCTAGCTCCACTCCCACTCCCCAGGTGCTCTCATTTGTTGACTTCTGTAAACGTAAAAGCCTTGGTTTCATGCATGTTAACATTAGAAGCCTACTCCCTAAGTTTGTTTTACTCACTGCTTTAGCACACTCTGCCAACCCGGATGGATGTCTTATTCGTGTCTGAATCCTGGCTTAGGAAAACCACCAAAAACCTTGAAATCTCCATCGCTAACTATAACATTTTCCGCCAAGATAGAACTGCCAAAGGGGGCAGTGTTGTAATCTACTGCAAAGATTGCCTGCAGAGTTCTGTATTACTATCCAAGTCTGTAACCGAACAATTCGAGCTTCTACTTCTAAAAATTCACCTTTCCAGAAACAAGTCTCTCACTGTTTCCGCTTGCGAGCAAGCCTTTCTAATTGACCTGGCCGGGGTATCCTGGAATGACATTGACCTCATTCCGTCATTAGATGATGCCTGGTTATTCTTTAAAATGGCCTTCCTCACCATCTTAAATAAGCATGCCCCATTCAAAAAATGTAGAACTAGGAATAGATATAGTCCTTGGTTCACTCCAGACCTGTCTGCCTTTGACCAGCACAAAAACATCCTGTGGCGTTCTGCATTAGCATCGAATAGCCGCCGTGATATGCAACTTTCAGGGAAGTTAGGAACAAATATACACAGGCAGTTAGGAAAGCTAAGGCCAGCTTTTTCAAACAGAAATTTGCATCCTGTAGTACTAACTCAAAAAAGTTCTGGGACACTAAAGTCCATGGAGAAAAAGAGCACCTCCTCCCAGCTGCCCACTGCTCTGAGGCTAGGAAACACTGTCACCACCAATACATCCACGATAATTGAGAATTTCAATAAGCATTTCTCTACGGCTGGCCATGATTTCCACCGGGCTACCCCTATCCCGGTCAACTGCCCGGCACCCTCCACAGCAAACAGCCAATTTCTCCTTCTCCCAAATCCAGTCAGCTGATGTTCTGAAAGAGCGGCAAAATCTGGACCCCAACAAATCAGCCTTCGAAAGCCGAGGTAAAAAAAACAGACTACCGACCATTTCGAATCCCACCGTACCTTCTCCACTATGCAATCTGGTTTTAGAGCTGGTCATGGGTGCACCAAAGTCCCACTCAAGGTCCTAAATGACATCATAACCGCCATCGATAAGAGATATGACTGTGCAGCCGTATTCATCGACCTGGCCAAGGCTTTCGACTCTGTCAATCACCACATTCTTATTGGCAGACTCGACAGCCTTGGTTTCTCAAATGATTGCCTCGCCTGGTTTACCAACCAGTTCTCTGATAGATTTCAGTGTGTCAAATCGGAGGGCCTGTTATCCGGACCTCTGGCAGTCTCTATGGGGGTGCCAAGAGGTTCAATCCTCGGGCCGACTCTCCTCTCTGTATACATCATTGATGTTGCTCTTGCTGCTGATGATTCTCTGGTACACCTCTACGCAGACAAAATCCATTCTGTATACTTCTGGCCCCTCTTTGGACACTGTGTTAACTAACCTCCAGGCGAGCTTCAATGCCATACAACTCTCTTTGGCCTCCAACTGCTCTTAAACGCAGGGAAAACTAAATGCATGCTATTCAACCGATCACTGCCCGCACCTGCTCGCCCGTCCAGCATCACTACTCTGGACGGCTCTGACTTAGGTATTCGTAGTTATCCACGTATTCTAGGTGTCTGGTTAGACTGTAAACTCTCCTTCCAGACTCACATTAAGCATCTCCAATCCAAAATTAAATCTAGAATCCTATATCGCAACAAAGCATCCTTCACTCATGCCGCCAAACATACCCTCAGAAAACTGACTATCCTACCGATCCTCGACTTCGGTGATGTCATCTATAAAATAGCCTCCAACACTCTACTCAACAAACTGGATGCAGTCTATCACAGTGCCATCCGTTTTGTCACCAAAGCCCCATACACTACCCACCATTGCGACCTGTATGCACTCGTTGGTAGGCCCTCGCTTCATACTCGTCGCCAAACCCACTGGCTACAGGTTATCTACAAGTCTATCTACAAGTCTCTGCTTGGTTAAGCCCCGCCTTATCTCAGCTCACTTATCTCAGCACCCACTCGTAGCACGCGCTCCAGCAGGTATATCTCACTGGTCACCCCCAAAGCCAATTCCTCCTTTGGTCGTCTTTCCTTCCAGTTCTTTGCTGCCAATGACTGGAACGAACGGCAAAAATCACTGAAGCTGGAGACTCATATCTCCCTCACTAGCTTTAAGCACCAGCTGTCGGAGCAGCTCACAGATCACTGCACCTGTACATAGCCCATCTGTAAACAGCCCATCTATCTACCTACCTCATCCCCATACAGTATTTATTTATTTATCTTGCTCCTTTGCCCCCCAGTATCTCTACTTGCACATTCATCTTCTGCACAGCTACCATTCCAGTGTTTAATTGCTATATTGTAATTACTTTGCCACCATGGCCTATTTATTGCCTTAACTCCCTTATATTACCTCATTTGCACTCACTGTACATAGACTTTTTGTTGTATTTTTTTTCTACTGTATTATTGACTATGTTTTGTTAATTCCATGTGTAACTCTGTGTTGTTGTATGTGTTGAATTGCTATGCTTTATCTTGGCCAGGTCACAGTTGCAAATGAGAACTTGTTCTCAACTAGCCTACCTGGTTAAATAAAGGTGAAAAAAAAGTTTTATTTAGAATTCAAGGCACACTTAACCAGCATGGCTACCACAACATTCTGCAGTGATACACCATCCCATCTGGTTTGTGCTTAGTGGGACTATAATTTGTTTTTCCACAGGACAATGACCCAACACACCTCCAGGCTGTGTAAGGGCTATTTTACATGGAAGGAGAGGGATGGAGTGCAGCATTAGATGACCTGGCCTCCACAATCACCCGATCTCAACCCAATTGAGATGGTTTGGGATGAGTTGGACTGTAGAGTGAAGGAAAAGCAGCCAACAGGTGCTCAGCATATGTGGGAACTCCTTCAAGACTGTTGGTTGAAGCGGGTTGACATAATGCCAAAAGTGTGCAAAGCTGTCATCAAGGCAAAGGGTGGCTACTTTGAAGAATATAAAATATATTTGGATTTGTTTAACACTACATGATTCCGTATCTGTTATTTAATAGTTTTGATGTCTACAATGTAGAAAATAGTAAAAATAAAGAAAAACCCTTGAATGAGTAGGTGTGTCCAAACTTTTGACTGGTACTGTACATATACAGGTTTTGGAAAGGTGCAGGAGGCTGCGTCTGGGGAACTGTTGTTGTGGGGGTAAGTGCCTTGCTCAAGGGCACAACGGCATGCAATGGCATCTAGGATTTGATACCAGAACTAGCGACCCTCCGGTTGCTGGCTCAACTCTCTAACCGCAAGGCAAACCTGCCACCATCTACCGCCGTGTGTGTTATTGTGTGTGTGCGCACACTCCATTAATTTCTAGTGCCGTACACTCATCATGTCCCTGCAGTGAGAGGACACTGGCCCTGATTCCATATACCCATTTCAATTGAATACATGCAGTTAATAATACATGCAGCAATACAGTAATACATGCAGCAATACAGAAATGCATGCTGCAATATAATAACACATGCAGCAATACAGTAATACATGCAGCAATACAGAAATGCATGCTGCAATATAATAACACATGCAGCAATACAGTATCACATGCAGCAATACAGTAATACATGCAGAAATACAGTAACACATGCCGCAATAAAGTATCACATGCAGCAATACAGTAACACATGCAGCAATACAGTAACACATGCAGCAATACAGTAATACATGCAGCAATACAGTAACACATGCAGCAATACAGTAATACATGCAGCAATACAGTAATACATGCAGCAATACAGTAATACATGCAGCAATACAGTATCACATGCAGCAATACAGTAACACATGCAGAAATACAGTAACACATGCAGCAATACAGTATCACATGCAGCAATACAGTAACACATGCAGCAATACAGTAACACATGCAGCAATACAGTAACACATGCAGCAATACAGTAACACATGGAGCAATACAGTATCACATGCAGCAATACAGTAACACATGCAGAAATACAGTAACACATGCAGCAATACAGTATCAGATGCCTCTTCAACCTCAGGAGGCTGAAGAAATTCGGCTTGTCACCAAAAGCACTCACAAACTTCTACAGATGCACAATCGAGAGCATCCTGTCGGGCTGTATCACCGCCTGGTACGGCAACTGCTCCGCCCACAACCGTAAGGCTCTCCAGAGGGTAGTGAGGTCTGCACAACGCATCACCGGGGCCAAACTACCTGCCCTCCAGGACACCTACACCACCCGATGTCACAGGAAGGCCATAAAGATCATCAAGGACAACAACCACCCGAGCCACTGCCTGTTCACCCCGCTATCATCCAGAAGGCGAGGTCAGTACAGGTGCATCAAAGCTGGGACCGAGAGACTGAAAAACAGCTTCTATCTCAAGGCCATCAGACTGTTAAACAGCCACCACTAACATTGAGTGGCTGCTGCCAACACACTGACTCAACTCCAGCCACTTTAATAATGGGAATTGATGGGAAATTATGTAAAATATATCACTAGCCACTTTAAACAATGCTACCTAATATAATGTTTACATACCCTACATTATTCATCTCATATGTATATGTATATACTGTACTCTATATCATCTACTGCATCTTTATGTAATACATGTATCACTAGCCACTTTAACTATGCCACTTTGTTTACATACTCATCTCATATGTATATACTACACTCAATACCATCTACTGTATCTTGCCTATGCCGCTCTGTACCATCACTCATTCATATATCTTTATGTACATGTTCTTTATCCCCTTACACTTGTGTCTATAAGGTAGTAGTTTTGGAATTGTTAGCTAGATTACTTGTTGGTTATTACTGCATTGTCGGAACTAGAAGCACAAGCATTTCGCTACACTCGCATTAACATCTGCTAACCATGTGTATGTGACAAATAAAATGTGATTTGACTTGATTTGAGATGCAGCAATACAGTAATACATGCAGCAATACAGTAATACATGCAGCAATACATGCAGCAATACATGCAGCAATACAGTAATATATGCAACAATACAGTAACACATGCAGCAATACAGTAAGACATGCAACAATACAGTAATACATGCAACAATAAAGTTAATACATGCAGCAATACATGCAGAAATACAGTAATACATGCAGCAATGCAGTTAATACATGCAGCAATACATGCAGAAATACAGTTAATACATGCAGCAATACATGCAGAAATACAGTAATACATGCAGCAATGCAGTTAATACATGCAGCAATACAGTAATACATGCAGCAATACAGTCAACAAAAAAGTTAATACATGCAGCAATACATGCAGAAATACAGTAATACATGCAGCAATGCAGTTAATACATGCAGCAATACAGTCAACAAAAAAGTTAATACATGCAGCAATACATGCAGAAATACAGTAATACATGCAGCAATGCAGTTAATACATGCAGCAATACAGTCAACAAAAAAGTTAATACATGCAGCAATACATGCAGAAATACAGTAATACATGCAGCAATGCAGTTAATACATGCAGTAATACATGCAGCAATACAGTTAATACATGCAGCAATACATGCAGCAAAATAGTTAATACATGCAGCAATACATGCAACAACACAGTAATACATGCAGCAATACATGCAGCAAAATAGTTAATACATGCAGCAATACATGCAACAACACAGTAATACATGCAGCAATACATGCAGCAAAATAGTTAATACATGCAGCAATACATGCAACAACACAGTAATACATGCAGCAATACATGCAGCAAAATAGTTAATACATGCAGCAATACATGCAGCAAAATAGTTAGTACATGCAGCAATACATGCAGCAAAATAGTTAATACATGCAGCAATACATGCAGCAAAATAGTTAATACATGCAGCAATACATGCAGCAAAATAGTTAATACATGCAGCAATACATGCAGCAAAATAGTTAATACATGCAGCAATACATGCAGCAAAATAGTTAATACATGCAGCAATACATGCAGCAAAATAGTTAATACATGCAGCAAAACATGCAGAAATACAGTAATACATGCAGTGACAGCAAATACTGTGGCTGAGCAGAGTTACTGTGTCATTGACATCCCTTCACCATATAACCAAGCGGTGCTATAACACACACACACACACACGTCAGTCCTGACAAGAACTACTTCAGAAAAATACAAGTTCTATATAAAGCCCTGCTACACTCTGAGAAAAAACTAACCAACATTAATATCTTCAACTGATTCTACACCAGATACACATGACAAACAGATCACTTATCATCGGGCCTAAACTATACACAGGCCTAACTGTACAACTCAACTCCTGACCACAACTGCACTGCTCTCAGTCATAAACACAGCAAATAATTTTGGCATGAAATATTCTCACACAATAGGACATAATCTACAGTAAGTTAACATACAGTAGGATATAACCTACAGCAAGATTTAAAACCTATAGTAGGACGTAACCTACAGTAAGACTTAACCTACAGTAGGATAGAACCTACAGTAGGATATCACCTACAGTAAGATGTAACTTACAGTAGGACATAACCTACCTAAATACATGTACATCATTATGTACAGTTGCTGTTCTACATACAGTATCTACACAAAGTTACTTTTCCTCAGCAGGAAGCAATGTATTTCAGGATATATCTGACAGGGTGTGTGGGTGTTTGCAGTTATTAAAAGTAAACAATACTCAACAAAACTATCTGGACAGTTCCTGAGTAATCTCTTCTCCAATGTGGCTGTATTCCCCCTGCTGCATCTCTGTACTACACTGCCTCTCCATGTCCCAGTTTGACCAGAAAAGCAGATCACAGGAAGTTAGTTAGTTTGGTCCTGTCCTACGCTGCAGGTTTCCTCATCTAGTGGTGGTTGCTGCATTGCTGTGTTTGTGTTGTTTAACCTCAAGGCTCTGCCCTCCCGCCCTGTCTGTCATTGTACAACCGGTTCCCAGGATGCTGCAGGTGTAATCAGGTGTAATCAGGTGTAGGAGGGGCTAGGGACAGACTGGAGTTGTGTGTGTTTGAGATAATGTGTCACTCTCTCTCTCTCGCTCTTACGTCAGGTCATCAGAAGCCCGAGATCTGGTATTATCTCAATCAGGCACAAATCTAATAGCTGACCTGACCACTACATTATAAACATGACAAACTCAACTACGCAGAGGGGAACTTGCAGATTGTAACATACTGTTTCACGGAAACATGGCTAGCTTGGGATATGCTATCGGAGTCGGTACAGCCAATGGGATTTTCAGTGCATCGTGCCGACAGGAATAAACATCTCTCCAGTAAGAAGAAGGGCGGGGGTGTATGTTTCATGATTAACGACTCATGGTGGTGTAATCGTAACAACATACAGGAACTCAAAGTCCTTTTGTTCACCTGACCTAGAATTCCTCACAATCAAATGCCGACCGTATTATCTCCCAAGAGAACTCTCCTTGGTTATTGTCACAGCTGTGTACATCCCCCTCAAGCCGATACAAAGACGGCCATCAAGGAACTTCACTGGACTTTATGCAAACTGGAAACCATATATACCGAGGCTGCATTTATTGTAGTAGGGATTTTAACAAAGCAAATTTGAAAACGAGGCTACCTAAATTCTATCAGCATATCGAATGCAGTATCGAATGCATGGTCGAGTAACACGCTCGACCATTGCTACTCTAAATTCTGCGATGCATACAAGGCCCTCCCCCGCCCTCCTTTTGGCAAATCTGACCATGACTCCATCTTGTTGCTCCCTTCCTATAGGCAGAAACTAAAACAGGAAGCGCCCATGCTTAGGTCTATCCAACGCTGGTCTGACCAATCGGGTTCGACGCTTTAAGATTGTTTTGATCACGTGGACTGGGATATGTTCCGGTTAGCTTCAGAGAATAACATTGACATATACGCTGACTCAGTGAGCAAGTTTATAAGGAAGTGTACAGGAGATGTTGTACCTACTGTGACTATTAAAACCTTCCCTAACCAGAAACCGTGGATTGATGACAGCATTCGTGCTAAACTGAAAGCACGTTTCACTGGGAATATGGTCGAACACAAACAGTGTAGTTATTCCCTACGTATGGCACTCAAACAGTCAAAACGTCAGTATAGAGACAAAGTGGAGTCGCAATTCAACAGCTCAAACACGAGAATGTATGTGGCAGGGTCTACAGACAATCACAGATTACAAACAGAAAACCAGCCATGTTGTGGACATTGACGTCTTGATTCCAGACAAACTAAACACCTTCTTGAGTCAAACATTTAAACGTGTTAACCCTCGCAAGGCTGCCTGCCCAGACAGCATCCCTAGCTGCATCCTCAGAGCATGGGCAGACCAGCGGGCTGGTGTGTTAACGGACATATTCAATCAATCCCTATCCCAGTCTGCTGTCCCCACATGCTTCAAGATGGCCACCATTGTTGCTGTTCCAAGAAAGCAAAGGTAACTGAACTAAATGACTATCGCCCCGTAGCACTCACTTCTGTCATTATGAAGTGCTAGTCAAGGATCATATCACCTCCACCAAACCTGTCACCCTAGACCCACTCCAATTTGCTTACCGCCCCAATAGGTCCACAGACGAGGCAATCGCCATCACACTGCACACTGCCCTATTCCATCTGGACAAGAGGAATACCTATGTAAGAATGCTGTTCATTGACTACAGCTCATTATTCAACACCATAGTACCCTCCAAACTCATCATTAAGCTTGAGACTCTGGGTCTCGACCCCGCCCTGTGCAAAAGGGTCCTGGACCTCCTGAAAGGCCGCCCCCAGGTGGTGAAGGTAGGAAACAACATCTCCACTCCGCTGACCCTCAACACTGGGGCCCCACAAGGGTGCGTTCTCAGCCCCCTCCTGTACTCCCTGTTCACCAACAACTGCGTGGCCATGCATGCCTCCAACTCAATCATCAAGATTGCAGACGACACAACAGTGGTAGGCTTGATTACCAACAATGACGAGACAGCCTACAGGGAGGAGGTGAGGGCTCTCAGAATGTGTAAAATAACCTCTCACTCAATGTCAGCAAACAAAACAGATGATCGTGGACTTCAGTAAACAGCAAAGGGAGTACACACCTATCCACATCGATGGGACAGCAGTGGAGAAAGTGGAAAGTTTTAAGTTCCTAGGTGTACATATCACCGACAAACTGAAATGGTCCACCCACACAGACAGTGTGGTGAAGAAGTGGCAAAAACAGCTTCAATCTCAAGGCCATCAGATTGTTAAACAGCCATCACAAGCACAGAGAGGCAGCTGCCTACTTACAGACTTGATATCATTTGTCACTTTATGTTACGGTGCGTGAATGAGGACCCAAAAGCGAATCAACTTAAACAGAGCTTCTTTAATTACCAAACATAGGTAGGCTCAGATGGACCGGCAGATTCCGACAGGACAGGACAAGGTTACAGCAAACATGACGACAGTCTGGTTCAGGCATGAATGACACAAACAAACAAGAATCCGACAAGGACAGGAGCAGAAACAGAGAGAGATATAGGGACCTAATCAGAGGGAAAAAAGGGAACAGGTGGGGAACGGGGTGAATGGGTAGTTAGAGGAGACAAGGGACAGCTGGGGGAAAGCGGGGGAGAAAAGGTAACCTAACACGACCAGCAGAGGGAGACAGGGTGAAGGGAAAGGACAGAGACAAGACAACATGACAGTACATGACAGTACCCCCCCACTCACCGAGCGCCTCCTGGCGCACTCGAGGAGGAAACCTGGCGGCAACGGAGGAAATCATCAATCAGCGCACGGTCCAGCACGTCCCGAGAGGGAACCCAACTCCTCTCCTCAGGACCGTACCCCTCCCAGTCAACTAGGTACTGATGACCACGGCCCCGAGGACGCATGTCCAAGATTTTACGGACCCTGTAGATAGGTGCGCCCTCGACAAGGATGGGGGGGGGGGGGGGGAAGACGAGCGGGGGCGCGAAGAACGGGCTTAACACAGGAGACATGGAAGACCGGGTGGACGCGACGAAGATATCGCGGAAGAAGAAGTCGCACTGCGACAGGATTAATGACCTGAGAGATACGGAATGGACCAATGAACCGCGGGGTCAACTTGCGAGAAGCCGTCTTAAGGGGAAGGTTCTGAGTGGAGAGCCAAACTCTCTGACCGCGACAATATCTAGGGCTCTTAGTTCACAGTCTGCGCCCTATAACGGCAAAGTGCAGACCTGACCCTCTTCCAGGTGCGCTCGCAACGTTGGACAAAAGCCTGAGCGGAGGGGACGCTGGACTCGGCGAACTGAGATGAGAACAACGGAGGCTGGTACCCGAGGCTACTCTGAAAAGGAGATAGCCCGGTCGCAGACGAAGGAAGCGAGTTGTGGGCGTATTCTGCCCAGGGGAGCTGTTCTGACCAAGACGCAGGGTTGCGAAAAGAAAGACTGCGTAAGATGCGACCAATAGTCTGATTGGCCCGTTCTGCTTGACCGTTAGACTGGGGGTGAAAGCCGGAAGAGAGACTGACGGAAGCCCCAATCAAACGGCAAAACTCCCTCCAAAATTGAGACGTGAATTGCGGACCTCTGTCCGAAACGACGTCTGACGGAAGGCCATGAATTCTGAAAACATTCTCGATGATGATTTGTGCCGTCTCTTTAGCAGAAGGAAGCTTAGCAAGGGGAATGAAATGAGCCGCCTTAGAGAACCTATCGACAACCGTAAGAATAACAGTCTTCCCCGCTGACGAAGGCAGTCCGGTGACAAAATCTAAGGCGATGTGAGACCACGGTCGAGAGGGAATAGGAAGCGGCCTGAGACGGCCGGCAGGAGGAGAGTTACCGGACTTAGTCTGCGCGCAGACCGAACAAGCAGCCACGAAACGACGCGTGTCATGCTCCCGGGTGGGCCACCAGAAACGCTGGCGAATGGAAGCAAGCGTACCCCGAACGCCAGGGTGGCCGGCTAACTTGGCAGAGTGAGCCCACTGAAGAACGGCCAGACGAGTAGGAACGGGAACGAAAAGAAGGTTCCTAGGACAAGCGCGCGGCGACGGAGTTTGAGTGAGTGCTTGCTTTACCTGCCTCTCAATTCCCCAGACAGTCAACCCGACAACACGCCCCTCAGGGAGAATCCCCTCGGGGTCAGTGGAGGCTACTGAAGAACTGAAGAGACGAGACAAAGCATCAGGCTTGGTGTTCTTAGAGCCCGGACGATAAGAAATCACGAACTCGAAACGAGCGAAAAACAGCGCCCAACGCGCCTGACGCGCATTAAGTCGTTTGGCAGAACGGATGTACTCAAGGTTCCTATGGTCAGTCCAAACGACAAAAGGAACGGTCGCCCCCTCCAACCACTGTCGCCATTCGCCTAGGGCTAACCGGATGGCGAGCAGTTCGCGGTTACCCACATCATAGTTACGTTCCGACGGCGACAGGCGATGAGAAAAATACGCGCATGGGTGGACCTTGTCGTCAGAGAGGGAGCGCTGAGAAAGGATGGCTCCCACTCCCACCTCTGACGCGTCAACCTCGACAACGAACTGTCTAGAGACGTCAGGTGTAACAAGGATAGGAGCGGATGTAAAACGATTCTTGAGGAGATCAAAAGCTCCCTGGGCGGAAACGGACCACTTAAAGCACGTCTTGACAGAAGTAAGGGCTGTGAGAGGAGCTGCCACCTGACCGAAATTACGGATGAAACGACGATAGAAGTTCGCGAAGCCGAGAAAGCGCTGCAGCTCGACGCGTGACTTAGGGACGGGCCAATCAATGACAGCTTGGACCTTAGCGGGATCCATCTTAATGCCTTCAGCGGAAATAACAGAACCGAGAAATGTGACGGAGGAGGCATGAAAAGTGCACTTCTCAGCCTTCACAAAAAGACAATTCTCTAAAAGGCGCTGGAGGACACGTCGAACGTGCTGAACATGAATCTGGAGTGACGGTGAAAAAATCAGGATATCGTCATGGTAAACGAAAACAAAGATGTTCAGCATGTCTCTCAGGACATCATTGACTAATGCCTGAAAGACAGCTGGAGCGTTAGCGAGGCCGAAAGGAAGAACCCGGTATTCAAAGTGCCCTAACGGAGTGTTAAACGCCGTCTTCCACTCGTCCCCCTCCCTGATGCGCACGAGATGGTAAGCGTTACGAAGGTCCAACTTAGTGAAAAACCTGGCTCCCTGCAGGATCTCGAAGGCTGAAGACATAAGAGGAAGCGGATAACGATTCTTCACTGTTATGTCATTCAGCCCTCGATAATCTATGCAGGGGCGCAGAGACCCGTCCTTCTTCTTGACAAAAAAAAAACCCCGCTCCGGCGGGAGAGGAGGAGGGGACTATGGTACCGGCGTCAAGAGCTACAGACAAATAATCTTCGAGAGCCTTACGTTCGGGAGCCGACAGAGAGTATAGTCTACCCCGGGGGGGGGTGGTTCCCGGAAGGAGATCAATACTACAATCATACGACCGGTGTGGAGGAAGAGAGGTGGCCCTGGACCGACTGAACACCGTGCGCAGATCGTGATATTCCTCCGGCACCCCTGTCAAATCACCAGGCTCCTCCTGTGAAGAAGAGACAGAGGAAACAGGAGGGATAGCAGACATTAAACATTTCACATGACAAGAGACGTTCCAGGAGAGGATAGAATTACTAGACCAATTAATGGAAGGATTATGACAAACTAGCCAGGGATGGCCCAAAACAACAGGTGTAAAAGGTGAACGAAAAATTAAAAAAGAAATGGTTTCACTATGATTACCAGAAACAGTGAGGGTTAAAGGTAGCGTCTCACGCTGAATCCTGGGGAGAGGACTACCATCCAGGGCGAACAAGGCCGTGGGCTCCTTTAACTGTCTGAGAGGAATGTCATGTTCCCGAGCCCAGGTCTCGTCCATAAAACAGCCCTCCGCCCCAGAGTCTATTAAGGCACTGCAGGAAGCTGACGAACCGGTCCAGCGTAGATGGACCGACAAGGTAGTGCAGGATCTTGAAGGAGAGACAGGAGTAGTAGCGCTCACCAGTAGCCCTCCGCTTACTGACGAGCTCTGGCCTTTTACTGGACATGAAGTGACAAAATGACCAGCGGAACCGCAATAGAGACAGAGACGGTTGGTGATTCTCCGTTCCCTCTCCTCAGTCGAGATGCGGATACCTCCCAGCTGCATGGGCTCAGCACCCGAGCCGGCAGAGGAAGATGGTAGTGATGCGGAGAGGGAGGCGACGGAGAGCGCGAGCTCCTTTCCACGAGCTCGGTGACGAAGATCAACCCGTCGCTCAATGCGAATAGCGAGTTCAATCAAGGAATCCACGCTGGAAGGAACCTCCCGGGAGAGAATCTCATCCTTTACCTCTGCGCGGAAACCCTCCAGAAGACGAGCGAGCAAGGCCGGCTCGTTCCAGCCACTGGAGACAGCAAGAGTGCGAAACTCAATAGAGTAGTCTGTTATGGATCGATTGCCTTGACATAGGGAAGACAGGGCCCTGGAAGCCTCCTCCCCAAAAACAGATCGATCAAAAACCCGTATCATCTCCTCCTTAAAGTCTTGATACTGGTTAGTACACTCAGCCCTTGCCTCCCAGATTGCCGTGCCCCACTCACGAGCCCGTCCAATAAGGAGAGATATGACGTAGGCGACACGAGCAGTGCTCCTGGAGTAAGTGTTGGGCTGGAGAGAAAACACAATATCACACTGGGTGAGGAACGAGCGGCATTCAGTGGGCTCCCCAGAGTAACACGGCGGGTTATTGATTCTGGGCTCCGGAGATTCGAAAGCCCTGGAAGTGGCCGGTGGATCGAGGCGGAGATGGTGAACCTGTTCTGTGAGGTTGGAGACTTGGGTGGCCAGGGTCTCAACGGCATGTCGAGCAGCAGACAATTCCTGCTTGTGTCTGCCTAGCATCGCTCCCTGGATCTCGACGGCTGAGTGGAGAGGATCCGAAGTCGCTGGGTCCATTCTTGGTCGGATTCTTCTGTTACGGTGCGTGAATGAGGACCCAAAAGCGAATCAACTTAAACAGAGCTTCTTTAATTACCAAACATAGGTAGGCTCAGATGGACCGGCAGATTCCGACAGGACAGGACAAGGTTACAGCAAACATGACGACAGTCTGGTTCAGGCATGAATGACACAAACAAACAAGAATCCGACAAGGACAGGAGCAGAAACAGAGAGAGATATAGGGACCTAATCAGAGGGAAAAAAGGGAACAGGTGGGGAACGGGGTGAATGGGTAGTTAGAGGAGACAAGGGACAGCTGGGGGAAAGCGGGGGAGAAAAGGTAACCTAACACGACCAGCAGAGGGAGACAGGGTGAAGGGAAAGGACAGAGACAAGACAACATGACAGTACATGACACTTTAATAAATGGAACACTAGTCACTTTAATAAATGGAACACTAGTCACTTTAATAAAGTCACTTTAATAATGTTTACATATCTCGCATTGCTCGTCTCATATGTATGTACTGTATACTGTGTACTACACTGTCTATTCTATACCATCTATTGCATCTTAGCCTCTCAGTCACTGCTCATCCATATATTTTATATTATATATTCTTATCCCATTCCTTTACTAGATTGTGTGTATTAGGTTTTGTTGTGGAATTGTTGATGTTAGATACTGCTGCACTGTCGGATCTAGATGCACATGTCACTACACTCGCTATACCATCTGCTAACTATGTGTATGTGACCGATACCATCTGCTAACCATGTGTATGTGACCGATACCATCTGCTAACCATGTGTATGTGGCCGATACAATCTGCTAACCATGTGTATGTGGCCGATACCATCTGCTAACCATGTGTATGTGGCCGATACCATCTGCTAACTATGTGTATGTGGCCGATACCATCTGCTAACCATGTGTATGTGACCGATACCATCTGCTAACCATGTGTATGTGGCCGATACAATCTGCTAACCATGTGTATGTGGCCGATACAATCTGCTAACCATGTGTATGTGACGATACAATCTGCTAACCATGTGTATGTGACCGATACCATCTGCTAACCATGTGTATGTGACCGATACAATCTGCTAACCATGTGTATGTGACCGATACCATCTGCTAACCATGTGTATGTGACCGATACAATCTGCTAACCATGTGTATGTGGCCGATACCATCTGCTAACCATATGGATGTGGCCGATACAATCTGCTAACCATGTGTATGTGACCGATACCATCTGCTAACCATGTGTATGTGACCGATACCATCTGCTAACCATGTGTATGTGGCCGATACAATCTGCTAACCATGTGTATGTGACCGATACCATCTGCTAACCATGTGTATGTGACCGATACAATCTGCTAACCATGTGTATGTGGCCGATACAATCTGCTAACCATGTGTATGTGGCCGATACAATCTGCTAACCATGTGTATGTGACCGATACCATCTGCTAACCATGTGTATGTGACCGATACAATCTGCTAACCATGTGTATGTGGCCGATACAATCTGCTAACCATGTGTATGTGGCCTATACAATCTGCTAACCATGTGTATGTGGCCAAAACCATCTGCTAACCATGTGTATGTGGCCGATACAATCTGCTAACCATGTGTATGTGGCCGATACAATCTGCTAACCATGTGTATGTGGCCGATACAATCTGCTAACCATGTGTATGTGGCCGATACAATCTGCTAACCATGTGTATGTGACCAATAACATTTGTTTTGATTTGCGTTGTTCTACTCCATTAAAATAAAACATGAATGTCATTAAAACCGTTTCTATTCTGATAAAATGCCACCAGAAGACAGAGAATACCACATCCATTCACAGTAAGGACATGATCATTAGTAAACAGTAAGTAACTTACACCTCGTTTGCATCAATTCTCTGCATAAACCAGGAAGTGATTTTTCCTAATAGAGATAGCTAAAATGCCCAGTCACATCCATCCAATCAGAGTGTGCCTGCTGTTCGGGGAAGATAGGGACCAGATGAGCCCCTCTCTCATCTTTCCAAAATAAAAACAAACAATTATAGAGGTTTGCAAACACACGCACCACACACACCACACACACACACAGGTCATAGGCCCAGTCACATCCACATTAACATTCAAAGAACCAGTCTGGTACAACAACAAACACGGTCTCTGCAGGATGTCGAACACAGCTCTAATGAGGAACACAGTGACCTGAAGAGGTGAACCTGAACGCCCCCCCCCCCTCCCGTTAAACACTTCATGTCATAACATTAGAGGGAGATGTGCCTGGTATAACATTACAGGGATTCCAATCACAGACAGAGAGAGAGTGAGATAAGTAGAGAGAGAGTGAGTGATTGAGGTAGAGAAAGAGAGTGAGAGAGAAAGACGAGACAGAGAGAATGAGAAAGCGAGAGAGAGAAAAAGCAGGAGGGAACGAAGGAGATATAACAGGGCAGAGAACACAGGAGTCCATATCAGAGAGATCTCCAGGATATTATCTATGCAGGTGTGAAATTAACTTTGTACCTGAGGGAGAGACAATAATGAAGATCTAACCAGACTAGAGGTCGAATGATTATGATTTTTCAATTCCGATTATTGGAGGACCAAAAAAGCCGATACTGATTAATTGGCCGATTTTGTATATTTTTTATTTGTAATAATGACAATTACAACAATACTGAATGAACACTTATTTTAACTTAATATAATACATCAATAAAACCAATTTAGCCTCAAATAAATAATGAAACATGTTCAATTTGGTTTCAATAATGCAAAAACAAAGTGTTGGAGAAGAAAGTAATATGTGCCAATATGCAATATGTGCCATGTAAAAATGCGTGACATGTAAAATATGTGCCATGTAAAAATATGTGCCATGTAAAAAAGCTAATGTTTAAGTTCCTTGCTCAGAACATGAGAACATATGAAAGTTGGTGGTTCCTTTTAACATGAGACTTCAATATTCCAAGGTAAGAGGTTTTAAGTTGTAGTTAATATAGTATTTATAGGACTATTTCTCTCTATACCATTTGTATTTCATATACTTTTGACTATTGGATGTTCTTATAGGCACTATAGTATTGCCAGTGTAACAGTATAGCTTCCGTCCCCCTCCTCGCCCCTACCTGGGCTCGAACCAGGAACACATCGACAACAGCCACACTCGAAGCATCGTTACCCATCGCTCCACAAAAGCCGCGGCCCTTGCAGCGCAAGGGGAATAACTACTCCAAATCTAAAAGCGAGTGACGTTTGAAACAGTATTAGCGCACACCCAGCTAACTAGCTAGCCATTTCACATCGGTTACACCAGCCATTAGGCTGATAGGCTTGAAGTCATAAACGGCGCTGTGCTTGCAAAGAGCTGCTGGCAAAATGCACAAAAGTGCTGTTTGAATGAATGATGACGGGCCTGCTGCTGCTCAGTCAGACTGCTCTATCAAATTGAACTTAATTATAACATAATAACACACAGAAATACGAGCCTTTGGTCATTAATATGGTCGAATCCGGAAACGATCATTTCGAAAACAAAACGTTTAGTATTTCAGTGAAATACGGAACCGTTCGGTATTTTATCTAACGGGTGGCATCCCTAAGTCTAAATATTCTTGTTACATTGCACAACCTTCAATGTTATGTCATAATTACGTAAGATTCTGGCAAATTAGTTCACAATGAGCCAGGCAGCCCAAACTGTTACATATACACTGACTCTGCGTGCAATGAACACAAGAGAAATGACACAATTTCACCTGGTTAATATTGCCTGCTAAACTGGATTAGTAGTTATAAGTAGTGATTATGGTTGATTGTTTTTTATAAGATAAGTTTAATGCTAGCTAGCAATTTACCTTGGCTTCTACTGCATACGCGTTACAGGCAGGCTACTCGTGGAGTGCAATGGTTAGAGCGTTGGACTAGTTAACTATACGGTTGCAAGATTGGTTACCCTGAGCTGACAAGGTGAAAATCTGTCGTTCTACCCCTGAACAAGGCAGTTAACCCACAGTTCCTAGGCCGTCATTGAAAATAAGAATGTGTTCTTAACTGACTTGCCTAGTTAAATAAAGGTATAAAAAAATAATAATCGGAAATCGGCGCCCAAAAACACAGATTTCTGATTGTTATGAAAACTTGAAATCGGACCTAATTAATCGGCCATTCCGATTAATCGGTCGACCTCTAAACCAGACACAGGAGTGGATGAACTCTGAACACTGGGGGAAAAGATCAATATAGGATCTGAACACTGGGGGAAGAGATCAATATAGGATCTGAACACTGGGGGAAGAGATCAATATAGGATCTGAACACTGGGGGAAGAGATCAGTATAGGATCTGAACACTGGGGGAAGAGATCAATATAGGATCTGAACACTGGGGGAAGAGATCAATATAGGATCTGAACACTGGGGGAAGAGATCAATATAGGATCTGAACACTGGGGGAAGAGATCAATATAGGATCTGAACACTGGGGGAAGAGATCAATATAGGATCTGAACACTGGGGGAAGAGATCAATATAGGATCTGAACACTGGGGGAAGAGATCAGTATAGGAACTCTGATTAGGTGATTACATTGAAGGCAGGCATCATCTCTTTCTCTCTCTCGCGCTATGTAACCGCTGCCCAGAATCCCACACTTCACATCACACTCTCTCTTTCTCTCTCTTCCCCTCTCACCCTCCCTCCCCTCTTTCCAATCCCAGACAGACAGTGGGTGTTGGACTCTTCTCTAATCAATGTCAGGCCTGTAGAGCCGTGACATGAGGAAACAGGCAACAGCTGTGGGATGGAGGCTCTGAAATGTGTCAATCAATATTACCAACCATTCACAGTCTTCACATCTGATTGATTCCCAATGGGCTAGTAGACCAGTATGGCTCTCTGGCCATAAATAACCCAGGTATATTACACAGACTCCATTTAGTGCTGGTTATGGTTATTTAGTGCTGATACACTTCAATAATAGATACTTATTGTATATTACATGTTATATACTGGGCGGTTCGAGCCCTGAATGCTGACTGGCTGACAGCCGTGGTATATCAGACCGTATACCATGGGTATGAAAAAAACTTTATTTTTACTGCTGTAATTACATTGGTAACCAGTTTATAATAGCAATAAGGCCCCTTGGGGGTTTGTGGTATTTGGCCAATGTTCCACGGCTAAGGGCTGTATCCAGGCACTCTGTGTTGCGTCGTGCTTAAGAACAGCCCTCAGCCGAGGTATATTGGCCATATACCACAACTCCTTTGGCAGTATTGCTTAATAATAACAAATGGCTACAACAACAAATGCTGGTCTGTCTATTTTGGGTCTACAGTATACACACACAGCTGAAGTCTCGCATTGTGTTCAGTTCCGTGAGACTGTCTGGTCACAATGCCATAGGGTGTCTCTATCCTCTCTCTTTTTCCCTCCTCTTTGCGCTCTCTCTCTCTGACACACACACACAGCTGACATGACAGATGGATCTCCAGTGAATACAGGTGAATGGATGAAACGAATCCAATAAAATATCAATGAAACAGCATGTGTGAGAGCATGAAGGACTAGGGAAATGATTGAGTTCAACATGAATGACTGCAGGCAGTGAACCCTTCAGCAATCCTCGCAGTGGAAGAGGAGCGCATGCACAGAATGTTCCAGATATCTACATGCAGCCTGGAAGCAGGCCTGGAGGCTAGGGTGTTAATATATGTGTGTGTGTGTGTGTGTGTGTGTGTGTGTGTGTGTGTGTGTGTGTGTGTGTGTGTGTGTGTGTGTGTGTGTGTGAAAGAGAGAGAGAGAGATCCATATTCTGCGCTGCTCACTGTGTCATAAAAGGATGAGTTGAACACTAAAACATGGTTTCATTATGTTTGACATTTCCCACCACATCTGAAGTTCCTCTTTCATACTTACTTATTTGCTGTCTTGTTCCCCTACGTCAACTTAGGTCTATTCTAAAACTTTACAGAATGACATCCTCATTGATCCAACCCACTCAGCTAACTATTTGTTTTATTGGGCACTTCCTAGGAGAGTGCCATAGTGTCAGTCAGTATCATAAGCATCCTCATGCTCTCTCTCATTCTGACACGGTGAAAGACAAAGCTCCACAGAGCTCAATGACACCCTCTACCAAAGAAACTGATGACTATGGTGCTGCTGTTTCTGGAGGCACTGACTGTGTATTCCGACTGTGTATTCCGGCGGTGTATTCCGGCTGTGTAATCTGACTGTGTATTCTGGCCCTGGAGTTAAAAGGGGGATGAAAAGTGTGAACATGAAGAGAGAAGAGGTGGAGAACCCCTGACAACCACTGCTAGTGTAACCGATGTGAAATGGCTAGCTAGTTAGCGGTGGTGCGCACTAATAGCGTTTCAATCAGTGACGTCACTCGCTTTGAGACCTTAAAGTAGTGGTTCCCGATGCTTAGTGGGTGTCAGTTGTTGATGTGTGCAGAGGGTCCCTGGTTTGAGCCCAGGTAGGGGCGAGGGGGCGGACTAAAGTTATACTATTACACTGAACCCCTGACAACCTCTGCCGCACACCTGACAACCACTGCCGAACCCCTGACAACCACTGCCGAACCCCTGACAACCACTGCCGAACCCCTGACAGCACACACACACACACACACACACACACACACACACACACACACACACATTCATTGTGTTGTCTGATAAAGGTCTTAACACCCCTCCCCTCTCTGCTCCTCTTTAGATGTGCTGCTCCCTCAGTTTAATCTCATTTCTGGTCACAGTGGGCCTCCCTCATACCCCAGCAGCCTCCCTGCCCCCACTCACCCCAGGATCTGAACACTGGGGGAAGAGATCAATATAGGATCTGAACACTGGGGGAAGAGATCAATATAGGATCTGAACACTGGGGGAAGAGATCAATATAGGATCTGAACACTGGGGGAAGAGATCAATATAGGATCTGAACACTGGGGGAAGAGATCAATATAGGATCTGAACACTGGGGGAAGAGATCAATATAGGATCTGAACACTGGGGGAAGAGATCAGTATAGGAACTCTGATTAGGTGATTACATTGAAGGCAGGCATCATCTCTTTCTCTCTCTCGCGCTATGTAACCGCTGCCCAGAATCCCACACTTCACATCACACTCTCTCTTTCTCTCTCTTCCCCTCTCACCCTCCCTCCCCTCTTTCCAATCCCAGACAGACAGTGGGTGTTGGACTCTTCTCTAATCAATGTCAGGCCTGTAGAGCCGTGACATGAGGAAACAGGCAACAGCTGTGGGATGGAGGCTCTGAAATGTGTCAATCAATATTACCAACCATTCACAGTCTTCACATCTGATTGATTCCCAATGGGCTAGTAGACCAGTATGGCTCTCTGGCCATAAATAACCCAGGTATATTACACAGACTCCATTTAGTGCTGGTTATGGTTATTTAGTGCTGATACACTTCAATAATAGATACTTATTGTATATTACATGTTATATACTGGGCGGTTCGAGCCCTGAATGCTGACTGGCTGACAGCCGTGGTATATCAGACCGTATACCATGGGTATGAAAAAAACTTTATTTTTACTGCTGTAATTACATTGGTAACCAGTTTATAATAGCAATAAGGCCCCTTGGGGGTTTGTGGTATATGGCCAATGTTCCACGGCTAAGGGCTGTATCCAGGCACTCTGTGTTGCGTCGTGCTTAAGAACAGCCCTCAGCCGAGGTATATTGGCCATATACCACAACTCCTTTGGCAGTATTGCTTAATAATAACAAATGGCTACAACAACAAATGCTGGTCTGTCTATTTTGGGTCTACAGTATACACACACAGCTGAAGTCTCGCATTGTGTTCAGTTCCGTGAGACTGTCTGGTCACAATGCCATAGGGTGTCTCTATCCTCTCTCTTTTTCCCTCCTCTTTGCGCTCTCTCTCTCTGACACACACACACAGCTGACATGACAGATGGATCTCCAGTGAATACAGGTGAATGGATGAAACGAATCCAATAAAATATCAATGAAACAGCATGTGTGAGAGCATGAAGGACTAGGGAAATGATTGAGTTCAACATGAATGACTGCAGGCAGTGAACCCTTCAGCAATCCTCGCAGTGGAAGAGGAGCACATGCACAGAATGTTCCAGATATCTACATGCAGCCTGGAAGCAGGCCTGGAGGCTAGGGTGTTAATATATGTATGTGTGTGTGTGTGTGTGTGTGTGTGTGTGTGTGTGTGTGTGTGTGTGTGTGTGAAAGAGAGAGAGAGAGAGAGATCCATATTCTGCGCTGCTCACTGTGTCATAAAAGGATGAGTTGAACACTAAAACATGGTTTCATTATGTTTGACATTTCCCACCACATCTGAAGTTCCTCTTTCATACTTACTTATTTGCTGTCTTGTTCCCCTACGTCAACTTAGGTCTATTCTAAAACTTTACAGAATGACATCCTCATTGATCCAACCCACTCAGCTAACTATTTGTTTTATTGGGCACTTCCTAGGAGAGTGCCATAGTGTCAGTCAGTATCATAAGCATCCTCATGCTCTCTCTCATTCTGACACGGTGAAAGACAAAGCTCCACAGAGCTCAATGACACCCTCTACCAAAGAAACTGATGACTATGGTGCTGCTGTTTCTGGAGGCACTGACTGTGTATTCCGACTGTGTATTCCGGCGGTGTATTCCGGCTGTGTAATCTGACTGTGTATTCTGGCCCTGGAGTTAAAAGGGGGATGAAAAGTGTGAACATGAAGAGAGAAGAGGTGGAGAACCCCTGACAACCCCTGCTAGTGTAACCGATGTGAAATGGCTAGCTAGTTAGCGGTGGTGCGCACTAATAGCGTTTCAATCAGTGACGTCACTCGCTTTGAGACCTTAAAGTAGTGGTTCCCGATGCTTAGTGGGTGTCAGTTGTTGATGTGTGCAGAGGGTCCCTGGTTTGAGCCCAGGTAGGGGCGAGGGGGCGGACTAAAGTTATACTATTACACTGAACCCCTGACAACCTCTGCCGCACACCTGACAACCACTGCCGAACCCCTGACAACCACTGCCGAACCCCTGACAACCACTGCCGAACCCCTGACAGCACACACACACACACACACACACACACACACACACACACACACACACACACACACACACACACACACACACACACACACACACACACACACACACACACACATTCATTGTGTTGTCTGATAAAGGTCTTAACACCCCTCCCCTCTCTGCTCCTCTTTAGATGTGCTGCTCCCTCAGTTTAATCTCATTTCTGGTCACAGTGGGCCTCCCTCATACCCCAGCAGCCTCCCTGCCCCCACTCACCCCAACCCCTCCTAGTCTGAACTCCCAGCCTTCAGCCCTGAGTCATGGGAGTCTGGGACAGGGCCAAAGCGGAGCCCCAGAGTCGCCCCTGAGACTCCCTGCATGCCTGTCGCAAGTACACAACAGGGACCACTAAGAGTTCAGTCTCAGCATGGAAGTTATAAGTCCACAGCTACAGCTGTATTTTACCAAGTAATGGTTTCAGCTGTTAGCGTATCTATCGCTACTAGGTAGAGCTGGAGTTCAGCCTACAGAGCAGAAAGAGTTGATGGCTTCACAAACACAAGGAACAAGCTAATAGTTGAAGCTAAACATGTTGAGTCTGACAGCCTGTGATACAGCAGAAACAGCAGGGTGAGCTAGCAGCTTCAGCTACAACAGGCTACATGCAGCCGGTGAGGCTAACACCTCTGCTACAGCACACCACAGGGGCAGATAAGGGCTTCAGCCAAGGATGGCCAAGAAAGATAACTGCAGTCATCCTCCATGTGTGTGTTTTGCATGTGTTCTGCAGTTGTGTTCTACTGAGGGAGGCTGCAGCTGTGGGGTGTTCACCCAACAAAGCCTGCAAGTGCCTCAATGACCCTCCTACCCCCAGTACAGCCACAACACACACACACACACACACACTGCTCCTCTCTGCTCTGGGACTGGTGATAAGCACCTGTCTGTCTACTACAGCTGTGAACACAGTGTTGTGGCTCTAGATGGCTACAGTACTACAGAGCTTCAGTCCTTCTAAAATAGAAAAATCCACTGACCTGAGACCAGGCTTCCGCTAGTCAAGACTGGGTCTGTGTGTCAGAGTCGACAGCTACCGTTCACATAGATGATCGGATATCCTTCTCCTTGTTACACAACAACCAGAATGAAGAGAAAAGCAACCTCTCCCTCTCTCATTCCTGCCGTTCCTCTTTCTCCTCCCGCTCTCATTCCCTCCGTTCCTCTATCTCTCGCAGACACACATAGGCAGGTTCAGGCTTGCGCTAAGCTGCTTTTGCCTCTCTCTCTCTCTCTCTCTCTCTCTCTCCACTTCCTCCTTTCTTTCCTTCCTCTCTGTGTGTTTCCAGTCCGTAGTGTGTGAAGATAATCACATTCCAGCGGAGACAGGGCATATGGCGGGGGAACGCTACCCACAGTAAAGCCCCCTCTGTCTGTCTGTCTGTCTGTCTGTCTTGTCTGTCTGTCTGTCTTGCACGGACAATCAGCTCTATTGTGTGGGAGGAGGAGAGGGCTAGAGAGCCAATGGCTCTCATCTGCTGCTACTGCTACCGCTGCTGCTGCTACCACTGCTGCTACCGCTGCTGCCGGCCGCTACCACTGCTGCTACCGCTGCTGCCGGCCGCTATCACTGCTGCCGCTGCTGCTACTGCTACCGCTGCTGCTGCTACCACTGCTGCTGCTACCGCTGCTGCTGCTACCGCTGCTGCTGCTACTGCTACCGCTGCTGCTGCTACTGCTGCTGCTGCTACTGCTACCGCTGCTGCTGCTACCGCTGCTGCTTCTACCGCTGCTGCTGCTACTGCTACCGCTGCTGCTGCTACTGCTACCGCTGCTGCTGCTACCGCTGCTGCTTCTACCGCTGCTGCTGCTACTGCTACCGCTGCTGCTGCTACTGCTACCGCTGCTGCTGCCGCTGCTACCACTGCTGCTGCTACCACTGCTGCTACCGCTGCTGCCGGCCGCTACCACTGCTGCTACCGCTGCTGCCGGCCGCTACCACTGCTGCCGCTGCTGCTACCGCTGCTGCTGCTACCGCTGCTGCTGCTACCGCTGCCGCTGCTACCACTGCTGCTGCTACCACTGCTGCTACCGCTGCTGCTACCACTGCTGCTGCTACCACTGCTGCTACCGCTGCTGCTACCACTGCTGCTGCTACCACTGCTGCTGCTACCGCTGCTGCCGGCCGCTACCACTGCTGCCGCTGCTGCTACTGCTACCGCTGCTGCCGCTGCTGCTGCCGCTGCTGCTACTGCTACCGCTGCTGATACCGCTGCTGCTACTGCTACCGCTGCTGCTACCTCTGCTGCCGCTGCTGCTGCCGCTGCTGCTACTGCTACCGCAGCTGATTCCGCTGCTGCTACTGCTACCGCTGCTGCTACCGCTGCTGCCGGCCGCTACCACTGCTGCTACCGCTGCTGCCGGCCGCTACCACTACTGCCGCTGCTGCTACTGCTACCGCTGCTGCCGCTGCTGCTGCCGCTACTGCTACCGCTGCTGATACCGCTGCTGCTACTGCTACCACTGCTGCTACTGCTGCCGCTGCTGCTACTGCTACCGCTGCTGCTACTGCTACCGCTGCTAATACCGCTGCTGCTGCTACCGCTGCTGCTACTGCTACCGCTGCTAATACCGCTGCTGCTGTTTCCGCTGCTGCTTCCGCTGCTGCTACCGCCGCTGCTGCTACCACTGCTGTTACCACTGCCGCTACCGCTGCTGCTACTGCTACCGCCGCTGCTGCTACCACTGCTGCTACCGCTGCTGCTACCGCTGCTGCTACTGCTACCGCTGCTGCTACTGCTACCGCTGCTGCTACTGCTACCACTGCTGCTACCGCCGCTGCTGCTACCACTGCTACCGCTACCACTGCTACCGCTACCACTGCTGCCGCTACTGCTGCTACCACTGCTACCACTGCTACCGCTGCTGCTACCGCTGCTGCTACTGCTACCGCTGCTGCTACCGCCGCTGCTGCTACCACTGCTGCTACCGCTGCTGCTGCTACCGCTGCCGCTGCTGCTACCGCTACCGCTACTGCTACCGCTACTGCTGCCGCTACCACTGCTGCCGCTAGTACCGCTACCACTGCCGCTGCCACCACTGCCGCTGCCACCACTGCTACCGCTGCTGCTGCTACCACTGCCGCTGCCACTGCTGCTGCTACCACTGCTACTGCTACCACTGCTACCACTGCTACCGCAGCTGCTACCACTGCTACCGCAGCTGCTGCTGCCGGTAGCTACGGGGCGGTAATCATTTAGGCGGGTACCTTTGCTTTCTTGGTCACAGGGACTAGGGTGGTCTGCTTTGAAACATGTAGGTATTACAGACTCGATCAGGGAGAGGTTCAAATGTCAGTGAAGACACTTGCCAGTTGGTCCTCGCATGCTTTGAGTACACATCCTGGTAATCTGTCTGGGCCCGCAGCTTTGTGAATGTTGACCTGTTTAAATAGCCTTACGCAGTAATCTGGAACAGCTGGAGCTCTTATGCATGTTTCAGTGTTGCTTGCCTCGAAGCGAGCATAAAAGGCATTTAGCTCGTCTGGTAGGCTCACGTCACTGGGCAGCTTGCGGCTGGGTTTCCCTTCGTAGTCCTTAATATTTTTCAAGCCCTGTCACATCTGATGAGTGTCAGAGCCGGTGTAGTAGGATTCAATCTTAGTCCTGTATTGATTTTTTGCCTGTTTGATGGTTCGTCTGAGAGCAGAAGTGTCCGAATTAGTGACCTACTCCTTGAAAGCGGCAGCTCTAGCCTTTAGCTCGGTGCAGATTTTGCCTGTAATCCATGGCTTCTGGTTGGGAAATGTACGTACGGTCACTGTGGAGACGACGTCGTTGATGCACTTATTGATGAAGCCGGTGACTGAGGTGGTATACTCCTCAATGCCATTGGATGAATCCCGGAACATATTCCAGTCTGTGCTAGCAAAACAGTCCTGTAGAGTAGCATCTGCGTCGTCTGACCACTTCCGTATTGAGCGAGTCACTGGTACTTCCAGCTTTAGTTTTTGCTTGTAAGCAGGAATCAGGAGGATAGAATTATGGTCAGATTTGCCAAATGGAGGGCGATGGAGAGCTTTGTATGCGTCTCTGTGTGTGGAGTAAAGGTGATCTAGAGGTTTTTTTCTCCTCTGTTTGCACATGTGACATGCTGGTAGAAATCAGGTAAAACAGATTTAAGTTTGCCTACATTAAAGTCCCCGACCACTAGGAGCGCCGCTTCTGGATAAGCATTTTCTTGTTTGCTTATGGCATACAGCTCGTTGAGAGCGGTCTTAGTTCCAGCATTGGTTTGTGGTGGTAAATAGACGGCTACGAATAATATACATGAGAACTCTCTTGGTAGATAGTGTCGTCTACAGTTAATCATAAGTCACTCTACCTCAGGCGAGCAATACCTTGAGACTTCTTTAATATTAAACATTGCGCACCAGCAGTTATTGACAAATAGACACACACCCCGCCCCTCGTCTTACCAGACGTAGCTGCTCTGTCCTGCCGATGCACGGAGAAGCCAGCCAGCTCTATATTATCTGTGTCGTCGTTCAGCCACGTCTCGGTGAAACATAAGATATTACAGTTTTTAATGTCCGTTGGTAGGATAGTCTTAATCGTAGATCGTCCAGTTTGTTTTCCAATGATTGTACGTTGGCCAATAATACAGAGGGAAGTGGTGGTTTACTTACTCGTCAGCAAATTTTTACAAAGCAGCCCGCCCTCCTCCCCCTTCCCAGCCTTCCCAGCCACCAATTGTTCAAGTTCTCCCACTTAAAAAGATGAGAGAGGCCTGTAATTTTCATCATAGGTACACTTCAACTATGACAGACAAAATGAAGAAAAGAAATCCAGAAAATCACATTGTAGGATTTTTAATGATTTCAGATTTCTGGCTCTCACAGACCTGTAACTTCTTCTTTAAGAGGCTCCTCTGTCCTCCACTCGTTACCTGTATTAATGGCACCTGTTTGAACTTGTTATCAGTATAAAAGACACCTGTCCACAACCTCAAACAGTCACACTCCAAACTCCACTATGGCCAAGACCAAAGAGCTGTCAAAGGACACCAGAAACAACATTGTAGACCTGCACCAGGCTGGGAAGACTGAATCTGCAATAGGTAAGCAGCTTGGTTTGAAGAAATCAACTGTGGGAGCAATTATTAGGAAATGGAAGACATACAAGACCACTGATAATCTCCCTCGATCTGGGGCTCCACGCAAGATCTCAACCCCTTGGGGTCAAAATTATCACAAAAACGGTGAGCAAAAATCCCAGAACCACATGGGGGGGACCTAGTGAATGACCTGCAGAGAGCTGGGACCAAAGTAACAAAGCCTACCATCAGTAACACACTACGCCGCCAGGGACTCAAATCCTGCAGTGCCAGACGTGTCCCCCTGCTTAATGTACATGTCCAGGCCCGTCTGAAGTTTGCTAGAGAGCATTTGGATGATCCAGAAGAAGATTGGGAGAATGTCATTTGGTCAGATGAAACCAAAATAGACCTTTTTGGTAAAAACTCAACTCGTCGTGTTTGGAGGACAAAGAATTGCATCCAAAGAACACCATACCTACTGTGAAGCATGGGGGTGGAAACATCATGCTTTGGGGCTGTTTTTCTGCAAAGGGACCAGGACGACTGATCCGTGTAAAGGAAAGAATGAATGGGGCCATGTATTGTGAGATTTTGAGTGAAAACCTCCTTCCATCAGCAAAGGCATTGAAGATGAAACGTGGCTGGGTCTTTCAGCATGACAATGATCCCAAACACACCGCCCGGGCAACGAAGGAGTGGCTTCGTAAGAAGCATTTCAAGGTCCTGGAGTGGCCTAGCCAGTGTCCAGATCTCAACCCCATAGATAATCTTTGGAGGGAGTTGAAAGTCTGTGTTGCCCAGCAACAGCCCCAAAACATCACTGCTCTAGAGGAGATCTGCATGGAGGAATGGGCCAAAATACCAGCAACAGTGTGTGAAAACCTTGTGAAGACTTACAGAAAACATTTGACCTCTGTCATTGCCAACAAAGGGTACATAACAAAGTATTGAGATAAACTTTTGTTATTGACCAAATACTTATTTTCCACCATAATTTGCAAATAAATTCATTAAAAGGTTGACCGATTAATCGGAATGGCCGATTAATTAGGGCCGTTTTCTTTTACATACCCTACATTACTCATCGCATATGTATATACTGTACTCTATACCATCTACTGCATCGTGCCATCTCTATGTAATACATGTATCACTAGCCACTTTAAACAATGCCACTTTTATATGTTTACCTACCCTACATTACTCATCTCAGAGGAGGAGTAAGATATGGGTATTGTTTAAAGTGGCTAGTGATACATGTATTACATAGAGATGGCAAGATGCAGTAGATGGTATAGAGTACAGTATATACATATATCAGACAAAGGTATAGTAGGATGTGAATACAGTGGAGCTAAACATAGGCATGAGACGATGAGAGAGATATTGTCTCTAGAAACATAATTTAAACTAGGTGATATCACCGCATGTCTGGGAGGTGGCCTAGGTATATTGAGCAGGGCTAGAGGCTCTACAGTGAAATAAGACAATAATCACTAACCAGAACAGCAATGGACAAGGCATATTGACATTATGGAGAGGCATGCGTAGCCGAGTTATCATAGGGGTCCAGTAAGTAGTTAAGCTGGCTGGAGACACGGCGATTCAGACAGCTAGCGGGCCGGAGCTAGCAAGCTAGCAGGAGGGCTTAGAAGGACGTCGCAATGGAAGAAGTCTGTTGAAGTCTCCGCATGCAGAGCCTCCTCGTGCGGCTTCGTCGGCAGACCAGCCGTGATGGATTAGTAAAGGGGCCCAGTCCAATTGGCAAAATAGGTATAGTAGCCCAAGACAGTCCGATATGCTCTAGACAGCTAGCAGGCCGCGGCCAGCAGATGGGCATTCAGGGGCTCGTTGGAAAAAGAACCCTCGAGCAGATTACATCGGTAGTCCAGTCGTGATGGATTAGCAGGGCTTCGTGTAGTAAAAGGGGTCCAGGCCAATTGGCAAAATAGGTATTGTAGCCCAAGGACTGGCTGATGGACCTCTTCAGCTAGCCGGGAGATGGGCCTAGCATGGGCTAGCTCTAGGCTAATTGGTGCTTGCTTTGGGACAGAGACGTTAGCCAGGAGTAGCCACTCAGATTGCAGCTAGCTAGCTGCGATGATCCGGGTGAAAATGTTCAGAGCTTGCGGTAGGAATCCGGGGATATGGAGAGAAAATAAGTATGGTATGCTCTCGTTTGCTCCGGTATGCTCTGGTTTGAATCGTGTTGTGCAAACTGGTGAAAGATTTCCGAGCTAGAGGTTAGCTGATGACCGCTAGCAGTGGTTAGCTGACTACTAGCTAGTAGCTAGTGAGATGGCTAGCTTCTGTTGGGGGATTCCGGTTCCGAGGTAAATAAAAATACTTTAGAAAAAAACAGATCCACACCACATTGGGTGAGGCATGTAGCAGGAGAGTATTTTGAAGTTGAGGTTTAGAAAAATATTAAAAAGATATGCGAAGAAAAATATATAAAAATATACTACATACACGGGACACAGGACGAGGACAAAGACGTCTGACTTCTACACCATCTTGGAACAACACATTGTAATTTATGAAGCTCGTTCTAAAATACAGACGTAATTTCTGTCCCAGGGGATTGCACTGTGTGCAAGTCTTTAATTTAGACCACAATTAGTTGAATTAGGTGTTAGAGAAGGGATGGAACAAAAACCTATAAACTCCTGTTATGTGTATTAAAAAAAACAGTGGCTGTCATGAAAATGTGCCATCATGTACTGAACAAGCTTATGAATGTTGGAGGTTCATTTCCTTGAGATGTTCCACACTTGGGAATAACTTATTTTGTACAATGGACTATGTTTTAAGGACTCATGCACAGGTACAGGAAAACCAAAAGGTGTATTTAAAAAATAATAAATAAGTACTAGTGTTGATGTCTACACATGTTTCTGGTTTTGAGGCTAGGGCATCAGGTGGCGCAGCTCATCTGTGTAAGGAGAGAGAAAAGCTTCAATAATATTACAATGCTGTATTCATTTAATTGAATATATATATTCCTGCTTGATATGCATTTACAGTTTATAATTACATTGGACATGTTATCCTTTATCACATGCCAGTGTTTGTTTTGTATCCAATGCATTTAGCTTACAATAGGATGAAGTAGCCTAGACCTAGTTAGACTGCGTCATATCACCTTGCATCATATCACCTTTCAATATTAGTTATCAAAGAATATAAAACTATGTAGAACATCAGTGTCATTTAAAAATATGCACAGGTGTGATATTTCTATTAATTAATCACAACGCAAAAAACAGCAGCTCTAGTACAATATTAGCTTCACAGTGAAACACTACTATTCTGGCTATCAATCATTCTTAAACAGTCAGAAAAATAGCTTATTTAGCTACAGTATGTCAAAAAAAATCGTAGCCTGCATGGTATCATGCATGCAAGTTTACCTGTCATGTTCACAACGATGGAGCAGCAGACTAAGCAATACGCAAGAAGAGGACCCTATACCGTAGGATAATTATTCTGTCCAGTGTCAAATTCATTCATTTAACAGGTACTGAGGAGATCACCTTAAGTTAGTATAGTTAATGAGAAAGTCTCTGAATAGTTTCCAAGTGGTTACTTATAATTTAATTAGTAGTTAGGCTGATTCAGTAAGAATATCTCCCTTCATCCCTCAGTCTCATCCCAGCCCCTGGGCTCTCCTGCAGCTGTGTAGCACCTCTTAGGACCTAGCCTGGCACAAAGCCATTACCCAGTCTCTAAGAGACAGACACACACACACACACACGCACACACACACCATAATTAAACACACATCACTTACTGCATTAAACACACACCCTGGCTGCATATTTCCTCTCTCTCATCTGAGCCTGGCCGTCTCTCTTCTAATCTTTATCTCTCCCTCTGCCTCCCACATAATGAAGATCACAGTGGGAAAGAACTAGAACGTTGCAGAATGCAGACACATGCACACACACATATGCGCACAGTCGAACATGCACATGCATACACCCACAGAGTGTGGCCTGCATGGCTGATGGGCTGCTGTCCCCATAATGGACACATAAGGGCACATCTGTCACTGGACTGGGGCATGGCATGAATGGAATCTGCCACGCGTCACAACACCCGACCACATTGATTGGCTGTTCTAATCTTACATAGTCAGGCTGGCATGACCTGCTGTGAAAAAAAATGGGTTTCTGCTCTGAGGGCAGATCTGGGCCAATCAAACTCAATACAGTCACACTGAACAGAGAACAGCAGGCCCCCATAGAACTGCAAGATAATAATCTGCCAGACAACAGCACTCATCTACAAAACACAATTGATTAAACAATTTAAGTAACTGAGTGCATTTGAAATCCCTGTAGACGCTTGGATGCTTTAATTATCCCCTTATGTGTGTGTGTCATAGGGAGTGTGTGATACGTAGTGTGTCTCTGCCTGGCAGAGAGAGACATATCTCTCATTAAAGGGGCACTGCACTTCCTGATATGGCCTTGTTTTAGATTTGCTTCATTAAGAAATGCTAGCGGGCATGACTGAATTCAAACGTGAGTTGGGTTAAAAAACAACCCATTGCTGGGTAAATAGTGGCCACAACACATATTGGGTTATTCTGACCCAGCCAGTTGGGTCACTTAATACCATTCACAGACAGACTTCATAGTATGTGGCCTGTACAACATTCTTGCCGGGATAAGTCTTTTATATCTCCCGTGCACATGTTGGCAAGTTTAGGAGTGAGAGTAAACCTAGGCGATGAATATATACCATCACAAAGAAATCCATTATTCATTTGTTTTGGGCAATACAATTTTTTTTCAAAAGAATAGAATGGCATATTTTTTGTCTCATTATGTTACTGGTCTGTGCAGCCTATAGCCTACATGGCTGTGCCATGCAAATTAAATCAATAGTTATTTTGTTCATTAAACAGAAAATACATACTTACATGCTGACTAGACCGGGCATACGCGTGCGCCATCGCACGCATGTTGATTTTGTCCATTCACACCAAACGCGATCAGGATACGCAGGTTGAAATATCAAACAAAACTCTGAACCAACTATATTAATATGGCGACAGGTCGAAACACTAGCTAGCTTGCTGTTGCTAGCTAATTTGTCTTGGGATATAAACATTGGGTTGTTATTTTACCTGAAATTAATCCAAAGATAAAAGGATACACCGAGTTAGTTTCTAGTAATCGCTCCTCCTTCAGTCTTCTTCTACTTCTTCTTCTTCTACTTTGGACTTTATATGGCGGTTGGCAACCAACTTTAAGGTACATTACCATAGTAGGCTAAGAATATAATGAAATATAACAGAATAAACTACAAATAACATTTTTCCCACACAACTTCCGCCATGGCAATACGTGGAACTGCTGTCATATAAAAAAAGTGATATTTTGAAACAGAGCTCAAGGCAAGCCCATGTCTTTTTTTCCACGTTTAATCTCTTTCCTACCCTCACTACGCTTTGTTAGAGCAGGCGTAGGGTCTTACATTGCAAGTATCTTCATCATGATACAGATAGAAATGAATAGAAATCTATATTTTCAAAAGCAGTCTTGTGTTTATATTTCACAACCTCCACAGGCTTTTGGAGTTTAGGCTACATTATTGCATGCTAAATGTTTCTGATCAGTGATAGACGAGCAAAAGCATAGAAGAGCTATACCACCTCCACTTACCTGCCCAGCCAGAAAATGTACCAAATATACAGATGTAGATTCAATGCAACAAAATCACCTTGATTGATTAAGACAAGTATTTTGGTCGTGAGTAGGTCTAGGCTACTAAGCGACTGCGAGTGAAGAGCAAAATAATCCACTTGTTAAGCTACATACAGTGACTTCAGAAAGTATTGAGACCCCTTGACTATTTCCACATTTTGTTACATTACAGACATATTCTAAAATTGATTCAATTATTTTTATTCCCCATTAATCTACAGACAATACCCCACAACGACAAAAACATGTTTTTAGACATTTTTATAAAAAAAGGAAATATCAAATTTACTGAGTATTCAGACCCTTTACTCAGTACTTTGTTGAAGCACCTTTGGCAGCGATTACAGCATCAAGTCTTCTTGGGTATGACGCTACAAGCTTAGCACACCTGTATTTGGGGAGTTTCTCCCACACTTCTCTGCAGATCCTTTCAAGCTCTGTCAGGTTGGATGGGGAGAGTTGCTGCACAGCTATTTTCAGGTCTCTCCAAAGATGTTTGATTGGGTTCAAGTCTGGGCTGTGGCTGGGCCACTCAAGGACATTCAGAGACTCGTCCTGAAGGTGAACCTATGCCCCACTCTGAGGTCCTGAGCGCTCTGGAGCAGGTTTTCATCAAGAATCTCTCTGTACTTTGTTCTGATTTGCCTCGATCCTGACTAGTCTCCAAGTCCCTGCCACTGAAAAACATCCCCATAACATGATGCTGCCACCACAATGCTTCACCGTAGGGATGGTGCCAGGTTTCCTCCAGATATGACACTTGGCATTCAGGCCAAAGAGTTCAATCTTGGTTTCATCAGACCAGAGAATCTTGTTTCTCATGGTCTGAGAGTCTTTAGGTGCCTTTTGGCAAACACCATGTGGGTTGTCATGTTTCTTTTACTGAGGAGTTGCTTCTGTCTGGCCACTCTACTATAAACTTTGGTGGAGTGCTATAGAGATGGTTGTCCTTCTGGAAGGTTCTCCCATCTCCACAGAGGAACTAGAGCTCTGTCAGAGTGACCATCGGGTTTTTGGTCACCTCCCTGACCAACGCCCTTCTCCCCTGATTGCTCAGTTTGGCAGGGCAGCCAGCTCTAGGAAGAGTGTTGGTGGTTCCAAACTTCTTCCATTTAAGAATGATGGAGGCCACTGACATTTTTTGGTACCCTTCCCCAGATCTGTGCCTCAACACAATCCTGTCTCGGAGCTCTACGGACAATTCCTTCAACCTCATGACTTGGTTTTTGCTCAGACATGCACTGTCAACTGTGAGACCTTGTATAGACAGGTGTGTGCCTTTCCAAATCATGTCCAATCAATTGAATTTACCACAAGTGGACTCCAATGAAGTTGTAGAAACATCTCAAGAATGATAAATTCAAACAGGACGCACTTGAGCTCAATTTCGAGTCTCATAGCAAAGCATCTGAATACTTATGTAAATAAGGTATTTATTTTGTAATTTTTAATACATTTGCAAAAAAATCTAAAAACCTGTTTTCACTTTGTCATTATGGGGTATTGTGTGTAGATTGCTGAGGATTTTTATTTATGTAATACATTTTAGAATACGGCTGTAACATAACAAAATGTGGAAAAAGTTAATGGGTCTGAATACTTTCCAAAGGCATGGTACAGTACCAAGCTGGCAAAATGTTCTGATCAGTGCTAATGAATAAGCCAACTAGACAAGACAATCACGAGCAGCACCCACCTCAACATAGGTAACATTTCCACAGCCTAATTGTAGCCTAACCAATACCCAAACTAAGAGTTACTGAAAAGACGAGTCCCCACACTTGTCTCAAAGCAGCGCGAAACGGTGCTGAAATAGTTGACCACATGCAGGCAGGTTATTGCTTCAAATGTATTTATCAATTGGATGACTTTCGTAGTTTATGTAAGCAGCAATTTGATGCCTACAACTGCATAAGCCGAGCAACCATCAAGCTTAAGAGAGCAGTGCTTGCCAATGCCCCCTCATTATTACGACTACTTTCATACCAAGCTGTAGGCAGAACTTTACCACAATCATGACTAGGTCGGTTGGAGGAAATAAAGGTAGAGGCTTTGTCGCTGGCAATACATTTCATATATAAAGAAAATTTAGCAAAAAGTTGGTGGGATGCTAAAGTTGGCGGAAAAACGTAATGTTTTGAAAGTTGTATTAGTTGGTTTGATTTCTTTGAAGACTGGAGGCGTAACTTAGTAGGGTTGTGGCTTCCGGACAGTTATTTTTGGCCACCCATGAAAGTAAATGTCATTCCGGTTCATCTGACCTAATGTAAGGTTAAAGTTGAGCAGTAACACCTTTGTAGCTTTAATGAGGCTTACTCAAGTGTATGAATTTCTCAACTGCCGATGCATATCCCAACAATGCATATACTTCAATAATAATATTATTAAATGTATAAAAAAATATGTAATGTGCAAAAATATTAAGATAATATTGAAATTTGCAGTGCACAAACTTAACATGTTGTGGGTAAGTAAGAAAATGTATGCGCTCACAACTGTAAGTCGCTCTGGATAAGAGCATCTGGTAAAGTACTAAAATGCTTAAAAAATATATGAACAGGAATTACATTTACTGTCATGGGGAGTTAAATTGCCCCAATAGGCAACCCTTCCTGAAAATAATCTATGGATTGCATAAAAAAGACCCAGCTACTGGGAAAACCCAGCATGAAAGTGAAAAAACCCAACAACCCAACTAAGTGTCCCAACTGGTTGGGTCAAAATAACCCAAATGTTTCTGACTCATACTGTGGTTTGCAAAAGTATTCAAACCCTTAGCATTTTTCCTATTTCCCTTCTCAGAGTCACATCTTCTGACCGACACCACTCCACACTAATCGGCCATTCCGATTAATCGGAATGGCCGATTAATTGGGGCCGATTTCAAGTTTCCATAACAATCGGAAATCGGTAATTTTGGACACCGATTTTGCCAATTTTTCTGTTTTTTTTTACACCTTTATTTAATCTTCATTTAACTAGGCAAGTCAGTTAAGAACACATTCTTACTTTCAATGACGGCCTAGGAACGGTGGGTTAACCTTACGGTTAACTAGTCCAACGCTCTAACCACCTGCATCACGAGGAGCCCGCTTGTTACGCAAATGCAGTAAGAAGCCACGGTAAGTTACTAGCTAGCATTAAACTTAATCAATCATAATCACTAGTTATAACTACACATGGTTGATGATATTACTAGTTTATCTAGCGTGTCCTGCGTTGCATATAATTGATGCGGTGCACATTCGCGAAAAAGGACCGTTGTTGCTCCAATGTGTACCTAACCATAAACATCAATGCCTTTCTTAAAATCAATACACAGAAGTATATATTTTTAAACCTGCATATTTAGCTAAAATAAATCCAGGTTAGCAGGCAATATTAACCAGGTGAAATTGTGTCACTTCTCTTGCGTTCATTGCACGCAGAGTCAGTTTGGGCCGCCTGACTCAATGCGAACTAATTTGCCAGAATTTTACGTAATTATGACATAATATTGAAGGTTGTGCAATGTAACAGGAATATTTAGACTGATGGATGCCAGCCGTTAGATAAAATACGGAATGGTTCCGTATTTCACTGAAAGAATAAACGTCTTGTTTTCGAGATGATAGTTTCCGGATTCTCGCATTTCTGAAGGCTCGCATTTCCGAAGGCTCGCATTTCTGTGTGTTATTATGTTATAATTAAGTCTATAATTTGATAGAGCAGTATGACTGAGCGATGGTAGGCACCAGCAGGCTCATAAGCATTCATTCTAACAGCACTTTTGTGCGTTTTGCCAGCAGCTCTGCTGTTTATGACTTCAAGCCTATCAACTCCCGAGATTAGGCTGGTGTAACGATGTGATGTGAAATGGCTAGCTAGTTAGCGAGGTGCGCACGCTAATAGCGTTTCAAACGTCACTTGCTCTGAGACTTGGAGTAGATGTTCTCCTTGCCATGCATGGGTAACGCTGCTTCGAGGGTGGCTGTTGTCTTTGTGTTGCTGGTTCGAGCCCAGGGAGGAGCGAGGAGAGGGACGGAAGCTATACTGTTACACTGGCAATAATAAAGTGCCTAGAAGAACATCGAATTGTCAAAGGTATATGAAATACAAATGGTATAGAGAGAAATAGTCCTATAATTCCTATAATAACTACAACCTAAAACTTCTTACCTGGGAATATTGAAGACTCATGTTAAAAGGAACCATCAGCTTTCATATGTTCTCATGTTCTGAGCAAGGAACATAAACGTTAGCTTTCTTACATGGCACATATTGCACTTTTACTTTCTTCTCCAACATTTTGTTTTTGCATTATTTAAACCAAATTGAACATGTTTCATTATTTATTTGAGGCTAAATTGATTTTATTGATGTATTATATTAAGTTAAAATAAGTGTTAATTCAGTATTGTTGTAATTGTCATTATTACAAATACTTTTAAAAAATTGGCGCCTTTAATCTGTATCGGCTGTTTTTGTCCTCCAATAATCGGTATCGGCATTGAAAAATCATAGTCGGTCGACCTCTACTCCACACACACGCACGCACACAGACACACATTACACACAGCAGTGACACTGTTTGAAGGAATGTGTGTATTTCCATAATGTAGTGTGTGTTATGTATTGTTTGTGAGAGCATGCAGCTCCTGTCAGTGTGCTCAATGATGTGATCAACGGATGATGTTGAGAGAGAAAGAAAGAGAGCGAGAAAGAGAAACTCACACCAGGAAGTACAGAGATATAATAACCCCACACAGAGACTGTTACAATGCTAAACATAACCCTTTATTGGTAATGCTAAGGTATCTCACCAGAGTTGTTCTGCCACTAAAACATCGCAACACAGATCAGTCCTGCTGGTGCTAGAATCAATCATCTGTACATACCAGCTGAATATTTAAACTAGCTACAGGTACTGTAACTGCCAAAATAAAGGAAACACCAACATAAAGTGTCTTAACAGGGTGTTGGGCCACCACGTGCCAGAACAGCTTCAATGCACCTTGGCATAGATTGTACAAGTGTCTGGAACTCTATTTGAGGGATGCGACACCATCTTCCATGAGAAATTCCATTATTTGGTGTTTTGTTGATGGTGGTGGAAAACGTTTTCTTTGGCATCTGTTCAATTGGGTTGAGATCTGGTGACACACCCTTTAAATCCCCTATTTCCTTTAAGACTCATCTTTCATAGTCACTGAGATCTCTTCTAGCCATGCTAGCCAAAATAACAGATCTCTTCTAGCCATGCTAGCCAAAATAATGGGCAAGTGGGGATTTTTATACATACCCTAAGCATGATGGGATGTTAATTGCTTAATAATTAACTCATGAACTACACCTGTGTGGAAGCACCTGCTTTGAATATACTTTCTATCCCTCATTTACTCAAGTGTTTCCTTCATCTTTCCAGTTACATGTATGTTCCATGTGCCTCAAAACAAAATATATGCACACAACAAATTGATAACCTTAAACAATAGATATCTGTTGACAGATCCCAGTGATCAAATCACCTCTCATTCGATTCCTTTCCTAGTAAGCTGTAGACATGGTTGGTTGTTCCATGTGGGAGCTTCCCCCTTTCCACTCAGTAACCCAGGCCCATAGCCATCCTCACTACCACAGCCAGAGAACAGCTGGCCATGACCAGATGGCCAGGGGGATGGCCAGGGGGACATACATAAAGAGATGAATAGAATATGAATGTTTATGAATGTTTAATTCTAAATTGACAACATAATGTCCCCCCCAATCAAAAATATCAATTTTATTCCACTGTGACTACTCATTTTACATTATGCAACTGAACTGATGCAGCAGTCAATGAAGTGTCTTCTCTAGTAACCATAAGGCTGTGTTTAGTGTTTCCAGTCCTCCCCCATGTGACCCTCCCCACATTGTAACAATGAGTGTGCTGAAAGGAGCAAGCCTGCTGCTCCCAGCTTTCTTCTTCCAGCTGGCCAACCATGCAGAGGAAATACAAACAGTTACACAGATGAGTGACCAAATCAGTGGATTTAGAGGAAAGAATTCTTATTGGAGAGACAATATTTCAAAAGCGAAGCATGCTCCATTGCCTCGGCTGTGCATGTTTCTAACAGAAAACATAATCAGTAAGTGTCCCACACAACTGATGACTGCTCACCTCCAACGCTTGGAAAAGTACTTTGGGACCTACTTCCCAATCCGTTTGACTGTGATGCCCAGTTGACATGCCGTCACATGACATTCGGTCACGTGACAGCTCCGAATTCCAACTCGAGAACTCGGGCCTCTTTCTAGAGATCCGACTTTCCGACCTGAAGATCGCTGACGTTATGATTTTACCTTGTATTTTTCAGAGTTCCCAGTTGTCTTGAAAGCACTATCAGTGCTCTCATCTGCATTAAAACCAAATATCAATCCAGGCTGGATGTGACAGCAGAGATCTGGTGCGCACTGTCGACCTTGACCTGTTCACCGGACGTGCTACCTGTCCCAGACCTATTATTTGACCATGCTGGTCATTTTTGAACATTTGAACATCTTGGCCATGTTCTGTTATAATCTCCACCCGGCACAGCCAGAAGAGGACTGGCCACCCCTCATAGCCTGGTTCCTCTCTAGGTTTCTTCCTAAGTGTTGGCCTTTCTAGGGAGTTTTTCCTAGCCAATGTGCTTCAACACCTGCATTGCTTGCTGTTTGGGGTTTTAGGCTGGGTTTCTGTACAGCACTTTGAGATATCAGCTGATGTACGAAGGGCTATATAAATACATTTGATTTGATTTGATTTATAGCTGTTGCCTATTGCTGCGTAATAAATGTTATGTAATATTGGAAGAAATACTTGTTAGTTACATAAATAATAATAAACAAATTATATAAGAATAAATTAGACCGAAGCAGATAGTTCACTGGGACAGGGCGGTATCAATTTCCAAATCACTCTCTCGGTCTCTCATGTCAACAACTTCTTTGTGTGATTTGCTCCGGTTTATGTGTCACAATATGTCACTTTTAAAAACATATGGTCATAGAGCTGTAATATGTTAGAATGGGCAGAAAAATAATCATATGGTCATAGAGCTGTAATATGTTAGAATGGGCAGAAAAATAATCATATGGTCATAGAGCTGTAATATGTTAGAATGGGCAGAAAAATAATCATATGGTCATAGAGCTGTAATATGTTAGAATGGGCAGAAAAATGAATGGAGCATCTGACGTCTGGGAGCATAGTCAAAAGATAATGGTCATAAAATGGAGCCTTCACTGGTGGAGAATACAGATTAGTTGCACATCATATCAGTTAACGGGAGGCAGGATAGAGGCCAGTTGTGCTGGAGGAAAGGGGTTAGCATGCTCCTAAGATGGCTGTGTGGGTGGCAGGGATGGTGTAGGGACATAGGGACACAAATCCCAGGTTCAGATTGGAACATGAAGTGGGATGAAGTTGTTACATTCAAATCACCATTTGCACACCATCCCTTGTTCTCTCAGACACTCACTTTTACTTATGTATACTCCTGCGTCATACCTGTACTCTGTCTGAATCTATATAGTTTATATAGTCAACACTTCAGTATAGAGCCAGGTTAAAGAGATACACAGGGAGTACATCCCTCTCTCACTGTGGAAATGTTCAAAAACTGGAACCATTGACTTCAATCCAACAGGCCCACAGTAAGTCTCCACATCTTAACAACAGAAACAGCTTTACCTTTTCTCCTCCAAAACCAATACTTTTGGCGTCGGTTCATTTTAAGTATCCAAAGTCAACGCCTTATCTTTAGAGAAGACCTTTCAAAATCTTTCATTTTCATACCCTGTAGGCTCTATATTAGGGTGACATCACATGGCCTTGGGGGTCCCCTGCATTCTTTGATGAGTGTCACTGTGTCCAACATGGTGTCCTACTCCTGTAACTTCCAGGTCACCTACCGGAGGCGATGCGGTGGCGCAGCCTTCGGGACCTGCGGTAGCCACTGGCCAGGCAGTCCATCCTGTCTCCCTGTCCGGTCGGTAGGGCTGACAACTGGAGCAGGTCGCTGGGCGTACAGTCAGGCAGAGAAGGACAGAATGTGGAATACAGAGCCAGAAAACCAGAGAGGCAAGGAAAGTGCATCTGACACTGGGACTGAGGCCACACTTCCTGCATGTGAATGGTTGCCCAAAATACACCGTCCTCCCTACCTCGCCCTCTCCCTCTCTCTCCACCAGCTGAACAATGGATGGGCCTATGGAGCTCCCTGTGCTGGGTGAGCTGGAGAGAGAGTTGGGGGGAAGCAGTAGTAGACCTATATGAAGGATGGGGTGCTCTCTGTTTCCCTGTAAGTTCCTCTATGCTCAGAGTGACATGTGTCTGTGTCTCTCCCTAAGCTCCTCTGCCGAGCTTTAAGACTGTGGACTGGACCAGAGAGTTGAGTCAACTCAGAGGAGCCTCAGAGCAGCACGCTGTCAGCCAGGCGGGAAACAACACACCACAGTCAGGAATCACCGGCAGTTGCATGGAAAGAAAAACAGGAACTGTGACTGAGCCAGCTAACCAGTTACCTTTTGGCAAGAATAGGTTTGGGCTGGTGTTGCTTCAGTGGGCTTTAGGAGTGTAAAGTCTCTTTAGTATCTCCTTTCTGTTGGGTCTATGGACTCACTGACTGATGGATTTGGGGTTTCCCTTGCATCAAACCAGGCAAGGGAAACAGCTAATTGTATGAGGGGTCAGGAAGCTTTCCGGTTGAAAGAAACAACAACATTAAATAGGACCGGAGTTGAAAAACTCAGTGGCGTTGAACATTCACATGGATGTGCTGACTGAAACAAACAGAGAACCCCCTGGGCAGGTGGTGGGGGGACAACTGCAGGAAGTGTGTCACCAGACCCTTCCCCTCCCTCCAGCCCAGACAAACTCATACACACATTTCTGTACAAACACACTCAAATAATCCCCTTCCCTTCACCTCCCCGTAGGCCTGGGGAAGGAATGCCCCGTCTTCCCAGAATGAGAACGGTAGGGTGTGTGTGTGTGGTGGAGTACTCCCTCACACCTGGGAAAAGGGTGAGTGGCCTTGACTCCTACTTTTCCCACCACTAAACGTATTGCCCACTAGGCTGGAGAAAAACACTTCCAGGCAAACACGTCTGATAATAGTAGACTCATCCTATCAAACCAATCACATCCTGGGTAAAGAAACACACGGGGGGTATAATGCAATAACAGAGGATCATTTCATATGAACATAAGGTAAACCAAACCATGGGAAGCTATCTTTTTCCTTAACATCTAATAGAACAAACAGGGGGAAACAGAAGATATTCCATTGTATGTTATCATTGTATGTTATCAAAACCGGAAAGGGATTTTTTTGGGCCCCCACAGTTTTTCGTAAACAAAAAAATATATATATATATTTTTTTTTTTGGGGTCAAGAGACTGTAAAATCACCAGGAATTCAGCTACAAATGAGTTTAATTTAAGAAATATGTTCCCAAGTATTCCCACAAATAAAAAAAGACAAAAGATAGACAAATAAGAATTTGTTCTTAACTGACATGCCTAGTTAAATAAAGGTAAAATAAATATAAAAAATATGTGATCGTGTCTCAATGTAATCAAGGTATTAAATTATTGTTATTTTGAAATACAATCTATTTTTGGGTTTAGATGTGGTCTGTGTACAAATTATTAGAATTATGTTCCGGCCCCCCGACCAAAATCATCCCTCAGCTGAATCTAGTTGCCTACCCCTGACCTAGTGGTTGCAGACTCACCAATCCCTACCCCTGACCTAGTGGTTGCAGACTCACCAATCCCTACCCCTGGCCTAGTGGTTGCAGACTCACCAATCCCTACCCCTGGCCTAGTGGTTGCAGACTCACCAATCCCTACCCCTGACCTAATGGTTGCAGACTCACCAATCCCTACCCCTGACCTAGTGGTTGCAGACTCACCAATCCCTACCCCTGGCCTAGTGGTTGCAGACTCACCAATCCCTACCCCTGACCTAGTGGTTGCAGACTCACCAATCCCTACCCCTGACCTAGTGGTTGCAGACTCACCAATCCCTACCCCTGGCCTAGTGGTTGCAGACTCACCAATCCCTACCCCTGACCTAGTGGTTGCAGACTCACCAATCCCTACCCCTGACCTAATGGTTGCAGACTCACCAATCCCTACCCCTGACCTAGTGGTTGCAGACTCACCAATCCCTACCCCTGACCTAGTGGTTGCAGACTCACCAATCCCTACCCCTGACCTAGTGTTTGCAGACTCACCAATCCCTACCCCTGACCTAGTGTTTGCAGACTCACCAATCCCTACCCCTGACCTAGTGTTTGCAGACTCACCAATCCCTACCCCTGACCTAGTGGTTGCAGACTCACCAATCCCTACCCCTGGCCTAGTGGTTGCAGACTCACCAATCCCTACCCCTGACCTAGTGGTTGCAGACTCACCAATCCCTACCCCTGGCCTAGTGGTTGCAGACTCACCAATCCCTACCCCTGACCTAGTGGTTGCAGACTCACCAATCCCTACCCCTGACCTAGTGGTTGCAGACTCACCAATCCCTACCCCTGACCTAGTGGTTGCAGACTCACCAATCCCTACCCCTGACCTAATGGTTGCAGACTCACCAATCCCTACCCCTGACCTAGTGGTTGCAGACTCACCAATCCCTACCCCTGACCTAGTGGTTGCAGACTCACCAATCCCTACCCCTGGCCTAGTGGTTGCAGACTCACCAATCCCTACCCCTGACCTAGTGGTTGCAGACTCACCAATTCCTACCCCTGACCTAGTGGTTGCAGACTCACCAATCCCTACCCCTGACCTAGTGTTTGCAGACTCACCAATCCCTACCCCTGACCTAGTGGTTGCAGACTCACCAATCCCTACCCCTGGCCTAGTGGTTGCAGACTCACCAATCCCTACCCCTGACCTAGTGGTTGCAGACTCACCAATCCCTACCCCTGACCTAGTGGTTGCAGACTCACCAATCCCTTCCCCTGACCTAGTGGTTGCAGACTCACCAATCCCTACCCCTGGCCTAGTGGTTGCAGACTCACCAATCCCTACCCCTGACCTAGTGGTTGCAGACTCACCAATCCCTACCCCTGACCTAGTGGTTGCAGACTCACCAATCCCTACCCCTGGCCTAGTGGTTGCAGACTCACCAATCCCTACCCCTGACCTAGTGGTTGCAGACTCACCAATCCCTACCCCTGACCTAGTGGTTGCAGACTCACAAATCCCTACCCCTGACCTAGTGGTTGCAGACTCACCAATCCTTACCCCTGACCTAATGGTTGCAGACTCACCAATCCCTACCCCTGACCTAGTGGTTGCAGACTCACCAATCCCTACCACTGGTATTAATCAAAAGCATTTTATCAGAGACATTTTAGTGAGCATTCACTGCTATCTAGTGGAGTTGTTGGGAACTGGAATTATTAATTACACCACAGTTCAAAATAGGGGTATGGGTGTGTAGACTAAAACCCTCTGAGGAATATTGAAAGAGCTATATTACCCAGTTCCTGCTATGTGAGGAACACACCCACCTACCTCACTGTGATGATATATTCCCAGAGGGACGGGAGGGCTTCTCGGCATACCAATAATGTGAAATAATAGGGGTTGACATGATTTTTCGATGACTATCCCATCCTCTGTCCCCCATGCATACAAAATCTGTAAAGTCCCTCAGTCAAGTATTGAATTTCAAGCACAGATTCAACTATAAAGGCCAGGGAGCTTTTCGAAAGCCTCATAAAGAAGGACTGTGATTGGTAGATGGGTAACAATAACAAATCAGCATGGTCAAGTTAATAATTATGCTGTGGATGACGTATTAAACCACACAAAAACATATTTTTGCTATCTCAGATTGTTCTGCCAACAATATACTCTACAACTACAGTACATCACATTTCCAGAGTGGACTCTGCTACTTTTTAAGTTATGATACATGAGCACCACCAACACAGTGAATAGATTCAAACACAGGAAAATAGATTCAAAGTGAACTCCCTCTGTTGGTGATTTGCTGAATGTACTGTACAATCTGTTAGGTTCTAATTTTGAGTAAATAACTCACGGACACTAGAGAAGTTTAACCAAGTTTAATTCTTCCCAAAGGGTCGATACAGCTGGATTCAGACAAAAAACATTTCACACAAGCACTGATATTTAACCCTTTCTCCTATGCTGAGTCTCCTCCTCCACATCTGAACAGCCAATGCATCTCTGTTGCTAGACAGAACCTTAGTGATATCTGTTCTTCTTCACTTCATCTAACCTGACCGCTACCCCAAAGTGTTCACTCCTCCCCAACTCAAGGCTGTCATGGTTATTGATACCAGACTGTGTCTCTTCTCCTCTCAGAGGATCCCTGATGTCTAACAATAACATATCCTGACATAATGTAAACGTCATGCATTACACTCTCTCCCTCAGTGACATTGTTAGTTTCTAAGATCTCCACCCGTCCCCCATTATCAATGCCTGCCACATGTAATCGCTTCCCTGCACTCAACACATTCCAAGCTTAGTTGCACACACTATATACCTTCCTCCTATAACCTTTAACTTCTGGTGTAGAGCCTCTAAACCTTAGCACTCCATCAGTGACATGAATAAGTATATTTTCATATTCTCAGAACCCAACAAATCCTAAAGGAGGGTTGTGGTTGGTTAATTACCTATAATGTAAGTTTCTATGTATAAAATGGGTCATATCCCAAAAAGTAATAGAGAGCCCACTCTGGAAATGTAACTTGTTTGAAGAGTATATTGTTCCTAACAATATGTAAAAAAAATATATATATATACAGTATATATATAAAAAAGCAAAATCAGAAAGTGTACCTTTATTATTATTAATAATAATATTTATAATCTTGAATAAATCCATATGAGAAAAAAAATATCCAGAATATAGGCCTAGTCCTTATTATAATTTGCAAATAAATTCATAAAAAATCCTACAATGTGATTTTCTGGATTTTTTTTCTCATTTTGTCTGTCATAGTTGAAGTGTACCTATGAGGAAAATTAAAGGCCTCTCTCATCTTAATAATCATTAATAATAAAAATCTCTAAAAACAAGTCTCTCACCGTTGCCGCCTGCTATAGACCATCCATAATGGGTCAGCGGTCAAACGACCTCCACTCATCACTGTCAAACGCTCCCTGAAACACTTCAGCGAGCAGGCTTTTCTAATCGACCTGGCCGGGGTATCCTGGAATGATATTGATCTCATCCCGTCAGTAGAGGATGCCTGGTTATTTTTTTTAAATGCCTTCCTAACCATCTTAAATAAGCATGCCCCATTCAAGAAATGTAGAACCAGGAACAGATATAGCCCTTGGTTCTCCCCAGACCTGACTGCCCTTAACCAACACAAAAACATCCTATGGCGTTCTGCATTAGCATCGAACAGCCCCCGTGATATGCAGCTGTTCAGGGAAGCTAGAAACCATTATACACAGGCAGTTAGAAAAGCCAAGGCTAGCTTTTTCAAGCAGAAATTTGCTTCCTGCAACACTAACTCAAAAAAGTTCTGGGACACTGTAAAGTCCATGGAAAATAAAAACACCACCTCCCAGCTGCCCACTGCACTGAAGATAGGAAATACTGTCACCACTGATAAAACCACTATAATTGAGAATTTCAATAAGCATTTTTCTACGGCTGGCCATGCTTTCCACCTGGCTACTCCTACCCCGGTCAACAGCACTGCACCCCTCACAGCAACTCGCCCAAGCCTTCCCCATTTCTCCTTCTCCCAAATCCAGTCAGCTGATGTTCTGAAAGAGCTGCAAAATCTGGACCCCTACAAATCAGCCGGGCTAGACAATCTGTAGCCCCTTCTGTCTAAAATTATCTGCCGAAATTGTTGCCACCCCTATTACTAGCCTGTTCAACCTCTCTTTCGTGTCGTCTGAGATTCCCAAAGATTGGAAAGCAGCTGCAGTCATCCCCCTCTTCAAAGGGGGGGACACTCTTGACCCAAACTGCTACAGACCTATATCTATCCTACCCTGCCTTTCTAAGGTCTTCGAAAGCCAAGTCAACAAACAGATTACCGACCATTTCGAATCTCACCATACCTTCTCTGTTATGCAATCTGTTTTCAGAGCTGGTCATGGGTGCACCTCAGCCACGCTCAAGGTCCTAAACAATATCTTAACCGCCATCGATAAGAAACATTACTGTGCAGCCGTATTCATTGATCTGGCCAAGGCTTTCGACTCTGTCAATCACCACATCCTGATTGGCAGACTCGACAGCCTTGGTTTCTCAAATGATTGCCTCGCCTGGTTCACCAACTACTTCTCTGATAGAGTTCAGTGTGTCAAATCGGAGGGTCTGCTGTCCGGACCTCTGGCAGTCTCTATGGGGGTGCCACAGGGTTCAATTCTTGGACCGACTCTCTTTTCTGTATACATCAATGATGTCGCTCTTGCTGCTGGTGAGTCTCTGATCCACCTCTACGCAGACGACACCATTCTGTATACTTCTGGCCCTTCTTTGGACACTGTGTTAACAACCCTCCAGGCAAGCTTCAATGCCATACAACTCTCCTTCCGTGGCCTCCAATTGCTCTTAAATACAAGTAAAACTAAATGCATGCTCTTCAACCGATCGCTGCCTGCACCTGCCCGCCTGTCCAACATCACTACTCTGGACGGCTCTGACTTAGAATACGTGGACAACTACAAATACCTGGGTGTCTGGTTAGACTGTAAACTCTCCTTCCAGACCCACATCAAACATCTCCAATCCAAAGTTAAATCTAGAATTGGCTTCCTATTTCGCAACAAAGCATCCTTCACTCATGCTGCCAAACATGCCCTTGTAAAACTGACCATCCTACCAATCCTCGACTTTGGCGATGTCATTTACAAAATAGCCTCCAATACCCTACTCAACAAATTGGATGCAGTCTATCACAGTGCAATCCGTTTTGTCACCAAAGCCCCATATACTACCCACCATTGCGACCTGTACGCTCTCGTTGGCTGGCCCTCGCTTCATACTCGTCGCCAAACCCACTGGCTCCATGTCATCTACAAGACCCTGCTAGGTAAAGTCCCCCCTTATCTCAGCTCGCTGGTCACCATAGCATCTCCCACCTGTAGCACACGCTCCAGCAGGTATATCTCTCTAGTCACCCCCAAAACCAATTATTTCTTTGGCCGCCTCTCCTTCCTAGTTCTCACTAGCTTTAAGCACAAACTGTCAGAGCAGCTCACAGAATACTGCACCTGTACATAGCCCACCATAGCCCAAACAACTACCTCTTTCCCTACTGTATTTATTTTATTTAATTATTTATTTAGCTCCTTTGCACCCCATTATTTGTATTTCTACTTTGCACATTCTTCCACTGCTAATCTACCATTCCAGTGTTTTATTTGCTATATTGTATTTACTTTGCCACCATGGCCTTTTTTTGCCTTTACCTCCCTTATCTCACCTCATTTGCTCACATCGTATATAGACTTGTTAATACTGTATTATTGACTGTATGTTTGTTTTACTCCATGTGTAACTCTGTGTCGTTGTATGTCGAACTGCTTTGCTTTATCTTGGCCAGGTCGCAATTGTAAATGAGAACTTGTTCTCAACTTACCTGGTTAAATAAAGGTGAAATAAAAATTTAAAAAAATACAAATTATTTTTAAGTGGGAGAACTTGCACAATTGGTGGCTGACTAAATACCTTTTTGCCCCACTGCACATATACAAATGTAAAAAGCATATCATACATCCTTCCTCTCAATTAAGTGTCTATGTGAGAATTGTCTGAGACAAATTAAAAAACCTTTTGCCCTAAATAAAGCCTTTATGTTTGGTGCAAATCCAACACAACTACAGGGGGTTGGTGGCACCTTCCTTGTGGATGATGGGCTCATGGTAATGGCTGGAGCAGAATCAGTGGACAGGTATCAAATACATCAAACACATGGTTTCTATGTGTTTGATGACATTCCATTTGCTCCATTCCAGCCATTATTATGAGCCGTCCTCCCCTCAGCAGCCTCCACTGAACACAACACTTCACTGAGTAACTGCCTCTTCATTTTCAAGCATGCCCATCATGGTATGGGTATGCTTGAAATCGGCAAAGACAGAGTTTTTTCTTCCACTTTTACATTTATTTTTTTTATATAAAAAAATGTAGCCCTTTTTCATGGTATCCAATTGGTAGTTACAGTCATGTCTCAACGCTGCAACTCCTGTACGGACTCAGGAGAGGCGAAGGTCGACAGCCATGCATCCTCCGAAAAACAACTCGCCAAGCCACACTGCTTCTTGACACAATCCCCACTTAACCTGGAAGCCAGCCGCACCAATGTGTCGGAGGAAACACCTGGCGACGGTGTCAGCGTGCACTGTGCCCGGCCCGCCACAGGAGTCGTTAGTGCACGATGGGAAAAGGACATCCCTGCAGCCAAACCCTCCCCTAACCCAGATGACGCTGGGCCAATTGTGTGCCAGCCCATGGGTCTCCCGGTCGTGGCCGGCTGCGACACAGCCTGGACTCAAACCAGGATCTCTAGTGGCACAGCTTGCAACTGAGCCACTCAGGAGGCAGGAGTTTTATCTTCCACTTTGACATTACATAGTATTTTGTGTAGATCAATGACAAAATACAATCACAATGAAATGAATTTCAATCCCACTTTGTAACGTAACAAAATGTGAAAAAGTCCAAGTGCTGTGAATACTAATGATACCCACTGTACCTGTATCTTCCATTGAGATGTACTGTTACATTTCAAGAGTTACAGTATTGATAGTCATAGCTTCATGCCAAAACTTGAATCCCATATAGAATCGAAATCACATTGAGACTTGGATGGATGAAATCAACGCATTCAATTATTATTAAGAGAACACTCCAATAAACATTCATTGACTTTGTGGCAACAAAATGTTTTTTTGACCTTGGGTGAATACCTTGAACATGCAGGGCCTAACTTAAAGCATGTGATGAAGATCAATGTAGTCTGGCTTTGACTCTAACCTCATGATATGGGCTATCAGGGGTTTATACACAGTCACATGCTCATACCAAAGCAGGAGCGCAGAGAGAAAACACTAAACCAAAAAGCACAGAAAGCACGGAGAGCATTAGCGTAGTAACCTAAACTATAGCCTGTTCAATAGGGCCTCCGTGGGGAAACCTGAAGACCTCTGGTTCCTCATTCTGACAAACTATCATTCATACATTAGTCTATGCAGAATGATGCAGTTGCAGGAAGGCTGTCACTGTAATTCATGGCTAACAATTAATGAGGTGGTAATAACCCATGTTTATGGCATGCCAACTTAACAGACTATAATAAAGCTCTGATATTTATAATGAACTGAGTGAGTTGTGCAACACCAGGGTTTGAGAGTGAGTTAAAGCTAGTTGAGAGAGACAGAGGGCTCAGCTCAGCGCAACAACCACCACAATAACAATACACCACAGAGCCATTGATGCATCCAGCCCAGCTATGCTATCCCAGGGTGCCCTGCTCCTTCCCAGGGCAAAGGGAACACAAACAGAAGCTTTGTTATGGCCCCAGAGGATGGCATCATACTAAGGCCAGGCGACCAGACAACACTTTTAGATCCAGCTACTTGCTGTCTGTGGTTAATGAGGGAAATTTCACACAGCAAGCAGAACAATTCCTAAGATGCCAACAAACAAAAGTGCGGTGCAGGTGTTAAACTGACATGTTATAGCGTGATGGCTGAAGATATTGGACATACACACAAAATCAGTCTTTGGACCACATGGGGAAGAGTGTGTTTACAGGAACCACGGGGATGCACATCTCAGAGGAGTTAAACCGCAGGGGGATCCAGCACATCACAGAGTCAAATGGTGAATCAAATCAAAAGTGATTTGTCACATGCACCAAATACAAAAGATGTAAACCTTACAGTGAAATGCTTACTTACAAGCCCTTAACCAACAATGTAGTTTTAAGAAAGGTGTTAAGTAGAAAATAGATAAGTAAAAAATAATAATTAAAGAGCAGCAGTATAATAACGTAGTGAGGCTATATGCAGGGAGTACCGGTACAGAGTCAATGTGGAGACTACAGTGCCTTGTGAAAGTATTCGGCCCCCTTGAACTTTGCAACCTTTTGCCACATTTCAGGCTTCAAACATAAAGATATAAAACTGTATTTTTTGTGAAGAATCAACAACAAGTGGGACACAATCATGAAGTGGAACGACATTTATTGGATATTTCAAACTTTTTTAACAAATCAAAAACTGAAAAATTGGGCGTGCAAAATTATTCAGCCCCCTTAAGTTAATACTTTGTAGCGCCACCTTTTGCTGCGATTACAGCTGTAAGTCGCTTGGGGTATGTCTCTATCAGTTTTGCACATCGAGAGACTGACATTTTTTCCCATTCCTCCTTGCAAAACAGCTCGAGCTCAGTGAGGTTGGATGGAGAGCATTTGTGAACAGCAGTTTTCAGTTCTTTCCACAGATTCTCGATTGGATTCAGGTCTGGACTTTGACTTGGCCATTCTAACACCTGGATATGTTTATTTTTGAACCATTCCATTGTAGATTTTGCTTTATGTTTTGGATCATTGTCTTGTTGGAAGACAAATCTCCGTCCCAGTCTCAGGTCTTTTGCAGACTCCATCAGGTTTTCTTCCAGAATGGTCCTGTATTTGGCTCCATCCATCTTCCCATCAATTTGAACCATCTTCAAAAGAAAAGCAAGCCCAAACCATGATGCTGCCACCACCATGTTTGACAGTGGGGATGGTGTGTTCAGCTGTGTTGCTTTTACGCCAAACATAACGTTTTGCATTGTTGCCAAAAAGTTCAATTTTGGTTTCATCTGACCAGAGCACCTTCTTCCACATGTTTGGTGTGTCTCCCAGGTGGCTTGTGGCAAACTTTAAACAACACTTTTTATGGATATCTTTAAGAAATGGCTTTCTTCTTGCCACTCTTCCATAAAGGCCAGATTTGTGCAATATACGACTGATTGTTGTCCTATGGACAGAGTCTCCCCCCTCAGCTGTAGATCTCTGCAGTTCATCCAGAGTGATCATGGGCCTCTTGGCTGCATCTCTGATCAGTCTTCTCCTTGTATGAGCTGAAAGTTTAGAGGGACGGCCAGGTCTTGGTAGATTTGCAGTGGTCTGATACTCCTTCCATTTCAATATTATCGCTTGCACAGTGCTCCTTGGGATGTTTAAAGCTTGGGAAATCTTTTTGTATCCAAATCCGGCTTTAAACTTCTTCACAACAGTATCTCGGACCTGCCTGGTGTGTTCCTTGTTCTTCATGATGCTCTCTGCGCTTTTAACGGACCTCTGAGACTATCACAGTGCAGGTGCATTTATATGGAGACTTGATTACACACAGGTGGATTGTATTTATCATCATTAGTCATTTAGGTCAACATTGGATCATTCAGAGATCCTCACTGAACTTCTGGAGAGAGTTTGCTGCACTGAAAGTAAAGGGGCTGAATAATTTTGCACGCCCAATTTTTCAGTTTTTGATTTGTTAAAAAAGTTTGAAATATCCAATAAATGTCGTGATTGTGTCCCACTTGTTGTTGATTCTTCACAAAAAAATACAGTTTTATATCTTTATGTTTGAAGCCTGAAATGTGGCAAAAGGTCGCAAAGTTCAAGGGGGCCGAATACTTTCGCAAGGCACTGTATATACAGGGAGTACCGGTACAGAGTCAATGTGGAGGCTATATACAGGGAGTACCGGTACAGAGTCAATGTGGAGACTATATACAGGGAGTACTGGTACAGAGTCAATGTGGAGGCTATATACAGGGAGTACCGGTACAGAGTCAATGTGGAGACTATAACCAGGGAGTACCGGTACAGAGTCAATGTGGAGACTATATACAGGGGGTACTGGTACAGAGTCAATGTGGAGACTATAACCAGGGAGTACTGGTACAGAGTCAATGTGGAGACTATATACAGGGGGTACCGGTACAGAGTCAATGTGGAGGCTATATACAGGGAGTACCGGTACAGAGTCAATGTGGAGGCTATATACAGGGAGTACCGGTACAGAGTCAATGTGGAGACTATATACAGGGAGTACTGGTACAGAGTCAATGTGGAGGCTATATACAGGGAGTACCGGTACAAAGTCAATGTGGAGACTATAACCAGGGAGTACCGGTACAGAGTCAATGTGGAGACTATATACAGGGGGTACCGGTACAGAGTCAATGTGAAGGCTATATACAGGGGGTACCGGTACAGAGTCAATGTGGAGGCTATATACAGGGAGTACCGGTACAGAGTCAATGTGGAGGCTATATACAGGGGGTACCGGTACAGAGTCAATGTGGAGACTATATACAGGGAGTACTGGTACAGAGTCAATGTGGAGGCTATATACAGGGAGTACCGGTACAGAGTCAATGTGGAGACTATAACCAGGGAGTACCGGTACAGAGTCAATGTGGAGACTATATACAGGGGGTACCGGTACAGAGTCAATGTGGAGGCTATATACAGGGGGTACCGGTACAGAGTCAATGTGGAGGCTATACAGTGCCTTGCGAAAATATTCGGCCCCCTTGAACTTTGCGACCTTTTGCCACATTTCAGGCTTCAAACTTAAAGATATAAAACTGTATTTTTTTGTGAAGAATCAACAACAAGTGGGACACAATCATGAAGTGGAACAACATTTATTGGATATTTCAAACTTTTTTAACAAATCAAAAACTGAAAAATTGGGCGTGCAAAATTATTCAGCCCCCTTAAGTTAATACTTTGTAGCGCTACCTTTTGCTGCGATTACAGCTGTAAGTCGCTTGGGGTATGTCTCTATCAGTTTTGCACATCGAGAGACTGACATTTTTTCCCATTCCTCCTTGCAAAACAGCTCGAGCTCAGTGAGGTTGGATGGAGAGCATTTGTGAACAGCAGTTTTCAGTTCTTTCCACAGATTCTCGATTGGATTCAGGTCTGGACTTTGACTTGGCCATTCTAACACCTGGATATGTTTATCTTTGAGCCATTCCATTGTAGATTTTGCTTTATGATTTGGATCATTGTCTTGTTGGAAGACAAATCTCTGTCCCAGTCTCAGGTCTTTTGCAGACTCCATCAGGTTTTCTTCCAGAATGGTCCTGTATTTGGCTCCATCCATCTTCCCATCAAATTTAACCATCTTCCCTGTCCCTGCTGAAGAAAAGCAGGCACAAACCATGATGCTGCCACCACCATGTTTGACAGTGGGGATGGTGTGTTCAGCTGTGTTGCTTTTACGCTAAACATAACGTTTTGCATTGTTGCCAAAAAGTTCAATTTTGGTTTCATCTGACCAGAGCACCTTCTTCCACCTGTTTGGTGTGTCTCCCAGGTGGCTTGTGGCAAACTTTAAACAACACTTTTTATGGATATCTTTAAGAAATGGCTTTCTTCTTGCCACTCTTCCATAAAGGCCAGATTTGTGCAATATACGACTGATTGTTGTCCTATGGACAGAGTCTCCCACCTCAGCTGTAGATCTCTGCAGTTCATCCAGAGTGATCATGGGCCTCTTGGCTGCATCTCTGATCAGTCTTCTCCTTGTATGAGCTGAAAGTTTAGAGGGACGGCCAGGTTTTGGTAGATTTGCAGTGGTCTGATACTCCTTCCATTTCAATATTATCGCTTGCACAGTGCTCCTTGGGATGTTTAAAGCTTGGGAAATCTTTTTGTATCCAAATCCGGCTTTAAACTTCTTAACAACAGTATCTCGGACCTGCCTGGTGTGTTCCTTGTTCTTCATGATGCTCTCTGCGCTTTTAACGGACCTCTGAGACTATCACAGTGCAGGTGCATTTATACGGAGACTTGATTACACACAGGTGGATTGTATTTATCATCATTAGTCATTTAGGTCAACATTGGATCATTCAGAGATCCTCACTGAACTTCTGGAGAGAGTTTGCTGCACTGAAAGTAAAGGGGCTGAATAATTTTGCACGCCCAATTTTTCAGTTTTTGATTTGTTAAAAAAGTTTGAAATATCCAATAAATGTCGTTCCACTTCATGATTGTGTCCCACTTGTTGTTGATTCTTCACAAAAAAATACAATTTTATATCTTTATGTTTGAAGCCTGAAATGTGGCAAAAGGTCGCAAAGTTCAAGGGGGCCAAAGACTTTCGCAAGGCACTGTATACAGGGAGTACCGGTACAGAGTCAATGTGGAGGCTATATACAGGGGGTACCGGTACAGAGTCAATGTGGAGGCTATATACAGGGAGTACCGGTACAGAGTCAATGTGGAGACTATATACAGGGAGTACCGGTACAGAGTCAATGTGGAGACTATTTACAGGGAGTACCGGTACAGAGTCAATGTGGAGACTATTTACAGGGGGTACCGGTACAGAGTCAACGTGGAGGCTATATACAGGGGGTACCGGTACAAAGTCAATGTGGAGGCTATATACAGGGAGTACCGGTACAGAGTCAATGTGGAGGCTATATACAGGGGGTACCGGTACAGAGTCAATGTGGAGGCTATATACAGGGGGTACCGGTACAGAGTCAATGTGGAGACTATATACAGGGAGTACCGGTACAGAGTCAATGTGGAGACTATTTACAGGGGGTACCGGTACAGAGTCAATGTGGAGGCTATATACAGGGAGTACCGGTACAGAGTCAATGTGGAGGCTATATACAGGGGGTACCGGTACAGAGTCAATGTGGAGGCTATATACAGGGAGTACCGGTACAGAGTCAATGTGGAGGCTATATACAGGGGGTACCGGTACAGAGTCAATGTGGAGGCTATATACAGGGAGTACCGGTACAGAGTCAATGTGGAGACTATATACAGGGAGTACCGGTACAGAGTCAATGTGGAGACTATATACAGGGAGTACCGGTACAGAGTCAATGTGGAGACTATTTACAGGGGGTACCGGTACAGAGTCAATGTGGAGGCTATATACAGGGGGTACCGGTACAAAGTCAATGTGGAGGCTATATACAGGGAGTACCGGTACAGAGTCAATGTGGAGGCCATATACAGGGTGTACCGGTACAGAGTCAATGTGGAGGCTATATACAGGGAGTACCGGTACAGAGTCAATGTGGAGACTATATACAGGGAGTACCGGTACAGAGTCAATGTGGAGACTATATACAGGGAGTACCGGTACAGAGTCAATGTGGAGACTATTTACAGGGGGTACCGGTACAGAGTCAATGTGGAGGCTATATACAGGGGGTACCGGTACAGAGTCAATGTGGAGGCTATATACAGGGGGTACCGGTACAGAGTCAATGTGGAGGCTATATACAGGGGGTACCGGTACAGAGTCAATGTGGAGGCTATATACAGGGGGTACCGGTACAGAGTCAATGTGGAGGCTATATACAGGGAGTACCGGAACAGAGTCAATGTGGAGGCTATATACAGGGAGTACCGGTACAGAGTCAATGTGCGGGGGGCACAGGTTAGTCGAGGTAATTGAGGTAATATGTACATGTAAGTAGAGTTAAAATGACTATGCATAGATAATAAACAGACAGTGGCAGCAGCGTAAAGGGGACGACGACAATGCAAATAGTCTGGGTAGCAATTTGATTTGCTGTTCAGGAGTCTTATGGCTTGGGGGTAGAAGCTGTTAAGAAGCCTTTTGGTCTTAGACTTGGCGCTCCAGTACTGCTTGCCATGCGGTAGCAGAGAGAACAGTCTATGATTAGGATGGCTGGAATCTTTTACCATTTTCAGGGCCTTCCTCTGACACCGCCTGGTATAGAGGTCCTGGATAATAGGAAGCTTGGCCCCAGTGATGTACTGGGCCGTATTCACTACCCCCTGTAGTGCCTTGTGGTCGGAGGCCAAGCAGTTGCCATACCAGGCAGTGATGCAACCAGTCAGGATGCTCTCGATGGTGCAGCTGTCAAACTTTTTGGGGAACTGAGGACCCATGCCAAATCTTTTCAGTCTCCTGAGGGGGAACAGGCAATGTTGTGCCCTCTTCACGATCACGACTGTTTGGTGTGTTTGGACCGTGATGATTTGTTGGTGATGTGGACGCCAAGGAACTTGAACCTCTCAACCTGTTCCACTACAGCCCCGTCAATGAGAATGGGGGTGTGCTCGGTCCTTCTTTTCCTGTAGTCCACAATCATCTCCTTTTTCTTGATCATTTTGAGGGAGAGGTTGTTATCCTGGCACCACATGGCCAGGTCTCTGACCTCCTTCCTATAGGGTGTCTTATCGTTGTCGGTGATTAGGCCTACCACTGTTGTGTCGTCGGCAAATTTAATGATGGTGTTGCCTGACCATGCAGTCATGAGTGAACAGGGAATACAGGAGGGGACTGAGCAAGTACCCCTGAGGGGCCCCTGTGTTGAGGATCAGCGTGTCAGATGTAAGGGTAGGTAACAACACCACCTGTGGGTGGCCCGTCAGAAAGTCCAGGATCCAGTTGCAGAGGGAGGTGTTTAGTCCCAGGGTCCTTAGATTAGTGATGAGCTTTGAGGGCACTATGGTGTTGAACGCTGAGCTGTAGTCAGTGAATATTATTCTCACATTTACGTTCCTTTTGTCCAGGTGAGAAAGGGCAGTGTGGTGTGCAATAGAGATTGCATCATCTGTGGATCTGTGGGGGTGTTATTGGGTCTGTAGTTTCTGGGATAATTGTGTTGATGTGAGCCATGACCAGCCTTTCAAAGCACTTCCTGGCTACAGACGTGAGTGCTACGGGTCGGTAGTCATTTAGGCAGGTTACCTTAGTGTTCCTGGGCATGGAGATGTTCACAAAATCTATGGTGGTCTGCTTGTAACATGTTGGTATTACAGACTCAGTCAGGGACAGGTTGAAATTGTCAGTGAAGACACTTGCCAGTTGGTCAGCACATGCTCGGAGTACACGTCCTGGTAATCCGTCTGGCCCTGCGGCCTTGTGAATGTTGAACTGTTTAAAGGTCTTACTCACACCAGCTACAGAGCGTGATCACACAGTCGTCTGGAACAGCTGATGCTCTCATGCATGCTTCAGTGTTGCTTCCCTCGAAGCGAGCATAGAAGTAATTTAGCTCGTCTGATAGGCCTGTGTCACTGAGCAGCTCGCGGCTGTGCTTCCCTTTGTAGTCTGTAATAGTTTGCAAGCCCTGCCTATTTGATGGTTTGTCGGAGGGCATAGCGGGATCTCTTATAAGCTTCGGGGTTAGAGTCCCGCTCCTTGAAATCGGCAGCTCTCCCCTTTAGCTCAGTGCGGGTGTTGCCTGTAATCCATGGCTTCTGGTTGGGGTATGTACATACAGTCACTGTGGGGACAACGTCATCGATGCACTTATTGATGTAGCCAGTGACTGATGTGGTGTACTCCACAATGCCATCGGAAGAATCCCGGAACATATTCCAGTCTGTGCTAGAAAAGCAGTCCTGTAGCTTAGCATCTGCATCATCTGACCACTTCTTTATTGACCGATTCACTGGTGCTTCCTGCTTTAGTTTTTGCTTGTTTAGTATAGATGAATGTATAGCGCTGACCCAGCAACAAGTCATTGTAGAAATTAACTAATGACCTCAAATCAAGTACTGTATCTTATGGTGACATGTTGCATGATAGTAATGCAAGGACAACAGAGGGACAATTACTTGGTTGAGAAAAAGTTGTTACAGTTGTTAAAGTTGTCAATGTCCATGCATCTATACAATCCAATGATAATGATTTAATAATGTTCCAGAACTTTCTTCTACAAGAAGGACTTTAAAAAATAAGAAATCAAACGCAGCAACAAAAAAAAACTCCTTCCATTCTGCTGAAGTGAGTCATGTTTATCTTGTGGAGCTAATGAGCACCCAGCAACAGAATTGAAAGGGAAACAGTTGGTCTTCGTTACAGATAAAGATGCTATTACTATAATTATAAACAATGTGCATTGTGAAAAGTAATGTAAAATTTCTTATAACAGCACAAATACGCCCAATTGTTCTTATTTTTGGAAGAATCTTTTAGGCAGTGATTGTGTAATAAATTAGTCATATAAGTGTAATAAGGCATTTGTACTGTGCTGGATTAATAATAATATTTGTAATTTTTTTAATAAATTCTCATGAAGAAAAAAAATCTCCAGAATATAGACATAGTCCTTATTTTAGAGAACACTATAAGGACTATAATGACACCAAGATGTTGTCTGTACGGTTCACAGATCATAGGGTCTGACAGGTGGCATGTATAGTTTTAAAAAGGTCCACTTTCATCATGACTTTCACACAATTTTTTTTATATAAATGTAGAAATTATATCAAACATCCTTCCTCTCAATTAAGTGTCTATGTGAGAATTGCCAGAATAATCTGAGATACCCAAAATATTTGTTCAGCTTGCTCTGGCGTGGAATCGCCCTTGAGAGTAACAGCTTTTTCTCAACCAAGCAATTGTCCCTCTGTTGTCCTTGCATTACTATTATGCAACATGTCACCATAAGATACAGTACTTGATTTGAGGTCATTAGTTAATTTCTACAATGACTTGTTGCTGGGTCAGCGATATACATTAATCTATACTAAACAAGCAAAAACTAAAGCAGGAAGCACCAGGTCAATAAAGAAGTGGTCAGATGATGCAGATGCTAAGCTACAGGACTGCTTTTCTAGCACAGACTGGAATATGTTCCGGCATTCTTCCGATGGCATTATGGAGTACACCACATCAGTCACTGGCTACATCAATAAGTGCATCGATGACGTTGTACGTACAGTCACTGTGGGGACATACCCCAACCAGAAGCCATGGATTACAGGCAACATCCGCACTGAGCTAAAGGGTAGAGCTGCCGATTTCAAGGAGCGGGACTCTAACCCCGAAGCTTATAAGAGATCCCGCTATGCCCTCCGACAAACCATCAAACAGGCAAAGTGTTAATACAGGTCTAAGATTGAATCATACTACACCGGCTCCAATACTCGTCGGATGTGGCAGGGCTTGCAAACTATTACAGACTACAAAGGGAAGCACAGCCGCGAGCTGCTCAGTGACACAGGCCTATCAGACAAGCTAAATGACTTCTATGCTCGCTTCGAGGCAAGCAACACTGAAGCATGCATGAGAGCATCAGCTGTTCCAGACGACTGTGTGATCACGCTCTCTGTAGCTGGTATGAGTAAGACCTTTAAACAGTTCAACATTCACAAGGCCGCAGGGCCAGACGGATTACCAGGACGTGTACTCCGAGCATGTGCTGACCAACTGGCAAGTGTCTTCACTGACAATTTCAACCTGTCCCTGACTGAGTCTGTATTACCAACATGTTTCAAGCAGACCACCATATATTTTGTGAACATCTCCATGCCCAGGAACACTAAGGTAACCTGCCTAAATGACTACCGACCCGTAGCACTCACGTCTGTAGCCAGGAAGTGCTTTGAAAGGCTGGTCATGGCTCACATCAACACAATTATCCCAGAAACTACAGACCCAATACCATCCCCACAGATCCACAGATGATGCAATCTCTATTGCACACCACACTGCCCTTTCTCACCTGGACAAAAGGAACGTCTATGTAAGAATGCTATTCACTGACTACAGCTCAGCGTTCAACACCATAGTGCCCTCAAAGCTCATCACTAATCTAAGGACCCTGGGACTAAACACCTCCCTCTGCAACTGGGTCCTAGACTTTCTGACGGGCCACCCACAGGTGGTAAGGGTAGGTAACAACACATCTGATCCTCAACACAGGGGCCCCTCAGGGGTACGTGCTCAGTCCCCTCCTGTATTCCCTGTTCACTCATGACTGCATGGCAAGGCACGACTCCAACACCATCATTAAATTTGCAGAAGACACAACAGTGGTGGGCCTAATCACCGACAACGGTAAGACACCCTATAGGAAGGAGGTCAGAGACCTGGCCATGTGGTGCCAGGATAACAACCTCTCCCTCAAAATGATCAAGAAAAAGGAGATGATTGTGGACTACAGGAAAAGAAGGACCGAGCACGCCCCCATTCTCATTGACGGGGCTGTAGTGGAACAGGTTGAGAGCTTCAAGTTCCTTGGCGTCCACATCACCAACAAACCATCATGGTCCAAACACACCAAACAGTCGTGAAGAGGGCACAACATTGCCTGTTCCCCCTCAGGAGACTGAAAAGATTTGGCATGGGTCCTCAGATCCCCAAAAAGTTTGACAGCTGCACCATCGAGAGCATCCTGACTGGTTGCATCACTGCCTGGTATAGCAACTGCTTGACCTCCGACTACAAGGCACTACAGGGGGTAGAGCAGCAGGTGACTATAGAGCAGCAGGTGACTGCAGGTCAGAGGAGACGCTTGAGGATGACTCATGACTGATCACATGGTGTCTCTGAACTCTACAGTATTACCTCACCTCTTATAGAGTCTGCTGCTGGCTCACCCCACTTGATTTAATTAAGTGACATCTAATTTGTCTATTTCCATTAGTACGAACTCAGCCTTAAAGGGTCACTTCACCACTCTATCCTGGAGATGATTTTGCCCAAAGGCAAAGTTTTCTGCTCTGATTTCAATAAAATATTTGCAATGCTCCATGTTGTTTGCACAACCACATTTAATCTCCCCACGACAGGGAGAGACAAGACTGGGCCATGTAAGTGTTCCACCCCTCTCTCTCTGTAGCATGCCTAGGCACAGGCTGGACAGACTCTCAGTAACAACAGAAAGAAGGAACACTAGTCAAGGGGTTGAAATAGAAAACTATTTGAGGCATTAAAGAAATTACATAACAGGTTAAGGCATGTCTGCAACCTTCCCCCTCATACATATCTGACTGTTCAGCAGTCAGCAGTCTAGTGCAATGCAATCCCCTCTCTGTACAAACACATACTACAGGTGTGTTGGCCATTCCATACTTTCCCAATAGCTCAATAGCCTAGCCCAAGATTATGGCAACCATGTATGTTCACCCAATGACTAGGTTATGTTCACCCAATGACTGGAGGCTCCTGTCTCAGCCTCCAGTAATTATGCTGCAATAGTTTATGTGTCGGGGCACTAGGTTCAGACTGTTATATCTGGAGTATTTCTCCTGTCTTATCTGGTGTCCTGTGTGAATATAAGTATGCTCCCTCTAATTCTCTCTCTCTGTCTCTCTCTCTCTCTCTCTCTCTCTCTCTCTCACTCTCTCTGAGAACCTGAGCCCTAGGACCATGCCCCAGGACTACCTGGCCTGATGACTCCTTGCTGACCCCAGTCCACCTGGTCATGCTGCTGCTCCAGTTTCAACTGTTCTGCCTGCGGCTATGGAATCCTGACTTGTTCACCGGACGTGCTACCTGTCCCAGACATGCTGTTTTCTCTCTCTACCCCACCCGCTGTCTCTAACTCTGAATGACCGGCTATGAAAAGCCAACTGACATTTACTCCTGAGGTGCTGACCTGTTGCACCCTCTACAACCACTGTGATTATTATTATTTGACCCTCCTGGTCATCTATGAATGTTTGAACATCTTGGCCATGTACTGTTATATTCTCCACCCGGCACAGCCAGAAGAGGACTGGCCACCCCTCAGAGCCTGGTTCCTCTCTAGGTTTCTTCCTAGGTTCTGGCTTTTCTAGGGAGTTTTTCCTAGCCACTGTGCTTCTACACCTGCATTGCTTGCTGTTTGGGGTTTTAGGATGGGTTTCTGTACAACACTTTGTGACATCGACTGATGTACAAAGGGCTTTATAAATACATTTGATTGATTTATGATGTGCAAGGTATGTGAAACAGTACATACAACTACAGTAACACGATAAGATTGTTAAAGTAATAGTGTGGACGGACAGTGAAGCCAGGCAACATAATCTCTTTTAGTTTCTATGTGCACATGCACAAAAGTAAAAAATGATCACTGTGATGGAATAGCCAAAAGCAAACCCTAACATTTCACAGTATCAAGGCACTACTACACACGTTATTAGACATGTTACACCAAATATTACACTCACTGTACCCAATGTTGAGGATCTGAGTTGTATATGTTTTTTGGCCGTTTGAGCGATACACGCCACTACCAGCTACGCACCGCCATCGGTCAGTCACTCACCTGAATATTCATCATGCTCCATGTCGGATTCGACAAAAGTTCGGGGTTTCCTCCGGAAGGCGACCCGTCTGAAGTCGTCCATGTCCTTATCCTCTGCTGACCGTTCCAACATCGAAAAAGATTTACAGAGTGAGCAGCTCTATCGGGTAGTCGAGCCTACTCGAGCACTAAAATGCACAATTAGCATTCAACATATTAGGCTACAGTTAATTTCATTCCATGTCAAACAATATTCCAACTAATCATCGACCGCAAAATGAAACAAACGTGTTGAAGGTGTCACTGGCAAGTACACATATATTTTCCCAGATAGCCACTATAAACGCTGATGACAAAGTCCAAAGTCAATGCGCTGGTGCGTCCACTCTGCGCTCCCCTAAATCATCATGATCCGTTTATCTCTCTGTACAATCACCTTCAAGCAGACTATTTCAAACCCCGCCCTGTTTCACTGTTGCAGACTGTATCCGTTGCTCTGATTGGAGGAGGAACCCCCCCATCCCCGTTCGATATGGAACAAGATAGTGATCAATAGGCTATTATTGCGATATGAATATCGTGCTGGTTGTAGGAAAACAATAGATTACAGAGAGAACGTACCACTTCCTTGAATAGCTGAAAGGTGTTTTGCATACAATCTAATGTAAAATAATGACAGGTTGTGCTGTGCCTGTGGTATTGACTGTAATAAACATCCATAATGATAAAGTAACACTTCCAAATAAATGGAAACTGTTATGAAATGGATGACATACATAAGGTTATTAGGACCATCATACTTGAGAAAAAAGACTCAGCCAATACAGTCCATATTACTCCAAGACAGTTGTTTTTATTTGATATTGAAGCCGATGTTACACTGTTTTAAATGGAGTAAAAAATATTAACAAGAAACCCAATACAGTATATTGCTGTCTTTGAATTCCTTTTTTCTTTATTGATTAGTGTCTCTAACGCCAGGGCACTGTACTGTATCGCCACCTTCCAATGATGAAGGAACTTGTGCAACAACCAAAGGAGTAGACTAAATGTTCTCCAGACACCAGTCACTAGACTAGCTTTGAACCTCACTCCTCTTCTTCATCTTCTTCTGTTCCACCCAAGGTTTCATAATACAAACAATGTGGTTGCAAACATGCTTTCACCAGCACTAACTGTGTGGATTCTAAGGGTGATTGTCCTTTGTGGTTACAGTATACACATGTCTCACCAGAATAAACCCAAGTAAGTTCAATAAATCCACCCACATTTGTGAATGAATGAATAGAGAACTGTAAGAAAAATCTATCACAATGCATCTGGCTCCAATCTATAAGGAACTAGGTGTTCAGATTCCCCTTCAATAAAGCTGACTAGTTAAACATAAGACATAATCATTACTATCGACTCAAAGGAAAGAGAGAAAGAGATACAGTGGATGTGAATCAGGCAAATGAATCATGCAACTCAAACATTAGCTACATCATCAACACAAACACACGGTTTGTTCTTGGCTCTTCTTGCATTAATGTTTCAACTAGGTTAGCCAGATCATCAAAGCTTTATACAAATTGATCTGAAGGTGTAAGCGTGTGACTCACAAAATCCTTCCTATATCCTGGAAGACTTTGGTATTCATCCCTGTTCTCAGCCTGCTGGTTAGTGTCATGATATCACATCCGACAAAGCCATATACAGGGTAGTTCTATACATGGCTCTGATAACCGGAAGAGAGATGCCTGGATCGAGATGTCCACTGTTATTTCTTCAATGCAAAGTCCTTATTGTGCTTGTAAAGAACAATGTTTGAAGGAGAAGGTAGTTTACCTTTGGTTTGAAACTACAGTATTTCATTCATGCCCCAGCATGATATTTGATTACCGTAATTTCCTTTGGGTTAGACATTAAACAAGCAATCTCTGACACATAAACAATGCCATGTTTAAGAAGAGCGAATTCAAATGCCTTATTTAGACAGAAACATGATACTAGGGGTCCACAGCATGGGGGGATTGTGTTATCTGAAATGTGTTAAAACTAAGCTGAGGAGGGGAGTCTTGTCACACAGATCAGGGTCGAGTCAACTGGTGCAATTCTAAAGGCCACATCCAGGCTTACTAACCCAGACGTCACCTCCTCATCTCCTACCTTTAGTATCAGAGTGTCTATGTCAAATCAGATTTCACCTACATGACAACATAATCAATCACCTCAGCAGTAACTGTGGTAAAAAAAAAAAACGGATGTCAAAAATATAATCTTTGTCTTGCAAAAAAGTTGTATAAAAAAAGCATCTCAAGTGTAGTGATGTTAGATTGGTAGTTAAAATCAAGACAACCCACCTCATCAAAGATTACCATTGTAATGCAATATCACTTCCATTCAATTAGTCTCTCCACAATGATATCAAATTCATTGTGTACTTCAACACTACCATGTAAAGACAGAAGCTATTACACATTTAGAGATGATCCTTACAAACTGATGCTTTTACATGGCTAATATTCCGTCTGGTCTGTTAGGCAAGTTTGTAAGCATCTCACATCACCAAAAGGAAACCTTGTTATTGACAGAAAATGTGATGCTAAACTTGTAGGATATAGACCATCCAAAACCTTGTTATATTCAATTGGAAATATGTCAAATGTTTTTATTTTTTGACGATATCAATGAGAACATAACAGCCATAGTTTAGTAAGTCTAAACACCACAGCAATAATACTCATTTTGAATTTCATTTTAAAGAATGACCAACAACAATCAAATGATATCACAAAACACAAATATGAACAAAACACAAATCAATAAACAACCAAGTCAGTTAAATAGATAATAAATAATCATATATATACAATACATTGTTTAAGTCAATAATATTTGCTAGTCTGGCGTGTGCACTGCAGTCCGGTCCTCCAGTCTATCTTTTCTGGACAGGATCTGACGTCATTCCAGCCCAACCAGTGAGAAGCACCGCAACCCTCATCTTCTCTGTAACCCGACCAACCAGGAGAAAGTGTGGCCTGTGGAGGCGGGGCTTACTGAGGGAACACAGAAGTGGGATGCCAGGTTGAGTGAGATGGGAGACAGGAGTCTCTGGTGCTGTGTGTCTCCAGGAGGCCTGGGCCCATGGGTAGGGGCGCACTGGCTAGATGCCTAGGGACCTGGGGGGTGATGCTGCTGGACCAGGCTGTTGAGTGAGTCCAGGGGGCCTCTGCTGCTGCTGGAGAGGGGTGGTGTCTGGTCCTCCTGGAGGGCTGTCACAATGTTCGGACTCGGACATGGACTGCGAGGAGGACGGGAGGGAGAAGAGAGTAGAGCGAAAGAGGACAGGATAGCAGGGAATATAGTAAAAAGGACATGTATCCCAATGATGCTATAAAGTGCTCAGAAATCAACAAACAAACAAATAGGAGGGACCAAAACTGTTCCCAGAAACAACAGCGATGGAAATTGTTAAAATTTCAGGAAAGGTGAAGCACATTTAAAATATTTTGGGAGAACCGACTTGGTCAAACAACACTATGAATAAGAAAATAAATAGACAGGACATTAGATTTGTCAGCAGTTACGCATTTGCCTGTAGTGACGATTCAGAGGCAATGAGATACCTACTGTATGGGTGGGTTATAGAGGGCTGAGGTTGGGGACTGTAGTGAGATGAACTAGTTAGTTCTGTATGAAACGGATCTAGGACTGCATTAGTAGAAGAAGCAGAGTATTACTGGTGGCAAAAGTGTCATGCAAAACCAATGAATTTGCCAACAGCAATATAGCCATTATCCTGCTCAATAGTACAAAACAGTATAATGTGGCTAAGTTATAAAAACCAACGCCCCACCCTTTTACTCCATGTGCTGTGAGTAAAAATACACAAGTTTCACGTTTTAATGAGTTAGTTAATAATTTGTGTGTGTGTGTGAACTATTATACAGATACCCGTGATGAAATGTGTTTGATGAAACAACTATAGTTAATTAATTCATATCTGTGTCTTAAAGGTCCAATGCAGCCCTTATTATCTCAATATCAAATCATTTCTGGGGAACCTTACTGTGATTGTTTTCAATTCAAATGGTCAAGAACAACCAAGAAAATAAAAAAACTCTCTGGGAGTGGTCTGAGTGGGGAGGGGAAACTGAAAACTAGCTGTTATTGGCAGATGTTTGGAACTCTCTTTCTTATTGGCGTATTCACTTATTTGCCGCCTGGTGATGTCACCATGCAGGCCACAACTCCATCCCACCAAAACAGGGATTTTCAAACAGCTCTTACACTAAAAGGGAATTTCATGATTTTCACAATTTTACAGTATTATTCCAAACTCATAGTGTGGAAATATACAGTGAGCTACAAAAGTATTGGGACAGTGACACATTTTGTTTTGCCTCTGTAACCCAGCACATTGGATTTGAATTGATACAATGACTATGAGGTTAAAGTGCAGACTGTCAACCTTACTTTTTGTACATAGTCCCCCCATTTTAGGAGACCAAAAGTATTGGAACAAATTCACTAATATGTGTATTGAATTAGTCAAAAGTTTGGTATTCGGTCTCATATTTCTAGCACGCAATGACTACATCAAGCTTGTAACTTTACAAACTTGTTGGATGCATTTGCTATTTATTTTGGTTGTGTTTTAGATGATTTTGTTCCCAGTATAAATTAATGGTAAATAATGTATTGTGTCATTTTAGAGTAACTTTTATTTCTAAATAAGAATAGAATATGTTTCTAAATACTTCTACATTAATGTGGATAGTACCATGATTACAGATCATTCTGAATGACTCATGAATAATGATGAGTGAGAAAGTTACTGATGGACAAATACCTTTTTTGAGGGGGCATGATATTTGTTGATCTGTAACTTTCTCACTCATCATTATTCATGATTCATTCAGGTTTATCCATAATCATGGTAGCATGCACAACGTAGAAGTGTTTAGAAACATATTCAATTATTATTTACAATAAAAGTGATTCCAAAATGACACAATACATAATTTACCATTCATTTCTATTGGGCACAAAATATTCTGAAACACAACCAAAACAAACAGCAAATGCCTCCAACAAATGTGTTGAGTCACAAGCTTGATGTAGTCACTGTGTGCTTTCAATATGGAACCAAATACTTAACTTTACATTACTTTAATACACATAAGTGAATCTGTCCCAATACTTTTGGTTCCCTAAAATGGGGGGGGGGGGGGGGGGGGGGGGGCTATGTAGAAAAAGTGCTGTAATCCCTAAACAGTTCACCTGATATGGATGACAATACCCTCATATTAAAGCCGACAGTCTGCACATTGTTGGATTTCAAATCTAAACTTTTGGAGTATAGAGCCAAAATAAGAAAGAAATGCTTCACTGTCCCAATAAGTGTGGAGGGTACTGTATATAAAACACAGGAAAATAATGTTTTGACTGCACTGGGCCTTTAAGAACCAGCCATGTGGGGCATGCTGTGTATATCCGTCAGGCCAAAGGCACAAGTAGTGCGAGTAAGAGAAGTGAAAAGAGATGTAGAGCTCAGGCCTCTGGGACGTTACCTGCAGGCTATGGAGGCTCTTAGTTGTGGGGAGAGTGACGATACTGAGGCAGAGGCAGCAGGCTGCTGACAATCTATGAGAAACTGATACATTAGACAGATATACAGAGTGGTGACAGTCAGGGTTAGTGGGACAGACAGACAGGAGGAAAGACTTGTCAGGGACAGAGACACAGTGGCCTCGTCATGTAAGAACTCAACATGTCTGAGGAGAGGACGTCAGTTGGGAAACATTCTGCTCTCTTTTGGAGTATAACATGAGAGCATATGGCATTATAATGTTTATGCTTTTAGCAATCTTTCTTGGAATCGCTTTCATTTCATTGGAATATCGCATTTTGGAAGTTAACATCTTACTGTAATACAGTCCATTTGAGTTAATACAATTTACACATTCTTATGTTTTTTTTAAATGATTTATTTGTCTAGAAAGTAAATGAACAATGCTTTCTACAGTCAGACATACCACATAAGTGCATTTTGTGTACTTGTTATTGTGAGAATTGTTATTTATGTTTATATAAGAGTGAGAAAGATAAAGGAAGAAAGAAAGAAAGAGAAAGGGAGAGAGAGAGAGAGAAAGAGAAAGAGAGCTCTCTGTTCATTTTGCAAGGCCAATAATGGGCTTGTGCATCACTGAATGACTGCTCGTTATTTAAGACCAGCCTCATCTGACCCAACTGACAAGGCATTCCTCTATCCATCCCCCGAGAAGGATGGACAGCACTATTAACGTACAGGACACACACAAGGAAACACACAGACACACATAGAACATTTAAGCACAGTTTCAAATCCAGTCATGTATTTTCTGTGCTGCGCCAAAAGGAGACAAACAAACAAAAACAAACCACTATCACGGTGGCTGTCAGACTTAGTAATCAACTGCTGCTCATGTACGGCTATGGGCTAAAAACAAATCAGCATATTTAGATCAGATGAGTTATAATATCATACACAAATATAAGACATGAATTAATGAATGACCCTGCATTCTTGGGTTTCATTTGTATAGAGTCAAAGTCCAACCAATGTTATGTCCCAGGGATTGGAGCTGAATGGACATGGACATTCTTCACCTCTTTTTGTGTCAATAAAAACATTTGACCACTGTAGGAGCCAAAAGCCAATAACCACAGCTAGGTCAGTGTGAGAAGTAACTGGTAGACATTGCCATCTGCTGGCACTACATGGCATGGGCATAGGGTTGATTTGGGGTGCTTTTCAGGGCGTGTCCTTTTCAGGGTGATATGAGCGTAGTAGGGCTGGCTGTGTGGTTAAGGGTATCATAGAGAGGAGGCCACACTGGTTTCCATGCTGCTCTGAATGGTTTATCTGCATTTAAACCATTTATATACTTTCTCTTAGATCGGACTGAACAAAGTCACATGCATGCCACAACAAACATCTATCAACACTGACAGAAAAAGCATGACAGTTTATTCTCTCAGTTTCTGTCTCGCACACGCACTGTGTTTGCTATGTTTTCTATATTCATTATAGACTAAGGTCACAAGGAACAAGGAAGTCAAGCTATAGTGTACTTAGTATAATGTAGAGAAGGGACAATGGATTGTGGCTCTGAAATCAGGTAGAGCTTGGTCAGCCAGTGTATCTCTGTAGAGATGTGGAAGGGACTTCTGTTAAATGCTTTTTGCTCTAGAGTTGTGGAAAATGTAAGATTAATATTATACAATGGCTTGAAAATGTTAAT